>NC_049903.1:21152778-21865882 GCF_001411555.2 Juglans regia
ATAAAAAATAAAATCATCATAATATATAAATAAAAAATAAAATCACTATAATATATAAATAAAAAATAAAATCACTATAATATTTATCACTATTAAATATAAATAAAAAAATCATTATAATATATAAATAATCACTATTAAATATAAATAAAAAAATCATTATAATATATAAATAATAAAAAATCACTATAATATATAAATAAAAATATTTATCACTATAATATATAAGTAAAAAATAAAATTACTATAATATATAAATAAAAAATAAAATCACTATAATATATAAATAAAAAATATTTATCACTATAATATATAAATAAAAAATAAAATCACTATAATATATAAATAAAAAATAAAATCACTATAATATTTATCACTACTAAATATAAATAAACAAATCATTATAATATAAAAATAATAAAAAATCACTATAATATATAAATAAAAAATATTTATCACTATTATATATAAATAAAAAATAAAATCACTATAATATATAAATAAAAAATAAAATCACGATAATATATAAATAAAAAATAAAATCACTATAATATATAAATAAAAAATAAAATCACTATAATATGTAAATAAAAAATATTTATCACTATTATATATAAATAAAAAATAAAATCGCTATAATATATAAATAAAAAATAAAATCACTATAATATATAAATAAAAAATAAAATCACTATAATATTTATCACTATTAAATATAAATAAAAAAATAAAATCATTATAGTATATAAATAAATAAAAAATCACTATAATATATAAATAAATAAAAAATCACTATAATATTTATCACTATTAAATATAAAAAAAAATCATGATAATATATAAATAAATAAAAATCACTATAATATATAAATAAAAAATATTTATCACTATTATATATAAATAAAAAATAAAATCACTATAATATATATATAAAATAAAATCAATATTATATATAAATAAAAAATAAACTACTATAATATTTATCACTATTTTATATAAATTAAAAATAAAATCACTATAATATATAAATAAAAAATAACATTACTATAATATTTATAACTATTATATATATATATATAAATAATCTCATTATAATATTTATCACAATTATATATAAATTAAAAATAAAATCATTATACTATTTATCATTATTATATATAAAAGTAAAATAAAATCACTACAATATTTATTAATATTAAAAAATCACTATAATAAAATCATTATAATATTTATTACTAAAAATCAAATCACTATAATATTTATGGGACCCACACATTTTTCAACTACCTACTCAAAAGTCAACAACTCAACATACTTCACACATCTAAACAACTCAAAATACTCTCAATGGGACCCACAAACTCACTCCAATCTCTGCTCATAACTATTCACAAACATTCTCAACACTTCTCAACACTTTTCAACACCCAAACGTACCCTAAGTCAAATGCATGAGCAAATCTAAATGAGCCTTGAGACTGCCCTTAGGTTACAACATCTAGAACTCTTAAACTATCATATGGAGCAAGAGAAGAGGACAGCACGAAAGGCAACCATACCACCAGAAGTAATCTATCTCTTCATGGAAGTACAATGCAAAGCGGCAAGGCTAGAAGGAGAACATTGGCGAATTGAGAAGTAACACCGTCAAAATGGAAAGGATCATCAGAGGGCTAGGACCTTAATCTCATAAATGAACCCTGCCACGAGGCAAAAATGGGAGAAACAAACTGTTGAGGAACATGATGAACAAGAAAAGGACAAGGGTGGGGATTCACCAATGTCCTACGACAAATCTAGTGGAGGAAAGAGGCAAGAGAAGGGAGCTATAGTCCCATTTGCTGATTATGAGGATCTGCGGGTGGATTGAGGAAAGAATGAATCATCACCTTGACTGGTGTCGACAAAGAACACCAAAGATTGCCCCATCCCAAAGAATAATCCTCACTGAATTTCAGAGATGAAATTCTTTGTTAAAGAGGGGATGATGTCAAGATCGCGTCGAAGCAAGGGAAGAGACCCCTTCCCGCAAGTAAGGTGCTATGGAAGATGAGGCAACGGGTCAAACAAAGTGTAGCTAGTCCGAAAAAGGAGAGCATCACTATGTAGAAAGCCCTGGCTGACACAATCCCACATCGTGTGATAAAGGACTTTTCACCTTGTGATCGGCGAGCAAGATTGTGTTGACCATGCTAGGCCAAGAATAAAGAGCTAAAGAGGCTGAAAATTTTGGCAAAGGACGGTCCACACCAAAAAGGCAAGCTATGGATAAGGGCGAGTACCGATCAAGGACAAGACTGATACAGACATAAAGGTAGTCCAGGTTGATGAGGAGATTCTTAGAGGCGGCTGGTGTTGTACGTAAAGGCTCATACTCCATTTGAGTCGTCATGTCTAGAGTAAGCCTACGGAAGAAAAGATTATGGAGTTGTAGGCCATATTGTCTAGTCTCAAAGGTATAGTTTAGCGCCACATGGATAACCCTTATTAAGGGAAGGATTGTAATATTGGAGCCAAGGCAAGCCGTAGGAACTGCGTGCCTTGTTCCATCAGTCACTCGGCCTCTAAAATTCTTCAAGTCCAGTAAGTCCCCATGATGAACGGGGTAGAATGTCTTCGTATTGGCCTCACTTAATAAACAAATAGAGAGATTCCTCGAGTGTATCATGTGTGGTATTTTCAAGTCGGTTGATCGAGTAGATTCATTCCCCGGGTTGAGTGATTCTTCTTTTCGGATGATTTAAAATTTGTGAATTAGTTTGCACGTTGACCGGGTATAGTGGTTTTCTGCTCAGTATTTACATGATAAGATATTATGGATTTGATGTGTTTTGATGAGAGGGTGGTTCTTCTCGCCTTGATAATAACTATGCTTATAAACTTGTGCTTTTATGCAGAGGGTGGTTCCTCCCCATAACTATGAATACATGTGTTTTTGCCCAACTAAGGATTCTTCACCATGCATAAATATAACCGTTTGGATAGTGAGCTGAGATGAGATGAATTGAGATGATTTGTAAATAGTAGTGAGATTGTTGAGTTGAGATGATATGAGATAGTTTTTAAAATTTGTGTGTTTGGATTTGGAAGTGAGATGAGATGGTTTTAACTTTTTGAAGATTTGATAGATGTGGGTCCCACCAATTATTGCATAGTATTTGTAATGTATATTTATAAATAAGTAATAGTAATTTATAACTTACCTAGCCAAATTTTATTTTTTATAATATATTTCATAATAATTTTATAAGATGACAATATTTTTATAAAATTAAATTATTTTTATAAAATATGAAATAAAAATATTTTTATTTGCAAAATAATAACACCCACAATAATTTGAATAGTCAAACTACACCCTTACACCCACAATATTTATTACTTACATTACTCAGGCACACGTTTTCTGAAAAAACTGGACTAGTCCTCTGAAATGCAAAAGCAAAATGACCATTGTTTTGTCCTTATTTGAAAACAGGTGAAACATTCGTTGTTTTCACTCACAGGCCGTTTGGAAATGAAGCCAACTCAGTACAAACAAAGTTGAGATATCTATGTATCCAAACCGCACCGTGTTCACTAGTCAATTTACATGAAACAGTGCACGCATATTGTATTCTCTCATTGGTGTTACTTTCATAGATGCTTAACCTACCTACAGTTTTGTTTACCAGAATCGTAGACCTTGATATAGATATAGCCTAAGGGGAGTTTCCCGAGGAAGGACTGACCTACCTGAGTGACAGAAATAGAGGCACATCTCTGCTGTTAGTTATTTGTATCTTGTTCAAATGTACTTTTTGGTCAGACGACAAATCATGTTCGGTTTGTTGGGTAGAAGACTTTGTATACAAACAAAATGATTAGACGTCCCAAGATCCAGTGTTGCGTGATCATATACACGACTTAGTCATCTACATTGAAATCATCATCGCATTAGAGATCGATTTGTTCATACTCAACTCCAAACAAATCTCATTGAGCATTTATGGAAAATATATAATCAAATCTAAAGTAATTATATTTTTAAGTTTCATTTCATTTAGCTTAATGTGAAGTGATATTTCCTTTTCGTATCTTAAGTACTTGTGAATTCTTCAAGATCAAAATCGGTCCAAGGGCAAGTTGGTGTATGAGCTATTTATGGACACTTTGACCTCTTGCTTCAAGGGAAGTGTGCTATAAATCCATTACGCGGATTAGTGTGTGAGTGAGATATATGGTCTTTTATTCTTCTTTTTTTCTAAAATCAATATCATTGGGATAGGCATTGTTGTTCACAATTCGTGTTCGCGGATTGTGTTAAGTTAAGAGTATTAGACTACAGTGATCAACCTGAACATGACTCATTTAATTAAACAAGCCAGACCTTAAAATACAATAATTAGAGATACATTTTTAGAGTATGCAAATCCCACGTAATTCCTTTGAAAAAAATGAAACATATTATGAAAAAATGGTTTTTCTCATGTGGATCTCAAGTGTGCCTCACTTTCTCAAAAAGATTGCATGAGGTTTGTAAATCTGAACTATACAAATCGTTTTATTTTCTAAATTAAGATAAAATTAAATATGTTCGACAAGTACTATAGGAGACGCATCTCTTGTCTCTGAAATTTAAATAAAACCTTTGAAAACCTTAATCCCTCTTTGAAACAATATTTTATTTTTCAAAAAGGTCTTATTGTCTAGATTCACAAAGTAATTTACCATCTTCTTAATCTCCTTATTGTCTATGATATTTGTTAACAAGAGATGTCCGGAAACCAATTTCTCCTACCTAACTAAAATAAATTATGATTACTAAAAAAGATTATGATTATCAATCAAACAAACTAAAAAAAATCTAAGCCTCACATTAATTTGTGAATTGGTATTGCAAATGAAAAAAAAAATATTTCAAGCAATACACAAGCAAGTGAAAAGAAGAACAAATGAGAACAAAGGAAAACATGAAAAAAGAATTTGATAGGATGAATTGAAAATTTTTGCTAGCAAGAGGATTGCATTGAGAAACGTCAGACACAAGAACTCAATTCATGTGTCCTTATGTGTAATATATTTTAGCATCACTGTGTGCTTAGCATGTTATTAGATTCAATAGTTGCAAAGGATTATGGTCACAAAATCTCAAAAATACCAAGGAAAAAATATACATTGCCAAAAAGAAAAATGCAGCCATGTCCAAAAATCAGATCCAACACCAAAACATATATAATGCTTAGGAACCTACAACATGCCCAAATTAATATAAACATTTTCTTC
Source organism: Juglans regia (assembly GCF_001411555.2). Taxonomy (NCBI): domain Eukaryota; kingdom Viridiplantae; phylum Streptophyta; class Magnoliopsida; order Fagales; family Juglandaceae; genus Juglans; species Juglans regia. The sequence continues at coordinate 21,158,044 of NC_049903.1, forward strand.
CTAAAAGTAAGCATGTAGTTTCGAGGAAAAGAATAACTAATCTATACTTCAAGTCAGTATTACTCACGAGGAAATCTTGTTAGTGGATAATCCTCAAGATCTTCTATTCCTCTTCCTCTTTGTGCTTTGCACTATCATAAAGAAGAAATGAGAGAATAATATCATAGTGATTCTGTGAAGAAATCCTCAATGTTTATCTCATTGATACGCATGTCTTTATATAGACATATAAAAGGTACAAGTGGTCTCAATATAGAGTAAAAAAAGTAAAGGAAAAAAAGGAATAAGAGTTTGTTACATTTGCTGTACAAAATGCCAAAATAATAGAGAGGAGGTGGCACTAGAACATTCCAGAGTATTATGCAGCTGCTGCATCATCTGCGTTGGTTTTTGATTCTCTGCATTTTTGTAGTGATTCTTTTTTGAGACTAAGGTTGATACGCCCCCTCAAGCCCAATCGGGTGTCAACCAATGGTTTGGCGAAAACATCAGCTATTTGATCTTTACTACTGCAGAAAGAAACTTGTAGAGTCTTGGCAGCAACCCTGTTACGAACGAAGTGAAAATCAATGTCCATGTGTTTAGTACAATAGTGGTAAACAGGATTTGAGGTGAGATATGTGGCGTCCATGTTATCACACCATTAAATTGGTGGCTAAAAAAGAGTGAAGCCGAGCTCTTTGATTAAAGTTTGAAGCCAAATAAGTTCTGCAGTGGTGTTGGATAAAGATTTATATTAGGCCTTAGTGCTGGATCTGGCCACTGTATGTTGTTTCTGAGAGCTCCAAGAGATAAGATGATTACCCAAATAAATGCAAAAGCCCCCTATAGATCGTTTGTCGTTGGGACAGCCAGCCCAATCGACGTCGGAATAGGCATGAAGAACAAAACCAGATTGCTTGCCAAAGAACAAACCATGATTGATTGAAAATTTTAAATACCTCAAAATTCTTTTGACAACAGACCAATGAGTTACTTTAGGGTCATGCATAAACTGGCAAACCTTATTTACAGAAAATGAAATATCAAGTCTAGTTAAAGACAGGTACTGCAGACTCCCAACAACACTTCGAAATAGTGTGGGATTATCAAATGATGGTGAATCAAATTTGGAGAGTTTAACAGAATGAACATGGGAGAAGATATGGGGTTGGCTTCCAGCATATTAGTTTTCCCAAGGATATCAGAGATGTATTTTCTTTGTGAAAGTAACATACCACTAGGAAGATAATCGAGCTCAAGGCCAAGAAAGTAAAAGAGATGACCCAAGTCCTTAACCGGAAAAGCTTGACCAAGGTTGTTCAGAAAAATACCAATAGCAGCAGACGAAGAGGATGTAATAACCATGTCGTCAATGTAAACAAGTGTAAAAATATAGAATTTTTCTTTCAGTAAAACAAAGAGAGATGGGTCTCCTTGAGAGGCACTGAAATCATAGTTAAGGAGCCAGGTGCTCAGTTGAGAAAACCAGGCACGTGGTGCCCGTTTCAAGCCGTAAATGGCTTTGTGAAGTTGACAAACATGGTTAAGATACTTAGAATCAACAAGGCTAGGTGGCTATTGCATAAACACAGTTTTATTGAGTCTCCCATGGAGAAAAGCATTTTGAATATCTATCTGTCTTAATGACCAGTTTTGTGAAATAGCAAGAGAGAGTACTAACTGAATAGTGGTGGGTTTCACAACGGGACTGAAGGTCTCCGTGTAGTCAATACCGGGCTGTTGGTGGAAGCCTTTCGTAACAAGCCTGGCTTTTCTTCGCTCAATTGATCCATCCGAGTGTAACTTAGTCTTGAAGACCCACCGGCAACCAATGAGATTAGACACATCTGTAGGGGGAACAAGGGTCCATGTACGAGTGTGTACCAAAGCTTCATATTCTTTGGTCATGGCATCACGCCATTTCGAGAATTTTGAAGCGAGGGCAAAGCTGTTGGGTTCATCTGGGACGGATTGGGTTGAGAGAAAGTAATTTTGTGTGGGATAAGGAATGGTTCTGTCAGCAGGCACACGAGGACGGGAGGAATTAGTTTGGGACCTTGTGATGATCGGGGAATGAGGAGGGTGTAAAACGATTGAAGAAGAGGTTTCAATGGATATTGGGGAAGACGACAAAGTGGAAAGAGTTGGGTGCATCATTGGTTCAGATTGGGAAAGTGGAGTTGGGTTGACTGGATTAGAGGGAGAGTTAGGTGGGCCAGGTGAGTTTGGATTGAGTGTATTGTTATGGGCCGAATTTGTGTATTGTGAGGAATTGAGAGGTGGTGAATTAATGATTGGGTTTGAAGTCGGAAGTGAGCCTAAGATGGAGGGACTAAGAATAGGTAGGTGAACAACATGTGTGTTGGATGGAGGGATGTGTGCAGAGGAGTTTTTGTAGGGAAAAAAATGTTCATTGAAAATGACATCCAAAGAGATGTAGAGGCGATTGGTACGTAGATCAAGATATTTATAGCCCTTGTGAGAAGGACTATATCCAAGAAAAAGGCATGGAGTGGATCTAAAATTTAATTTGTGATGGTTGTAAGGCCTTAAATTGGGCCAGCATTGACAACAAAAAATTTTGAGAAAAAAGTAATCTAGTGATTTTTTATGAACCATGAAATAGGGAGATTTGTTTTGAAGGATCGGAGTTGGGAGTAAATTGATTAGGTAAGTGGCTGTTGTAAAAGCATCATCTCAAAAGGAGAGTGGAAGAGAGCTTTGGGCTAAGAGAGTGAACCCAGTTTCTATAATGTGCCGATGTTTTCGTTCAACAAGCCCATTTTGTTGATGGGGTGTGTGGACAAGAAAATCTATATAGAATTTCAAGATTTTTACAAATTGCTGTAAGAGGACGAAATTCTCCTCCAGCATCATTTTGGAGAGAAATATTTTAGTATTAAAGAAACGTTCAGGAAAGTGAATGAAACTTGTAAAAACTTGTAGAACATCTTATTTCAATTTAATAGGAAATATCCAGGAGAAACGAGTAAAATGGTCAACAATTAACAAATAATACTTGAAACCATTCCTAGACAAAATAGGAGCTAGGCCCCAAACATTGGCCCATAGTAATTCTAAAGGCTTGCGAGTGACTCTAGAGCTTGAAGAAAAGGGTTGTTGTCGTGCCTTTGCAAGTGGACACTTTGGACAGTTGAAGTCGGAGATGTTGGGGAAATATGGCAAGCAGTTGGCATGCAATATTTTGGAAACTAAGACAAGAGAAGGATGGCTAAGGCGTTTATGCCATTGATCAATCATTGTTATTTCACCAAGAGAAGCCAAAGGAGAAGAAGAAAACAGAGGAGGAGGAAACTGATAAAGTCCATCATGAACTAGTCCACTGATGAGGATCTTCCCGGTTGATGAATCCTTAACAGAAAAATGGTTTGGATGAAATTCAAAAAAACAAGCATTGTCAGTACAAAACAGGGAGACAGATACAAGATTCTTTGTAATGGTAGGAACATGAAGTAAATTGTGAAGTTGAAAAGATGATGAGTTAGAGAGAAAAGAAGCATCACCGATATTGTTGATTGGCAAGCCATTGCCATTGCCCACTCAAATTTGTTCGTTGCCAGAGTACGATTCAGATGAGAGATTTAGTTGAGAGATGTCTTGGGTTATGTGATGGGTGGCTGTCGAATCAGGGTACCAGGTTGGGTCGATGGTGGAAGAGGATGTTGTGTAGTTTGTGGAGAATGAGCCTAGTGGGTCTTGCTTGTAGGCATGGTCAAACCTATAGTGACATTGAAGTGTCGTGTGGCCTTGTTTGGAGCATACTTGACAAGTGGGACGTTTGGATTTGGAGTGTAAGAAGTGTTTTGGGAAGATGGAAAACGTCCTCTGTGAAAGGGTCTGGTTCGACCTCGGTTGTACATGTTCCCCCTATATGTGCCTCTACCTCGCTGGTCATGGGAAGTTGTAGAACTTAAGTTCACATATGGTTCAAAAAGAGCGGAAGAGCTAGTTGTGCGTGAGGCATGAGACATCCGACTCTCATGAATAAGAAGAAGATGATAAAGCTCAAGGGTAGTGATGGGGTCACTTCTAGTGGTTATGGAAGTCACAAAAGGCTCATAAGAAGGACCAAGTCCATTTAAAAGGCAGGTCACAAGTTCTTTGTCAGGTAGAGGATTCCTAGTTGCTGTGAGAGTATCTGCAAGCATTCTAACTTTGCGAAAAAAATCTGATATGGATTGTTCTCCTTTGGACATATTGGTAAGTTGAAAACGGATTTGAAACTCTTTGGCTTGAGAATGGGAGCTGAAAATTGATTGAAGAGAAGACCATATATCCCTAGAGGTTTCTGCCAAAATGACATGTGCAACGACAGACTCTGTGGGTGAAGAGAATAAAGTACTTAAAATCATTTGATCCATTTTCTTCCAAGTAAGATAGGCTGGATTGTTTTTTGGTATAGAACTAGACTCTGGGGGAAGATATTTTGGTGGAATGATCTGAGTTCCATCAACGAAATGAAAAAGACCTTGACCCCTCAAATAGGCAGCAATTTGGACTTTCCAAATTAAATAGTTATCAGTATTCAACTTGGTGGAAACAACATGAGAAAAGGAAGAAGAAAAAGAGGAAGGAAGGCGGGTGGGATTCGAAGCCATGGTGGGAAGAAGAGAGGATCAAGAGACTGCTAGTCAGCAGCTCTGATACCATATCAGAAAGAAGAAATGAGAGAATAATATCATAACGATTCTGTGAAGAAATCCTCAGTGTTTATCTCATTGATACACATGTCTTTATATAGACGTATAAAAGGTACAAGTGGTCCCAATACAGAGTAAAAAGTAAAGGAAAAAACGAATAAAAGTTTGTTACATTTGCTGTACAAAATGCCAAAATAATAGAGAGGAGGTGGCACTAGAACATTCCAGGGTATTATGCAGCTGCTGCATCATTTGCATTGGTTTTCGATTCTTTGCATTTCTGTAGTAATTTTTTTTTTAGACTAAGGTTGATATGCACTATGATTAATTTGATAAAAAAAAATTTATTAAAAGGAACATGAAAATTTAAGTAAAACATGATATTATTCACCTAACGTGTGTAGCCAGACTCTCTCTCTCTCTCTCTGACCTTTCGAAATCTTGACCCCACATTGTAAACCCTTACCAGAGGGGAAGGAGGAGCCTCCCTCTCCTCCTCAGCTACAACTTAGTTTGTTTTTTGGTTTGCTTCTCTGGCATGTTGCCAGTTTCCTTTTATTTTTTTTTTCTTTTCTTTTTCTACTAGATGAGACATCTCCGATCTATCACTTTCTGCCTGACGAAATTCCACACGCGCCTCACCATTGTGTTCACGAGCCTTCAATCTTCAAAACCCCAGTGGAGGAGCTGCCAAATGACCGTCACATGATCCTCACATGCCGCACCAAAGCCGTGTCGCTTTCCTATGCGCCGACCCCTTTTTAGACCTCCTACCACCACACGCGCGACATAGCTGGAAGCCCCACCTCTGGATCCTTTGGACCCTAGTCCCCAGGCTCTCCGCACCAGCACGTGTAGTATAGACACCGGCTCAGCGGTGCGTACCACCAAAGACCGACAACTACTCAGACTGTCCAATTCTAGCTATCAGACTATGTTACTGCTTTCCCTAATCGAGAATCTAGGGAAAAAGGATATGAAGACCTTCATCAACTACTCCGGATCAGATGGTTGTAGTGCTGCTTTTATGGATGTGGATCACAACCGCATTCGACAAATCCACCAGTTGGATTCTAAAACAGCTATTGCAGTGGTCCCTTGGGTTTGGGTCCAATTTATTGGACTCATCGCCTGTTTTAATTTTGTTTTCTATTGTATGCACTGCAATTTCTTTGAAGGAGTTTTTGTCGGGTCCCCTGCCCTTTCCACTTTATTCTCTTTTTTAATTCAATGCAAATTTGATGGGAAAAAAAATGTAAAACATGATAAATAGTTGAAAAACATAAAATAAATTATTTAATAAAAACATCATTCTTTACTGTGTAACTTCCTCCTTATTTTGGGTTGCACTTAGGCCTTTACTCGCACTTCAGAATTCTGAGTGCTATCCCCCCAGTTGCATGGTTTTGTTAGGGACTTCTTTATCCTCCCACCCAACCTCAGAGTTGCTAGATTCTCTCCATTCCGTTGCAAAGGTTTGTCACTTTTCATTATCGTTCTCGTGGCCTTGAAGTTTTGCTTTGATTTTCCCTTCCCACTGATTAGGTTGAGACTTTTCTTAATTTCTTGAATGGTGGATTTTTGTAGAGCCCAATCCTTTTAGAATGAAAAATTTAGAAAACAAACACAGAAAAATTAAAATGAATAATGTAACTTTTTAAAACAACTCAACTAGGTAAAGGAAAGAGCTTATAATCTATCCCAGACAACCACTGTTGTCCCGTGTACTTGGTGTCAACATAGTTTTCACATATAAGATTTAGTTGTTGTGAAAACGATGACAGAAAAGTAAAAGAAAATACAAGCAATTTAATCACAAGACACAAAATTAACATGGTTCGACAACGTGTCTATGTCTATAGAACTGTAGAGAATTTTATTATATTTAGGAAAGGCAAAATACACTTTGGGGCAAATTTCACTATTCAGGACCAGTTGTATTGTTCATTAAGTACATATTTATAACGTCACATGGCAGAAGCCTTAATTTTCACTATTATGTGTTATTCACTTAAGCGGAGTGTCGAGTGCATCTCAAGTAAACTCTATGTCCAATGTTTCCTAGAGCAACCTGTCGAGAGAACTCTCTGCCTAAGTTTCACTCGAGCAACATGTCTCACGAATTCTCTATCGAGCGCTTCCCAATTCGCAAACAGTGCCAAAATCCAAAACGCATCTTTGTCGGGTCGGGTTGGATTATCAAATCGAGATAACACACCAACAAACCAGGCTCCACAAACCCAACAATCTCCACTTGGAGACTGGTACATCAAATGCATCACCCTCGCCTCCCAAACCTGTAATCCTCCACCTCTGCAACTCATAGCCTTTGTCTTCAAGCTAGAAGACCAACACAACTTCAATTCCTCACATGCAGTGCGCCCTAGGTCAACACATTTGCAAGTTAAATCTCAACTCTTATTGCGTTGGGAATATCTAGTCTCGTATTGACCCTGGCACACATCAGAGAACTTGTAGTTGAGGGCCCTATCAATGATCTGGGCACTAATCTCACCTCCTACTGTTAGCCTATTATTTCTTTAGTCGACGTGCCCATCTCTTGTGCAATTTTTGCTTCCTCCTGGAAGTCCAACCAGCTACGTCTTAGCTAACTCCTACTTGCTCAATCTCATGTCTCGTAAGATTTTACATTTTTACCATGGTTCACCACCTTCAGGCAGCAAGATATAATTTAAGATACCTGACCATTGTGGAGATCTGGTCATCCTGGTAGCTCTGCAAGCATCAACTGTAGATGTAGACGTCCCTAGAACACTAGATGCTCTGTCCCCGTCTCTCACACCTTTGCTTTGCATCGTGGTCTTGAGAGATTTCCCCAAGCTTACATGAGGAATAACAAAACTGACTTCCTTTTTCTTCCCCATCTAATTCATGCATCCAATCCTGCTCTGTTGCAACCCTTTATATTCTGCACATCACTAGACCCTGATATCAAATATATAAGTGTCAGTTCTCTTACCACGCACCAAGACCAACGCACCCTTTCTGACCTTTCACGCTCCTCCAAAAAATGCTACTATATGACTGTTGTCGTCAAGTTGTCCTGTAACAGCCCGCTAGAAATTCATTGGTGGAATTTCTATTAACTTTAGGAATTTTGTGAAAACCCCATAAGTTTTTACGAATCGACCAATTGCATAGGTTTTAGTCTGTCAACATAGTCAGCGTTATCACTCACTGTGCTGCTAGAAATATGAGTTTTATTTATTTGAGGTGGTTAGAAGTGTCAGAATGCATTATGGTCTACGCCATTAGAGTCAGTGGATTATTTAGGAATTTTTAGTACTAAGTTTATGATTCACTTTTTTGGAGTGAATAGTAACCTCGTTAAGCGCACCAATTGCAGTGTTTCGAAATCACAGTGTGGAATGTCCAAATTAGATTAGAGAAGTTTTATTTGGACACTTGGCAAGATCATAGCCACACTTAGTGAATAATTTTAGACACTTGGCACCATAAGGAACGTTTGTTAGATTTGAAGGAATCAAGGTGTGAGATCATGTCGCTTAAGCAAAACTTTGTTTCATCTGCTCAGCCAAATTGTGCCAGATCAAAGAGGTTTTCAATCCTAGTGAAAACCTAAATGGTGGGAATCCAATTGAAAGCCCAAAAGCATGGTTGAAATCAAAACCCTAAACGGTTTCCCCAAAACCCTAAAGTTGGCCTCTAAACCCTTTCTAATCCGATTTCTAGCATTGTGTTTAATCACTTGATTAAATCACTTCCACATGCTATTAATCCTTCAAATTTGTGTTAGAACATCATTATCCAACCTTGTTAACCTTGAAAAATTGATTGGACCAAGTGATATTGGATTTGGGCTTGATAGCAACCGAAACCCTCTTTAAACCCTAAAATTTAGGCCCATTCGGTTTAGGCCCATTAAGGCCCACGAATTTGGTCACCATAGGATTGCTTCATGGATAAGTTTTGTACCCCCACTTGGCTGGACAGATCTTTACAAGAAGGGCCTAGAAGGTTCTTGAAAGACAAAGCTAAAGGGCCACCTCACTCTTTCACTCTCACACTCCACCTTGAGAAAAGATCTTGGTCTGATTTTTATGAGAAGAAAAGGCCAACACTCAACCTTTCCTTCAGTCATATCACTTCCCATAACTTGTGTAAGAGGCTCTTCAGTCCACTTCCCACGAAAAAGCAACTCTCCTTTACACTTTTCCTTCATAGAACACAAAAGGGCACTCTCGGACAGTTTTTCTTACCTCTTTTGAATGCCTGTTTCGAAGCTTTTGTAAGTGTTTCCTCACAACGTTTCCTCATGAAAGTTGTTTCTTTTGGAGTATAGTTTACGTGGATATCTTATTTGTTCTATTTAGAGATCATTTGATTGGTAAAAAGTTTTTTAGAACCCATAAAGGTCATTCTGGGCGATTAACTAGAGAGTGTGTTATATTTTGGAGTTTTTGACCAAGCTAATGAGTAGATCTTGGTCCGAAATTTTTATGGAGTACTGTTAACATGTGTATATGATTATTGGTTGAGTATTTGTTGCATGATTAAAAGTTTTGGTGAAATATTTTCTTAGGTCTAGAAACTTAGAAACTGGAAGAGGAAAAACAGTTTCTGTTTTGAGAAAGTTTAAATCTTTTATGGTTTAATCTTATTCCAATGGCTTTGATATTTTTATTGGAAGATCCTAACCATCGTATATACATGTTAGAATGTTATTTTGAAGATATTTGATGTTAGTTTCGAACATATGAAATTTTATGCAAGGAGATATTTGGTTAGGCCAAAGTGATGATGTTCTTGGCTAAATTTATGTTTTGGTTGATGTTTACCCATGTGATCTTGAGTTTGAAGCTTGGATCAGTTTTAGAACATATTTTTAAACCATGTGATATTTTGGTTTGAAGATCACATCTTTATAAGTCATGGATCAAGAGGTTGATCAAAACAAGTTGGAAACAAATTCTGTTTTGAACTTAGAAGAAATACCAAAAAGTTCAAGTATGGTTTTAGTGATTTTGATGATTTTTGTTCATGATTCAAAACATGATTATTCTTAGGAATATGTTATGAGTATAGTAGAAGAAAAATTTTGGTTTAATCATGAGTTTTGAAATTTGAAAGAATTACAACAAAATCAAAGGAAATAGCCTCGTAAGTTTCGGCCATATAGAGTTTTGATGGTTGTGTTTAGTTTTAAATTTTTCTGAATTGATATTTGAGCTTAGGACAAAATTTACATAAGGTATGTAAATTTTGGTATTTTTGAAGTTAGGATGCAAAATCCTTAAGTTAGGGATAAAATGGTCATTTTCCCACATGTAGAGGGTAAAATGGTAATTTTACTCGAAATTGATATTTCTCCATATTTCTAATTGTTAGTGATTAAGTTCTAATTTTTAGAAATCGTTACTTTCAGTTTCTCGTGATCGCACTTAAGTTTTGTCTCGAAGCGCGAAGATCGAGGTAAGTTAACTTTTAACTTACTATTAGTTTAATGTGTATGAGTGATAAGTAAGGGAACTAAATTGTATATATGCATATTATCATATGTGCCATGCCAAGTCATTACATATTTATTCTGTCATGAATTATTCATCTGTTACACAAGATATTCTGTCACATATTGCTATACATTACAAGTATGTCATGTGAAGTTAAGTATGCCATCTGTTACATGTATTTCATGTCACGTAATATTTACTGTCACATGTTACGCCATGTTAAGGAATGTTGTTTGTTACATGGTATGCTATGTTACGAAATGTTGCCTGTTACATGTATGACATGTTATGAAATGTTGTTTGTTACATTTATGTTTCAAAGTATGTCATGTTTGTCGTCTTACGTTCATTTCACGTTACGCGACGTCAAGATTTATGTATTTTATGTCACGTTCATGTTACGTCACGTTACGAAATGTCATGTCTGCTAGTTAAGTCATTCATGTCAATCACGACCCTAAGCGCTAGGATGGGGTAATATCCTAGTGGAACTTCTTTGTTCACGCTGGAGCGTCTAAATAGGTGTGAAATTCCCTGGGTTGACGAAGTACAGTCAACAGGTTGCGAATGGGGCCTAATTAGCTGGTCACCAGAGCGCGCCAGGCACTAACGCCGATGGTGCCACACATTATGTTACGTGTGTCCACAGCAAGTGTGGCACAAACAGATAAGTCATGGGGCCACAACAACTGTGGAGCATGAAGTATGGGGCCACAACAACTGTGGAGCGTACACTACGTGAGACACAGCAATTGTGACACGTAGAATATGTGGGGCCACAACAACTGTAGAGTACGTATTAACGCACTCACAGCTGGTATAGAAACCTGTGATGTGATGCGGTAATCGGCAGGGACACACGGCTCAAGGGGACCTGTGTAGCACCCATATGGTCACTTTAATGATTAAGTCTATTGAATAAGATTCGAAGTTCAAGTCATGTTTCACGTTATGTTATGTTCAAGTTTACGTTCACGCAATCATGGTAATCCCATGAGACAAGAATATGTTCCAAGTTCATGTTATGTTATGTTCACGTTCACGTTATGTTCCAAGTTCACATTTATGTTATGTCATGCTCAAGTTCAAGTTCAAATTATGCATGTTCACGTTTATGCTATGTTTCAAGTTCATGTTATGTTCCAAGTTCACGTTCATGCTATGTTTCAAATCCATGTTATGTTTCAAGTCACGTTCATGCTAAGCTTCAGTTTCAGTTTAAGTTATGCCAGTTATGTCATGTTGTATGTCAAGTTATGCTATGATTACTTATGATTTGATTATGCATTCATGCTTTTACTGCCATGCATGCATCATTAACCTGTGTGGAAGTTTCTTGTTAACTTGCTGAGATTTGTAATCAAATCTCACTGTGGTAGTCACAACTACCATTCCCCCCGAATGGTAGATCTTATTACTGGATCTGAAGGAGAATCGAGAATCGACCATCTGGAAACGATCGATTAAGCGATGGTGCGACGTAGATGGTAGTATAGTAGTTACCTCATTACTACTTGTATTTGGGGTGTTCAATCTCCAACACTCTTTTGATCACAACCATTTTGGACTAGTGTAGTGATCTCAGTTGTTTAGTACATCATTATGTATGAAGTATGTTTTAAGTATTTGGGATATTTCGGTTTGGTGCATAGTATTACTAAAAGAAAAAAATTATCCGCTGCGAGTATTGCATAATGTTAGATGCATGTTAGGAATATTGCATCTTATATGTCATGAACGGGGGCAGGTAATCTTGTGTTGCATGTCTCGACGCTTCAAATGTCCGTCCTATCCCAAGCGGAATTTGGGGGCGTCACATGTCCCATAGAGAATAGGCTTTTCTTTAGATCTAGAATGTGTATGACTTGTTGCAAAGTCCACATACTCTTGTTTAGGAGTGCGATGTACACATCGCCTATTCCCACTACATTCAATACCTCTTTATCAGTTGTGTACATGCTTCCAAAATCACCAACAACATAGTCCTGCATGATCTCTTGATATGAGTTGTTGTGGAATGAAGCCCCTAAATCTAACACCCAATTGTCAACCGGACTGTGCACTACAAGAAATAAAGTGTCCTATATTTGTTTAGCCATTGTGTTCACAGCATCATCCTCAGCCTGTTTCTTATTCTAGTAGTCTCCTTTGATGTGGCTCGGCTTATCGTAATTCCAACAAGTGATCTGCTATCCAGATCTCGACTTGCTTCTGCCCCTGTTCTTGAAACTTGACCTGTCATATACTCTGCCCTAATTGTCAATGTTCAGGACCAAATCCGAACCCAAGATCTTACCAGAATCTCTCTTGCGTACCTTCTCAACAAGGATTAGATCTCAGATGCCGTCATACTTCAACTTCATTTTACCAGCAAAATCACTTATAGTCATTCTCATGGCCTCCAAACTATTTGGCAATGACACTAACAGAATCAATGCCTGAATCTCATCATCAAACTCGATTTCGACAAACGACAATTGGTTTGTGATAGTTTTAAACTCATTTAGGTGTTGGGAAACACATGTACTTTCCGCCATCTTCAAGTTGAACATTTTCTTCATCAGGTGAACTTTGTTATTTGCCGACGACTTTTCATACATACTAGACAAAGCTACCATGAGATCCGTTGTGGTCTTCTCCATAACATTTTGTGCAACCGATCTTGACAGGGTCAGCTGAGTAACCCCCAAAACCTGTTGATCTAACAATTTTCAATCAGTATTGCTCATGCTCTCCGGCTTTTTCCCAACAGTAGAAGATGGAGTCTCTTCCTATACAAGTAGTTCTCTATCTACATCCTCAAGTACCCAAAGTTTGTGCCGTCAAGCTTCTTGATTCCAACCTTCACTTTGTCCCCTGCCATCGTTCTCCCTTTAGACCCAGGTGTTGTGAAAATAATGACAAAAAAGTAAAAATAAACACAAACAAATCAATCACACAACAAAAAATTAAAGTGGTTTGGCAACGTGCCCACATCCACAGATCTGCAGAGGATTTTATTATACTAAAGAATGGCAAAATGTACTTTGGGGCAAAATTCACTGTTCAGAACCAACTATAGTGTTCATTAAGGACATATTTATAGTGACACACAGCGGAAGCCTTAATTTTCACTATTATGCTTTATTCATTTGAGCGGAGTGTCGAGCGCAGCTCGAGCAAACTCTTTGTCCGCTATTCGCTTGAGCAAGCTTCGAGCAAACTCTTTACCTGAGTTTCGCTTCGAGTTGCACTCCATGGCCCAAGCCTCATTAAAAATCTGCCCAAAAAATCATAATACATCCTTGTTGGGTTGGGTTATCAAATCAGACCAACATACCAACAAACCAAGCACTACAAATCCAACTTTGGTAGGTTTAATCAAATTGTATATTTTGCAAATACAAGTTTTTAAACCCTAGGTTTCGCTTTTGCAATTTAAAGTTTCGGTTATTTACATTTTGACCCTTCTTGCTTTCGGTGTTTGCACGTTGACCCCTAAACCTTTACTAAATTTAAATTCTTTGCCTGATTTAAATTTTCTTTATATTTCATTTTCTTCTTATCTTACTCGTTTTGTATGGCCGAAGTTTACATCCATCCCGTAGCGTACAGTCACTCCTGATAAATTTTGATTCCCAGTTTAATGATTCAGATTCTAACTCGTGGTTAACCTTATAGAGTCTTGAGGACAGAGAATCCACGGATCATCCGATGCAATCATGATTTGACCATTACTGATTATGTAGCAATATGTTATTTTGAGAATGAGGAACCCTTTAACACCATATAAATTACTTGGCATAATTACACTTACACCCTAAAACTACTATCCCTTTTACAATATGGCCTGGAAATTACACAACCCAAAACTCGAAGCACAAGCTAATAAATTAGCTTATAGAGAACAAAGAAGTTCAAATTATCTTAAATTCAAATCATAAACACTATCAATTACTTAAAATTTCATTGAGGTATGACCATGGAACAGGAGGATATAATTTCATCATCACCAACGATACAGAGCATTCATACATATACTTACAAGCATGAAAGTTGGCAAAAGCCCCGGCCTCCAAAATAGAGGTATAGAGTTCGAAACAACCCAAAAAAAAAAAAAAAAAAAGGCATGAAAGCCAAAAGGAACGAGTTTGATATTACATACAACATGACATTCCAACTGAATAATTGGCAGGCAAGCATGCCATCTTTTGTTGGGTTATTACCTTTATTTTACCTTTATTTCTCAAAAGTACAGTAGTACTTGATATTTCATCAGTTAATATTTTAAAAAGATGATGATCTAGAGAAATAATCAGTTCTTGCGGTTCTGAGGTTGCTAGATCCTTTCAGCAGATCAAATGAAGTGAGAGAATATGGAAGGAGTACGACATCCATGTCCTTGCCAGCATTTTCAAGTGGACTCTGGGTAGGTTTGACCTGTATACATACAATGGAAGACAATAAGTTTATGCTGGGGAAATATTTGACCCATATTTTATTTAGAGCCTAGCTATATGTTATTTCACCTTTGGTCAACTTTAATATTCAACAGAAAATATTCTTGAACAGTAAGATTGACAGAAATAGACCAAGAGATATGATCCTATATGGATATCACATTGGCAAGAAGATGTGAATAGCCGAATATTAGGTGGCTAACTAAATCAAGTCTTTTCAGCAATAGGATATTGTCTTGGTCAATGAATATTTCACTTCATAACTATAAATCGAAAACCTTTCCTAACCTTTCAAAAATGTCTGAAGATCATCTTTACTTTAAGGTAATGATAATGAAGACAATCTAAAATGTTACCTACAAAATAGCATGCAGAAGTATATCTGAATATCTGGAGAAGCCCCCCAACAATTCAGACATGTCTTCTAGTACTACTAAAAAACCGATTCCTGAATTACCTTATTTGGCTCATTGAAGGAATTCTCATCCATTAGATTACCAGAGGTGAGTTCGGTCTTTGTTGACCCAGATAACAGTGTGGAGTTGGGTTCCAATCCGTCCACACTTATCTTGAGATTAACTGTGTCGTTCCCAAAGTTCACAATCTGCAAAGAATAAAATAAATAAAAATTATCTCAAATTAATAACAGTGCCACATAGATATATAAGCCATATTCCATTCAATTCTAAAAGCGTATGATGCAGCTATCAAATTCAGAATAACTAAATAGCTAGGAAAACCATTTCTCTGCCATTATCAACCACATGTATGGAATAAGACAAGATATTCGTGTAAACAAGTAACCAGATAATGCAGCTGAACAAAGTAAAATCTATGAAGATGTTTGAATTTGAAGGTGCTGGAAATTGGGTAGGAAGCATTGCAGTATAAAAATAGTGAGGTCAGTCATGAGGAAGCACACCTTTATTCTTAGGTAACTCTTGCTATCACCAGAGTTTTCCCACATAATTGCAGATGCAATAAGCTGGGAAGTGGATGTATTTGTTTGGAGTGTTGAATGAAGAACAGTTGCTGAACTCGACTCCCTGAAAAAACGTTGTGCCCAGTAGCTTGGTGTTCCATACAGCTGTGAAGAGTTAAAGACAATTGCATCTGGACTCCACCTTAATAGAGTTTTTCAATCACAGTATAACAATTATATAATGGTGGAATTTTCACTTTTGAAGTAAAATATCTGGAAAATTATTTTATGATAAAATTTTGAGAGAAATTACCGCCTGTCATTGTCATTCACAAAAAGTGGTGCATAGCTTGCCATGCTAACTACATCACTGCATTGAAGAAAGAAATGGAAGTCCTTAGCAGCTTTTCTTTCTGATTGGCACACTAAAACTTTTACTTGTATAGAAGCTAATTAATAGCAAAAGAAATTGAAGATCAAGATCCTTAATTTATGCATACAAACCCATCTGGAAACTCCAGGATTTAGGGTTGTTTGAGAGACATAGCATTGTCAATTTCGGAAAATTAATGCTAATTATATACTCTACTTGGTACTTATTTGTCAAACTAAATGGGCATTGGTTTCCATTTTATGGTTTTTCCCTTTCTTTCATACTTTTCCTATTTTGCTTTCTTTTTCACTAAACTAGAGACCTGGTTAGAAGCTAATATTTTCATTGTTCAGCAGCTTGCACATATCTTACACATTTCCTTAGCATGAATTTATCACTACATAAAGGCTCACGCTCAAAGCACTAGTTTGGTTAGCAAAGCATGAACAGACACAGAAAAGGAAAGGCCAAACACTTTGGCCTAATGGCAAGAACGTCGTCCCTCACAAGATGTGGGCTCCAGATTGGATGTTTCTAAAATAATGGTTCTTCACCCAACACTCCTATCTGGTTGTGCGGGTGAGCCTTTTGGATTCCCACTTTCCTCAAGAAAAGGAAAATCAAACAAAATGAAAGAAAGAAAGAAAAGCAAAAGACAGCTCAGCAAAGAATTCTACTTCGATTCCACTCTATTTGAGAATCCATGAATTTTAGGCACCTAAAGTAATAGCAACGATGGGAAAGGCAAATAACCAGCTAGCGAGGTGGTAGATTTATAGAAGGATCTTACAAAATATTTTTACAAACTTATGTAACTCGATATGAGAAGTCAATAAAAAGAGTTTTCCAATCTAATATACCAAATCAAGCCACATCAATTTGTAAGTTTACTTTTGTAAAATTACTTTGTAGACGAAACATTATTTCTCATAATGAGCCAACCATCTATGCCTTCATTAAGAGAGGGGGTCCCCACCATACACCTTTGTTTGCAGCCATATCATCCATTAAAATCCAGCTATCATTTGGTTTATCACACCAATCTATTGTCTTTTGGGTGGCCCCTTTTGTTTAAATCAAATAACTCTTTTATTAGCAGATCCCTTTGTTGCACACAACCAAACCATCTTAAATGACATCATTCTTTCTAAGGCTTTTGGATGGGCTTTTATTTCCCTTTTTAACCAAAAACTTGATATGTTCAATGTTACCAAGGAAAAATGTAAAAGGAAGCTTGGGCGAAAATGAAGAAAGGTATTGACCATTCAAAATCTCACTCCATCACATATCAAATTGACCTATACTCAATATTTGAGTATAATTAAGTTAATAACATTAAGCACTATTTGCTATTAATGAATGTGAATAACAAATTCATCTCAGTGGACTAGTCTCGTCAAGTGTACCTGAATCATGGTCTTAATGGCTTGAGAACTACATACAATGCATCTAATGAGATATATACGAATTAAAATAAATAGATATGCCCAGGGAATAAACATTCATCTAAGAAAATAAAAAAAAATAAAAAATTAATTTTTTAATAATAATGCACAAGTTTAAAACACTTTTAGAACACAATTCTAACATTTAGATTAGGAAAACGACTGGGGAAAACTCAACTTCCACCAAAAACTATCAATTCAGAGTTGATATTTTTATTTTCTTTTTCTAGGATTCGTTTCATGGTTCCCCTAAAGAATGCTTTGGAGGAAAAAGATTTGTCAAATTTGGACTGAATTGAATTAATTGCAAGCACAATTTTACAGTAAGCAAGTTCAAAAATTACATCAAACCTGTTCTGTTCAATCCCGATAAGGAATGCAGCCTCGGCCAGCGCTGCTAAAAGATTTCCTTTGCCAGCATTTTTCCCAGTTGCAGCATACTCACTTACAAAAGCCTGACGCATATCAATGAAAACCCTTTAAGCATTTGATCAAATGCATATGTTATACCATACAAGGACAGCATCACACCTTTGGACCAGCACGTGATGTAACATCGAATCGATGAGCCATCGAAAACATGTTGTTGGCAGATGTATAAAGCTAACCAAAAGCACAGAGTAAGGACGGAAGATATTCATATTATAAGACATAAAAGATCATTGAAATGGCTCCATTCACATATCAATACAAGAATTGAAGATGAGAATTTTACATGATAATCATAAAAATCTGCAGGGTGATCCAACTTTCGAGAAAATCCGAAACAATTCGTGATAATTTTGATGTCTGGATAAGCCTTCTTTATGGCAGTATGGAACTTGAGGTAATTTCCTGGTCAATGAACAATAAAAGAAGAAGAATAAAGTCATAAATCAGATGCATCACTCAGAATCTGTATTGCTTTGGCAATTGTTTTCTGAATTCTTTGGTTTCTAAATGTTTTTGGAAGGAATAATGGTTATTGCAGTCAGTCAAATTAAGCAAGCATTACACTTCACAATCCACTTGGAAACCAAAGTTAAAAGTGTTTTTCTGGTAGCACTCAGCTTTTGGTGCACACAAGTAAGAAGGAAAAATAAATACATCCATCTAGCATTTCAAGAATTCAGGTACTATTTCTTCCTGTGGCTAACTATTTCTTACCAGTGAGGCAAGAAAATATGAAAACAACTCCATTCAATGATGAGAGATTTTAAAGGTGATGTGTTGCTAACAGAAGCATAAATGACTATGTTAATGAAGATCTGAATGTCTTTCATTGCAGCTTTCTTTCCCTCCAACATGAAGTTCTTGCAATGCAATAGTATCTCAGAATAATTACCAACTGTTTCTCATTATTTTGCAACTGAATGAATATATGCAACTTTCTAGCATCGCCTGTTTAGTATTGCAATCATTTTTGTGCATTAGGATAATACCTAGTATTATGTTTTCTGAGTCATTCTAAATTGAAAGAATGAGTAAAAAGACACTCTCTGAGCAAGAGTTACATGAGTTTGTGTGTGCGCGCGTACACACTATGCAAAGGTGTGCATGTGAGAAAGAGAGAGAGAGAGAGGGAGGGAGAGATTGTGGGCCCTATCTAGGTAGGCCAATAAGGAAACCTCGATAATTCTTTTTCGCACAATCCTCATTCCCAAGAGCAACATGTCTCAAGTCAAATGGTTCTGGATGTCCCATTGCAGCTCGCATAGAACCCCATGTAGAATTAGGATCACCTCTAGCAAACTCAATACTATCGAGGGCTTCCTGTAATTAAATCATTTATCATCAAAGAAACAAAAATATCAACTTGATCAACTTAATGCAATAGGTGTGAAAATTACTGCTTGTTCGAAAAGTTTAAAGTGATGGGAAGAGGTAAATTTCATTATTTATATTATATTCTTAACATTTCCTCTTACATGTGGGCCAGACTCTCTCTCAATGAGTGAGCCCAATATATGAAATATTTAATTAAATGGGATAGAATATAAAGTCAGGGTTTGAACTCAAGACCTTTACTCTGATACGATGTGAAAATTACCATATGTTCCAAAAGCTTAACCTAATGGGAAGAAGTAGATTTAATTATTTATATATGTCTTAATTATTTATATATGTCTTAACACTACCCCTTACGTGTGAGTCAGACTCTCCCTTAATGAGTGGGCTCAACCTGTGGAATATTTAATTAAGTGGAATAGAGTTTAGAATCAAGGTTTGAACTCAGGACCTCTGCTCTAATACCATAGGGTAAAAGTAGATTTTATTATTTGTATTATATCTTTAATAATAGAGAGCAACAAACTCACATACTTACTTGCACAAAAGGCTTGACATTGAAGGTACTAACTTGATCATTATGACTGAAACCTGTAAAATTGTTTGAATATATAAAGTAACAAAACATTTATTATTCAATTGCTAGATTGAAAGAAAAACAGTCAGAATCACAAGCATTGGTGAAGTACCATTATTGAACACCCATACTGGAAATGCACCTAGGTCCTCTGTTAGCTGCAGAAAATAAAAAAATAATGTATTAAAATCTGCTCAAGAATCATATAATGGGACATTTTCAGGTCATTAATATGCTAACACTCCACGCCCAAAATTAAAGAAGATGCCAACTTGGAGAAGCTCGAAGTAACCAAGGCCATCATCCGTCCAGTACATCCAAACATCACCAAAGTGCCCTGGTCTCTCCTCCCAGGGTCCAATGGTCGCTTTCCAACGAAATGCATTTCTTAACCATTCACCTTCAACAAAGCAGCCACCTGATGCAACATAATTTGGAGGGCGCACATCATTAGTTAGGTAGTAACTTCTGAGGAATAAAACACTATATATTTAATAACAATTAAACTATGATGTCAACCCTTGCTCAGTCAATTAACAAACAGAAAAGTCCCCAATGTACATACTAAAATTTACAGCACCTTTTATAACCATCTTGAAGCTGCTGTTTCTTTTTGAATGGGGTGCAGTTGGAGGTAGTAATGGGAACAAAGATATATAGGATAGAAAATGATCCATCCAAAAGGTTCCATGAGTTTCTTGCTCATTTGCTCACAGAAGTTCTTGGACAAATTTATGATTGCTATTGGAAAAGAAATAATATGTATAAAGAAAAGCCAAAATGGGGACATCAACCAAGAACACAGAATAACAAATAAATAATAACAGCTTAAGATTTAAAGTTGGGAGCATTTATAAAAATTCAGAAAGACTTCAAAGAGACAAAAAAAGGTTGAACTGAGACCCCATCTGAATAAAACTTCAAGAAAAGTCATTTGATTTCACACATGGATTTTCCACACCTTCAAAAGCACTCCTGCTAAGTAATATGTCATATAGTTTTGGATCTTAAAGAGAAAATGTTGATACAAATAAGCATTTGAAACAATGAACGACCATGTGCCTAAAGGGAAGATGTAGATAAAGTATTATGGAAATATAAGCATCAGCATCACAAATATTAAACTCAGAAACCTGTATAATGCAGTCTAAATGTTCCTAAGAATAACTAAAACAATCTGAATTGAGAATTCTCAATGCATACAATTTAAGCTCACCTGGAAATCTGATAAATTTTGGTTTTAGATCTGCTAGCATTTCAGCAAGCTCACTTCGGAAACCATGTCCCTGTGCCAAGACAGTTTTTTGAAGACTAACAAGATCTCAAAGGAATGCATATGTACTAAGCCATAACAAGAGGCTCTCGGTGAGCATTCAGGTTAAAACTTGATAATAAGTAAATATAATTATTATGAACAACTTGCGCTGAAGATAACAGCTTCCAATGCGATCAAAGCTCAAACGATTAAAGGTGAAACCTTGCATATCTTAATCTTTATTGAAGTTTTGAAGTACCACGACTAAGTTCAATTCTAAAATGCATCAGAGTATGAAAATTTATCAAACAAGGTTTATAGTTTTTCTTTCAGCATGTATTACTTTTCAATATCATTACATACATATCACTTTCATAAACTTAAAGTGGTGTAATGGTGGCTGAACACTATTCAAGTAGATGACAAAAATGGCACGATCTATGAAGTTTGTTTAAGATTTTTCGCAAAAGAACTTTTAAAATGTGTTCATTATTTATTGTTTTCTCACAATGGAATTTCCCAGGATAAAGTCCAAAATTCTCAATTGACCAGTTCAATTTATACTACCTTGTAAAGGGGTTGATATCAAAGAAAGAAACAACAATAGCTTAAGGTAATGCAGCAGATAATTACCACTTGCAGTGACTGCAAGAGACTTTTTGTTGGTAGATTCTGAGATGACAGAAAGATTGCAAAAAATTTCATTTTTGTAAATTATCAGACTACCCTATTCTAATTTTTTATTTTTTTAGCAAGGAGTAGACAGTCAAGAAGTCAAGTTCATGCCACGAGTTCTAGTTCACCATAAATTCCCTTATCCGGACTAACAATTGATTATCGCTGCAAGGGAGCCTTTAAATGAAGAATGAATCATCTTAAACCATCTTATATTCACAAATCTTTTTCTTTAATAAATATTTTCAGAATCAAAATTTACATACTATAAGTTGCATGGCATGCATCAGGCATAATAAACACTAGGGTACATGTATACATTACAATTCATGGTATGGGATATGGATGATGTGAAGAAAAGGATAGCTCACAGGAAAAATCCATCCACACCAGATTACATAAGATGGACAATGAATTCACTGATCATCCCTCTAGAAGACCTTCAACTCATTCGTTAACAAACTTTTATCATAATTGTATCACATGTACATGTATAATCAATCTTATATATGTAAATAAACCACAGTTTGAGTGCATGCATACCTCATGAAATGACCATATATGACTTCAGAAAGAAACAGATACCTTATATGTATCCACGGGCATAGTTGACACCTGGTCAAACCAAATAACTCCTTTTCTGGTTGTAGTCAATTGAAGTCTTGAATTAGGATTTGTGGCGTTGGCTTCCAACAGGACCTCCATCTTTTTCCAGTTTGAGACATCACAAGAAGAAGCTCTGAGAGGCAGTCAAATGTATTTCAAAGGATATATTAGCCCTGTTTGATTAGAAAATATTTACAGAACACTGAAAGAATGTACAAATGTTGCTCACATTATGTCCTGAGTTGCCAGTGTCTCCAAGCCATCTGGCCCCGTCAATGACACGGATACATTAATTGCTCCTGATGAACGAACATACAGAACCACTTTGTATTTCTTTCCTTTCTCAATATTCTGAAAGAAAACAAAAGTGAGTTTGTACCAAATCAGAAGTCTGAAAGAATAACTTGGCAGAATTATGATATAAAAGATGCAGGACATATCATCCTGTTGCCTAGACACCTAAACATCCTAAAACCCTTATGGACTGTAACTGTGTCCTAACACATTCAAGATTTTCCCAACAAAAAAAATTATGTTCCCTGCACACGGGATTAAACTTTTTAACTAATACAGATAAGGTGGAGAGAGAGAGAGGCATTATGCAAATTAGTGATCTTGTCGTAGAAAAGTGTCAACTTACCATGCCCCAGAAGCCCGGATTATAAACACCAACGCCCCCAGCTGGACAGCTATTGTTACCTTCTGCGTCACATAGTACCTCCATTCGGAGTGCAACCTTATTGTGCTCAAAACATGATGAGCGCTCCGTGGACAGTGTAAGGGATGAGTACTCATCACCAATAATAGACCAAGGGTCTATGTTTGAGGGGATATCAGGTCCCCCAGCTTCAAATCCTGGTAAAGAAACTTTATGAGAATCCCTAACACTAAAATATAAAGATGAGGTCTTGCATTTAAAAAGTTGGTTGTACAAGACCATATCAAAGTCATAAAATTTATATGAAAGTTCGGCAAGCATTGTTTTTTGGGTACCAATGCTAAGCAAACAACTTCGTGGATAGTTGGATCCCAATATAACTTTTAAGAATCTCAAAAGTATAAACGTTTTAAAAATCTCAGTACTCGAGATCAACACATATTGAAACACTGATTCCACTGGGGTCTCTCTCTCTCTCTCTCTCTCTCTCTGTGAGTTCCAATAGATGCAGTTTGCTATATAATGAAGCATTCAAAATCTTCTTTTACGATTGTAAGGGTGATCTAGTATTTCAGTTTGAAAACACAGATGCCCGAAATCAAACAGAAATTAAAAGTCGATTTCTTCTTCAGCAAACTCTTTTGTACATTGGAAGTTTAGACTATATAGAAATGACCTCTGTTGCTCACAAGCTCTGCCCACAACCCTCCAGCACCAGCATGGTTAATCTCCTGCAGAAAAGTATTTGAGAGAATGAATATTCAACCATTGAAGATTCATCATACACATCACGAGGGCTCACAAATGCCATACTAATTTAAACCATTTAGTTTTATCATTAGAGACAATTCATAAGATTGACATCAAATGAAGCATGGCTAATCTGATCGATCATGTCCATGGTGGTGCTTTCATGAAATTCCTCACTTTTTAATAATGCAACTCTATTATTGAGTGCATGTACACATAAATAAATGGAAATAATTTGTATAGGCCTGCATTATGCAAGCCCCACACAAGTCTTTTGGAAAAAAGTAGACCTATTTGAAAAAACTCAAATTTTTCATGATGGGTCCAGTACCTGGGCGGAGACCCTATGCTTGTATCTGCATAGGGTGTGTGCACAATTGCACGTGTATAAACTTGAAGCACGACAAAGTTACAACATAGACTGCATCTAGAGCACAAGCAGGAATTCAATATAAAAAATGCGAAAATGATTTAAAAAACAAAAGCAAAAAGCATGCAACAGAGACAACAACATACAAGAAACTCAAACAGCGTTGAAGAGGGTGTTCATAATTCCAGGTCGACAACTAACCTCAAAAAATATTCCAAAAAGTGTTTCGGGTATTGGCCGTCCCAATGCTTCAGAAGCATTTACAAGAAGAAATGCTGTTTGGTTGGCGTCATCTCCAATAGAAAGACATTCAGGCACAAAAAAACTCCCAATGAAAAAGCAAAGCAGAAGAACACTGTAAGGAACCTTGCAAGAACCCATCTTGCCCTCAACACACCCCTGCTCTATTCACAAACTTTTGAAGAATTGTGAAAGGAGCTTATTCGGTTATATTTTGATGAATTCAAGAGAAAAAGGAGATAGATTGATAAGCAACACTGGACTGACACCTCACAAATTTAGTTGAAAGCGAAATTTAACAGCTGAGAAAGTCTAAGAGCGAGGAGTGGCAAGAGTGTTGATGGAAGTGGGAACTTCACTGTTTTTTGTCTCTGCCGGAGTTTATTACAACAAGAGCTTTTATAGTTGGGTTAAGAAAGAATCTTTGCGTTGCTTTCACGTTAGCAGCTATTTTTCAGGCAGTGGATTTCAAGCTACAACGGCTTCCTTCGTTTGGTTGTGGACCTCGGCCCGCGATTCATCTTCCGATTCTAAATAGTGGTAATGTAATGTTCGTGTCCCACCACAAGCTATGACCGTTCACCTGCAAATCGTAATGTTGGCAGTAAAGTGTGCTTGAGATATCTTGGATGCCTAAGTCAGCAATAAATAAAAGATAATAATTTTAAGAATGTTCAATCAGATGATTAGAGGGTTACATATTATTCTTATATATAGACGTGGAGAGTATTGGATGAATACTATTAGTCGATCAATTTCGGATAAGACTTAGCTGCAATAAGGCTATGCCTGATATGATGGAATTATCTAGTCACCATTCTATCTATATCCACAACGCAAGAGTCTATCTGCCCTAATAAACAGGACGGCTAGAGTCTATGATTCACAACTCTTTTGAATAATTATCCTTTACGGAAGATGGGCCTAGGGCCCCTAGCTTAAGCTAGACCAATATTGACTCATGTTACATCTCTATTACATATTGTGTATACATGTGGGGAATTTCATAATAAATGATTTTTTTTTCTCTTCGTTTAGATATACCCCATTTTACTCTAAGAAGGAATTCAAGATCCATGGGCTATCCCACTGGCCCATTAATCACCTCGCTTGTCGTTTACACTCCCCAAGGGGCGGGAATTTTAAAACTCAAGAAACGTCACCACGTTCTCTTCCAGTCATGTCATTTAGTTAGGTGATGATGATCCGCAGTCATTACCTTTCTTTATTTCCCTGCCCCCTCATTCTTTCATCTTCCCTCCAATATTTCTCTACTTTCTTCACGGTCTTGAGTTCCCACAACTTCAACCTCTCTACTTCGTGATCCTTGGCTTGCAACCTCTCTTATTTTCCCCTTCTCCTCTACTCGCCCATCGTACCCATGGCCCAATGAAATGCATCTTAGAACCCTACTCACGGCCAGTCTCCTTCTATCTCGGAGTCTTCCTTCGTGAAAGACATTACTCGTTTTGAAGGCTTTGGGTGGCGTTCCACTCTCACCCCCAAAGATTTGTTGAATCTACACAACTCCTATGGAATCTCATATTTGATACTCATTGAACTTCCTCACCATGGTTGTATTAATGAAGAAGGGTTTGCTGAAAAGGTTGCTCTACCTATCTATGCCCTCACTCACAGTCTATGATTTCCTTTATGTCACCCAATCCATGACGTTCTTGATCTTCTGAAGTTAGCCCTTGAGCAACTTCACTCTCACGCATGGCTAGTTCTGCTCTGTTCTTGCATTGTGGTCCGTTTGGTCTTGGAGCCCGCTCAGGAAGAATACCCAAACTTGACCACCTGATAGTTCTTGGCTTTCTATTTTTTGAGGAGCTCTCCAAGTAACATTTGTAGTTTTTAGACCAAAGTCCAGCACTTGGTTCATTTTTAGAGTCGCCATTAGACTTGTGCTTGGAGCCCGCTCGCCAAGCAATGGACAATGATGTTTTTCTTTGTTTCTAGTATAGGTTGGGAATTTTCTCATTCAGAGGCTGCGCGATGGGAATTCCCTATTACAACCACTTGGGGTAAGGCCCCATATGAAAAAAGTCTAGCAGCGACTTTAACCCCTTTGTCTGAACGAGAGCAATCTTTTGTCGACATGGTTGATGCCTAGGCGGCTGAACACAAGGATAAGATTTTGACCGAGGTCCTTCTGACGCACGCCAATATTTAACTAAGGTTGTTGCGCCATCTACCACAAAAAAGCCTCCCTCTAAGTCTGCTCCAAAGGCCTCGCAGAAGCATCCTAGCCCCACTATTGCGGGTACGCCTTCTCCCATAGCAAAAAGG
This sequence comes from Juglans regia, assembly GCF_001411555.2. Lineage (NCBI taxonomy): Eukaryota > Viridiplantae > Streptophyta > Magnoliopsida > Fagales > Juglandaceae > Juglans > Juglans regia. The sequence goes on from NC_049903.1 coordinate 21,184,548, forward strand.
GGAGTTAAGGGCGTAGGTGTTGGCACCTCCTCTATGGCCAACCAACCCCACAGTACTGCCTTCTACCCCTGTTGTTCATCGACTCGTGCACATTCTCCAAATGTCAACAACCTCGAGGGCTTGATAGGTCAAAAAGAGGTCAAGCTCTTTTTGACCTGGCAATCGATTTTGACTTTCCTTCTCAACAGCTTGATTCAGCGTCTAGTTGGACCTTTGAGTTCTCTACGTTTGAAGTTTCTGATCTGCTGAGGGGAGGCGGCAGGGTTAATTTGGATGTGGACGCCACCTTTTCTTTGGGCCTTGTTGACAGGGCAGCCTCCTTAGGTACTCGGGGCACTCAAGATGGTGCCCAGAGCGGAGATCAGGGTGGCGACCCTCCTATTATCGAAGAGTCTCAAGAAGAGTGTGGGGAAAAAATTTCAACTCCCCACTCTTTGCCTACCACTATCTCAGGGGGAGAGACTCCTCCATTTGACTTGGAGGTTGGTGAGGACCAGGTTTCCCTTCTCCTTTTCCCTCCTCTTTTCGGGATGATATTGAGTCCTTCCACTTAGAGAAGGGTGTCCCCACGAGGGGTGTCGTGAATGAGGTTATTGACTTGGAGGATGTTGAGGTCGTTTCCACCAACGTTGTTCATCTAGTGGAAAACTTGGGTGAGGCCCCTAGGAGTATGATGGGCTCAATGGCAATGTCGCTTGAAGCATAATTCCACCCATGCTCAACTTTCCTTTGTCCGGGGGTGTAACACCTGGATCCAGGATTGGTATAGTTGGACTGTGGATTTATTTATTTGAAGATCTATGCCGTTTATTTATTTATTTATTTTTATTCTCCCTGCATGTTTTATTTTATTTTTTTCGTTTTCTTCTCTTTCCGTCCATATTTTATTTTTTTTCGCACGGCTTATTTTTTTTCCGTCGCACAGCATGCATACACACGCATTCGTTCACGGCATGCATCCACACACACGTCTCTCTCGGCTCTCTAGGGTTTCACTTCATATATATAGACACTCATAGGTTTTTCCCATGCTATTAGAAACTGCCCAGACTCCAGCCGCCGCACCACCTTGGAATCGCAAGCCCAGCCTCCATTCCCTCGGTTTCTTGCACTCCCATACCGAGAGTCACCCCACGTAAGCCAGCCCTCCGTCGTCTCTTCTACCGCCACCAGTGCACCCCTCGTAAGCCTCTGATCAGCTAACCCATCTCCACCGTGCACCGACCAGAATTCACGCTGGCCAGCCCAAGAAAAAATTGGTAGTTGTTCTGTGCATCGTTTCCTTCAAATACAAATCTCGTGCGTCCATTCCATACGGAACCACCCTGCCCAAACCGATTACAACCACGTCGCAGCCTGAGTGCACGTCCAGGGCATCCACCGTGAGCCATCATGGCACATCCACAAACACCCCTGTTTTTGCTCCCTGAAACAGAGCAAGTTTTTGCTCAAGCTGTCCATCGAGCCACCCCTCCGTTGGCCTCTCACTGGGTGTTGCACCTCACTGTCGCCTTCGATCTCCACCGTCGATACCTCACAGAAACCACCGCCACGGACTTTCCAACACCCCCAGTCCGTCATGCCTCACGGTGAACTACATCTCTTTCCCACACGTTTTGCTCTCTCTCGTCTAGTGCACAGCCGCCAAGTTCACCACCTTCCACCGCACCCAGCGCCGCACACCTTCCATCACGGTGAGCCTCCGTCGCACACCTCCTCTTTCGGGTTTTCAGTTTTCCCAAGAAACAAGCAGAAGCTTTGGATATTGAAAATATTAACGTGTAGATAGTTTTAAAGTATATGGTCTTCATATCCCTAGTAATTACGAAAATGCCATCAAGCATTTTGGTCATTATTTTTTTTTTTCATAAAACACCTCAAACCTATTTGTAAGCGTTTTCACATTTGTACCGTTCAAGTTATAAAACTCTTTGTATTTTTTTAAAATGTACTCTCACTCTTTTTTTTTTAATTTAGTCTAAAAAGTGTTATAGCATATAGTAATTGCAAATTTATAACTTTATTATTTAGTATTAATTTTATAGTTAGCTTTCGGTAATAAATAAGTCAGAGTTTAAGTAGTTACAGATTTTTTTTCTTACTATCGGGATATTTGAGAAATTATGGTATTTTAGGAATTATGAGAATTTTAGGTTTTGAGGACTTAAAATAAGTTCCTTTAGCAATTTAGATTTAAATATCGAAATACGTGATTGATTGAAAATTTACGGGAATTACGTGATTTTTTATAGGTGACGATTAATATTGGTTCGGCATTTTGAGGAAATTTTCGAAAAGCTAAGAAGTCCAGGTAAGCGAGGTTCCTATGCTAGACTTTACATTAAAATAAAATGAGCTGAGGTCATTTTTGAAAAATGTGCATGTTTTACTATGAAAAGAAATTTGAACTACCTCAGTTATTTGTTCTGCATTACTCATGAGATTCTGTTTAAGAAGAAAGTATTTTCTGTCATGACTGGTGTAGACATGAGCTTATTTTTGACATTTTGTTTCTGAACTTTGAAAATGAGAGCGAATATGAAATTTATGCATAAATTATGTTGTGATATGATTTTGTTCTGTTCCGAAGATTTTTGCTCAGTACTCTGTTTGGATAAGACGTGATTTCTGAAAATCTTTGGCATGACTCTCTGATTCTGAATTTGATTCTGTTTCCGTTCTGTTCAGTTACGGCCCTGCCACGGGTGATAATAGTGGCATACGGCCCAACCACGGGTTCTAATAGTGGATACGGCCCAACCACGGGTAATAATAGTGGATACGACCCAACCACGGGTTATAATAGTGGATACAGTCCAACCACGGGTAATAATAGTGGATACGACCCTGCCACGGGTTAGAGTAGTGGTCTCTGTTTGAGTGCACACCTTGGTGACAGAGTGTTTCATGTTCTCTTGCCTATCCGCAGATGCACAACCCTACCACGGGGATTATACATGGCCTCTGTTCTGATATGATGTTCTGATGATGATGATGATCTTTTATGTTATGCCAAATAATATTTTGAATGAAATTATTTCTAAATCTTCGCTCTGATATTTTGATAACATGTTCTGCTTCCACACTCTGAAAATGAAAATGTTTTGTTTTGCATTCTGATTTCTGTAAATGTTCATGTTTATATACTGGTATATGTTCTCTGCTTACTGAGTTGTTGATAACTCACCCCTTATCTCCATATATTTTTCAGATAATTTTGATGGTTCAGCTGGAGAACAAGAGTAGAAAGTTTAGCAAGGTGTGATGATCGTAGTGGAATAAGTGTTTGAGGGTACAAATGCTTATTTGAGAGTCGTAGTTAGTAAACTAATTTTTGGTTTGATTAAGTGTATTAATTTTTTTTATGGGCTTTTCTGGAGTTAATAGTTTTGTTATTTATGTTAATTTTAAGTATTAAGAGCTAACTCTCCGGACCTCTAGGAACGGGGCGTTACAGGGGGGATTTAGAGTCAGAGCGGGACCGTGCACACACTCAACTCTCTACCCTCGAGGAGGAGCTAAATTTTGTCCACTTGGAGTTGTCAACTTCTCAGTAGCATTGCTACGAACTTGTAGAGGCGCTGGTGGCTTCAGAAGAGGGCAAGCAGCAAGCTAATTTTGACATCTCTTAGGCGTGTGGTGCTTTAGAAGAGTTGACCAAACGGCAGAAATACAAGAAAAATCGTGCTGACGCAGAAAAATGACAGAGGAAGCATAGCAAAGCACTTCTTCACATGGATACCTGACTAAAGGAACGGGCCTAGCAGGTGAAGCAGTTGCAGTCCAACTTGGCGGTTGCGAGGGAGGAGCTTGTTCGCCTCTCTCCTCAGTTGATATTGGCGTGTGGTGTCAGGGATCACGCTTTTGGCTATGGATTTGGGGCCAGCGTGTTGTGGCTTAGGCCATACTTTTTATCCAATCCCCGCACCAACTTGAGGCGCCTAGACTTGGAGATGTTTAAACCCAATGCAGCCTCGCGTCAATTTGTTGACACATTTCATCGGGACATCATGCCCGATCTTTTGACAGTTCTCGCCCACCTCCACCTTCCAGCGGTCCTAGCTCTTAGCTTTTTGTGACAATTGTCTTCTATTTTTGCATTGTAAATATTGTGAACACTTTTATATTGTACATATTGGGGACACTTAGCCGGTTTTGGATTTTTATCACGTCACTCTTTGCTTTGATTTTTTGAACCTTTTTCCCTTTACTCTGTGATTGGCTTGTTCCCTTTTTCATGGGCACCATGAGTCTTTGGACTCGTCATTGGTGTTTAAGGGTCGTGTGGTCTCTTGACCTCCACGCCCTTTTTCATGGGCAACGTGAGTCTTTAGACTCGTTATTGGTGTTTAAGAGTTGTGTGGTCTCCTGACTTGCGACTTGCTTGAGAACACATCACAGTTGGCATGAGGGAACCACGTCGAAGTCCAATGAGAGACTGAAATCACAGTTTGCAGCAATCCCACAAACGTCACGATTAGTTGTGGTCGTTCACTTGTAAATCGTAACGTTGGCAGCACGGTGTGCCTGAGACACATTTGATGCCTAAGTTAGTAATAAATGAGGGATAACAATTTAAGAATGCTCAATAAGATGATTAGAGGGTTACCTGTTATCTACATATATAGGCGTGGAGAGTATTGGATGAGTACTATTAGTCGATCAATTTCGCATAACACTTAGTCTCTATAAGGCTATCCCTGATAGGACGGAATTATTTTGGTCACCATTCTATCTATATTCACAACACAAGGGTTTATCCACCCTAATAAACAGGACGACTAAAGTCCATGATTCACAACTCTTTTGAATAGTTATCATTTACGGAAGATGGACTATGGGCCCCTAGCTTAGGCTAGACCAATAATGACTCCTCCAAGTAAAATAATTTATAAATAGTAATGAAATGATTTGAGTTAAAATGTTTTATGAAATTTTAGAAAAAGAGAGAGAAAAAATGAATAAGAAATTATAAATTTAAAAACGGGTTATAATATAATTTTTTCTTTTAGGATTTGAAAAAGTTGAATTATTTTTCGTGTTTTGTTTGGAAGTTTGGAAAATTTGTAATGATTAGGTAATGATTAGATGAAAAATTTTAAAAATTTAAAATTGAAATATGTATGTGTTTCAATGGTATTTAGATGTTGAGATAAGATGAGATGAGTTGAAAGGTTTGTGAAACCAAACCAGACTAGTTTTCACAAAAATCATTTGTCCTCTGTCTGTCTTGTATTTTAGCCAATGTTTTGAATACCGTTTCAGTGACCATTTCAGTTGAGTTATTGAAATGAGATATTTCAGTACCAGTACCGTTTTAGAATAGTCTATATATGAAGAAATTTATATATAAATATATAAAAATTATATTCTAAAATAATAGTCTATATATGAATAAATTATATATAAATATATATATATATATAAAAATTATAAATAGTTTAGTCTGAATTGGGGGGTCCAAAAATGAGGAAGAAATGAAAAAAAATAAATAAAGGCCGAAATTTGTAAATTGGCCGAAATCCGAAATATTGGCCGGTACAGGCCTATACAGTCGAAATTCTGATCCGTACGAAACTACATTCTTCCTTGTACCAGCTACCTGGCCAGTACACCATATTTTGACTGTACCGGCCGATACAAAACGAAATTCAAAACCTTAATTTCAACTCCATTGATGTGGTGTTTGTTTCCAACGATCTAAAATTTAGTTCCAACATTCTCTTGGAACTAAATTATAAATAAATCCTATTTATAAACTAGAATGATATAATTTATAAATAAAATTAAGTTTTAAATCTTATAAATCTAATCTTATTTCATAATCAGTGTGGATGATGTATTTTTCATATTGATTTTTAAGTATAAAGATAGAAAATTATTAGGCATCTTTCATCAAGTATGTATGATGCCGCACTCGCATGCTATCATTACATGCTATGAATAAAAATTATTTATGTAAGTATCAATTTTAATTTTAATTGACATGACATCCTATGAAAGAATAAAAGCACCACGTGGCTGTACTCCAAGAATGCCTAATAAATAGTTCAAGAATTATTAAATATGGCATATCAATAAGATACTAGTATTGCCTTTGGTATTCTACTAAAAAAAATTGGTTTTTCGTAATGTTACCAATGAGTGGTTTTCTTTCCCAACACTCATTGAACAAAGAAATAACTCATTCATAAGGTCTCGAGTAAAAGTTTTTGAACTCTTTAAGAAAATGAGATGTATTATTAAAGAATAATTTTTTCATATGAATATCAAATTTACTTATTTTTTCAAAAAAAAATATGTAAAACTTGCATACTATAAGACTGCAAATACTTCTCTTACATAGCAATGATGATATAGTTATAAGGTCTTCCCGTTCAATACTTATTATGTTTTTCAAAAAACAAAACCATCTTAAGGTATTATTGAGTTTAAGCTATCACATAATAATTTATTTAGAGTAAGACTAGATATAGTCTTAAAATCTCGTACGTACACTCCTTTCGAAAAAATTGAGATCCACCATTTAAAAAAATAATTTTTTCATGTGAATTTTAAATTTACTTATTTTTTTCAGAGTAAGTGTAGGTAATTTGTACAGTACTATATGCTGACTACAAATATCATTTCTCTTGCTTAGCATTAATGATATAGTTATAAGGTCTTCCTGTTCAATTCTTATTTCAAAATCCAAAAAAGTCTCGTCGTCGATTATAACAAAGATTGTCAGTTCTAACCATGAGAAAAGAGAGTTGCTCAAGTCGTGAGTTGGTTACTCGAGAAAATAAAATAAAAACTAATTCGAAACACACATTCGAGTCTCATCACACTTGTGCTGATATTGCAGTGTGTATCAACCTTTTTTTAGAAATGTGACATTAGAAATCTAAAATTAGTTGGAATATTACATTCCTTTTTTTCAAAATGAGAAGTACTATAGTGACAAATAACTTTTACAAAAATAAATTTACAAACTGACGTCATGACTTTATATGATACGTTAGATCTACTTTATAATAAAAGTAACTTTATAATCTAACGTATCAAGCAAAACCATGTCAGTTTGTGAATTTACTTTTATAAAAAATTTTTTTGATTAAAATATTTCTCTTTCGGAATAAGAGGAAGCATGATAGGATTTATGATATATTTATTTATTTCAGAAGATAAAATTAAAAAACTATATTTAAGAATAGGAGTTATTTGATTTATAAGTGAAATAAAAAAATAATAGATCTTACAAATCAAAAATCACTTCATAGGCAATTTGAATGGTGTAATATTTATACACTGACTTACGAGTTTGAAGATAGAAAATTATTAGGTATTTCTAAAAACGGATGGCGTTGCACTCTTTTCCTATCACAACATATGAATAAAAAGTATTTATGTAAGTATCAATTTTAATGGACATTACATCGATCCTATGATAGAATAAAATTACCACGTGTTTGTACTCCAAGAACATCTAAAAAATAATGTAAAGAATATAAAGTATTGTACGTACGTCAATATGATAGTAGTATTGCCTATGATCTTTCTTTCAAAAAATTAGTTTTTGTAATGTTAGAAAATGTGAGTGGTTTTTTTTAGGGGTGGGAGGTAGGGACCCGGACAACCATCCGTTTGCCCCCACCGGCTGGCCCCCTCCTTGATTGATCAGGTGCCTTCAACTGTCAGATGTCAAGGTGCGTGCCCCTGCCTGCACCATGAAACTCAGGCAGAGACGGGGCCCAAGCCTGCCCATGCTAGGCCCCGTCCGTCTGCATATATAAATATATAAACAATGTCGATGTAATTTAGGGTTTCGTTACTTTGTATAAAACGTCATCCCCCCAAGCAATCCCCTCATCTCGCCTCTCTCTCTTTCCCTTCCCCCCTCCTCCTTCTCTCTTCTTTCCTCTCGCATTGCATCGTCACCATTGTCGTCATGGTCTCTCTCTCCCTCTAGTCGTTTCCCCCAACGGGTATATATATATTTCTCTCTCTCTCTCTCTTTCCTCTCTCAAACTCTCAATGCCTCTATTTTAGTGTTTTATGGCATTCCTGTTGCCATAGTGGTCTCTCTCTCCCTCTCGCCATCACCCCCAACCAATATATATTTATATATATATATATTTCTCTCTCTCTAGTTGGTGGTTCACTGGTTAGGCAGTGGCTAACTAGTTAGCTAGTATTTTATCACTAGTTGGTTAATGGTGGGTGAGCGGTGGGCACTTTGTATTTACCAATGGGCAGATGGACCAAGGAGTCAATCTACCCCCCGACAGCCAAACAACCCCGAGGGCCCAAACCTCTCCCCCCAATACGGGGGCGGGGGCAGGACAGGGGAACCCCTAATTGTTTTCCTAACAATCATTGAACAATGAAAAAATCATTCAAAATGTAGAGTAAAAATTTTCAAAATGTGGGTCCCAAAATTACCCATTTTTTTAGAGGGAGTGCGCGTGATTTGTACACCATAGACTGCAAATATCAAATTTCTTACTTAGCATTGATGATATAGTTAAAAGGTCTTCCCACTCAATACTCCTTATTAATTTTTTCAAAAAACAAAAAAATCTCTCCGTCGATTATAACAAAGAGTATCAATTCTAACCTTGTCTAAAAGAGACTTGCTCTAAGTCGGTTACTAGGAAAAAGAAAACTAATTCGAAATACATATTATTCTCATCTTACTGTACTGTTGATATTGTATTTTGTATCAACATGACTACTTCCATGAGCTCGTATATAAGAAAAATGGAAAGATAAAAAAGATGAAGAACAATCTCACGTCATGATCATGGTAAAATATGAGTGAAATAGAAGTGCTTTTCAATTCCAAATGGCCACTTAGTTATTTACTTTAGAATTAAAAATAGGAGGAAACAGTAATCATTCAGTCTTGAATCTTTTACACTCATGAATAAAGCATTGTTGACATATTTTAAAGAACATTAGGAGTTTTGTTTTATGATGCGTTGCGTTCACTCCAAGACCAATTAAGCATCCTATAGTTTGTTTATTCGCATTCTTTCATTTGAGGCATCGATCTCATCAGGCCATCTTGACAACAAATTGCATGAATGTGCCTTCCTAACCTCACTTAAATAATTACAATTTCGAAAAGCTTATAAATTCTCATTTCCTCATAAAAAAAAGAAAAAAAAAATACAAAGCCAATAAATAAAACAAAAATTTGTGGTCATTTCACCATAAGAAAATTGTTTAATTGTAGCCAGTTATTTCCTACGAAAATGACTATTTCCTGTTGAAATAAATCTATTTTCGTCACAAATAATCATTCTCATCATAAATAATCCGTCACAAATATTCATTTTTCTTATAGTGAATTTAGCCATTGTGTGGCCTAGATTTGGCTGTTGTGTGGGTGGCAAGATTCGGCCACCACCACAAGGGTGGTTGAATGTAGCCACTCATGTGGTAGCTAGACTTGGGACATCACAATATAGCTGAATCCAGGCCCCTCCATGATGGCATATGCACGATCGGCATGGGAATTGCTAGATTCTACCACCCCATGGTGCCACAGCCTTGTGGCCAAAAGGACGTAATTTGTTACTTTTTTTTTTTCTATTTTTAAACATAAATTATACTTGCTTTTTTATTTTTCAATCATTAAAATATAATTTTACACATGGTCGTCCCACGAGCTTCTACGTGTTTTCCGTTAACTAAGATAGACGAAAATCCTAGGAGAGTGTCCTTATTCAAAACTTGTCATACTACAAAGCTCCTAAAAAGAAATCTCTTTCAAGGAGCAAATTTCAAATAACCCTAGGCATAAGGGTTTTTACTAGTAAAATATTTTAATAATTAAAACAACATAAAAATACATATTTTAAACAAACTAGAATTGGGCCACCAGAGGGCCACTTTGTGGTGGCTGGTCCACGGTTGGCCACCTGCGAGTTGCGGGCCCTATGGATGGCCATATCGGCCACCCCAATCTTCCCACCATTTTTTTTTTCGCTTTTTTTTTTTTTTTAATTTAAATAATTTGTTTTTAAACATTTAAACATGTTTTTATGGTGGGACTTACAAATTTCACAAAAAATATAAAATTTCGCCTCAATTTCATTTTTTCAAAAGAAATACTTTAGCTACAAAAAAATATCACAAAAGTAGAGACATAAACTGATGTAACTTTGTGTGGTAGGTTAGACTGTAAACCTACTTTTATTATAAAATATATCTAACATATCATATGAAATTATATCAATTTGTGAGTTTATTTTTGTATATCTCTTTATGGCTGTACCATATCTCTTTTTTCAATAAGCATAAAAAAAAAAACTTTCTAACATTTTTACCTCCAGTTCAACGATCTAAATCTTCTTTTCTTAAATAGAAATTTCATTAATGAAAATGGCATTCAGCCATTACAGTAGAGTGAATAAAAGGTACAACGTAATCTTTAGCAATAAGCTTCTTAGTTCCTTGTAGTACTTCCTTGGCCAGTAGATGAGTTGGCATTCCCATCTTGCACTAAAAGGAAAACATAAACATAGAGTAAACAAACGAATACAGTGAATTGTAGTGGACTAGGTGACTAATCTAAGTTCTAGTTGAGGTTGACTAGGCCCAAATTATTTAACAAATTAAAACTAGGCGTTGGGTTGTAGATTAGTGTTGTTTGCATAGGCGCGCACACACAACCATGACATATTTTTATCATAGTTAGGGCAACCATTTGAAGATATTTTTGAGCTAACAAGAGTTGGTGCTAAGTGATGATTGATAATATACTTTCAACAAGACTTGAATATACGGCAATAGTTGCTTCAACTTTTCACAAGTGTTAAAGATTGTTTACAAAAATGAGATATATTTTTTAAGCAAATAAATATATAGAACATCAAACAAGAACATAAAAAAAGAGGGTGGGGAGCTCGACAAGCACCTCATAACAAGCAAAATCGTGACAATTTTTTTTATTGGCACTAAGTGCGCAAAAACAATGTCCCGACTAATCTCGAGGGTGCACAGGCCCTCAGCAAAGAGTTTCTCACAAGTACACCTCGGATAATTCAAAGGGAAGTTCTCCCAGTCCGATAGCCCTTAGCAATAGTTTATACCCAAGAGGATTTGAATTTTAGATATGAAGGGAGTATACTACCAAGACAAAGGTCTTTACCACTCAAGCCAACCCCTAGGAGTTCAAAATAGTGACAATTAAAAAACAGAGAAAAAATAAAGTTAAATGTGTCGAAAATGTGTCCACGGGAGCATTATCCCATGGATAATCCTCTAAAGTTTTTGACCAAATTCTAAGATCAAGACTGAGAGAAAGATACATAAATAGCTTTCATGGCACTTATTGAATATTTAATGCTGCTTGAGTAATTCACTTGGGCAACCATTATTGTTGTGGGAAGAAACTTGATGCATCTATTTCTCTTTCACTCTAAGCCTTAGAGTTTTGTTAAGAATTCTAGGAGATCCAAATCCTCCTCCCATGATTTCTGGTTTTAGACTGCTTTCATTGCTTAAAATATGTTGGTTTATTAAAGAATGTTGCCATTAAAGAACATTAAAAAAAGCCGATTTTGGGCTACTTCCAACTTCCAAGATTGATATCCAAGGAACAGGAAGCATTGTTGAAAGGGCAAAGCATTTTATAGAACATGTCACCTCACTAGCTCACTCAAAGTTGGGACAAAAGACTAATAAAATAGCGATCGAGCAGAGGAAAGTGGACATGTCACCTCAACAAATTTGAGTTTTTTTTACGGTTACGTTTTTGGGTCAAAACGAAAACCATCACAAAATGGTATTTTAATTTGATATCTATGAAAAATTTGACTTTTTATGACGATTATGTTTTTGTGACGGTTAAGTTTTTATGTTTGCCACAAAAACTGTGAACTGATGTAGTGTGACCAAAGCATATGATAAATGGGATTGAAAATTTAATACTTGATATCCTTGGGGAGTTTGGGTTTTCTCAAATTTGGATTAAGATTAGTCTAAATACATCTCCACTCATTTCTTTCCAATTGTAAATAAATGGGACTTATAAAGGTTTATTGAAGTCCTCACTAGTGATTAGCTAGGCAAGATGACAATCCCTTGGTATATATCATAGATGCTATGTATGCAAATGACCATCATTTTCCTGAAGAAAAATAATTTGTATAATTTTAGAGTATACAATCTCGTGCACTCATTTAGAAATAGGTGAGCAAATTTGAAATTCACATGAAAAAATATGTTTTTAAATAGTGGATCTCATTATTTTCAAAAGGAATGCACAAGACTTGTATAGTATAAAATTGTATTTAACATTACTCTTTTATGAATAATTCAACTGTGAAAGATATTATGCAATCATATAAAGAAATCTCAAGGCAGCTGGTTAATTAGAAGTCCAAATTAAGCACGTCTTGGTATTCCACACGAAAGTCCATATCATTGTATATTATTTCACTACTATTCACAAATCATTTTATTATTATTTATAGATTTCTCATCTCATCTCATTCCTCAAACAATGTCTTGATAATATTATTTTCGTTCAACTTGAAAGTAGACATGAAAGTAAAGAGAGAAATAAATGATAAAATATACATTTAACGTATCTACAATAACTAGCAAATTTAGAAATGATTTTGATATTTAGTGTAACTGATCTAAATATTTAGATTTTAACTAATTTATTGTGATGATATTTTAAGATCTAATATCAAAATATATGATAAATTTAACTTTTAACTAATCTAAAAAAATGGTTTGATGCGTGTCGTGAATTCAGATAAAATAGTTGGCTGTTGACCTGACTAACTTTATTTTACCAAAAAGTCCCTTATTTCAAACCACCACCACATGGGGGGTAGTAGTAGAATTAATGGACTCGAAAGAGTAAGACCAGCCCTAGGCCCCTGAGCCCTATATAGCATTATGAAAGAGAGAGATCAACCAAATATTTTCTCTAAAATTAAACTTGGTCAGTGGTCATACTAAAATTTTTAATTTGAATAAAATGAGAAAATTGCAACACTACCACGTTCTTGACCTTTCTCTCATCCGCCCCAAACGTGGGGTTGGGGGAAAAAAGTCTCCACATCCATTGAAGTCTTTGACGGGATCAATGCGGAAGTATGTTCTTGTCGACAAGTGATCAGAATTAAAAAATAAAGACCAAACAATACGTCGAGCAATATATAAGATTAATTATCTATAAGAAAGTTTAATAAGAAATTAAATATATCCACAAATGTGCCATTTGAATATATAAATTATAATATTAGATGAACCTGAAAATTTGAAGATCTTAGAATTCAAATATTTGATGAAGGCCACATTATTTGGAATTTTGAAGTAGAAATCGCGCCCTGTCAGCAACATGTAATGATCGCCTATCTCTGGATGAGAAAAGTCTCCACGTCCCTCAAATTTGTAATTGATCATCATCGGGTCAACGTGGAAGTCTTTCCTACTTTAGTTAGTTTGGATTTTAAATTCATCTCAACTCATCATTATAATTTTTTTAAAATTTTAATATAAAATATTAAAAATAATTCAAAATTTTCAAATTTTAAAATAATAATAATATTAAAAAATAATATTCAAACAATATTTTATCATCTAAGTTCAACATCCAAACGCAAATTACTTTCCTAAAAACCAGACTATAAATTTCAATAATTTTAAAGTCTGTGGAATCTTAAAATAATATGAATGGTTATGGAGTGTTAAAATTACTAAAAAAAAACACAATATATTTTGTCCTCTTTCATTTTGTATTTCATTGAAATTAGTACTCACAAAGTTTAAAATAGAAAATAGTTTTTTTTTTTTTTTTAAAAAAAGTAAAATAGAAAATAGTTAAAAACTGTACAATATTGACGTCCCGGCCACAAATTGCGCATGCAACTATTAGTATTTAATCACATCAAGGACGTTGTTAAGATGCAATAATACACTTTAAATTCAGTATAAGTAGTACCGTGTTGAAACTATATATAATAATTAAGATCAATTCCCCAAATGGAACCTATATATAATTAATACATGAATATAGTCAATGAGTCGTCGCATGCATGTAGGACCAGTGATCTTGAGGGTCGATTTCAAGGATTAATAAATGTATTGCCTTTTAAAAGGAAATTTCAATGCAAGATGAATATTCATTCCATGGAAATTTCTAGGATGATTCATTCAATTATTTCACAGGCCTAGCTTGATAGTATCTTTTCTTATATATAATAGTCTTGCCTAGTACTAATCGGCCATTACTTCCTCATAAAAATGGCAGCAGCCTCTCTTTCCATTTCCATACCGATAGTAGCATGGGCTATCTGGATCTTGTTATGCGGAAAGTGTTTGGATAATGCACTTCATCAGCTGCTTGTTGCTGCATTTGGATCATCTGCCCTTCAACTTAAACAAGCCAAGGCTTTGAGGGAGACTAGGTGGTGGTCGTCCACTACTGCCCAAGCCAGTAGTAATTATTCAAGTGCTTGCCTCTGGGATGGTATTACTTGCAATGCTGGTGGAAGCGTCACAACCATCGATAAATCTCATTCTAGTTTGGGAGGTCAGTTGAACAAACTCAACCTCTCTTTCTTCCCAAATTTAGATAGGCTTGATCTTAATGGGAACCTCCTTACGGGGCTCATCCCAATTGAGATAGGGATGCTAAAGAACTTGGTCTATTTAGACCTTCATTCAAATATGCTCGTCGGTCCAATCCCTGCCACTTTGGGTTATTTAACTAATTTGGAATATTTAGACCTTGGTTTGAACTACTACATCAATGGATCCATTCCCCCCAAGATAGGGATGTTGAAAAATCTGACCACTTTATACCTTGATTCGAACATGCTCGTCGGTCCAATCCCTTCCACTCTGGGCTGTTTAACGAGTTTGGACTCTTTGTACCTGGGTCATAATGAACTCAATGGATCCATTCCCTCCGAAATAGGGATGCTGAAAAGTCTGACCTCTTTATACCTTTCTTCCAACATGCTCGTCGGTCCAATCCCTTCCACTCTAGGCTGTTTAACGAGTTTGGACTCTTTGTACCTGGGTCATAATGAACTCAATGGATCCATTCCCTCCAAAATAGGAATGCTGAAAAGTCTGACCTCTTTATACCTTTCTTCCAACATGCTCGTCGGTCCAATCCCTTCCACTCTGAGCCATTTAACTAATTTGAAATATTTAGACCTTCGTCAGAATCAAATCAATGGATCCATTCCCCCAGAAATAAGGATGCTGAAAAATCTGACCTTTTTATATCTTTCTTCGAACATGCTCGTTGGTCCAATCCCTTCCACTCTGGGCCATTTAACTAATTTGGAATATTTAGACCTTCGTCAGAATCAAATCAATGGATCCATTCCCCCTGAAATAAGGATGCTGAAAAATCTGGCATCTTTATACCTTTCTTCAAACAAGGTCGATGGTCCAATCCCTTCCACTCTGGGCCATTTAACTAATTTGGAATATTTAGACCTTCGTCAGAATCAAATCAATGGATCCATTCCCCCCGAAATAAGGATGCTGAAAAATCTGGCATCTTTATACCTTTCTTCGAACATGCTTGTCGGTCCAATCCCTTCCACTCTGGGTCATTTAACTAATTTGGAATCTTTAGGCCTTAGTCGGAATAAAATCAATGGATTCATTCCCCCTGAAATAGGGATGCTGAAGAATTTGATCGTTTTAGGCATTAGTTCGAACATGCTCATTGGTTCAATCCCTTTCAGCCTAGGTCATTTCACTAATTTGAAACATTTGGACCTTTCTCGGAATAAAATCAATGTATCCATTCCCTCCGAAATAGGGATGCTTAAAGATTTGAGCTACGTTAACCTTAGCCATAACTTTATTAGTGGAGAAATACCTAGTGCACTTGGGACTATTGCCCCACTATTGACCTTGGATCTTAGCTACAATAATCTTATGGGCAACATTCCCTCATCTCTCACTGGTATACAAAGACTCGACTTTTCACATAATTCTTTGGAGGGTCAAATTCCAGACGGTTATGCTCTGTATCATACCTCCAACACATTAAATGGCAATAAGGATTTATGCGATCAGTTCAAGAATTTCCCTCCATGTCCAAAAGGTAAAAAATCAATCGTAGTTGAAATAGAAACTTTTGTACCCATCAGCATTTTCCTTGGATTCCTGTTTATTAGGGGGGGGGGGGTATTCTCTTGTCTCGTTGTGCATTCAAGAAAAATCAAATTGAGTTTAGGAGATCAAAGAATGGAAACATATTCTCGATATGGAATTATGACGGACATATTGCATATGAAGACATTATTGAAGCAACCGAGGATTTTGATATTAGATATTGCATTGGAACTGGCGGTTATGGTAGCGTTTACAGAGCAAAATTACCAAGCGGAAATGTGGTTGCCTTAAAGAAACTTCATCAAAGAGAGGCTGAGAATCCAGTTTTCTATAAGAGTTTTATAAATGAGGTGAGGGTGTTAACAGAGATAAGACATCGAAATATTGTGAAGCTGCATGGGTTCTGTGTACATAAAGGATGTAGATTTTTAATTTATGAGTACATGGAAAGGGGAAGCCTATTTTGTGTCCTAAGAAATGTTGACGAAGCTATGGAATTGGATTGGAGTAAGAGGGTAAACATCATCAAAGGCACAGCACACGCTTTATCTTACATGCATCATGAATGCATCCCAGCAATTGTTCATAGAGATATATCATCCAACAACATTTTGCTGAACTCTGAATTCCAAGGTTTTATATCTGACTTTGGAACAGCTAAACTCCTTGATCCTGACACCTCAAATCAAACATTGGTTGCTGGCACTTATGGTTACATTGCCCCAGGTAAATTGTTAATTGGTTATTTCTACCACAACAATGTCATTTAAATTATTTAATTAAGAATATTGAATATAATTATTCCATTAGTCATGTATCTAGATATTTTTCAAGATTATTTTTCTTTACTTTTTTCTTATTGTTAGATTTACAATTTATGAATAGCTATAACCAATTAAGCTAAAAGGATATTAAGTTGATAAAACTAAAAAGACATGCAATAAAATCTAAAATCCCAATACTCTTAAATTATAAATTTAATTAGATATATTTGTTGTTCATTTAATTTTATGTTTATCATAATCGCATATATTATTTAAGAATAATACATTTGGAGAGTGGACGATGAGACTATATAGGAATAGTTTGCAACTAGCAATAATATAATAATATATAGTACCTTTTTGTACTCAAAGTTTCATGATTTAAAAATCATATAATACTAGTCCTAGATCTGATTGAATAATGTGCGAGTTAGTTGAATAATCTAAGATATCGATTAAGAATATCATATATAATTTATAAATATTTAATTTTAAGATATTTCAAATAAATTTAAAATGTTTTTTAAAATTTATAAAATTTTTTAGATTCATATTATATCCTCTATGCAAAAAAACTAAAAAATAAACAGTTGAAACTAGAACCCATTTTTGTGAATTTCGTTTATTTTTCAGAAAATTATATAATGAAGTTGTCACGCCTTTATTTAAAAGGTTTGTATTTTGAAAACTAAAGATTATTATCGATAACTTGATTCAATATTATTCTTCATGCAATAATTTCACTGTTAAATTATAATTATCAAATTAATTAAATGTATTATTGTTCATTGACCGCATTTAGTTGTTCTCATCATTTTTTTCTTTCTCTATAGAGTTTGCCTACACGATGACAGTTACTGAAAAATGCGATGTATATAGCTTTGGAGTGGTGGCACTAGAAGTATTAATGGGAAGGCATCCGGGAGAACTCCTGTCCTCATTATCATCATCATCATCATCTCAAAATATGATGCTAAATGAAATATTAGACCAATGCTTGCCACCTCTAAATCGTCAAATTGGACAAGATATTTTGCTTGTTGCTACAATAGCATTTGCATGCCTTCACACTCAGTCAAAGTCTCGGCCTATAATGAAATGTGTGTCACAAGAATTTCTCTCTCGCAGGAAGCCAAATCCCATACCCTTGACTGTGATTTCACTCCTGCAATTGTGGAAACAAGCAGCATATGTGGCTGGATCAGGATTTGCTTATTGTTAGGGTGTTTTGTGTGATGTCAATGTGTCGTTTACATTTATCAGTCCTTTTTCAAGAATAATATTATTTGTAAGCATACTAAATCACCCCCATAAAACTTGAACTACTCACTTTTCAAGGTTGGAAGCGGCTAAAACAGAATAGGGCCAGTGTGTTTGTATGAGATAAGCGTGCAAATAGAAAGTAGAAGTGAATTAAGTAAAATCTGATAGAGAATTTCAGCAGACTCATCATTTCTTCTTCATGAACAAAAGGCTTTCAGAATATCTTTGATATTAGGATCATCCCCAGCTTCTTTGTCCTACTAAAAAAGAAATAAACAAATTTTACATCTAGTTAGAGTAGTATCTAGCATAAGAGCTTAGAACTTTAAAGTCTTGAGTGGAGTCTTTCGATACTCCTCTCAGATCTTAATTGCATAAGAAAATATATTTAGATAAGGTTAATAAAAGTGTAAAAATATAAACATTAATTGGTCTGTGCGTTAGGAAAAAAAGGAAACTGTTGATTAATAACAAATATATAACAATGGTCGTATTGATGATTAACCGTGTTCTTGGCATGAGAACAAAAGAGAAAGGGGATACGCTATGTTGAGGAACTTAATTATCTTGTGAATGAATGAGATGTTAGTTTTGCGAGGACCTGTAATTATCATTCCACCTTGCTGCTTGAGAAACAACAAACTTCTACTTGTTACTTTTAAAAAAATGAAAAAAATCATCACTAAGAAAATAGTATTTTCTACCATTGCAGCAGACAACTTATATTTGACAAGCTTAGCCAAAATAGATAATGATCAATAAACCAATTGTCTTATTGAATGCAAGCCTTATAATCTATGCACTTCTATACTTTTTTTTTTCAATTTACACATTAGTGTAGAGTCAACTGTTATCAGATTTCTTTGGTGGCTTCCTTGGGATCTTGTTTAAGCCACCAAGGATATTTTGTTGTGATGGATCTAGATTCTATTGATAATACCATTAAGTCAAGTCTGGATGGAGGTTTTGTTGATAGTTGCTAGGAGTTCAAGAAAAGTACATAACTGGATACTTTGATCTCATCATAAAAAATAAAAATAAAAAATTGGACACAGTAGTTGCAACTAGATGTTTTGCATACCAGCCACCTCTAGTTATGGTGTCCTTTTCAAATGAAAGCTTCCAGTCTTGTCGATAACCTTCCATGTATAACGGTATTATTTTGACACCTGGATGTAGTGTCACATAAACAACTAAACTAAGAATTCCTAGATGGAATCGCAAAGTGCTAATTTTCACAAGCACCTTATGGAAGCCACAAGTACTAGTAGAGTTACCAAAAATGGATTTTCACATACTTTAGGAGTGAATGTAGTTGAAACACCTAAGACAAATTGTAAAACCTCATACGACGATTGGGTCGAGTCGGCATAAACTTCTAAAACAAACAAGAAGTTTTATTAGCAGGCTGTAAAATTAAGACACTTTACAATTTTTTCAGTTGGAAGTATAGACTCCACAACATAAAATTGAAGAGATTTCATTTTCATTCTTTTGCACCCTTGCTTTGATGGGTAGTAAGGTCTTTCCACAATGCAGGATGCTTTGCAACAACATGAATGACACCGTCATTGTTGCCATCACCAAACCTTCACCATCTCATCCTCATCATTATCACATTATTATTCTTATGATCATCATCAATTGAAAACAGAAACAATGGTTCCTTATCCACACAGATTTCTACAACATAAAATTGAACAGATTTCTCCTTCATTCTTTTACACCGCTGCTTTGATGACTAGCAAGGTCTTTTCACGATACATGTTGCTTTGCAACAATGAAAATGACACCATCATTGCTGTCGTCACCATCTCATCCTTATCATTATCACATTATTGAGTTATCATCATCATCAATTGGCAACAAAGACAATGGTTCCATATTCACATAGACCCCTTTATTATAGAGTAATTGAAATTTCAGGATATAAATATTGTAAGAACTTAAATATAAACAAGAAATTTAAAACAGAAACAAAATGGAACCAGAAGTGCACATGTAATTTACCCAAAGACACCATCTCATCTCCATGTTTCCATTTTACTCCATTGACAGTAAAATCAAAGTAGAACTTGATGTACCACTGCTGATATAATAGAATTCAAGTAGTATACAAATTCTTCATAAACATACCTCATTTGAATTTTGTTTGCTCAGTAAATGCCTTTGTTTGCATAAAATTACGGCTTCAAGTTGCTTAAAAAAATTAAGTTATTTCCTTGATAAAAAACTGAGGCAAAGGGTGAGAAATGATTTCAGTGAAGCATAAAATTGTTAGTCATATTGACCCTTAAAATTCACGTGAAGAGTGCCATTGGTTTCCTCATGAAACTTTCATACATATTTACAATTACCTTTATTCCAAGGATGACATATTGACACCCAACAAATGCACGAGCATCTTATTATTGTCTACTTAATTCATCTATTAAGTCTTACTGAAGCAAGTATCAACAGTTCAATTAATCATCAGTACATACCTGGTTAAAACTACCAGGTTCGATTATAACCAAAGCCACACTTGATGCATCCATTATATCTTGTCAACATATCATATATCAATACTATGTCGACATAAGCACTTCCCACTTATCATTTTAAACCAACAAAAATTAAGGGGAAGATGCCAATAAGTTATTAAATCTTTTTTTTTTTTTTTTGGCTACTTGTAAGGGTACAGGGGGTGACTAGAAATGGCTTCTTTATCTGGATGTGAACATAGTAGCACACTACCTGCTGAGAACCGATTAAATAGGAGAGTCCTAGACGAAGAGAGGCCTCAGGTCCTTCTTGAAGTCGAGTTTAAATCACAACTTAGACCCTAGCCCTACTAGGGAATTGATTGAATCCTTTGGTAGCTAATACTAATAGTCTAAGGTGAGTCCATATTCAGATTCGAGCTCATGATCTAGTACATGTCAAACCACTTAGGCCTAACCCAAAAAATATTGAGCCACCACCCTTGGTGGTAGGTCATTATGTCTTCTACAGGCTACAAGAACTCATCCTAAATCTAACTATGTATTGCCCTTCCTTGGAAATATCCATTCAATTGATTTGAAGCTGGCAGTGTAACGCCCCGCTCCTTATTTCTTACGTACATTCTTTCTTTCTGACGTGCGTTCCTTCTTTCTGACGTAAGCAAATTTCAAGGACGGAAACTTTGTAATCGTCTGCCCGTTCTCTCTAGTGACTGCGAGCCTCATCATGCGTGCTAAACCTCAATGGCGTGTTTTCAAAGATAATATGACTTCTAAGGCACGCCCAATGTTTTAAATGTGCTATAAATATTTATAAGGAGTATTTCTAATGTTATTGAACTAAGCTTGATTTTAAATAAGACAATTATATTATTTTTGAAGAGTTCCAAAAATATTATAATTGTTGGAAATAATTTTAATATCAATTATTAAAATGATTCAGTTATTTAAAATATTATGAGATTTAAATTATGTTAAAAACTCTAATTTAATTAAATGGCTTTATTCTCTTAAAGATATTAAATAAGACTTCATCATTTTATTAATGATGAAGGAATATTATTTTATAAATTAAAGTTAGTTTAGATAATATTCTACCTTAATTTCTCTAAGTGCTTTTAATTAAGTTAGTGTTTACGTATTTTCAAATCAAGGTTTTAATCCTCCATCGTTAAATCATTTTGTAGATCCCAAGACGAAGGGACTGGATTAAATACCGAGGCCCCTCTCTTCCTTCCCCCTCACTTTTCCCTCCCCTTTCTCTCTCCTCCCTCTTCTTCAACGTACATCTTACGTAGCTCTCCCCCATGCCCGATTCCTCCACTGTCTAACCCAGCGTTGCCGTGCGCCGGTGAGCCTCACCGCCCCTTCCACCTGCACCACCTCACTCCAGCGAGTTCCCCCCACATCGGTCTCCCTCTCTCTTCCTCTCTCTCGGTAGTGCACAGCCCAAATGGGCTTGATGTTGTTGCATTGTCGTGCACCATCTTCCGGCGCCACCACCTCCACAGTAGCCTCCCCTCCCACCAGCCATCCTCCTCCAGCGAGCTCGACCTCCATCCCCCTGCCGTTGCCCCCACGAAGTCCACATCTCTCTTGCACGAGTTCTCCACACCCACTGTGGAGCTCCACCTCCTCCGGCCACCGACCACCCTCTCCGGTATCCTCAGGCCACCACTGACCCATCCCAACCACCCATGGCCCCGACCTGCCACCTATGCTCCCTCACTCTCCCTCACTCTCTCACGGCATCTCTCCCTCTCACACAAGGCCAGTTTCCCCTCCACCATAGTGGACTGCCGTGCCACCACCACCGAGCCTCCACGGCTCCACCAACAATCTCCCTTGACCTTCCTTGGTCTAACCCTAAGCCCGTACCACCACTTTATGTGGTGGGCAGCCACTACGCACGGCGAACAGTCACTGCGCGCGACTGACCGCCACTGCATACGGCTAGATCCGCTGTGCTACGCTCCTTGCCACCATCACAAGGCCACCATGAGCCCTTCCAAGACCACACCTAGCTATCCAGCTGCCTAAACAGTCACCATAAGTGGTATAGCCGCCCCGTACGTTCCTTCCAACGTCATCGACTATGACGGTCAATGAGCAACACACGAGTTATCTCATCGATGGTATAATCTTTTATCCCTCGTTATTTATGTTATTAGTGGATTGGTTAGGTTGTGGATTGTGTTGTTAGTATTGTGGAGTTCGTTGTGTAGTATGGAGATGTGTTGTGCTGTGTAGTGCGTTGTGAAGTGTTGGGCGTAGTTGGGAATTGTGCTGTGCAGTGTTGTAGATTGTGCTGTGTAGTGATGTGGAGTATGTGCTGTAATGGTGGCATGACGTTGTGTGGAACGGGAAGAGTGCACTTAGAGTGTACTCAGTGTGGCGTAGTGTGTATGAAGAGAATACATGTGGAGTGTACTCCATGTGATGGAGTGATGTACAATATGGCAGGTATGCCATAGTGATGATGTGGCATAGGGTGTGAGAAGGAGTACTCGTAGAGTGTACTCCATGAGGTGAAGCGACACACCGTATGGCATGTCGCAGAGATAAGGATGGTTGTGTGGAACAGTGTCTCAAAGTAGTTATGGTGTCACCTATAGTCTAAGTTGACAAGTGTCACCGTGTTGGACTTATGATTAGGAGTATGGGTGAGTAGAAGAAGAAGTATAAGAGTGCGCAGCGGAAGAATGACTGGAGAATGTCACGAAGTGTCATACTTACTGGCAGTCGTGCTTGCGATGGGTGAAGAGTTAGTGTAGGAATGGCGTAACGGGAACGTGACAAGATGTCACGATGTGACAGGAGTACATGAGGGAACGTACTCATGATGTGTTAGGAGTTGGCATAGAAATGACATAGCAGGATGTCAAGTGACGTGACACGGTCATGGTGTTGCTTGGGAGTAGTCTCGAGCTATATGACATGACGTAAGGTGTAGTTCTGAATGGAGTTTTGTCATGCTAAGTGTTGGGATGAACTGTCAAAAGAGAAGGGTAGCATGAAAAGTCATGCTAGTCGGGTTAAGAGAATATTGATATCAGAGTATGGTACTTGTTTACACAAGCAGGTGATTAACATGTTATTTGTTGATCTTAGGTGATAAAAGGGGTAAGATACATGTGTAATCTGGTGAGACACATGTGCCAGACAAATTCACCATATGTAATGGGTAATATGTCCTAAGCATAGTTACACGGTGCTTAAGCCTCAGAGTTTGCTTAGAGCCGTGTGGCTTGTATGGATGTGAATGAGTATTTAGTGTGAGCTAAGGTGCATGAAGATAGTGATGGGTGTATTGTCTAGGATTTTGATGCGTGATTCCATTGGTTGGAATTATGCGTCAAAATGTGGTTAGTAAGAAGAGTAAGACGAACGTCCTAGTGTCTTAATCCTAAGGTGAATCATGGGTTCACTTTAGTGGATGAGCACTCGAGGTAAGACCTTGAGTTGGAAGATGTGGTGACTATAAGTAGATCCTGAAGGTTTTAGCATAGTAAGGGGCACGTAAGTGCACGAGATAGAAGGATAATGTTTTCAAGTGAAGTGTAGTTCTATTGTAATTTAAGTTGCTTATGTACTAGATAGAGAATGACACTATGGTTATGTGCATGCATGTAGGTTGTCATCTGACACGCACATGAATGGACTGCATGATATAAAAGTAGTATGGATTCCAGGTAAGTATTATGTTCATACTCTTCTAGAGTTTTCTAAAATATACGAAAATGAAAAAGAAACGCTTTTCCTTTACGATACCTTACTAAACGACCCAAAAGACATTTTACGAAAACATGCTAAGTGTTCAAAGGTATAAGTATGTACGGTCCTCCTTGGCAGCCCCTATTTAGGCACCAAAAGTATTAATTGTACGTATGTGAAATGGATGACTATACGCAATATCTATTGTATGTATTTTCTAAGAAAATCAATGAACTGATGTTTTATGATGCCATGAACCAATGTTTTACGGATGCCATGACAATGTGATGTTTAAGCTCATGCTTTTAAATGACGTTTTTCCATAAACAAACTGTTAAATGAGAAGGAGTGAACTAAAAGAAAGGACTGAAATGAAATGAACGTTTACTGTATGAAAATACGTAACGGCCACATGAATGAATGCAAAGGGTACCAATGAATGGGCAGATTGTAATTCCAGGTAAGTAGTACTGGAAGTGCACCCAATACTGCCCCCCATGAAAGGGATTTACAACCCATGGCCACAGGCGGAGTCCGGGTCTAAAGGAAGACCGCTAACCCTAACACACGGGGCGTAACAGTGTATACCGGCCAATGAAAGTGATAAGAAAGAATGTATGAATGCACAAACTCTTTAAAAAATGAAGGCACTGACGAGAGAAACGTTTTACGAAAAGAAAGCTCATTTTAAAAACAAAATTCCGTCCAGTGACGTTTTGAAATAAACGCACATATACATGTATATATGCACGTATAATATGTATGAATGATGAATGTATGAATGAAAACCTATGTTATTATATTTTAACTGTATGAAGTAATGCTTACGAGTCATCGAATCATTTTACTTTTTATGCATGCCCCTCCCCCCACAGGAACTAAATGAAGTACGCGTCAGGACAAACACAGCCATGGGGAAGAGCACGGAAGTCTAGGCATGAGAGTTTAAATGTATTAGAGGCCTTTTATTGTAAAAATTAATGTTTTCCACTGTAAACCTCTTTTATTCTCAAATCACATTTTATTTTATAACGTAGAGTCTTGCACCCTAGGTATGGAAGCAAAAAGTTTTAAATAGAATAGTTATTCCCGTCGTCCTTTCTAAAATCATTTTATAAAATGTCCCACCACAAGAATAGGCGTTACAGACAGTGATATAAAATAAAAGTTTTTCCTCTTCACAGATCCAACAATTTCTAATTAGCATCAACATTTTCATCTAATTTATGCTCCTCAACAATCTTTCTTTGTTGTTAATATCATGGGGAAGCAAATATTTTGTTTCTTTTCGCAAGTAGAATTTATGTTATAACAGAATGAATGAACGCATGACATCTATAGTCCATCCACACACTTAACTTCTTGGTGGCAAGATAATCAACTCGTTTGCGGCAAAAGACACACCTGCAAAATCAAAGAGAAGTACAATACACAAAAGAATGATCGGTGCGCATTATTTGAGTCAAAATATTACCTCCATTAGCCTCTATCTATTTTCTATTCATTGTGACAGAAATTCGTTCAGAATAATGAGATATATATATATATATAATATTTATATAAGAAACTGACCCGAATTGGCGAGTGAATGCCATGACAGCTTTCTTATCTTTCCACAAATCAGAAATCGGGATCGTTGTTATGTTCACTTCATCACCAGGAAGCAAGCTCGAGCTGAAGAAGGAAGTGAAGTGAGGTGTTCCTTTGTATAGGCATCTGTTAGTTAGTTAGTTAGTTAGTCACGTGGTATGCAGGTGTTCCTTTTATAGCATTAATGTACCTTTATGTCCTTACTTGTTACGAATTACCATAGTGCCCCTTGTAGCCGTTGTTAATAATCATAAGGTTTCTATAAATACTAAAGCCTTTTTCCTTTGTAAGCATTGAATAAGAAAGTGAATCAAGGTGGAGGTTTCTGATCCCTCGAAGATCAGTAATTCAAGTTGTTCCTTCTCAATTCTAGTCTGTTGTTACAATTGGCATCAGAGCCCTTCGAAATTTTGGGCACAAGCACTATATTTTTTTTTTTCTTGTTCTTCTTCTCCTTGCTCTTACCATGGCAGAAGGCACACGGTTCAAAGAATTAGAGAAGCTTGTTCTTGGGTTGAAGCAAAATCAAGAACTACAAGACCAGAGAGTTGCAGATCATCAGAGTGCTTTGGAAGGACTGAATTCCAGGATGGACCTTTTGTTGGAAGCAATGAATGGAGGTAGAATTGATCGAAATGGAAAGGGCTCACATATAGATGGGGGTCACATTGGCAACACCTCTCTGAATTCTGGCATGCAGTTTCGTAGCATTAAGTTAGACTTTCCAAGGTTTCATGGTGATGACCCATCGGGATGGATCTATAAGGCAAATCATTATTTTGCCTTACACCCCATGCCAGATGGACAAAAGATTCTGATGGCCTCGTTTTATATGGAGGGAAATGCCTTGGTTTGGTTTCAAGATGCTGAGGAGACTGATTCTTTCAATCTTGGCATTCTTTTATTAAGGTTGTTCAGTTAAGATTTGGCAGCTCTTCTTATGATGACCCTATGGAGGCCATTACAAGGTTGAGGCAAACT
The DNA here is from genome assembly GCF_001411555.2 of Juglans regia. NCBI lineage: Eukaryota > Viridiplantae > Streptophyta > Magnoliopsida > Fagales > Juglandaceae > Juglans > Juglans regia. The sequence goes on from NC_049903.1 coordinate 21,211,435, forward strand.
TCTACAGTTAGTGCCTACAAAACTCAATTTGAGGTCCTTTCCAATCGATTGAAAGGTTTATCTGAAAATTATAAACTTTCTTGCTTCTTGAGTGGCCTTAGGGATGAAATACGACTCCCTGTGAGAATGTTGCACCCTCAGTTCTTAAATACTGCTTTTGGATTAGCCAAGATCCAAGAGGAATATATCACCAGTACTAGGGGCAACAATAGGCTCCATTCCCCTTGTCATTCTGCTCCTAATGAGGTCAGCCACTCACTTCTTGGTAACTCCATGAGGAAAGAAGGATTTTCTGGTCCAAAGCCCACCCCCTTCAAAACCTCAGCTCCTTTTCAGAGACTTACACCAGCAGAAATGAAAGCAAAAAGAGAAAAAGAAATCTGTTACTTCTGTGAGGATCAGTGGCAACCTGGTCATAAGTGTAATAAGGCCAAGTTCTTTGAAATGGCAGGATTAGAATGGTTACAAGATTCTGAGAAGGAAGAGGCTGGTCCACAAGATTCACAGGAAACTAATGAACCTGTGGGAGTAGAGACTGAGGTACCTGAGATCTCATTCCATGCAATAGCAGGCTGTATAAGCCCGAAAACTATGAGAGTACATGGCAAAGTCAAGAACTGCTCAGTTATAGTTCTTGTTGACACTGGCAGCACACATAACTTCCTTGATCCTATGTTAGCAAGGAAAGTGGGGTTAGCTGTCAAGCAAAGTGGTCAGATTACAGTACGGGTAGCCAATAGGGAAAGCATGAATGGTGAAGGTCTGGTCCAACAATTACAGTTTCAGATGCAAGGCCATAATTTCACAACTGATTTTTTCCTCCTACCATTGGGAGGTTGTGATGTGGTGGTTGGCATGCAATGGTTAAGAACCTTAGGTCCTGTTTTATGGGATTTTACTAATCTCACAATGACCTTCACCAGTGGCAAGGGTTCTGTCACACTTGTGGGCTTGAGTTCTAGCAAGCCTGAGTTTGTGGAAGATGTTCAGATTTGCCAACTCACTATGGTGGAAGGGAAAGGAATGCTACTTCAGCTAGTTCACAACGAGACAACTCAAGCAATGGGCATGTATGCTGCTAACATTGAGGCAGTATTGGCTAAATATGACCATGTCTTTGCTGAACCAAAGGGCTTGCCTCCAAGAAGGTCTAGAGATCATCAAATCAACCTCAAGGAGGGAACCATGCCAATCTCTGCTCGACCTTACAGGTATCCTTTTTTCCAAAAAACTGAAATAGAAAAAATAGTAAAAGAATTGTTGGCTGCTGGAGTCATAAGGAGCAGCCAATCCCCCTTCTCATCACCTGTCCTCTTGGTAAGAAAATCTGATAGATCATGGCGCATGTGTATAGATTATAGAGGCTTAAACAGAGAAACAATTAAACACAAATTCCCCATTCCTGTCATTGATGAACTTTTGGATGAATTGCATGGAGCCTCGATATTTTCTAAGTTAGACCTTAGATCTGGGTACCACCAGATTCTTATGAAGGAAGAAGACATTGAAAAAACTGCATTTAGAACATATCAATGGCAGTATGAGTTTCTGGTTATGCCATTTGGCTTAACCAATGCTCCAGCCACTTTCCAATCCTTAATGAATGAGGTCTTTCAACCTTTTTTAAGGAAGTTTGTTATTGTTTTTTTTTTATGATATTTTGATCTATAGTAAATCACTAACAGATCATGTAGAACATCTTTCTATGGTATTGGATACTTTGGCACAACATACTCTTTTTGCAAAAAAGAATAAGTGCAGGTTTGCTTGTGAGGAGATTGAGTACTTGGGCCACTTAGTCTCTGCACAGGGTGTCAAAGCAGATCCAGCAAAGATCAAGGCAATGCTCGAGTGGCCTCTACCAAAATCCCTTAAGTTATTAAGAGGATTTCTTGGTTTAACTGGTTACTACAGGAAATTTGTCAAAGGGTATGGCTCCATTGCTGCCCCATTGACAAATTTGTTAAAGAAAGACGCTTTTAACTGGGGAAATGAAGCTACCACAGCATTTACAGATCTCAAAAAGGCTGTGACAAACCCACCTGTCTTGGCCTTACCAGATTTTTCCAAGCCATTTGTGTTGGAGTGTGATGCTTCTGGTCGAGGGATTGGTGATGTCTTGGGTCAGAATGGAAGGCCCTTAGCATTCTTGAGTCAAGCATTGAAGGGAAAAGCATTGGATTTATCTACATATGAAAAAGAATTTCTTGCAATAGTAGTAGCTGTGAAGAAATGGAGGCCATACCTGTTGGGTGCTGAGTTTGTCATAAAAACATATCAACAAAGTTTAAAGTTTCTTTTGGAACAAAAGATAGGAACTCCATCCCAACAAAAATGGATTACTAAGTTGCTTGGCTATGATTTCACAATTGAGTATAAGCATGGTAAGGATAATGTGGCAGCAGATAGTCTTTCGAGAAGAGAAGAAGTAGAGGAAGAATCTGTTGACATGATGGCTATCACAGTTCTTGATCCCCTTTGGTTAGAACAGTTGAGACATTCTTACTTGGATGATGAAGAAATTTCAGCTATTTGTCAAAAGTTCCAAGAAGGCAAGCTTTCTGACCAGAAGTTTGAAGTCAGAAATGGGTTGTTATTTAAGAAAGGCAGGATCTTCTTATCATCTTCATCCCCTATGAAGGATCAAGTCTTGCAGTTTATACATAGCAGTGCCTTTGGGGGCCATTCGGGTTACCATAAAGCCCTCCATCGAGCAAGGGCAGATTTTATATGGAGTGGCATGAGGAGAGACATTAAGCAATTCATCAAGGAATGCCAAATTTGCCAAAGGTGTAAAACAGAAAATTTACAACCTGCTGGGTTATTGCAGCCCTTGCCACTTCCCAGCAGATCTTGGAGTGACATCTCCATGGATTTTATTGATTCCTTGCCATGTTCAAAAGGGTTTTCTGTTATATTGGTGGTAGTTGATAGGTTCACCAAGTATGCACATTTTTTACCTTTATCTCACCCTTATACAGCTGCATCAGTAGTTGCTGTTTTTACATCCCAGGTATTCAAGTTACATGGGTTGCCATCAACCATTGTAACTGATAGGGATGTCGTTTTCACCAGTAATTTTTGGAGAGAGTTGTTTAAATTGCAAGGGACTAAATTGCACTTCACATCTGCTTACCATCCACAATCAGATGGGAAAACTGAAGTGGTTAATAAATGTGTGCAACAATATCTGAGATGTTTTGTTAGTGAAAGACCCAAACAGTGGGTGCATTGGCTTCCTTGGGCTGAGTGGTGGTATAATACCTCAGTCCACTCTTCGACAAAAATGACACCATTCGAGGCATTATATGGAATCTCTCCTCCAACCTTAATTCAGTATGTTGATAGGACTACTCAAAATGAAGCCGTGGGCAGGGAGTTAAAGTCGAGAGATGAGATACTAATGTTGTTAAAAAAGAACTTGATGGCTGCACAGGTTACTATGAAACAGCAATATGATAAACATCACATTCAGAGGAAGTTTAAGGTGGATGATTTAGTCTATTTGAAAATGCATAAGTATAAACAACAGACTGTTAGTCAAGCCAGCAGATCAAAGTTAGTTGCCAGGTATTGTGGTCCATTCAGAATTGTGGAATGCATTGGAGAGGTAGCTTATAGACTTGAATTGCCACCAAGCTAATCAGTTCATCCCGTGTTTCATGTCTCAAGATTAAAACAATACATTGGCCCTGATTCACAGATCTCTCCTGTATTACCCTTGGTGGATTCTCATGGGAATTTTAGGGTGGAACCTGAAGCTATTCTTGACAGGCGCATGACTGCTGTGAATAATAAACCCTTTATCGAGCTATTAGTGAAATGTCGTGGTATGGATGAGGTAAATTCCACTTGGGAACCTATTGAGCAGCTAAGGATTCATTACCCTGACCTTGTGGGCAAGGTCATTTGAAGAGGAAGGCAGTTGTTATGTTCACTTCATCACCAGGAAGCAAGCTCGAGCTGAAGAAGGAAGTGAAGTGAGGTGTTCCTTTGTATAGGCATCTGTTAGTTAGTTAGTTAGTTAGTTAGTCACGTGGTATGCAGGTGTTCCTTTTATAGCATTAATGTACCTTTATGTCCTTACTTACTTGTTACAAATTACCATAGTGCCCCTTGTAGCCGTTGTTAATAATCATAAGGTTTTTATAAATACTGAAGCCTTTTTCTTTTGTAAGCATTGAATAAGAAAGTGAATCAAGGTGGAGGTTTCTGATCCCTCGAAGATCAGTAATTCAAGTTGTTCCTTCTCAATTCTAGTCTGTTGTTACAATCGCGTTTCCATTCAAATCGAACACTTTCACCGTGTCCAACACACTTGCGGTATCTTCACCCACCACTAAAGTTTCAGTACCTGTTGGCATCCGCAAAAGTCATAATTGATCTGCTCCAAAATACAGCACAAAATAATTACGTTTGTTTGCCGAGAAAATGAGGAAATATAAACATAATGATGCTCATTATTTTTAGTGTAAAACGATGGAAATTAATAAAAGGACACATATTATTCTTTACTTTTTTTTCCCTTTTTCTGTTTATAGAAACCAAAGAAACATGATTAGTGCAAGAAATTAAACAGACCTACCAAGAGAACCCGATATTGCATAAGTCATGACAAGGGTTTGTTGTGGTAGATAATACATCAGCCTACACTCTCCACGCACCATGGTTTTATTTATTTTTTAACTCAATACACTAAGTGTGTTGTGGCTGATGTAAATATTTTTCCTTGTCGTGGTGAGAAACTGGTTATATACTTGAGGTGTTTGAGAATCGTAGAAAGTCTGAGAGTGCGATTGGGTGATAGGCCAGGAAGCAGATGTGTTGAATTCAAGTTGGTGATCCTGTTGGAGTAGAGATTATTGGTCAAAAGTGTGGTAGACAGGGAAGTCGCCATGGATGGATGTGCGAAGGATAAGCAGAAACTCTGCCCAAGGACTCTAGTTGGAGTAGAGATTATTGGACAGCTTCGTGACCATTGGGCCGTAAGAAAAAATGATAGATGCAACCGCTCGGTGCAACCGGCGTGTCCAAGCCACCCATTTCATTTTCCCCTTCCTCTCCCTCCCCATTTCATTCCCCCCTCTCTCTCCCTCGAAATTTCATTTCCCCTCCCTCTCCCTCCCTCCCTCCCTCCCTCCATCTCCATCTTCGTCGGACCTCTCCCTCTCCCTCTCCCTCGAAGAAACTAATCATTCCGTTTGTTACGGGTCAGGCCCCGTAATTGGGATGGCTAGCCACCAATGAGTGAAACATGATGCTCTCATGGTTATTAGGCCTATAGGTCCACTGCATTAAATTCTTATTTCTTCAGTTGAATTAGTCAATTGCAAATAACCAATCTGATACCAAATGTTGTTGGTCTACAGATTATCGTGTGGAGTTGTTGGGTCGTGTCTTAAATTTTGGTCTGTTATTTAATTCCAAATATTTCAGCAGCATGTGCTAGTCAGTCATTTAATTCCCTGTAAGTAGGCAATTATTTTGCCAAGTTAGTAAAGTCATTTGTCTATAAATATTGTTTGCATCAATTTAAAAGACAAATTATTCAAGCCAACTAATCTCTGGAGAGTGATCTTCTCGAACAGATCAATTTCTATCCATTCCATTAATATCTTATTTTCTATCCTAACATTGGTATCAAGAGTCGGTGCATCCACGGCTGAGGGTAATGTCAGTACTCGTTATTCCCAGTTAGCCGACTCATTAGCCACTTTAAAGCAGGTTCAGGAGACGCATGAAAAACAGCAAGCACACCTGCAACAAATTGTGGAAGGATTAGCACAAGTGGAAGTAATGGCTTCTAATTTAGAACTACTTTTGAAGTATGAAGGCAAGAAAGTGAACGCTGAAACCAATGTCGTGGTCACACACTCTTTGAATCCTCTATTTGAAGATACCAGTGGCATTCAAACCAAAACAATTCACTTGGAGTTTCCCACGTTTGATGGAGCTGACCCTAATGGTTGGTTGTATCGAGCCAATCAGTTTTTTAAATACCATCAACCACACCCAAAGCACCGTGTTTTATTAGCTTCTATTCATATGGAAGGCAAAGCATTGACATGGTTCCAGGAACAAGAAGCGGCTGGTGCATTCACAAATTGGGAAGTATTTGAACGTGCCTTGCTTACTCGTTTTGGGCCATCCGTTTATGAAGATGCTATGGAAGCCCTCACAAAGCTGCGACAAACAACGACGGTGGAAGCTTACAAGTCCGACTTTGAACATCTTTCTAATCAACTCCATGGATTAGCTGAATCTTACAAACTCAGCTATTTCTTGGATGGATTACGTAAAGATATTCGATATATGGTGTGCATGATGAGGCCAACTTCATTATTGACTGCTTTTGGCATCGTTAAGATGCAAGAAGAAAATATGGTAGCACTAAAGAGAATTGTTCGCATTCCAATGGGTTCTCCTAAACCCCAATGGGCTCTTCCTGAGCCAACAACCAAGATGTCGGTTCCCATTTAAAGTTTATCTTCAGCCCGAATGAAAGAAAGAAGAGACAAATGATTGTGCTATAATTGTGATGACAAGTGGGGTCCTGGCCACCGTTGCAAATCAGCTAAACTTTTTATTATGGAATGTGAAGATTCCGATGACGAGGATGCGATTCCAGGCCCTAACAATCTTCCGGAAGTAGGAGGGACGAGTTCAAAGCTTATAAGCCTAAAACCCGATACCAAAGAAACTGAACCAGCAATCTCCATCCATGCTTTTGTTGGTTCTCCAAACCCAAGAACCATGAGGCTTATTGGCTCTATTGGTGGTGTACGAATTGTCGTGTTGATAGATACCGGAAGCACCCACAATTTTGTGGATCCCTCAATTGTAACAAAGGCACAATTACCTCTACGCCATACACCAGGGTTGACAGTCAATGTAGCAAATGGCGAAGTTGTCCGCAGCAAGGACTTACGCAATCGGAAGCTTTTCAGATGCATGGTATTCACTTTCATACAGAATGTTTTGTCCTCGCCTTGGGTGGTTGTGATGTGGTCTTAGGTGTTCAATGGCTGAAAACTCTTGGGCCTATTCTCTAGGATTTTTCAAAGTTATCTATGACCTTTACTTACAAGGGCAGCAAGGTGGCGCTTCAAGGCCTCACTCCTTCTGCATTCTCACTGAAGGAAGGTGACGACTTCGGGAAGATGGCTAAGATGGACAATAGAGATATGGTGTTACACTTAATTGAGAGTCCTGAATTCCCCACCATTACTTCTCAAATTCACCCCAAACTCCAGCTCTTTTAGACACTTTTCAATCTATTTTTCAGACTCCTACTGGTTTACCACCGACCCGCACTCATGATCACCATATTGATCTCTATGAAGGAACCAAACTAGTTTTCACTAGGCCTTACCATTACCCATATTTTCAAAAAACTAAAATTGAAAAATTAATCACAGAAATGCTCACTATCGGAGTTATTCGACCTAAACAAAGCCCATTTGCATCACCCGTTTTATTTGTATGTAAACAAGATGGAAGTTGGAGATTGTGTGTTGATTATAGGGCTCTAAATAAAAAGACTTTTAAAGCCAAATTTCCAATTCCTATTGTAGAAGAACTACTTGATGAATTACAGGGGGCCACCATTTTTTCCAAACTTGACCTTCGTTCGGGATACCATCAAATCAGAGTTTTTCCTAGTGATGTCCCAAAAACAGCTTTCCACACCCATGATGGCCATTATGAATTCCTAGTTATGCCATTTGGCTTGACTAACGCCCCCGCTACCTTTCAAAGTTTAATGAATGAAATTTTTCGCCCCTATCTCCTTAAGTTCCTTTTGGTGTTTTTTTAATGATATTTTAGTCTATAGTAAAACTATGGATGAACATATTCATCGCTTGAAACTTGTGCTTGAGACTTTGCGGCAAAATCAACTCTATGTTAAACTTTCAAAGTGTAGTTTTGGTTGCAATGAAATTAATTACCTTGCTAATCTCATTTCTAAAGAAGGTGTGTAGGTCGATCCATCCAAAATAGAGTCTATGCTTAATTGGCCTTTTCCTAGTACTCTAAAGTCACTTCGTGAGTTCCTAGGACTTACGGGATATTATCGGAAGTTCATTAAAAATTATGGCATCATAGTAGCTCCATTAACAGCCTTACTTAGTAAGAACAATTTCACTTGGTCGACAAAGCCATAGTCTCATTTCAGGACCTCAAAAGGGCTGTAATATCACCTCCTGTTTTAGTGCTTCCTGATTTTTCTAAACCTTTTACAATTCAGTGTGATGCATCAGGTTATGGCATTGGAGCAGTTCTCTTACAGCAAGGCAAACCAATTGCTTTAATGAGTCAAGCATTGAAAGGAAAGGCTCTTGCACTTTCCACTTATGAAAAGGAATTGATCGCTTTAGTCTTGGCAATTAAAAAGTGGCGACCCTATGTCTTGGGACAGAAATTTGTGGTTCAAACTGACCAACAAAGTCTCAAATATTTGTTGGATCAACTTATGGGTACTCCCACTCAACAACGATGGCTCACTAAACTTTTGGGGTATGACTTTGAAGTGCACTACAAGAAGGGCAAAGAAAATTCTGCTGCGGATGCATTATCCAAGAAGGATCATGGAGAACTCTCGTGTTTTACACTTCCCTTAGCTTCTTGGTTATCTACTTTACATTCTGAATATGCCACTACTCCTGAACTAATTAATATGCAGGATCAATTTCGTAAAGGGAACCTCGATACTTCTATTTATTCCATTAAGGATGGACTGATTTTTTACAAAAATAGAATTTTTGTTGCTGCACAATCTCCTATGCGAGATATGCTTATGGAACTCATGCACTCTAGCCCTCTTGGAGGACACTCTGGGTTCCACAAGACCTACTATAGATTAAAATCTGAATTTTATTGGAAAGGCATGCGTAGGGACATGCACCTTCAATCGGGAGTGTGAAAATTGCCAAAGGAATAAATCTGAAAATATTCCTACACCTGGTCTACTTCAACCTCTCCCAAATCCTACTAAGGTATGGACAGATATTTCTATGGATTTTATCAAATGTCTACCTCTATCTCATGGGTGTAGTGTTATTATGGTCGTTGTGGATCAACTCTCCAGTCTCCAAGTATGCACATTTCATTGACATATCTCATCCCTATACAGCTTTGAAAATAACTACTATTTTTCTGGAGCACATATTTAAATTATATGGAATGCCTGCATAAATAGTCACAGACCGTGACCCCACTTTTACAAGCCTGTTTTGGAAAGAAATGTTTAAGTTACAGGGAACCACTTTGCAATTCTCTTCGGCTTATCATCCACAATATGATGACCAGACTGAGATCGTGAATTAAAGTGTGGAACAATATCTTCGAAGTTTTTCGAGTGCTAAACCCAGGGATTGGAAAAATTGGTTGGCTTTGGTTGAATGGTGGTACAACACAAAGATTCATACTTCCACAAAGCTAACACCTCTTGAGGTCGTCTATGGATACCCACCCCCGAAGCTTCTTCCTTTTTCTCTAGGTACAACGAAACTACAAGCTGTCGAGGACACCTTGTGCTCTACGGATGAGATATTACAATTATTACAGCATACTTCTTCATTCTAGCTTTGCGCAAGCTAGAATGAAGAAATATGCCGATATGAGGATGGAGCATGCATTTTTAGATTAGGGATTTTGTCTATTTATGTTTACAACCCTACCAAAAACAATCTCTAGTCACTCGGCGCAATCAGAAATTATATCCTCATTTCTATGGTCCCTATAAGATTCTCGAGAAAATAGGGACAATAGCTTACCGATTGGAGCTTCCAGGTGACTTTACGGTTCATCCCACCTTCCATGTCTCCAGCTTGAAGCCAAAGTTGGGTCGTCGCAACCTCCTCTCCACCAAGCTGCCACCAACTGCTGCGGATGGATCACTTCGACCTGAGCCAGAGAAGTTTCTTCAACGCCGAGTGGTGAAACAAAATAAAAGGCTGGCGTCGAGGTACTGGTTCAATGGAGAGGTCTCGCTCCTGAAGATGCTTTGTGGACAGATTACTACAAATTGAAGATGGACTTCCCAGACCTTGTGGACAAAGGTCACCCAAGGGGGAGGGGATTGTTACGAGTCAGGCCCCATAATTGGGACTGCTATGCTGGGCCACCGATGAGTGAAACATGATACTCTCATGGTTACTAGGCCCATAGGTCCACTGCATTAAATTCTTATTTCTTTAGTTGAATTAGTCAATTGCAAATAACCAATCTGATACCCGAAGTTGTTGGTCTACAGATTATCACGTGGAGTTGTTGAGTCGTGTCTTAAATTTCGGTCTATTATTTAATTCCAAGTATTTTGGCAGCATGTGCTAGTCATTCATTTAATTCCCTGTAAGTAGGCAATTATTTTGCCAAGTCAGTAGAGTCATTTACCTATAAATATTGTTTGCATCAATGAAAAAGACAGATTATTCAAGCCAACTAATATCTCTGGATAGGGGTGTTCATCCGGGTTCTAATTTGGAATCGGGTAAATCTTAGATCGGGATCCAGATTTTAAACTCGAGCCGGAACCCAGACCGGGTTGGTCCGAGTCAGACTCGGGCCAGAACCCGGGTGGATCCGAATTTTCGAAACTTGGAAATCCAGGTTCTGGATTGTACCCGTTTTTGTTTTTTCCTTTTTTTTTCAAGTAAAAGCCTTTATTTTATTAAATTTTTTTTGTAATATGCATATGCTAGGCAAGACAAATTGGGAATCAAATTTCAGGGGAGAAGGGATTGGATGATGATTGTAATTTCACCATACTAAACAAAACATAATGGGCTCCAACCCCTCCTCTTTAACCCCGTGATTTTCTTCCAATCGATCCCAAAGCATATTCCCAAACTACTTAAAAAAAATCCCATCCATCACTTCCTCGTGTGAGCCCAATCGAAAGAACAAGAGTTGTAGCTTCATCGAATTCGACATTTATTACCTCTAAACCTACACCCAAAAACCTATTCTTTCATCTTCTTCACCATTTCTTTCTTAATTCTTTCAGACACTGTATCTTAATATAACTATTCCTATAGCAAACTAAAAAAGCTTCCAAATTTCTTTTGCTTCCTAAAACTCCCAAAAAACAAGGATATGAAGAACACATATTGAAAATGAGAATCAATAAGTCCACTCCTTTGGTAGCCTAATCTCATGGTTCATTTTTGGCAGCAGCTGGATTTTACACTTCTAATGAGAATAGACGATGTTACTCCTAAGCCTCGGAGTAGTATCTGCAAGAAAACAAACAAAAAAAAGAGGAGATCTAAGAAAACATTAATCCATCACTTTCACCCCAAAATCTAAAACCCATCACAACCCAATAATCATGTTTGTAATATATATGGAGTAGCTACTTCTTATCTATTAAATAAAAATCTGGGCGACGAAATAAAACCCAAAAAGAAAAGAACAGATCTAGCCAAATAGCAACTCTACTAGTCACCGGCGACGATGGCTAGGGTTTTGGCTTCCCCAACACACTCTTGATACGAAAGAAACCTCCCCCTGAGAGAAGAGATCTAAATGCTCAAAACAGAGAGAGAGAGAGAGAGAGAGAGAGAGAGAGAGAGAGAGGAACATACCAAGAGTAGCGAAAAGGCTTCTGTCTTCTGTGGACAATGGCCTCTAATAGCACCGGTGGCAATGGTTGTGGTTTTGGAGCTAAGGCTTCTGTTTGACACTTTGGGTGAGAGAGAGAGATGGAGAGCTAGGGAGTCAGTAACGAGGGTTTGGAGTTGGAGTTTGAGAGAGAGAGAGAGAGAGAGAGAGAGAGAGGACATCTCACGGAAGATTCAAGAATGAGGGTTTTTGTTTTTATATATAACCCGGGTACCGGATGTTAAATCCGAAACCCAGGTTTCACAACCAGATTCGGCCCGGATTAATCCAGGTTTTGTGGAACATGAACCCGGTTATCCAAGTTCTGGACAGGGCTGAGAAAAAACTCGACTCGGATGAACAATCTTATCTTTGGAGAGTGATCTTCTCGAGCATATGAATTTCTATCCATTCCATTAATATCTTATTTTCTATCCTAATACCGTTACCAAACTCTGGAGATGAGTGTTTTGCACGAACGGAACCTTCCAGAGTAAACGGACGTCCCTTCCTCTGCCTCAAACCAGAGTCTTCTTCTTCACACGTTCCCGACTGCACAAAGATCTTCTTCTTCCCACGTTCCTCCCTCAAAGCTCTCCCTACTTTCCATGACAGCTCTGCCTTTGCCTCTCCCTCCCTTCTCCACGAAAGCACAAATACCATGGCCCCTTGCCTCTGCCTTTGCCTTTACCTCTAACGCATGCTCAAATACAATGGCCCCTTGTTCTGAAATCACTCCAGACCCTCAAGTTCACCAAGGAACTCGGCCGCTTCATGGGTTTGTTCTTTTTTATTTTTTTAATCTAAAATTTTGGGGGCTGCCCATTGTTTGGCTGCTGAGAAAGTTTTTTGGGGAAATAGAGAAACCACGAATTTATAGTGTCTTCTAGAGAGAGATGTCTGAGGAAGTTCGAGAAAACTTGAGTGGAGTATGAGAGTGTGGGCTGGAGAGTTCTGGAGAATTTGAGTTTGGGTTCCAGCGCGGGGATGAAGGTTCTGCTACGTACGACGGGGTAGTACGATTGCCTTGGTCGTTTGGCTTCAATTATTGTTGTGCTCCTTTTACTCTGCTCTTTGGCTTCGGTTTCAACAACACGAGGGATTATATACAAAAGGGGAATAAATTGTACAAAGATATGAACCGCATGATTGCGTATTATAAAGGCCTCACAACCTAGGCTCGATGGATCAACCTTAATGTTCAGGCTTCCAAAACCAAGGTCTTCTTCCTTAGGGTTTCTCCTACCCATTACGAGTATGCAAAAACCAATTCACATGCATCATCATGAGTACCTTATAATTAATTACTTTGTAAGTGTATGTTCCATATTCCATTGCGTCCTCTAACTGTCTTTTTGTTCCTTAGAGATAAAAAAAACAAAAACAAAAACAAAACAAAACGAATTGATTTCGTTAGTTTACTGATTTTCCTCTCATTTTTGTTTTTTGCAGGCGTGAGGATCAGGAGTTCCTTGGTACTCCACATCGTAAGCTTCTTCTTCATTGTGCTAAAAACTCGCAAATCACACAACGAAGGGAAAAAAAAAAGTATCAGAGTGTGGACTAGAGAGTTATGAAGAATTTGACATTGGGTTCCAGCACAAGGACTCCCTGCAAAGCGTAGACATGGAGATGAAAATCTGGAAAATTAGTAGAAATTTAATAAAAATGGACCAAAAGTATGGGAATTGAATATATTAGAGAGACTACAAAAACAAGTTTCAGTTCACTCACTTTCTTGCATTTGAAGTCTTAGAAACTTGCTGTTGGTTTGGTTGAAGAAGAAATTGTATAAATGCAGAAGAGTTGTTGCGATGGGGGTTAAGAATACATGCAAAGTGTTTGATAAATTGTTGAAGAGAAAATCACTAACTGGTTTGGCCATGAGAGACTCAGCAATAACACTTTCCCTTCAACCTCACAGTCTGCATAGCATGGGCTCATCTTTCTTGTTTTTTTTAAATCATCTGACGTCAGCCGATTACACCGTGGTTGTATGTAGCAATTCTGTACCATGTTACTAAGAGTAATGCATTTTCATCTTCAAATTTAGAAAAATCATCTATATTTGCTCCACATTGAATTAGCTAAATTGTTTTCATCTAAAATATAAGTTACAATAAATTCATTCTTCTTTTCAAATATGAAAAAAAACTATAGCAAGCCTAAAAGTGTTTTTTGAGATTATTATATTATAGATATGAGATTTTTATTCATATGAGATTTTACCATCTATATACATATTAGATTTTTATATAACAGATTGTTGAATTGTGAAAATAAAAATGAATATGATTGTTGGAAGTTATTGAAGATTATGAAAATAAAATAAAAAATAATTAAATAATATAAATAATAAAAAATAATAATATTTTATTATTATAGAGAGTGTGATGACTAATTTAATATAGACTTCTAGTTTTGAATAATTAGTTAAAAATAAAAAAGTTACATATTAGTCAAAATTTGAAAAATAAGATGGCTAATCGAATGATAATGCTCTTAGCAAGTCATCTTCATCCCACTCTTTACTTGTCTGATCGTGTATGTTATGCCTACTTTCCTTTTTATTTTTTTGCATGAAATTCGAATTCTGGCACTGGGATGGTGTTTTTAGATTTGTAAGCTTAACTGCTGGGTAATTATTAGGATCTTCTTATATTTTTTATAATTACGTAATCTTGTGTGCTTTATCTAAGTTTCTTCTTGCTTGTTTAATTTGTAACTAGTTCATTCCTGATGATGCAAATTGGTTGAAGATCAAAAGTTTGCGGGTTATTCAAACTGATTGTATTATTTTGATATTTTGCTCATGGAAATAACAAAATGCTTGTGATTATAAGACCATTTGTCTAGATTTTCCCTATAATATTCGTTTGATGTGTTCTACTAATTTAACATATTTTTCCATTTGGGTAGATGATGGGCCAGGAACACTTCACTAGCAAAGAACCACTATGGATTGTCTTTGAAGTTTTGGGCACCATTCATCTCTCTTCTTACTTGGCTGTGTCGTCTTATAAGACCATTGATGGCCGGGGGGGTTAAATTCACAGGAAAGGGTTTGTGGCTGAAGGAATGTGAACATGTAATTATATGCAATCTAGATTTTGAAGGCAGTATGGTTCCTGATGCTGATGGTATTCAAATAAAGCCTAATTCAAAACATATATGGATAGATCACTATAGCCTCCGTGACTACGATGATGGACTTATAAACATCACGTGAAAGAATACAAATATTACTATTTCTAGGTAAGATCAAGTCCTTGTTTAGAAAACAAAGATAACAAAAAAAAAAAATTGTCCTAAAATGAATAATAATAATAATACATTTCTTCAAACATTGGTTTCAGGTGTGACTTTTCACAGCATAACAAGACAATGCTAAATGGGGCTGACCCTTCTCATATTGACAACATATGCATCCGTGTGGCCATCCATCATTTGTTTTTTTATGGGACCAGACAGCGGCAACCTAGAGTTAGATTTGCAAAAGTACAACAATTATACCAAAAATTGGGGCATTTATGCTGTTTGTGCCAGTGTAGAATCACATGTGCTAATTTTATAGCTAATTCTAATATCTATTAGTTTTAATATTGAAGGTTTTAATATAGTCTAGGAGATTAAAGATCTTGTGATCTATATTTTGATACTAGATATATTCCCAATGCAATATATATGAAGCAGGGCAGAAGAAGATGGAATTAAAATGTCTCACAGAGAAGATATATGCCCTCATTCTGTTTTCAACCCATTACATTTCTGAATTCTGCTTATCATTTAGAATATTTGGTTTTAATTAATTAGGGGATCGATTGAAGCATGCGTAGGTGTGTGTGTGTGTGTGTGTGTGTGTGTACATATAGAATTTTTGGTTTTAATTCAGCTCTTTGATCATATTTTTATTTGAAATGGACAAAAGAAAAAGAAAAAGAAAAGCAACAAAAAGGCCTTAGTTGGGAACTATGTATGATAAATTAAGACACTTCACACCAATTAGATACACTTTTGCACTGAGATTAGAGATGGATATGCACGTCACTGGTATTTCTATTTTGAATTTCATATCCATTTCCAACATGTCTGCATGTTTTCATCTATCCTAACCTTTAGTGTTTTTCTCTCTCTCTCACTCATAGCCTTTCTTATGTGCTGTAGGAACAATGACCCTAATTATGCAAGTTAAGAAAGCTTGGCTTTGTCCGTACATGACTGACTATATAGAAGTATCATACAAGCTTTCTTGCCCTCCTTTTCATTTCCTTTTACATCTGAAAATGGATGTCATTCAAAAGTCCCTATAGCCCTTCATATCAATTGCTGAGAATAAGAATCTAGGTTTCTAGAAACCATATAGCACGTGATCTTTGGAACAAAGGAAATAATTCAAAAAAGAGCAATAGATCCAATAAGGAACCCTCGATGCCTGTAGGACGGAATAATAGAAAGAAGAAATCTCTGAGAGAAGAGTCCACCTAATAGCAACAAAATAGATGATAGACTCCTACACTCGATTCAAATTTGAGCATATTGCTTTCTCATTTATAAAAGTGTGCGACTGTAAGTAATCTTTTCTAGCATTATGAAAGAGACTCCCGAGTCCTGACTTAATTAAGCATTATTAAAGAGACTCTTACAGTTCATACCTTTACTGTTGAAGTCGAGTTTCAAGCATGCTAGCAATTTTGGCATCCTCCCATTATAAAAGAAGACAGAGATCCCATGTAGTTAATTTTGCAACAGCATAATTCATTTATATCAACAATAGGAATACATTGTCAGACTACTTGAGATCATTGAAAATAGGAATCTTGATTGGGACACTGCCGAAGTGGCTAATTTGCATTAATATTTATAATGGGGGTGGTTGTTTCCTGCTTTCATAGACTGGACAGTTGTCATTATGAATCAATGATGATACTGCAAAACATTTGTGATGCTTGACTAGTCAATGGAGGAAGCATGACATCATCTGATACTCTTTTAACTGTCATAATCCGTAGTTTGACAGTGCTGTCCATATTACAAAGTTTTGCTTGTCAAGCCACTCAGCTAGATGCCATAAAAGAGTGGTCGAAATTATGTCTAATACATTATGCAGGCTTAACAAGTTCTTATGCCTTAGTCAATCCTCTGAAATTGTTCAATTTACTGGAAGTGTGAATTTGTCTATAACCAACATATTTTTCAAGCTCTAATGTCGGAATTTTCATAATGAGATTGAAATTGGTTATTTGTGACGTCCCTCTAGGCATCTGACAAGGAGGAGGCAATGACTGGCTGCATAAGGTCTGAAGGGGACTTGTTCGTGAGTGGAACTCAAGTGGGGTTGATGACTGAGAGTTCTAATCACAACATTTTTCATCCAAGTGAATACTACCCCACTTGGACAGTGGAACCTCCCACCGGTGATCTTAAGCACGTTCTCCAACATTGCACTGGAAAGCAGAGTGTTCTGCTACCAACAGATCAGAAGGTGGATTCTTAGCTGCATGGAGTGATGGGTTAGTAGCTAAGCAGCCTAATTTACATGTATAATGTGTAATCTAGACCTTGATGTTCGCTATGGTTTGTCAGGTCTTAAATTTCTTTGTTCCTTAATTTTTTTGTTAGTAAATGTTTCGGTATGCTTGGTCTGTTTTGAACTTATATCTCTGCCAAAAAGAAAATTAGCTGTTGAAATAGCAATTCGATCATAAGGGTTAAAAATTCTCATGCATTGAAGTGTCGTTTGTGTCCCTGCGAATATTTTATGTAGCCTCTTATAGATTTGTAACCATATAATATGACAAATTTCAAAGTTACATATACTAACTATGTGGTTTTGCTTCCAATATGATGGAATTAAAACAAATGAAAAGAAGTGGGAAAGAATTTGAGGCGAACCTCCTCTCCCTAGAATTTCAAGTGAAATGAAGTAGTTACTATTCTTTGCCAAACAGGATCAATTGTTTTGTTGTTTATATCACATGCATCAGCATTTATGATCAGATTATAGTGGTAATAGAAATTGCTAACAGGAATAACCCATGTATGTGTCTGAATCTTTTGTTAAGCTCCAGCCCCTATTTGATCAAATAATAAACTAAAAACTAAAAACCATAAACTAGGTCCATGGAGGTGAAATGTTCCCTCCAAATTGCAGCTGGATAGGATTTGAAAGGAGAAATTCGAGGAAGGTCTGTGTCCCCTTTGGATTAGAAAAAGACTAATCACTTTGGTATTCTATTTTTTCTCCCATTCAAAGTCAAAACAAATATAAAAAGGGATGACAGATGGCATCCAATCCTTTTTCATTGACTTACTTTCCTCAGTCTTTCTGATTGAAATGTCAGACTAAATGAACAGGACACTCCACCCTTCGACATTGGCCTCATCAATCATACACTAGAACATGGCATCATCTGCCTCCATCTCTATCATTGCAGTAGCATGTGTTACCTGCATTTTGTTCTATGGAATTTATTTGGATATTGAGGTAGTTGTGTTTGTGGCAGCATCTAAATCATCACCTCTAGATCCAGAAATGAAAGCTCTGCTAGAGACGGGGTGGTGGTCAAGTGCCGACACTAACAATTCCTCAAGTCCTAGCGAGTGCTATGATATTTCTTGCACTGCCGGTGGAAGGGTCACAAAGATTAACTTAGCTAAGAGCTATTTGGAAGGTAAGTTGAAACTCAAATTTTCTTCCTTCCCAAATTTATACTTTGTTGATCTTCATGGAAATGGACTCCAAGGGAGCATCCCTAGTGACATAGGTACTCTATCAAACCTCACCTTCCTTGACCTATCCTTCAATCAACTTACAGGTGAGATACCTCTTTCCATCATAAACCTCACCCAATTACTGACGTTTGACATTGCTTCTAACAACATCCATGGTTCCATTCCCTTGGAAATGGGCAACATGGAGAGCTGGAATCACTTGTACCTTAGTTTGAACAAAATTAGTGGTTCCATCCCAACAGGAATAGGAAACTTGAAGAATCTGATGCGTTTGCACCTCAAATCTAACAATCTCATTGGTCCAGTCCCTACTACTCTTGATGGTTGCTCTTATGTGCAAGAGTTGATATTGAGCCACAACTACTTGATCGGACGCTTTTCCCATCGCTTCGCTGACCTTTATTGGCTAAATACTAATCTCAGTCACAACTTTTTTGGTGGAGAGATACCAGGTAAACTTAGGGGTTCGGGCCATTTATCAATCTTATATCTCAGCTACAATAATCTGATAGGCAACATCCCCCTCTCTCTCTCATTTATGTACAAGATGTTGACTTGTCATACAACCCATTGAAGGGAAAAGTTCCTGACAATTTTGATCAATATCATTCGCTCGAAATATTGATTGGCAACAATGATTTATGTGGTAACTTCACGGGTTTCCCTCCTTGTCATTCTTCAATTGGAAGCAAAATTAAACTTATTATTTCCATAGTCATTTTCCTTGAATACTACAACAAATTCTGTTTTTCACGGCCAAACTTTTACGGGGAAGCAATTTTAGTCACAATTAACACCTTATTGTGACGAAAATCAACTTGCCGCAAGAGTTGGTGGGTAAAAGATGCCCACCGTATTATGAACAATATTTAAATATAAATACTGACCACTTTTTTTTAATCATGACAGTGTAGATCGTCGTAAATATTTTTACGATGTATTTCGACGAGTCATAATCCTCGTAAATATTTAAATTGGCGGTTTTGGGGAGTGAAGATTAATTGCAAGCATTAACCAACACCGATATTAAGAAAAAAAATATTATTATGTACTTTTCTCTTTAGTTTGGTGACCAGTCCCAATTACATTTTCTCTCCCCCACGTCGAATTTTAGTGTCCATCGTCTACCTCTCTGAAATGTGAAATCGAAGCTTATTAACCAAGAAATCCTACAAAAATCTGGAGCTAAAGCCAGTAATACAATCATATTGAACCATTCCTTTGAAATACCCAAATCCTTGTCTTATTTGAAACCCTCCTTCAAAATCCCCAAATTCACATCTAAGCCCAGAATTTGGAGTCAAGCTTTTAAATCAAGGAGAGGCTTTGAAATCAAGGTTGATAACACAAAGGGACCCTTTGAACATGAGTTTCATTTCTTGCTTGTTCTCACGAGGTCGTTGGCATCAACTCGATGGAGGGCCCATGTAGGCATAACCCAAGCTTATCGTTGAACTTACCCTGTTTTGAGGGTTCTTGTTGCCTTCCTCTAGGTTTGTCTCATGGGTCATTTTTGCTTTTTTCTTTTTCTTTAAATGTTCTCTCCCTTTTCGTTTACATATGTTTTATATGACTTTAGGGCTGACAATCAAAGGATCCATGATTTATCCATTTTAGGCTTTTATGTTGGAGTCTGAGCTATCTTTTATTTTGTCAGAAAGTTAACTGATGATGATGTTGCAAACACTTATGTCTTCACACCTGGTGTAATACTTGCCATATTTGGCTTGATATGGGAACAACTGGCTTCTAATCGCACTTTACACATACTTGGAAATACTTGTGAGTTGGGGTCTTTATATCTTTCTTTGTTCATTTGCAACTTTATGTTTGTTCTTTTCTTTTTTTTCTCTTTTATGTTGCCTACTATATTCTTGCTAATTTGTTTATTCTACATAATGCTCCAATTGTATATTGACTGCCATGATGCAATAGAAGATTCTATTTTGCAGAGAAAGGTCAATAGAAATTGTCCTCAGATGAGTGGGTAGATGAGTGGGTAGAGTTATTGGTAAATCCATTATTGTCTAAAAGACCATTATTGTTGAAGAGGAGGTATGAGTCTTTTTGCTATTACATTCTTATACTACATAGTTTGAATAGCTTGATTCTAGTACTGAGGGTTCTTCCAAAGAGGAGTTTAGAAATCAATAAGCGTTTATTTGTTCAAACAATACACATTACCCTTGTAAGTTGCAACTGTTATGACCTTTATGCAAAAATCTGTTTTGAATACTAGTATTTAAGTAAATTCTTCTCTGCTTCTAGTGGCCACTTGTGCTTAACATTTTTAAATTACATTGGCGATTTTAAACCTGCTTATTTTACATACATGTAAGAATTATTGTAGAAAGTTCCATGAACTTGTAGATTTAAATTTTTTTACTTAAATTATAGAACCATAATTATTACACTCTTTTTCAAATTGCCATGTCTCTGTGGAGCCTATGATAAATCATTTCTTTTATTAACTATCCACGCAAACCTGGGTATCAAGACAATCCATGGAGCCCCAAATTTCTTTGTTTTTTCATGTTTTTCCCATTTGATATTATGCTAATTAAATGTAAAATAAAGATTTTCTCTAGATAAGTGTGCCTGATACAACAAGTGGTTTTTAGTTAAACAAATAAACATATTTGGTCTCAAGATTTTAGAAATATATTACGGCCATTATCTCTTTCATGGACAATATTGAAAGTCAATTAATCTACAATTCTGGGGGCCAACAAGTTCTAAAAAATTTGCTGTACGTTGAGAATATAAGTTGGCAAACCCATCTTCAATAATTTCTATCTAATGTTTTGTTTCAATTTAACTGTACAGGCCATCCCCGCATCATTCACAGGGATATTAAATCATCAAACACTCTTCTTGATAGCAACTTTGAAGCTCATGTATGCTTGATTGTTTGTTCTCAATTTACGTTTCTTTCTTCTATTACCATGTTCTCTATAATGGTGTTTACTTTTGATGAATCAAAAAAATTATAGCCACATTATCTTTGCATATGCTATATGCTTTCTATATCCTATTACTGACATTATAGCCACATTATAGAGTAGGTGAAGAACCTTTACTCATTGACCCTTCAACCATATTATTGACACAGCAGAACACAATTATGTAAGTTAAATCTATTGATGTTTTTAAATTAAACATTTTATATTACGTAGTGGTATTCATTAATGGTGATGTAGAATCTGATGGTTGAGCGGTTGAATGAGAAAGACTTGGATGGGAATATGGATGATGCAGCTAATGCAGTGTTCAAGGAGGTTTTAGGACATCCACCAAGTTATGCAACAGGTCTAGGCCACACTGTTATACCTGAACCATCTCTTTCATTGCGCAACAATATGGATTATCAACGCATTATTGAGGAGAATGAGAATAACAAGAATGATGCAAATTTTTACAAGAGCCAGTTTGAGGCACTGAGATCTGATTTACTAGAATTCAAGAACCAATTTCAAGACTATGAGAAATTGATGAACATTCGCATGACAGAGTTGGAGTCTCAAAGGGTATTGAAGGTTGATCAGCCAGTTGATGAGGATGATATCATTTTTGGCCACTTTTGTTGAGCAACTTAGGATGTGGCTTGGTTGGAAGTGATAGGAAGGACATACAACCTATATATTGACAGGCACTTTTTACTCCTTTGTAGGCTTGGTCTGTGGATGCTTTTTTATTCCCCTTGTTATCAGCTTTATGTCCTACCATGCATTTAGATAAATTTGAGAGTAATCATTTGACAAATGATAAGGTTGGTTCTGGATATTTAAGATAGCATCGAGTGTGTTATTTTTTAGCATTGCTTACATATCTAGGAATGATTAAATGAATCCAGAAGCTATCAATAAGGGTATCAAGTCATTGATGAGCTATCTCTACTAAAAGTCTGTTTAGTCTGCTAGTTTGGAAATTTATTAATAACATGATAGTAATGGTTAAGGTTTTCTTGATATTTTTATGCAGCAAGTCTCGATCTATTAGAGTCAGGATTGAAAGGAACTATTGCTAAATACACAATGCTGCCTGAGAGACTAACGCCTCGTTTGTTTTCAGAAAATATCTCATCTCATCTCATCTCATCATTACAACTTTCCCAATTTCCAATACAAAATAAAATAAACAATTCAATTTTTTCAAATCTCAAAACAAAAATAATATTAAAAAAAATATTTTAACAATACTTTATTCAACTTTTTAACTTTAATCTCATCTCATCTCTGAAAACAAACGAGCCCTAAGTGAATTGGAGGAAAAGTGTTTTTGAGCCAAGACCCCAGCTGCTTTCGACCCAGTTAATCAAACTATTCACCATCAAGTAATTGAATTGGATGTATGAACCCATCAGCAAGTTCTCATATTGTTGCACATTCCTGTTTTGCCATGTTATTTATATTGGCTGATTGTCAAACGATGAATGAATTGTTAAGTTTGGCTTTTCATGTGCATCATGTTTAGTGATAATAGAAGTAATATATAAAATATGTTTGTATATATATATGGACGTGCTTTAGCTAGTTTTGGAGTTGATATAGTTTATGTAGTTTCAGTATATATCTTGATGGCATTTCTGCAACTTATTCTCTACGAACTATATTATATTGATGTCTTGCTTATTTTGGGTCATTAATAATTTATGCCATTGTGATGTGAACACAATGGTAAAGATCCATAAAAATCATTGTAAAAATGACCTCGAGGTCATTACAGGTAGCAAATATGGGAATTAAATTTGACTAATACATGATAATGTATTAACCAAATAATAATACATGATAGATACTACAATGCAACCCACAATGTATCCTTGCATAAAAAGATCTTTTAGTGGCGACATGTGAGATGTGCATAAAAGAATTAAAGAATGTTTTCAACTATCGTGGCAAAATTTTTTTTCCTACGCCATCTGATTGTGGAAAATAAATCTTTACGTTAGCATCTTTACATGGATATAAATTATTTTTCATGATGTCTCTTTGCGAAATTGACTTTTAGCAGCAGCATCAACTCATCAATAAAAGTATATCCAACTAAACTTCTCGTCGAGAGACACTTTTTCCGATGATGTCTCTTTCCGGGGCAATACATTTTTGTGGCGATGTATGCTGTCTATATACTATTTTGCGGCAATTAATATTTGTAGAGGAAATGAATTATCGACAAAATTTCTTCTTGCAAAAAACATTCTATGGCAATATATCAGTGCAACAAATAAATATTTTTGAGAATATTGAATGATTTGAATGAGTTATTTCTGACAATTTTTGTTCTTATTTGTGACGAATTGAGATGCTGTAATAAGTTGATTTTGCGACAAATTGCATTTTTGCCGAATAAAATAAGTAAATTGGCATTTTATTATCTACAATCTTGTGGCCAAGATATTTTGCTAGTAAAAGAGTTTTGCAACAATTTTTTATGCTTTTTGCAATAAAATTAGTCACCGCAAAAAGCAATATTTATTGTAGTGTGTGCTAGAACATTCTTCTACTTTTAGAGAGCTTGTTGAAGGATGTGCTCCCAATGTCAACTACTCAGTCAATAGAAATGACTACATAATGCGATACTATCTTGATGATGGTATATCTTTTGATGAGAAATACTAGTATGCCTCCTAATTTTGTTCCCTCATTTTGACCACTCATATATTTATTTATTTTTAAATTTTTTTCTTAATGGTTAAGGAGTATTGTTTTTTTTTTAAATATTTAATATGTTTAAAAAATATTTGAAATAAAATGCAAAAAAAAAAAATGTACGAATTGCACTAGGCAGCACACAAAGCGAACAAGGCGGCATAGTAGCACCACTCATCTTTTGATTTATAAAAAAAAAAATTATGCTCTACATGGAAATTAAAAACAAATAAGATTTTATTGCGGCCCAAGAGGGAAGAAAATATATAAAAAGGACATTTGGATTGCTTCAAGCACTATTTATAATTGTGCGTGAAACGATTTTTTTATTATAAAACGCTTAAAGATATTATAATGACATGCATAATTTTTCATAATATAATCGTAGAAGATGGGACATCTATATCTTGGGATATAAGACTTTTTATACAAGCAAGTGTTTGTAAGGTATCCCAAGATCCAGTGTCACATGATCATACAGATGAATTTGTAATTTTCACTTAATGTCATCATCACATTAGAAATAGACAAGTTCATTCCCAACTCCAGTTGAATCTCATTGAGCATTTATAGCTAATATATAATCAAATATTAAGTAATTATATTTTTAAGTTTCATTTCATCAGTTGGTATATTAGCTATTTAAGAACACTAGGTTTCGTTTGGTTACTAAACATCTCTCAACTCATTTCAACTCATCATTACAATTTTTTCAAATCTCAACACAAAATATAATAAACAATTCAACTTTTTCAAATCTCAAAATAATAATAATATTAAAAAATAATATTCTAATAATATTTTATCATCTCAACTCAACTCAATTCAACTCAGTTCAACATCCAAACACACATCTTGCTTTGAAGTGCTCTCCGGATCCATTAGGTGAATTAGTGTGTGAATGTGATATACAATCTTCTTCTTCTTCCTTTTTTTTTTTTTTTTGGCGCCAAAATCAATATCGTTGGGGTATGCCTAATAGTTCATTCAAAAAAGTCTCTTCCACATGATGGGACCAAAGAAACCCAATTTATACTCTTGAGTAGGGGTTGCAATTCATGTTCGCGGATCATGTACGTGTCGTGTCAAATCATAGTATAAGATTATATAGATCAACCAAACACTACCCATTTAATTAAACAGGTCAAACCCTAAAATTCTAACACGACTCACGAGCGACACCACACAACTTGCATTTACCCATTTAATGGATTATCCTAGACACGACCCATTTAACTCATTTCATCTCATTTAACTCATTTTAATATATGGGTTTGAATTGATTGTTATTGTGTTGAGCTAACACACTTCGTATGTTTAATAGTTTGAGAGATATTAAGTAATATTTCCATAAAATAAAAATTTAATAGTTTGAGATATTAAGTAGTTAAATACTAATATTAATATTACATCTCAACAATAAAAAATTAATTATTTATAAAATTTGAAAATAGAATTTATTCGTATTATACAGGATGACTGCAACTTTGTGGATTAACCCGCAATAGATCCATTTATTCTTATCAGGTCAACCAGTTTTGACCCAAACCCATTTATTTCGTATTTTGTTCGCGGGACCATTCATAAATTGCCACCTCTAATCTTGAGAAGTAGCCAAAACATTATGGTAGAATAAAAAACATGACAATTAATTCTAGGGGAGGTTTGGATACAAAAAACATTTTAACTCATCTCATCTAATTATTATAAATTTTCTAAATTTCCACACAAAATTTAATAAACAATTCAAAATTTTCAAATCCCAAAAAAATAATAATATTAAAAAATAATATTCTAATAATATTTTATTCAACTTTCATCTCAACTCATCTTATCTCAACTCACTATCTAAACTCTCTTCAACTGAACTTACATAATATAGCCTCGACAAAGTATTTCATTTGAACTTACAACGCATCACAAATAAACAGGCGCTAAAGTTGATATCATCACAAGGCAAAATGAAGCACGAGGAAAAAAACGCATTAATTTTAGAAGCAGCAGAAATAATGGTTCAAAAAAGTTTAGAGGTCAGAGATCTCAATCCAATAGCCATCAGGATCCTTAATAAAGGTCGTCCCTTTCACATCTTTATCATCTGGTTTATACCCAACTTCACACCTATGACAACTGCATGCCCATGAAATAAGACAACTCAAACATTACTACAAGTCCCTCAAGCCCAAAACAAAGCAGAACTTTTGCTACAAGCCATTATACTGTCAAATACATGCAGCTAGCAAGAAAAAAATATTAGCACTACACCAAACTAGACTATGCCTAAACATGTTCAACTTTCAGCAAGTTTAAGCTCAGAAGCCATTTTGCATATACACCCAGCTACTGGTTTAATTTGCCTCCCAACTTATAAAGAAAAATCAAAACAATGATTACCTTCCTGTGTAGTTAGCGTGCCCTCTAACTGTCCTGATTTATTTTTGCAGATGAGATGAGATAAGATAAGTTGAGATAAAAGTTAGATAAAATATTATTAAAATATATTTTTTTTAATATTATTTTTATTTTGAGATTTTAAAAAGTTGAATTATTTATTTTATTTTGTGTGGTAATTTAGAAAAGTTATAATAATTAGATGAGATGAAATGAAATGAGTTGTGCAAACAAACGAAACTAAACCTTCAATCTCCTCCATTTTTTAGTGTAGCTCAGGCCTTTCTTTTGGAAGGTGAATAGTATCTTTTCCGTCTTCCTTTTCAACTCATTATTCTTCTCTTCCTTCGTGTCATTAACCAAGCCAACAAGATTCGAAGACATGATGTCTTGCCTCCTTTGTTTCTCTCTCACTCTTTTTGAGCCTTCTTGACTCCAAATCTACAAACAATGATGGAGACATGGTGTCTTCTCCTAAACATTCTCAATTCATCTGTGTTCAAGATTTTCAGTTCTCATTTGTGTATTTATTTTATATATATATATAGAAGAAGGGCACGAAAAAATAAATTATATTATCCACATAGCATTATATCCTCTGGCATATTAAGGGTAGGGCAATACTAAAACATTCACATCTGCAAGAAGGAAGGTCAGAGAGACCCATAAAAGGGGGTTCGTAATCAAAACAACCTATAATTAGTTTTGTAATTAAACTCTTACAAAATGGAGCTACTTCTTCTATTTTCACTTTAAGCTATTGGGCTTGAGATTTGAGTCGTTAAAGCGTCAAAGTTAGGTAAAACTCGTCCCTTTCGTGATGCTAAATGGCAATAGAATAAATACACAAAAAAATAAAAAAATAAAAACTCAAAAACTCAATCAAATGCAAACAACTACAAATATCCATTTTGGACCAAACTTTGCAAATTCATGAGCCTAATTCATTTCATAAAATCAGTTCAATAAGAAATAATTGTTCATTCCTTATAAATATATCCAAGACCTTGTCGCAATGTAAGATTATTTCTCAATACCCTCCCTCACGTGCATATCAATATTTTTTTTTTATATTGGGCCTAACGCATCTCATAAAACTAATTTTATAATAGATTATTACTCATTTTTTATAAACATGCTCAAGATTTTATCCACGAGCAATATGAGATTATTCTTCAACAAAAATGATTACTCCTCAACAAAAATGAAGGAATCGACGCTTAAAAAAGAGAAAAACTCACTTGAAGGGGCGACGATATCCCAAATTGAAGCTGCCGAACCCAATGGCGTGCCTTTCTCTTCCAAGTTCTGAGCTTGAGGTTTTGCTACAGAGACACTTACAAAAACAGCTGAATTATTAAGCTTGTTCTGGTCTATTGGGCTGTCTTCATGGGCTTTCATTAATTCAACATAAGTGGGCCGCAGGTGAAGTCCTAAGGCCATTTTAGTATATAAGCCCTTATCCTCTCCGTTACCCTCACTCCCTCTATCTCCTCCTCTCTGTTTTTTTTTTTTTTTTTTTTGAAAAATCCGATTTTTCCTCCATCGACTCATCCCATTTTGATCCTCTGGAAAAACCGCCGATAGAGTTTAATCTGACTCTATCATCTCTTCCTCCAACCTTGGAGATTTGTGTTCATCTCCATCCTTTCCGAATTTTCCTGCTTGAACCGTACCCATTCGTGACATTACTGTTTCTTCCTTCTCATTAGTCATCGGCTCGGCGAAAGTATTACCGGAAAATTCCTTCTCCCGGCGACCCATACTCATGTCATTCAAATTTTCTTTTAAACTATAATGTTCCCGGGTGTTGTAACGTTTGTAATTATTGTTTTTGAGGATTGGGTATGCTCGCTGCCATGGATCGAATTGTTCTGCTTTCTCCATTATTAAGCTTCTCTGTTACTCCTGAACTGCACATTCTTTATGCCCATGAATAAATTGTCCACATGCAAACCATATTCTCGGCAACTTTTTGTTACAGTATGCTAGTAACTCGAACAAGAAAAGAAGAAAGAAAGATTTCTGATCATTCGAGGGATCAGAGAACCTCCAAGAAAATGATTTCTATATAATAAGCCAGATGATTTTCCATTGAGTTCCGTAGGATTTTATAGACTGTTCATGTGGAATGAGTTAGTTATTTCTGTTAGAACTGAGGGCAATATTGTAACTACCTATTTGTAAGTAAGGCTAGTACAGACTCATTACTCTTATTAATGAACACGTGCTTATCACATGATCCTGTCTATGTAATGCCTTGTACAATTCTTCTGCATCATACGATGAATCACAACACTACAGATGAATCACAACACTACAACTCTCATACTTCTTCACTGCACCAACCTTGAACACACTGCAACTCCCAAATTCCTGCATTGCACCATCCTAACAATTCGCACCCCTACGAAAGACCTTGCTCACAAGGTTAGGATATTGAAATCTTAGTTGCTCCACTGGAACCCATGAAGAATCTTCCTTAGGTGCTCCTCTCCATTTCACAAGCAGCTCAATGATAGGCTAATTATTGACAGGTGTCATTCTCCTCTTAAGAATACATTTTGGTTCCACTCTAGTATGTCCATGAACATTTGTAAAAGGAATGGAAGGAGACACATTCACACCAGGACCCACATGATTCTTAAACTTAGAAATATGAAAAACTGGATGTATTACTGCATTTGAGGGCAATTCTAGCTTATAAGCAACTTCACCAATTCTCTCTAAAACCTTAAATGGCCCACAAAATCGAGGAGCCAACTTAGGATAAGGAGTAGCTGCAACACTTTTCTACCTGTATTTCTACAACTTCAAGTAGACCATATCCCCTACATCAAAATGTCTATCAGTATGTTTGCTATCATAATACTGCTTCATTCTAGATTGAGCAGCCAACAAGTTCCTTTTAAGAATTCCCAAAATTTCTTCCCTCGATCTGAGCTCAGAATCTACAGCATGATTCTGTGTTGTTGTAACACCCTCGTCCCGTAGGTTAGGAGTGTCACGTGTTTTTCACAAAATAAATCCGGAAAGAGATCGCATTTTAATAAATAAACTTTAAGATTTATTTTGTAGAAAAATGTCTAAATAAAATGTCTAAGAAAAAGTATTCCAAAAGTATTAAATGAATAACTGAATAAAATTTAATGACATAAAATAGATTTTTATTGTAGAGAGTCTGAAATTAAATTAACTGCTCATTCTAATCCTGGTCTGCCTACTCGTATTCATCATCCTCACCTGGGTGGTTAAAAACATGAAACAAAACTAAAATGAG
Source organism: Juglans regia (assembly GCF_001411555.2). Lineage (NCBI taxonomy): Eukaryota > Viridiplantae > Streptophyta > Magnoliopsida > Fagales > Juglandaceae > Juglans > Juglans regia. Next base: position 21,241,093 of record NC_049903.1, read on the forward strand.
TCGAAAACTCAGCAAGAAATCCATCACAACGTAAACATAATAAACATAAGGTTTTCAAAAAAAAACTTCATTCTGAGAACTTAAAATCATGAATGTTCATACTGATACTTGCGTTATGCATGACTGATTTATCTGAATTAACTGATTTATCTGAATTAACTGACTGATCTGACTGGCCAACACACTTAACCCTGTGTGCGAGGCTGTGCACCGACCCCACGTCCCGCGGCCGCAAGGGTAGCCGCTGATAGTATTCTAGCATACTATGTTGGACCTCGCTTGAGTCTGTGGCTTGCACATTCACCCTGAAACTAAAATGCATTGGTACCATGCATCTGAATGGTCATATTATTAACTGATCTGGTCTTATCTTGTACTTTGAACTTAAGATAGCTTACGTGTTTTATACACATGAGATGCATGACAGAATACATACATAGTTATAATAATTTTTGAATTTGAATATGATGGAATGACATGATCGTATACTATGCTGGATGATATGTTTGCATATGACATGAGTGGTTCATAAATAATGGCTGTCAATGAATTGGCTTGAATAATACTTATATATAAGCTGAATTGTGATGATCCTAATTTATAATCAAATTACTTACCTCGCTGTGCTTATTCTTGAATCTTACTCCGTAGCTCATCACCTATACGCAATATTAACTATCACTAAATATGTCTAGAAACGTCATGTACTAATATCCTACTTAATTAAATTCATAATGTAGAAGATAGTCAAATGAATCTTTTTTATTGGTTAACATCATAATCAATAAATCCTAGTATTTAAATTACTTAAATATTAATAACATATTATAACTTAGTAGAATACTTGGCTATTTTAAATAGGTCATACAAATCTCAATTCTTAAAATAGATTTCATTTCTTAACATAATTATTCAAAACTCCTAACATATTCCATATTTTTTTCCATTTAAAATATAACATAAATAATTTTATTAAAATCCGATTAAATAGACAAAGGAGAATATTAACTAAAATAATAGGCCTAATAATATACTTTAAAATATATTTCAAAATCTTGAAACACTTTCTTATAAAAATAAGTCTATGACTAATATATTTATTCAAGTAAAAACTTTCACTTAATAATCAGATACAAAACGCAAGTCCAATTTAAAATTACTCCAAAAGGCTTCTTCAAGAGGATTTACGCAACAATGATTTAAAGGGCATAAAAGTAATTATGGTATTAGTGGAGAGGCTTTTTGGGAAAGTCTGAAAATAAAACACACAAAGGGAAACGACTTGCAGCAAGACTTTGTCAAACTTGTAGTTGCATATACTTTCCAGTAAAGTAAAAAATAAAAGCTGAAAGGCATGAGCAAAGGAATGAAATATTTGCTGGAGAAGAAAAGGCCATGCAAGAGAAACAGAGAGCTCAAGGGAGAGAGATGTGGCTTAAGGCAGAGCTTTCCGAGAGGGAGGAGATGATGCGCGGTAGCTCTGGGTGGCTGGAGGTGGTTGGCGACACGACTGTTTGTCTGGGCAGGGAGGTGCGACGTCGAGAGAGGAAGAGAGAAGGATGGCGACGCGACTCTTTTCCTGGATGGAGTGGGTGTGATGGGGTTGTGGAGGTCGGCGTGTTCTATGGCTAAGGGTGGTTCCGTCTTCCTTGAGGTGGCGTCGGCGTGTTCTGGACAATGGTGGTACGATGCCTAGAGGAGGACAAAGGGAGTTCTATAATGCCGAAACAAGAGGGAGGGAGAGAGAGAAGGGTGGTGATTGCGGCAGGAGAGCATGAGAGGGAGGAAGGGGCTGCGACACTTTCTATGGTGGTACTGGTTGCTGGAGAACAAGGCTCATGGTTTGTAGCTTGAAAGGAAGTGTTTTTCTCTGTTTCTTTTCTATGTAACTCCGATTTGAAGTGTGGGTTTGTTGATGGAAATATTGTGATAACGAAGAGAGGATTTATAAGGGCTTTGACGTGAGAGTTGGTCTTCCATTAGAACACTAACAACTAACACTGAGAGACGTACGAGATTGGAGGTTTCTTGTGTTTATTTCAGAGGCTTCGTGGGTTTATGTAGAGGGAAAAGGAACGTTTGCTGATAGGATTTTAGAATTGGTTCCGATTTGGATTTACCAAATTAGGGGATTAGGATGAGTACAAGGTTAAGATTATAGAATCAAGAGATGAGGTTTACAGGTAGAGATAGGAAGAAATAAGATTTAAATTCAAACCATAACTCTAGTAGAATGTAAAACCTGATAAAATCTAATAATAATTATTAATAATAAAACAAAACTTTAGTAAATTCCAACAAAATTATAATAGTAATTATTAAAATTAATAAATGTAAAATCTAATAATAATAATAATAATAATAATAATAATAAAATATTTATATTTATATGAAAAATACATAAAACTTATCTTATATCTTAATCTTAGAATCGGGTTGTTACAGTTGTACCAGCTACATACTTAACAAGGAAGGAGGTGGTCTGCCATACAAAGCTTCAAAAATGAGTGATTCTTGTGGAAGAATGTGTAGAAGTATTGTACTAATACTCTGCCCAAGGTAGCCAATGAAGCCACTGTTTTAGTCTCTCAAATACAAAACACCTCAAATACAGTTGTACTGCCTTATTCACTATCTCAGTTTGACCATTAGATTGAGGATGGTAAGCTAAGGTAAAATTCAACTTCATGCCATGTAGTCTGAAAATTTCCTTCCAAACAATGCTAGTAAACACCACATCCCTATTTGTTACAATAGTGCTAGGCAGCCCATGCAACTTAAAAATCTAATTAATGAATAAATGAACAACTGTAATAGCTGTATAAGGATGGGATAATGACGCAAGAAATGAGCATATTTAGTGAATCTATCCACCAGAACAAAGATTACAAAAAAAAAAACCTTTGATGATGATAATGCCTCAATAAAATCCATGGCGATATCACTCCATGAAGAAGTTGGCATTGGCAATGGTTGTAATAAGCCTGCTGGTAGCAGGTTTTTTGATTTGCACTTTTGACATATTGAACACTCTTTAATAAATTTCTTCACATCTTTCCTCATACCAGCCCATATAAAGTTTGCTTTAGCCCTCTGTAAGGACTTTTGATACCCTGAATGACCCCCCACAACACTGTTGTGAACAAAATGGAGAATTTGATGTTTAAGTGGAAATGTAGTAGACAAAAACAATCTACCCTTCTTGAACAGCAAGCCATTCCTAACCTCGAACCCAGAAGTAGGTAAGGAACCCTGCAGCAACTTCCCACAAATCTCAGATATTTCTTTATCCAACAAATAAGAAGATTTTAATTCTTCCAACCAAATAGGATCCCAGTACTGTTATAGCTGTCAAAATAGCATCTGATTTAGGCCCTTCCTCTCTTTTAGACAAAGCATTATCAATCACATTATCCTTCTATTTCTTGTACTCAATCTTGAAATCATAACCAAGAAGCTTGCTAATCAACTTTTGTTGTGAGGGAGTACCAATTTTCTGCTCTAGTAGAAACTTCAAACTCTTCTGGTCTTTTTTAATCACAAATGTGCCTCCAAGCAAATAAGACCTCCATTTTTTAGCAGCCAACACCAATGCCAATAGCTCTTTTTTGTAGATAGACAAATCTAATGCCTTACCCTTCAAAGCTTGACTCAAATAAGCCAAGGGCTTCCCATCTTGCATTAACATAGCACTCACTCCTTTACCACATGCATCACATTCAATCAAGAACTCTTTAGAAAAATTAGGCATAAATAGGAGGATTAGTCACAGCTAACTTTAAGACCTCAAATGCCTTAGAAGCCTCAGGTCCCCATACAAAAGAATCATTCCTTAGCAAACCAGTGAGTGGGCCAGCTATAATACCATAACCTTTCACAAATTTTCTGTAATAACCAGTTAGTCCAAGGAAACCCCTTAAGGACCTAATGGTTTTGGGCAATGGCCATTCAATCATGGCTTTAATTTTAGAAGGATCTGCTTTAACCCCCTCTGCAGAAACCAAATGGCCTAAGTAATCAATCTCCTCACAGCCAAAATGACACTTACTCCTCTTAGCAAATAATGTTTTTTTGCTATGGTATCCAACACCAAATATAAGTGTTGTAAATGATCTTCCGTAGTTTTGCTATAGACAAGAATGTCATCAAAGAAAACTATAACAAACTTCCTAAGGAAAGGTTGAAATACCTCATTCATAAGGCCTTGAAAGGTTGTTGGAGCATTGATTAAGGCAAAAGGCATAACCAAAAACTCATAATGCCCATGGCGTGTTCTAAAAGTTGTCATCTCTATATCTTCTTCCCTTACTCTGATTTGATGGTACCCTGATCTAAGGTCCAACTTTGAGAAAATTGTGACCCCAAACAGTTCATCCAAAAGCTCATCTATCACAGGTATTGAAAACTTGTCTTTAAAAGTTTCTTTGTTGAGAGCCCCATAGTCCATGCACATACGCCATGTTCCATTTGATTTCCTCACCAAAAGTACAGGAGAAGAGAAAGGAGATTGGCTATTTCGAATCACCCCAGCAGTTAACAGTTCATGCACTTTTCAATTTCAAACTTTTGATAAGAAGGATATATGTATGGTCTTATAGATATAGGTTGAGTTCCCTCTCTCAAGATAATTTGATGACCTTTATTTCTTTTAGTAGGCAACCATTTACGCTCCTCAAATACCCTTCCAAACTTCAGGAAAACCTCTTCAATACTAGGATCCAAAATCTGTAACTTCTTAGTGGAATCTTGAGGAACAATCTGTAAAAAGATACCATTCCTTTCAAGTGCAGTAAGTTGACAAAATTGAACTTCTTCCACCAACTCAAGTCTATTGGGGTTTAAATCCTTCAACACCACAAGTTTTTTATCAACCACAAAATTCATAGTGAGATTATTAAAATCTCACAACACAGATCCCAAAGTACTCAGCCACTGCATCAAAACAACTGCATCACAACCACCTAGTGAAAGCATAAAAAGATCACTCATAAATTCAATTCCTTGCATCTGAAACTGAACCCCTTGCAACAACCCCACACTTATTACCCTCTCCCCATTTGCAACTCGAACCTCAATCTGTTCTTTCATGTTTGCAAACATCTCAACTTTCTTGGCCACCATTGGGTCAAGGAAATTATGAGTACTACTAGTATCTACCAAGATAATGACAGAACACCCTTTTACTTTTCCCTTGATCCTCATGGTTCTTGGACTTACAGAACCAGCTATGGCACTCAAAGAAATCTCAGGCATCTCACACTCTAACTTAAACTCCTCAGAACTGTCAATATCCACCAGTTCCTCATGCAACTCCTCATTAACATCTAAACACAGGTCCATGCCTTCCATCAAGTAAATTCTAGCCTTTTTACACTTATGAGATGGATTCCATTTTTCTTCACAAAAATAAGACAGGTCTTTATCTCTTCTTTCCTTCATTTCTGTTGGAGAAACTTTTTGAACAGGCATAGTGTTTCTAAAATTCCCTCCCTTGTTTCCATCATAAGGTTCCTTCTTAAAAACAAAATTTGTTGTCACATTTGTCCCTAGAGGATTAGAGCCATTACCTCATACAGAATGTGAGACATGAGAAGAATGTTGTCCAATCACATTTCTAAAGCTTCCTCGAGTACTACTAATGTACTCTTCTTGAATTTTAGCCAACCCAAAAGCAGAATTTAAATCCCGTGCATGCAACATTCTAATTGGTAACCTTATTTCATCTTTTAGCCCACTTAAGAAACAACTCAATTTATAGCTTTCAAACAACCCTTTCAGTTGATTAGAAATTGCCTCGAATTGTGACTTGTATGATGCAACAGAAGCAGTTTGTCTAAGTCTAGTAATGGCTTCCATAGGATCATCATAGGAAGAATTACCAAATCTTAGTTGCAAGACTGCCACAAATGCTTCCCAAGTGTTGAAATTGCTAGTTTCCTCCGCATCTTGGAACCAAACCAAGGCATTGCCCTCCATATAGAAAGAAGACATTAAAACCTTTTGACCATCAGGCATGGGATGCAAGGCAAAGTAATGATTAGCCTTGTAAATCCATCCTATTGGATTCTCTCCATCGAACCTTGGAAACTCACTCTTGATACTTCTGAAAGGAATTGCAGAGTTTTCTTCCTCATGTCTGTTACTTCCATTACCATTTCCGTTTCTTGAACCCATTCTTCCTCCATTAACGGCCTCCAACAACAAATCCATCTTAGTTTCAACTATTCTCTGCTGGTCCTCAAACCTCTTCTGCTGCTACTCTTGCGATTGCCTTAACCCCAAAATCAGCTTTTCCAAATCTTTGTATCTCGTACCATCCACCATTTTTAGTAATTGCATAGCTTCAATATCACCAAGAATCTACTACTCTGATGCCACTTTGTTACACTTCTCATATTTTAAAGGTATCCACAACCGATTCCTTTAGACCATAATCATACCTGCTCTTGCAATTGGCTTTGTTAATTCCATTTCTATAAGGACCCTGAGAAACTGTCGACTTAACATCTACGTCAATCACACTTCCAATTTTCTCACCAATTAATTCCCCAACTTCTTTATTCCTGTTGTCCAAAGGGAGATCATGCATCTGAACCCATAAAATCTCCTTCTTAGAGCGTAGCTATTGTGGTGGAATTGTACACTCAAACAATTTTAGCACGAACATGTTGTCAAATAACCATGGTCCTCCATCGGGGTGTAGACCAGGATACGGATCCGAATACTCAGCCATAACTGGATTTGTATTCGGATTTTGAAAATCGGGTGGTTATCCACTCGGGTAAACCCGATCAAAGCTGGGGTGAATAAGTGGATGTAAACCTGGATATCCGGATTTATTACCTTTTTAAAAAAATATATATTTTTCAAACTTTTTGAAAATATTTTTATATGACTTTTTTTTTAAACGCGGACATTTGTATTTAATACCTAGATTATTTTTTTATTTTTTATTTTTATTTTTTTAAAATCTTTTTAACATTTTTTAAAAGACTTTTCTTTAAAAAAAATATTTTTAACACTTTAAAGGCTTTTTTTATATAGGCCTTTATGTATATTATTTTTTATAGGTATTTTTTTATATAATGAATATTTTTATAGGCATTTTTTATAATTTTCATTAGGCCTACAACCCGGCTCACAATACTGGGTCTGTGCTCGATCCTACCCTAATATCTCCATTTAAGGCGCCAACCCGACCCAAACCAGCCTTTCAAAACAAAATCGGGTTGAACCCGTATGACTCGACTGATCTTAAAAAATAAAAAATAAAAAAATTGAAAATACTCCCCTATTTCTTCTTCATCTGCAGAGGGACCTTTACCATCAAAGCTACAACTTCTAAATCTTATCTACAATTTCCATCATATAGATCGCTTCCTACCCCTTTTACATTTTCTTGGAAACCAAACAACAAGTAAACCTGATCCAAAGCACTACATTTATTTGCTTTGCTCTTATCAATGGCGAGTGTTATCAACCCTCTGTTTACTGAAATATCAAAAGCAAATCTTCAAGAGGGCGAAGTTCCAACTGTGGGCAAGGTCGAAGTTCGCTTGGCTCATGCTTCTCTAGAAATCAACGACAGCTTTTTCCTGCACGATAATCTTTTTCTTTTATTTATTTTTTTAAAAAAAACCAAACCTTTTTATAAGCAACAATCCGATTATGTCATTTGGAAATCCATGACAATGGGCTATAGTTCATGCATGCAAACACCACAAGACACATTAGCGACGATTCTTGCGTTGAAAAAAGGGAAAACCCTAATTTTACATCAAAATAGAGGGAATTGGAATATTGAAAAGGGAAAGATGGGGGGATCAAACTAGGAGATCGACGACGTCATTTTGGGAATCCTGGTGGTGGAGGGCGAGAGGGCGGTCCATTGAGACGTCATCCCATTGAGACGTCGTCTTTGTCGTCATCGGGGTCAATGATGGTGACATTGAGGCAGGAGAAGCGCTCGAAGCAGGAGAAGAAGGTAGAGACCACCATGGAGCCCACCCATTTCACCACCTGATCCGGTTTCTCTCTCGATATGATGTTGTTGCTATTCTCCTCCATCTTCTCTTTGTTTTTCCTCTTTTGGGTCCAACTCCAAATTGCCTTGCAGGATAATCTCATATGCCCTGCACAATAATTATGATCAGAGACCACAAGCCATGGCCTGAAGAATCATGTCTTTCGCAGAGCAATGCCGACCATGAACGGCGAGTTGGCTAGGGTTTGAGGAGAGAACTCGATTCAAAATTGAATTTGTGATTAGTTTCGACAGATATAAAACAAAGCCAACCCATTGTTCCACTTGACCCGATGAGCCCGACTTTTGTTGGGTGGGCCAATAGTGGTCTCACAGGTGGATCGGCGCAGTGCCTTTTATGCATAGGCCTACTTTTCATTGCCCATTCAAATTTTTGTCAAAAAAAAAAAATCAATAACAATAGACAAAACACACAAAATACAGTGCATACTACATATTACATTGTTTACATCACAATGCAAAACATCAATTTTACAAAGAATATTTCCTATTTATCCCTCAGTTGCTCACTCAGGGCATCTCCATTATAGTTTTTTTTTTTATCACATTTTCTTGTTTAAACAGAAAATTGTTAAACTTGGCCCATGCACACACATAAAGATTAAATGAGACCAAATTTTCACTTACTCCATTTAAAATTGACTGCCATAAACTTCTTCTTACGGTGCTTTCCAACATCCTCAAGTAGAGCTTTTGCTTGTGCAATCTCCTTGTGTATTTCATCAAGGATCATTTGATTCTTCCTCTTCATCTTCTCTTGAATCTGCTATTGTTTTTTCCTTCTCATCTTTGCATTACGTTCCTTGGAAGCACAGAAAGAAAATTGCATTCCATTATGACTAAAGTAAATAAAAAAAATTAAAGCACAAAGTGAGATTCGAGAGAGAGAGTAGTTATTTTGAAACAATTTTTTTTAAAATAAAAATTCGGTTACGGATATTCAATTGTAGATCCTGATTTGTAACTGGATTCGGGCAGATAACCGCCCAAATTCACCCGAATTTTCGGGTTTCGGATCGGACTGTAAAAGAATTCAATCCGGATGCACAACCCTAGTCTTCCATCCCAGATTCTCTGCTCATCAGCTTGGGTAGCAAACGTGATAATAAAGATATTCGAACCTACTTCAAGAAATACGTCTAACTTGTTGATTTTCCATACTTTTGCCATTGTTGACCCAATAACCTCCTAATTGATACTTCTCTCTTATGACTTATCAAACCTTCCCTACCAGACTTTTGTCACCTTTACCTGTCAATTCTTCCGATCTGCCTCCCCTCATCGATATGACTGAATTTTCTTCTTCCGTCAAACAAAGTTTTTCCCACTTTTTGCTAGATCGTTCATCATCTTCCCTTGGGTCATAATCTGTCTTCTACCCTTATTCAAGAGTAAAAGAATTTTGCTTGACCTCTTCCTTCTCCAAAGAGATGGGCGAGAGAAGAATTATTTCTAAACTTAAATTTACTTCTTATTTATACTAAATTATACATCAAATATATCAAAATCTATACGAAACAAACTCTGCAACTAATACCCTCCAATTTTTGTCTGTGGATTTGTTTAATATCTAAATATCGTGTCTAATTTTATTCTTACGTTGGTATGTATAGAACGTTATTCACATCATTTAAATAGTGAAATTTAAGTATATATTATCATATAAACACTTTATTAAATATGCTACATACCTCAATTTAAAACAAAATTTTTTCTTGTTCTAAAAAGCTTGATCTTAGAATTAGAAACCCAAAACTATATCAATATGTAATCAAGATGGCCGAGGCATCATCTTATTATATTATATTAAAAAAGTGCAACATTCGGCGGATATGACAAGGCGTTGTAGATCTGTATATTAATTGTTTCTTATCTCTCTCTCTCTCTCTCTCTCTCTCTCTCTCTCTCTCTCTCTCTCCTTTTGTTTTGTTTTGTTTTATCCAAATTGGCAAAAGTGTTTAGCATAAAGATGTTAAAAGACACCAGAACTAGGGGTGTCAAATCGTGTTAACGGGTCGTGTTCGTGTCGTGTCAAGGCATGTACATTATAGTTAACGGGTCAACACGAACACGACCCGTTAAGGATTTCGTGTCAAAATTTCAAACCCGAACACGACACGATAAGATAACGGTTGACACAACACGACCCGTTAATGAATAATAAATAAATTGACATGATATGACACGACACGACCCGTTCCGTTTCAACCCGTTTGACTTAATTGCTTTTATATAAATATTTAGATATAAATAATATCTATAAAAAATAAAAAACTAACTACAAGTCTAAAATTATAATCCAAACAAATATGATCCACACAATTTGTAATAATATTCATTATTAAAATTACATCCCAAATATAATAAACAAAATAGACAATGTTAATATATTAATGTTACAATCCCAAATATAATAAAAAATTTAAAATACAGATCTAAACAAATTTAAAACTTGAAGAAGGAAGTGGAGCGTCCTCATTGCCCTTTAGGTCTAAGGGTATAAAGGTAAAATTAATTTTTTTAACGGGTCATAACGGGTTGACCCGTTAGTGACCCGTTAAGCAATCGTGTCATAACGGGTCAACCCGTTTTGACCCGAACCCGTTAAGGCTAAACCCTAACCCCCTTTTATCGTGTCGTGTTCGTATTGAGTTAATGGGTCGTGTCACATATTGCCACCCCTAACCAGAACTTCTTCAATGTTTTTCAATTTATTTTTTAGAAAATATTTATACAGTTCTCCTAAAGTATTTAAGTGTTGTATATTTTTTTAAAAAATAATAAAATTTAAGACTCATATAAAAATTAACTTTTTATATTAGATCTTATTTTTTGTAAAAAAAAGAATTAAGCAAGATTTATATAAAATTATATTTAACATTATTTTTCTTTTATAACGAATAATTTTTAGAAATGACACGTGGAAAGCTTGAGATACTTAATTTTTTTAGAAAGATTTTTTTATTTTATTTCATGATAACAGATATTCTAATACTTTATTAAAATTAAGTAATTGTTTAATAAATGAAGAGATAAAATTGACTATGATAAATAACAAATAGATGAAAATAAATAAATATAAGTCATTTGTAGGATAGCATGCTCGACCTGACCTTACCCAATCATTACATCCTTGACAGCAAATTCAAACTTCAATTTTGTTATTTATCATTTTTATATATTATATTTATTTTTATTTTTAATTTTTTAAAATTAATTTAGTTTGAAGAATCAGTTTATTTTAATTGTTATCTCAATTATTTTATTTCATTATTTGATATTAATATTTTACATTCTTTAATATTAAATATTAAAACAAATGGTTATCATATGTTGAAAGGATCACATCATTTAACAGTAATTTATAAGATCCACTATAAATTAATAAAAATAACATTAAAATCACAAGCTCTTATTACCAAAAATTATGAAAATAATATTAGAATCACAAGATCTGAAAAATATTTTTCTGAGAAAAATATTCCAACAAAGACTAGACATATCTAAATGAATAATGAATTATTAAAATACTGTAAAAAAAAAATTAAGGATTTAAGATAAAAAAGATTAATAAAAAAAAGTAAATTATTATGAAGTTGTGCTGCTTTTTATGTTAAAAAATAAACAGAATTTGAAAAAAGAATTTCTCGCTTAATCATCAATTATAAACTTCTAAATAAAATATTATAATAGATTAAATATTTAATTTTTAATAAAATAAATTTATTATCTCGACTTTATAATATTATAATATTTTAAAAATTTGATATTAAAAATAGATTTTGATAAATTCAAATTACTGAAAGACGATAAATAAAACTTTTAATGATTAAGCGTATACCGACAACCTATGACAAAATGGTCCACACCTATACCACGATGATGTGACGTCGTTTTACGTTACTCCCCCAACACCCTTCATTTTCTCCTTCCCTTTCCCACTCCCCCACTGACTCCGCCCCCTCCCCCGCCCCGCTCTCTCTGAAGTCACTTTTTATCTGTGTCTACAATGGAGGAAGAGCAGCAGGCTCTACGAGTTGAAAATGACGGAAGAAGCGATTCGGAGCTCCGGCCGCCCATTACCTTCATCTTCCCTTTCACTCGCTACGCCACCCGCCTGATCGCGGCCGACCACCATCGTTCGATCCTCCTCGGGGACTATTCCGAGCCCCGATCGGACGGCCTCCAAGGCGAAGATGACCAAAACCTCGGTGGCTACTACTATTACTACTACTCGAAGCCCATTCTGGTGCTGGACCTGGTGTGGAACCTGGCCTTCCTGGTGGTAGCCGTTGTGGTGCTCTTGTCCACCTTCAAGGAGAGGCCGTCCACGCCTCTCAGGGTTTGGCTCTGTGGCTACTCTCTTCAGTGCGTCTTACATTTCACCTTCGTCTACCTCGAGTATCTCAAGCGGATTTCTTCTGTAAATGGTCGTGTTCGTGCCGCCCATCCTCCGCTTTCGTCCTCTTTGACTTACGGCAGGTAACTTTAGCCTTCTTTTCCTGTTATAATATTTATTTTCACTGAATCTGCAATATTTCGGTGGCGTGGGTTTAAAAAAAAAAACAAAAGGATAATTGGGCTTTTGGTTTGTTCCTTTAAATTTTTTATTTCCTCACTTTCTCTTTTTTTTTTCTTTCTTCTTTTTTTTTTCTGAACAGTGCGAGGGCTTGAGTGAAAATTCATCTCATCCCAAAATTATATTCTCGTCTCATCTCATTTTTTTTAAATAATTTAAATATAAATAATTTAAATTAATCACTTTAATTATTTAAAATTTTCAAACAAAAAATAAAAAATAAATTAACTTTTTTAATTTTTTAAATAAAAATAATATTATAAAACTAGATTTTAACAATATTTTAAATTTATAATATTTCTTATTCAAACTTTTTATCTCTTATTTTTTAAAATTTACAAAAGATTCAACTCAAATTATCTAATTATTATTTATAAACTATTTTATTATTATACACAAAATTCTCATTTCATTTTACTCTCTAAACAAGTCTTAAATGATCTTTTATTTAAAAAATCTCTGACAATTCATTGTGATTTTAATTTGCATTCGTTTCTTTTCAAAGTAAAAGTTTTAAATTTTCTTTTAGTATCCATTTTTAGTTAACATTCTGTTTCATATTCGCTCACTAATTAGTTTTCAATTTTACAACTTTTGAAGTCTCTGTAACATCTTAATGGAAGACCTAAATCATATAACTTATACTCTAAAAGAATTAGTCAATGATACAATTGAAGTCCTATTAAAACCTTATAAAGAGTAATAACTTCTCATTTTCAAGCAAAATGTGGGATTCCATACACCACTACTCTTATCTATATCATATGGGATATTACAATCTCTCCTTAAATTCCAAATATCCTTGTCGGGTCAGTCCATCGTAAGTGGCACAGTTCAAGTACCACATTTCTAGTTGAAATAAGCTCTGATACTATTTGTAGTGTCTTAATGAAAAACTCAAATCATATAGTTTATACTCCAAAAAGACTAGTCAATGATACAATTGGAATCTCATTGAACCTTATAAAGAGCAAGAACTTCTTTTTTCTAAGTAATGTGAGATCCCATATACCACTATCCTTATCCTTATTATATGGGATATCACACATACACTCTCTCTCTAGGATCTTAATTAGCTTTAAGGGTACTTCTTTAATTACAACAATAACGTCTGCTGGATACAAGAATTTGATTGGGGTTTAGCTTATCTGATGGGTAGGGTAAAAGTATGAATAATAGGTGATGTTTTCCGTATGATTTGGTATATGGCCATCAGGATAGTTGGGTAACTAATAGCTCATCGCTAATCTAGGTAGTAAAAAAGAGGGGGCATCTGCTTTGTTTTTGTGGACGAAGCTGCTTTAAGTTCACATTCTTAGAGCACTCCCAATGTTTTGGTGTATCTTGTTATCTATTATTCCTCACCAAAATTCATTTTTTCTATTTTACCTAATGACTTTTGTAATAAACCATACATCAGCTTATCTATTTTTTCTCTATATCTTTTAAATAATCTTTTTTATTCATTTCGATATTTCCTTTGAGTACCAATGAATTTGCAATGTCCCAATATCTTTTGATATTTTCCATATCTACCGATATACAATGTGCTATAATACCGTCCTATACACACAAAATAAAAATATATAAGCCAACCAAAACTTATAAATAAAATCAAAAGATCAAAAAATGGATCTCAACTCTGTCCTAAGCAACTTCATTGAATGTCATCATCGCATTAGAGATCGACGACGACATACTCAACTCCACTCGGATCTCATTGAGTATTTATGGCAAATATAGTCATTCTTAAGTACTTGTATTTTTAAACTTCATTTCATCTAGCCTAATGCAATGTTATATCTTGAAGTACCTCTCGCTTGAAGTGTTTTCTGGATCCATTTTAGGTGAATTAGTGTAACAACTTAACCAAATATGGTAGAATAAATTTCCAAGGAAATATATACATATATACATATATGTATGTATGAAAATGCCCAAATTTTAAAGTGTAATAAAAAAGGTCACTAACCATCATAGTCGGCCAAAGCAATAATCCGTCTCTTTGATATCAGTAATTATAGATACATGTATGAACAGTTTTTAAAAATCAAAGGGGTTGGAAGTAAAATAGGAAGAAATGAAAAAGTTATTAAAAATAAAAAAGTGGGGAATCAAGAATGCAGAGGAGAGAGAAACAAATAAAAAAGTTATTTCATGTACGAACAGTGCATGCCAGATCTAGCGGGGTTACTATAGCAAGCTGGAAAATGAAGATAAATTGATGATCCATTGGAGCTCCTTTTGGGACGAATATTGAGTTATTTTAGCTATATGTGTGTTTTATAAGGAAGACATTACATATTTCCTTGAATGATTCTGCTATCTTTTAAGGTAATTACACGAGACTTTTACTTAGATTGAGGTGGCTGATGGATGCTCTTTATGGTATGTCTTTTATATACTGAACTTGTAGTTTTCATCACTGGTTGCTGTAGATAGATAGTGATCTTCTATCCCTATTTCCCACATTATTGTGATCGTAGACATACCGAGTTCAAATGATTTGAAAACCATTATGGAAGAGGCAAGGTTCCATTATTTCAAGATGAGATAAAAGGTTCTTATCACTTTTTTCTTCAATTTGCCGATGAACCATTTTATTCAGTGATGCGTCTAATTGTGGCTTTAGTATGCGAGTTGCAGACTTGCAGTGCAGCCTAGGCATAGGAGTTGTATTGAGATATGTGGCAATAGTCAGCATAATAGTAACAATGGAAGAATGTGTATATTACTTATTTCTGTTTTAATTTTGTTTTTCAGCATTTTAAAAAGGGTGGAATCAATAAATACAATGATATCATCCATCTGGTGGGTGTTTGGATTCTATTGGATTGTTATGGGCGGCCAAGTTCTTCTGCAAGATTCTCCACGCCTTTACTGGTAAGAGCCATCATGCTAAATTTTGAGCTAATGATAGATGGACAGTTGCTAATTGTACATGGGTGGCCAAGCTCCTTTTTCTTGTTCTTGTTGTTTTATTTTCCCTCAATCTACAAGTTCATTATATATTTAGCTTGAATTCTCTGATGTGAAAATTTGTTATTCATTGCCATGTCGGCCTTCAACTATAAGAATTTAAGATCATCCATTAAATCAGTATTTCATGGCCTGTGCAAAGTATGTGTTTTAACACAGAAATAGTGATGATGAACATAACATTTAGCTATGATACTTATTTGTTATCATGTTCAACGAACTTGTAGAACCCTCAATGATGTACCCTGTAAATTATATGCAGGTTAACAGTAGTTTTCCTAGCCTTTGACGTGTTCTTTATCATCTTTTGCATTGGAATGGCCTTTGTCATTTTCTTTGCTCTCTGCTGCTGTATTCCAATTGTAGCATTTGCCTATGCTATGACAATAAGAGATGGCGCATCCGAAGATGATATAAGGTCTCTTCCCAAGTATATATTTCGCCAGGCCAATCCACTGGGGACCTTCGACAAAGATAAAATGAAAATTGCTCGGGCAAGGGTGCAGTCAGCAAACAGTAACCATGTCAATGAACTTTGTCTTCATCCGGAGGATTCTGTGAGCAGCAATCTCTTATCCTCTGTTTTTTGTATTCTTTAGTTATAAATTTATTAAGTTAGATGTAGTTCTTCCTTTTTTTGGGCATAAAAGCATTTTGATATCATTTTGTCTTTTATCCCACTTTCCACGAAGAAAATCTGCTAGTGCATTCTATAAATCTTTGAACCCCTTCCGTCCTGTTAGTCTAACTTTAAGTATTTGTATTTGTGAATATAGCAATAATGTATTCTGGTGTTTAGCTTTGATTAGAGCTAGTTTCTCTTTACTAATGCAATTTTTAACTGTGACTTCACAAATGTTACCATATCACTTAAACATACTAGGTTTCCAAGGTGATAAATTTTAGAAGTCATTTCATTGTTACAGAGGACTAATGAAATGCAAATATTTTGGATTTTATTCATCCATTAAAATGAAATGAGCAGATAATATATTTTTTTGGATAAGTCAGTCAATCTTATTAATGGCGCCAAAGGGTACAAATCATGTATACAGAAAGTATACAAGAGACCACACCATACTAACTAGTTGAAGAAAAATCAAGAGTCAAAATTTAGAAAATTTGCAAATTGAGAGAGTTGAGGCAGCCATCAACTATGATGGGATTTGAGAATAATGTCTTTTAACTCCAACACCATTGCGTTTTTCTAAGGTTCTAGCATTTCGCTCCTGCCAAATGAAAAGCATTAAACACAAAGGAACCATCCCAGGAATAGTACTGGCAGTTTTGGAACTGTTGCTTTGGCATGCTCATGTGAAATGGGAAAACGTAGTTTTTTTTGTTTTGTTTTTTGTGTGTGTGTGTTTCTTGGCTGATATCTTTCATTAGCTAAAATCTTGGGCTAAATTTGTATATAATTTTCACTTGCTTTTAAACTTGATTGAAACTTCAAGTTGTGGCCCCTTTTCAAGGGGCAATTGACACATATCATACAAACTTGATGCGTGCGATTGGAAATAATAACATATGGATTCTTGGTAGCTACTACAAAATACAACCTTAGATGTGCAAAAAAGTTATTCGAAGTTAGCAAAGGCTTCAATAACTAGATGACTCCTTGTTTAGTAATAAATGATCACTTGCTGGTAATATCTGTAACGTTCAGTTAAGCTGCAGAAAGTAATCCATTATTTCCCCCTTGTGATAGGTAAATAGCAATTAGCAGTAGAGTTTTCAGATTTTCTGGTAGGGAAGTCATAGTACTTCATTTCAACATTATTTTTATTATTCTTCTTTGTTTGGGGTGGGGGGTTAAGTAATATTACTTCCTGTTTTTCTTTTTCCCATTTTGTGCAACATGTTGAACTTTTGCAATTGCACTTGATTAATCAGTGATGCAACTCATTATGTGATAGTGCATCTGATAATGATAGCATAGAAAGGAAGCTGCCTTTTTTCCCGTATATAGGGCTTTCCTTGTTGCGTTTGCAAGGGTGTGGTGCACGGGACAGGGGTTTACTCTGCAGGGGTGGGTCCGAAGGGCCTTGCTTTAAAGAGGTTCCCCGACATCCAAAAAAAAAAAAAAAAAGTTTATAGAGCAGTCAAAGTTCAAACATGGATTCTGATTTGCATTTGTGTTCAATAGGAGTGCTGCATTTGCCTTTCACGATATGTAGATGGAGTGGAGCTCTATACCCTTCCCTGCAACCACCAGTTCCATTGTGGATGCATCAGCAGATGGCTCCGAATAAATGCTACTTGTCCTCTCTGCAAATATAATATCCTCAGGGGTGATACTTTGGTCTGATCCTTTTCCTTGAGTCCAGATTGATTCACAAGACTCTTGAGGTGTAATCCAGATGGTCCTTTGCTGACCTGCTGACAAAGAAAAAGAAAAGATACTTTCTTGCATGGTTCCAGTTCCTAAACCCTCTTTGCGAATTGATTGCATTTTCAATACTTGTTACAATCATTGTATATTTTGTATAATGCCAATGACCATGTTGTAATGAATCACAAATTCACTCTAACTAGGTCGTGAAAAGCAATGAACTGGCAAAGGGGATAGTGGGCAGATTTTAGAGATCTCTCTCTCTCTCTCTCTCTCTCTCTCTCTCTCTCTCTGTGATCAGCTGGTTTCATTAATGCCAACGAATATAACGAAGAAAAAAGAAGAAAGATTTCAGAGGAAAAGAAAATGAAGCATTATGTCCACATATAACAAGATTAGATAATATGTTAGTTTTTAAAGTCACTTAAAACACATTGTTTGGTTTATAATTTTTTATTTGAAAATTGATGAAAAATGCTATTTATCATTGTGGACGGATGAATGAGCAGCTCGAGGAGTGAAGGGTCTCCTTCCCCCCTGAAGGTGGCTCACAAGACACAATAGACCCAATGTATTTTTTTTGAATAAAACAATAGACCCAATGTTTGTTTAGAATTTCTCAAGCGCTACAGATTTTATTTTCCAAAGTTCATTTTTAAAAGAAAGATTTGGTTAACCCCTTGTGTCATTACTGATTCTGCTTATTTGTGATTAGCCCCATATATACCTTTTTAAGGTTAACCCCTTCTGCTATTACATAATTTGGATCAGATCCTTCTGTCACATTTTCTGTCCATCTAAGTTAATGGATGGCACATGTCATTTTGTGAGCCCTAGACGTGTAAGATGGTTTATTTTTTAAAATTTTTTAAAATAAAAATAAAAGTTAATAGCATTTATTAAGAATATAAGAATCAAAAAGAAAAAAAAAATTGGGGGTTTGTGCCTCCCCATTATTGGCCACCACATGGTGGCCGAGCTCAAGCCACCGTGGGGTGGCCGAGTTCGACTACCCCGTGGTGGCAAGTGGTGGGGTGGGGAGGTCTCCCATCCCACAAACTCCCAAGTCTTTTTTCTTTTCTGATTTTTTGATAAAAGAAATTATTAAATCTTTTTTTTTTTTGAATTTTGAAAATAAGAAAAAATAGTTTGACACATGGCGGGCTTACAAGATGACGCGTGTCATCAGATAATTGAGATGGATAAAAAATATGACACAGGGATTTGATCACATAATACCATGAGATAAACCCTAAAAAAAAAAAGCAGACGAGGCTAATTGTGAATGGACAAAGGGGTCATGACCAAATTTTCCATTTTTAAAATGCTTAATGTATGGCCAATTGGTTGAAAGTTAACGTAGCTTGAGGGTAGAAGTTCAAGTCATTAAAAATAGACATCAATATATAATTTTTTATTTCAATAAAACTGAAGATGGATATACTGAAAAAAGTTTTAATTTTGAAACGAATTATATTTCTTGTTTCAATTTGGGTAAACCCATAAGACATAAATTATTGAGGATGACTAGAAAATTCAAATTAGGCCCATAGGCCCAGAGTTTATTTTAAGGCTTGTTAAGGTTTAATGGATGGTATTAAGGGGTCAATATTTTTGAAAAGTCAAATTGAAATTTATTGGATAATTTTAAATATGCAACATGACCAAATTTATTATGATGGGTTAATGGTTTTATTGGGCATAATAATTGGATTAAAGTTTATTTAATATTAATGGACAAAGTGGGCCTCCATTTAATTGGTATTAAGTCCAATAATTATTTGATAAGTCTAAAATTATTTATTGGAAGAGTTGAACTCATTTTAGAATTTAAGATTGGCCCATTAGGGTTGTTAAACAACTTAAACCCATGAAATTATAAGAGAGTCCTAGAATTTAGTTGGATTCATTAAATGGGTCAATCCATTTGCTAGAGCCCAAATAGAGACCAAGTGAAAACCCACGTGGAAGGCCCAAGGCTTAAGCCCAAATGTGAAACCCAACCCACGTAGAAACCCATGTACGCATGACTTCCTTCCTTGCTCGTGTGTGTGTTCGGAACCCAGTTAAGGGTATAGTTGCTGCTTAACCTCCTTTTTTTTTCTAGGGTTTCCAACAGTAGTATGTATACATAAACAAAAGTATACAAACTTGTGCACATCAGACCCATACATGCCTGCACCACCACAACAGCTCAAGGGTTCTCTCCCAAGCACAACAAGCATAACAAGCGCTGCCCACCATGTTCCAGTTTGTATGGCCTGCAATCGGCCCATGGATGCCCACCCAACAAGCATCATAGTGCAGCACCACTCATGTTTTGTTATGAAAGGCCTCACATTGAATTAGTCCCACATGTCTTCCCGTGAACGACCCTAAAACACCCCGCCACAGCCACCAGTGCACGTCCAAGCAAGCCAAGCTTGTCGCAGCTTATGCACCACAAGCTTGGCCTTGCATTGTCGCACACTACATCATCTTTGGAAGGTTATAGAGACGCTATCTAGCTGTTGCCCTCCTCCGTCCAAGGTCACTACTATTGGTTCTATATAAATCTGAAATCTCCAAGATCACTTGTAAAATTTGTATAGAAATCTAGCCAAGAGAGTGTACCTGTAACCATTGGAGAGAAGAGCGCAATGGTATGGTCTTCCAAGTTCAAGACTTAGTCTCTGAAAAAACTCACATCAATGGGATGTACACAGTCAAGAAGATGAATCTTGAGTGGAGACCATGATCTATGTATAATACCCGAATTCTAATTTTGCCAATTATAAAATAGTGGAATTACATGGTTTAATGGGTCTCTCTACAGATGAATTGGGCTCGTACCACTTTAATACTCATAATTTGACCAAAATCATGGGTTTTTAAAGACGTGTCAATGACTTGGTTATGTCACTTTATTTTTTTTTTTATTTTTTTGGATAAAAGGATCACATATCATTCATAAAAGAGGACATACAAATATGACTTAAAAAAGTCAAATACAAACGTTAAGAACTCCCCAGCACACTACCGTGGCTGACATGGTCTAATTCAGATGACAGATCACTAAAGACCTAAGTCTAAAGAATCCGTCATACACATCTCTGTCCCCGACAGAGAAAAAGTAATCAGGTGACAAAACCCATACCTCGACTAAGCGGAGTAGGGTACACCAACCCCATACATTGCCAAAGCAGAGAGGGGATAACACACCGTTCGGACCAAGGTCCGAAAGGACAAAATTTTTGAATTTTATATTTTCTAAAAAAAAGATAAACAAGACACGAAATAAATTACAAGGAAAAACAACTGAAACAACAGAAAAAGACAATGCTTCGGCAGCTACGGTGGCGCGTGCAGTACACACGCCTCCAGGAAGAAAACCGCCGACCGATCTTGGAGGTGCCGGACTCACAGGCCCCAGCGGAGACGCGCGTGGCAACGGTAGAGGCCTCCTGGCGGCGCAAGAAAGCCACTCACCGAACGCAACCGCAATCTTTTAGCCGTGCGTGTGGGCTACTCGCCGCTCCGTTTGGCGCCGCCTTTGGTAAGCTTGAAGATCGGCGACTGGGCAACGCCATAGAGAGGCACGTGCTCCTCTAAAGTCGCCGGACATTCCAGATCTGTGATTCTCCCTTATTTAACCTGCAAAACAAAACAAACACAAAAAAAGTGAGCACTACACAGAGAGGACGAGGGGAGGGAGGGAGGGGGAAGGAGCCGAAGCTCCCACCCCCTCGTTACACAAAGGTTGAGAGGTAGACGGGTTTGAGAGAGATGGGGAAAAATCGCTTATTGATAGGTTATGTCACTTTATTGATCACACTAATTGGGCCTTACAGACATTATCCAAACCTTATGTTTGGAAATTATAAAATGTATGATTCATAATCTATGTAGGTCCATTAATTTAAATAATTCTAACAATCTCCCACTTGGACCACATACATTTCTGGAGAAATCAAACATTGTAAACTTTATGAGCTCAAACTGTGATTGCCAAACTTTATAGATATCATCCCGAAACAATCTGGTTTATTGAATAATATTTGTATAAGATCATGGTAGTAGTCGTAGCATTTATCGTGACAGGACCCATCCATGGTCACAAATACTAATATCATCAACAACATAGATCAAGTACGGATATGTAGTGTGACAATTTCATGTAATGTGATCATTTATCATGCATATTTCCAACTAGTCCTTACATTATTCTTTCAATCCTTATGTATTACCACATTTTGAAAGAAATGTAGCCTTAGAATCATCAATAAATCAAAAGCACAATCATAGTATGTGTCAAATAAGTCAAGTATGTAACAGACAAACTCCCACTAATAAAATATGTCATTAGGACTAACCACTCCCATCCAAACTACATGCTTTTTAAACACTTTAGGTGTAAGCCCTTAGTGAGCGGATCTGCAAGTATGAGATTTGTACTAATGTGCTCAATTGACACATGATAATTTTGAACTCTTTCTTTCACAATAAGAAACTTTATGTCAATGTGCTTAGACTTTGACGAACTCTTGTCATTCTTAGAATATAATTCAGCGGCCTTATTATCACAATAAACCTTTAGTGGATTCTCAATACTATCCATGACTTGAAGACTGGTGATAAAATTTTGCAACCATATTGCTTGATTGGATACCTCATAGCAAGCAATAAACTATGCTTCCATGGTAGAAGAAGCTGTAAGCGTCTGTTTGACACTTTTTCATGATATAGCTCCTCCAGCCAACAAGAAAACATAACCTGAAGTGGATATCCTACTATCAAGACAATCAACAAAATCAGAATTTGAGAGCCCAATTGTAACACCCCACTTCCCAAAAAGACATTTTAGAATTTTCGGAGAGCCAGTGTGCTACTACTAAACTTAAACTTAACAGTTTTTCTTTTTAGCAAAGTGCCAGATGCGAAAGATTTCCATAAATAAAAAAATTTCAATAAATACTGAAAATCTAAAATAAAGTCTACGGAAGTACTTATTTAAAAAAAAATACGAAAGTCTCATGTGCTTATCAAAATAATTTATTTAAACCTTAAACTATAAAACTAATCATAGCATAATTTGTCTAGGCCTCTGCCTCGCCTCTCGGGGTCAAGTCTTGTACTACAATCTCATCCTCATAATGTCATCACCTGGGTGGTTTAAAAATATGAAAACAAACTAAAATGAGTCAAAGACTCAGCAAGAAATCCATCACAACGTAAACATAAAAGTTTTCATGCTGAGGGCTTAAAATTCATGACTGTTCATACTGATATTTATGCTATGCATGATTGACTGATCTGATTTATCTGACTAGCCAACACAGTTAACCATGTGTGCAAGGTTGTGCACTAGCCCCACGTCCTGCGGCTGCGAGGGGAGCTACTGATAGTATTGTGGCATACTATGGTGGCCCACGCTTGAGTCCGTGGCTTGCACATCCTCCCTGAAGCTGAACTATATTGATACCATGCATCTGAATGAGCATATGATTAACTGATCTAATCTTATCTTGCACTTGAACTTAAGATAGTTTATGTGTCTTATACACATGAGATGCATGACATAATACATACATAATTATAATTTCTGAATTTGAACATGATTCGGAATGACATAATCGTATGCTATGCTGGATGACATGTTTGCATATGACATGAGTGGTACATAAAATAATGATTGTCAATGAACTGACTTGAATAATACTTTTTTATAAGCTGAACTATAATGATCCTAATTTGTGATCAAATTACTTTACCTTGCAACGCTAATCCACTATTTTCAGCGCGTAGTCGGTCGCCTATAAAAATAAACATGCAATTTTCATAAATTTCTAATTAAACTTGTGACTTTATTTAAAACCTAAACTACTAAAATAGTCTATATTTCCTAAACCTAGATTCTTCCTAACACTAAAATATTCTCATCTTTTAATCCTAAATAGGCATGGGTATTTTTGGAAAGACAACACAAAGGGGCATTTTGGAAAAGTCTAATATAAACACAAAATAAAATGAAGAAAAAAACTTACGGGAGAAGACCAGCTTGTGCAATGCTCACCGAGAGAGAGGCTGAGTGCGACGAAGGGTTGCGGTGGCTGGCCAAGTTTCACAGTGGCTAGGAGTGGTCGGCATCGTGATGGGCTTCTCTGGGCAGTGGTGCGGCACAAGAGAGAGGGAGAGAACACGGCGTGAGGGAAAGGACTTACGTATGGTGGTCCGGGGCGTAGTTAGTTGATCTGCAGTTGTGTGCTGAGGATGTTTTTGGCGAGGAGTGACGGTTGAAAAGGTGGGAACTTGGCTCTATGATGGGCTCCGAAATTACTCTGTTTTGAGGGGCTAAAAACAATGGCAGCGGCTTGTTGGCTTTTCCAAGGGTAGGTCGTGTAGTGGTTCTGCTAGCTGGGCAACAAGGTGGACAGAGGGAGGAGCTGAGACGTGGTTTGCTTGGCTTCGACAAGGTGGTGCAGTGGGGTTGCCATGCTGCGAGACAAAACGTGGGGCTGGGCAATGCTAACGCACGGGTTTCTGTCGTGCAGGTGGTTTGTTGGGCGGCTATCTGGTGGTTGTAGTGAGGTGATCCGACTCTTCTAGTGGTCGACAAAGGATTGAGTAGAAAACATGGATGTCTTTGGTATTCACGGTGGAGGGAGAACGACGTGATGGTCTCGGGACGAGTGGGCTGGTTTCGGTTCTGAAAACCCTAGGATAAAAAGAGACGTGAATGTGCAAGTGTGACTAACGGAGAGAGACGTGCATGGCTTGAAATTCAGGGAGGAAAAATTAGTTAGGGGTTGTATTATGAAGATAAATCTAAAACGCTAACAGCGTTTGGAATCTAACACTAAGGCATTTGGAGTTTTTTAAAAAAATAGCCTTAACTCTAGGTTTAAATAATAATAATAATAATTTATCTGATAACTCTCTTATGGGCTTTAACTCATTTATTGAGCTTAACAAAATTATTCATAATTTATCCCTAAAAATATAGGATCGGGTCGTTACACCAATAATCTCTAAATGTTTTGACCTCCAATATGTGAGAATATAGTCTTTTGTTCTTTGCAAGTACTGCATTATCCTTTTAGCGGCTTTCCAATAATCCATGTCTAGATTACTCAAATATCTACTAAGCATTCCAACTACGTATGCAATATCTAGGTGTGTGCAAACCTGAGCATATATGAGGCTCTCAACAATTGATGCATAACAGATATCCTCCATTTGTTTCTTTTCAATATTGTTATTTGGGCAATTGAGCAAACTTAGACCTGTTTGGATAGTGAGAGTGTTTCATCTCATCTCATTATTACAACTTTTTCAAATTCTCAAACAAAATATAATAAACAATTCAATTTTTTCAAATCTCAAAATAATAATAATATTAAAAATAATATTTTAACAATATTTTATTCAACTTTCATCTAAAACCATCTTATCTTATTTTACTATTCAAGCCGCACCTTAATCTATCAGTTTTTGCAATGGGTGCATCCCCAAATGCACAATTTTGCATGCCAAACCTACTAAGTATTTTCTCAACATATGCCCTATGTAATAAGCCAACTGTACCACGTGATCTATCACAATGAATATTTAAGCCTATCACAAAAGATGCCTCACCAGGATCTTTTATTTCAAAGTGTTTCGAAAGAAATTTCTTGGTTTCATGTAATAGGCCTATGTCATTACTTTCCAGTAGAATGTCATTGACATATAACACCAAAAATATACATTTGCTCCCAACAATCTTATGATAAATACACTGATCCACAACATTTTCCTTAAAACCAATAAAGAAAACTACTCGATCAAACTTTTGATACCATTAGCAAGATGCCTACTTTAAACCTTAGATGGATTTTCTATATTTGTAAACCAAATGACTTGATTCATCAGTCTCAAAACCCTCTGGTTGCATCATATATATTGTTTCCTCAATGTCACCATTGAGCAAAGCAATCTTTACATCTATCTGATAAAACTCTAAATCATAATAAGCTACAAGTGCCATAATGATCCTAAAAGAGTCTTTCGATGAAACTGAAAAAAAAAAAAAATTTTATAGTCAATGCATTCATTTTAAGTAAAACCTTTTGCAAATAGACGTACTTGATACCTCTCAACATTGCCTTTAGAGTCTTGCTTGGTTTTGAAAATCCATTTACAACCAATTGGTTTAATATCGTTAGGCAATTCAACAATGTCCCAAACATCATTGTCCTTTATAGACTTTAACTCATCTAGCATTGCACCAATCCATTTTTGGGAGTTAGCACTTTGTTTGGCTTGATTGAAAGAGATTGGATCATCTTCCAACCCTATATCAAACTCATATTCTTGGAGATAAATAATGTAATAATCTGGAATTGTTGATCTCCTCTCCCTATTTGATCTCCTTAATGACACTTCCTATTAAGACTGTTCAGGTTCTTTCGCATTGGTAAGAGGTAACTTAGAAATGGTTTGATGATCTGCATTCGCATCCTGTACTATGACAGGTGTGACCACTTCACTATCCTCAGTATTTTTCAGAGGTATTTCAATTTGTTCCTCTTCAAATACAATATGTTTGGGTTGTGTAATCCCACTATCCTGAAAATCCTCAATGAACTTGGCATTACCCGTCTCAATAATGGTATTACTTGAAGGGCAATAAAACCTGAAACCCTTCGATCTCCCAGAATATCCAATAAAGTAGCAGCTAACTGTTCTTGAGTCCAGTTTCCTTTAATTAGGCTTAGCATAGCCTCAGTTGGACAACCCCAAACATGTAAATGCGTAATACTAGGCTTCTTTCAAATCCATAACGCATATGGGGTTTTAACTATAGCTTTTCTAGATACTCGATTCAGAATGTGTACTGCAGTCTTTATGGTCTCTCCTCATAGTGACTCTGGTTGAGAAGAATGAGTTATCATACTTCTAAGTATGTCATTTAGGATTCAATTTCGTCTCTCAGCTACACCATTTTGACGTGGAGTCCCTGACATAGTGTATTAAGGAACGATGCTACATTTGCTAATTACCTCGCAAAAGGCTCAGGATGTTGTTCACTTGGTCCATCATATCTATCATAGTATTCACCATCATAGTCAGATCTAATAGCCTAAGTTTTCTTATTAAGTTGATTTTCAACTTCAGCTATATAAGCCTTAAAAACGTCCAGTGCTAGTGATTTCTCATGTATCAAATATAGATACCTCCATAATGAGAATAGTCATCTATAAAAGTGATAAAATACCGTTGACCATTCCAAGATACTGTAGGGAATGAACCACAAATGTCAATATGTATCACTTATAAGATGTCTGAATTCCTAATAGCAGCTACTTTCCTTATATTTGTTTGCTTTCCTTTTATGCATTCAACACAGATATCCAAATCTGCAAAATCAAGAGGATCAAGAATTCTAGTTGGCACAAGCCTTTCAATTCTCTCTTTCGAGATATTTTCCAACTGCTTGTGCCACAATACAGATGAATTTTCATTGATTAATCTCCTCTTTGTAGCACAACTATTTACATACAAGGTTTCATTTGTCCTTAAGTGAGAGGCATCTAAGTCTAACCAATAATCAAAGAGTTAGTACCAATAACATTTGAATCTTGGAAAAGACTGAATTTCTCATTTTTAAATGAACAAAAATAGTCGGATTTGTCCAAACAAGAAAAAAAATTAAATTCTTTCTAAATGACGGCACATAAAAAGTTTCATCCAAATCCAAATAAAAACTAAACTCTAATCTTAATCTATAGATTCTGATTGCCTCCACAGTAACTTTATTGCCATCTCCCAAGTAAATAGATTTTCAGCATTACTTGGTTTTCAGCACTTTAGTTAACCCTGCATAGTAACACTTACGTGAATAGTAGCTCCCAAATCTATCCACCAAGTATTAGGTGGCACAATAGCCAAGTTAATTTTAGTGCAAACATAGATAGAAAAATCACATTTCTTTGTAAGTCACTTCTTATACTGGAAATAATTCTTCTTCACATGACCATCCCTTTTGCAAAAGTAACAGGTAGAGATCTTATCTTGTTCTTGTTGCACAATTGACTGTGAAGTCCCAGTATTTGCTATTGCCTTAGCTTTATCATTCATCTTTCTTTTCTTGCTGCCCAGATTTCCATGAAGGAAAATTGCCATATGAGCACTTTGTTTCCTTTCTT
The DNA here is from genome assembly GCF_001411555.2 of Juglans regia. Taxonomy (NCBI): domain Eukaryota; kingdom Viridiplantae; phylum Streptophyta; class Magnoliopsida; order Fagales; family Juglandaceae; genus Juglans; species Juglans regia. The sequence continues at coordinate 21,269,193 of NC_049903.1, forward strand.
GTTTTAACCTCTTTTCCTCTTGCACAAAATGAGCAATAAGCTCATTAAGATTCCATTCCTCCCTTTGAATATTATAAATAATTTTGAAATGACCAAATTGTGTAGGAATAGAAATCAAAATGTGATGCAAAAGAATTTCATTAGAAAATTCTAACTTTAGTGCTCTCAATCTAGTAATAAGATTTGACATCTCCATAATATACTCTCTTATATTCCATTTGCCATTATACCGCATTGAGACAAGTTTGCTAAGAGCGTACTTGTCTCTACATTTTTCGACACAACAAATCGATTTGCTATTTGACTTAGGTACTTATTGACATTTTCCTTTTTAGGCATTGCACCTTGAATAGAATTAAGAATAAAATGTTTCATTATCATAAGACTTATGCTATTAGCTAAACCCTTTTTTAATACTTGTCCTCTGGTCAGCAGAACTCTGATCAGTAGATTTGGGAGACTCATCAAACCAAACCGCATAGTCTGATCCATACACCAAAGAACAATAGTAACATGATCTTTCCATTTTGTAAATTTTGATCCATTAAGATCTGGAATGTTATTCAAATTGATAGATATCGAAGATGCATTCTATATAAGGAAATAAAAGAAACTCACAATAAATAAATATCCCATCAATCTTGAAGTATTAATGAACAAACCATAATTTTCATCATAAAAACTTTATTCCAGATGAACAACAAAACCAATTAGACAACATGACAAAATTAAACCAAAAATTTTATGGTTTTATAAAAGCGGGCCGGTATGAGATACCTAGTACATCATTGCAATCAAGTATTTGGACAATAACTACAACATGCAAGTGGTCCTCTCCCAATAAGGTTGGTAATCATGAATAATGCAAAAAATTGTGCCTGGCCAAACAATAACATTCATTTGAGCCGACTATTGAATGCATAGGCTAATTCCAAAACATTATACAACTTGGCCAAACAATCTTCTTTTAGGCCGATTATTGAATGCATAAGTTAATTTGAAAAATTATACAATTTGGCCAAACAATAATCTTCCTTTGGGCTGACTATTGAATGCATAGATTAATCCTAAAAATTATGCAATTCACATATAACTAACTACCTTATACCATCTATGACCTAGCCAAACAACAACCTTCCTTTAAGCCGATTGTTATTCACATGAATATAGACTTAACTTGATGCAATTCATTAAACTTCTACATTTAAGGCCAAGGAGAAAATTTCCATGACAGAGGTCACTTAGGTGATACATCATTTTAATTTCTCTAAGCCACATGTATGAATTCTCACTTAATATCTCAAGAAAAATAATCATGCATACAAATAAGACAATATTAAACATGTCTACAATAGGGATTTTCAAATTTTTTTAAATTATTAAAATAATAAATAATAATATTATATTATGTCAGATCCAAGTCAGGATCTGAATTTGTGTCAAATCGAGCGGGTCAAAGTCAATAGCCAAAATGGTTAAGGGTCAACCTATGGGTATGGGCTGAGCACCGACCACTTCGGAGTTGGAGGGCCCAACCTCCGACTCTGACTCCAACTCTGACTCCGACTTTGTCGGAGGTTGAATCCGACCCCCGACTCCAACTCCGACTCCGACTTATCGGAGCAGAGTCAGAGCGGAGTCGGATTTTTGGACTTTTTTTTTTGTCTTTTTTAACTTCATATTTGACCCACTTTTTTTAAAAAAAAATTTGTGGGCTTTCAAATTTCAATTTTCTCAAAATTACAATCTAAACTAATTCAACTTTTGATTATAACAAAAAATACAACTAAATAAAACAAGTAACATACTAACATGCATTCAAAAATTAAAAATAAAAAGAAAGTCCTATTTTAACATGTACACCCATTATCCATGATTCCATATCCACAACCAACTAATCACTACAATAAACATCTACACGGACCACACCTACCATCCATCATGCACACCCATTATAATAATATTTACTTACCACTACTACAATAAATGTTTTCTAAGTTCCATTCTAACAACAAAAGAAATCCAAAATTTTCTAAGTGCCAACCAAAATAAATGTTCCCAGCAACATTTAATTACAAACGTCCAAATGCACCAAAATAAAATAAATTACAAACTTCCAAATTACAATATTCTAAATGCCCAACAAATGAACCAAAATATATTAAATGTCACAAACTTCCAAATGTTCCAACTTTCAAGTTGTGCCTGAAAAAAAATGAAAATATTAGTAAGAAAAACAACCCAACTTTAATTACATCTGAAAAATAAATTGAAACAAACATAAAAAACATGTATATATCTTATTAGGAAGATGCAGAATCTTACATAGTTGTAATATTCTCAAAAAGCCTATTTGGAGGAATTGATCCATTTAGCTTGTTTGAAAAATAGTAACTCAAACTAGAGCTGTGCAAAATTCTGAAATTTTCGACTCTGCCCAACATCCGCTCTGACTCCGACTCTAGAGTCGGAGTGCAGAGTGGCTTCGAATAAGGATCGATTTTTTTTGAAAAAAATCTAGATGTAAAATGATCTGGATTTAAAAAAAATAAAAAATTCAAACGACACCATTCCATTAATGGAACGGCGTCGTTTCATCATACGGGGGTCCAAAACGTAGGACCCCCCTTCCCTTCCTTTCTCCCTTCTCCCTTCTTCCTCCTTCTTCCTTCTCTCTCAGGTCTCATGTCTAACGGGCTGAACCAGTGAACTCCACCTCGCTGCCTTATTCTCTCTCTGTTGCCAGCGTGAGTCTTTGCTCCTCCGTAGTGCGCGACTTCAATCCGAGCTTCAGCCTATGGTGAGAACCCGATTCCGAGCCCTAAAATTAAATTGCTTGATTTAATTTTATGTATTCCGTTACTCATACTCTCATAGCATGCATGTCTGGATATTTTGTTGTGATTGAAATGAATTTTTTTTGTAAATTTGTATTAAGGAAATGTGTTTGATAAAATATGTAATATGATTGTAAGTTGTGTTGTATGCATGCAATGTGTTTGATAAAATGTGTAAGAGATGTTTCTATTGTTATATATCAAGAACAACTGAAAGTATCATATTGTTATATATTATATATAGAAAATAATGACAAGCTGGGAGAGATCATATTGGGGATAGGACTTAGGAGAGATCAATAGTACTCAGTGTTATTGTAGTTTAGGCAGTGATTCATAATGTTTACCTCTGAGTTGTCTCCACTTTCCCACTCGATTTACCTTTATATTGTTTCTCTTGCCTTAGGTTTTTCTCTCTTTCTTTTCTTTTGCCCTTGCCTACTGCCTCAGTAAAGTCATCCCGGCCCCCATATCGCCAATAATGCTAGCTGCTGCCCTCTCTGTAGTATCTCTCTACTTTGCTTTCCAATATTGCATGTAGTTGCATCTCTTTTCATATATAACATATAATCATCTCCATCTCTTTCTGACCATGTCTGTCCTAGCTTATCTTCTATGCATGGCACAGGAAGCTAGGTCATTTATGCATGAAATATCCATATATATATCTCATCTGGGTTGATCTGGATTTTAGCTCCACATTAATTAAAACCCTATTATTGCATGGATGCTACTCATTAATTCATATATAGGAGTACTAAACCCATCATCTGCATGAGCATACAGGCTTCTGGACTATCATATATTCATTCAGAATGTAAAGTTTGACAACCAATGCAGATCATGCATGACAACCTTAACAAATTAATGTCTTTTTTGACTTATTGATCACATCATCATGATTACATATATTCAAAAAATACATTTAAAGATTGATCACATCGTTCATTCTGATCGACCTCAGGTTTTCTTAGCTCTCTGCATGACCTTTTGAGATATAGTCACTATAACAGAATATGTCTTTTGTGACAGAGGAAACTGTCACAAAAAAATGGCAAACCGTCACTAAACATATTTGGTGATGGTTTGAAACCGTCACCACGACCGTCACCTAAAGTGCGTCACAAAAAATATTTGGTGACGGTTTACTGTTCAACCGTCACAAAAAATATTTTTAGTGACGGTTGGAAGTGTTCCGTTCGGTACAACGTTCGAACATTCCTTTTTTTGAGACGGTTGAGAACTGTCACAGAAAGTTACGTTCGGATGTAAAATTAAACGTTCGGACGTTAACCCGACCGATTGGCGTTCGAATGAGAGAATTTGACATTCGTTGATTATCGTTCGAACGTATCATATTTACGTTCGAATGTTAATGCGTCCGAACGTTAATTACAATAAACTTTCGAATATTTGTTCAAACGTAAACGTAAATGTTCAAACGTAATGCGTTTAAAGTTTGGACGTTATTTCGAATGTAAACGAAGGAGCGTTCGAATGCAAGTTCTTTGTTCGAACGTTAATCGCTTTATCGTTTGAACGGTTTGTTCGTTTTAGTGTGAGGACGTTTGAACGTAGAGTTTGACGTTCGAACGATCCGATTTATGTACTTACGTTCGAACGTTTGTTAGAATGTGAATTAACGTTCGAACGATTTTTATTTACATTCGAATGTACAGATCAGAAATACTAATTTCATAAAATTTAAAAACATAATACCAATTGTATCATATTACATACCATCAATTAACAAGTAACAATGTCTTATAAAAACAGAAAATTAGATATTAAAACTAGTCAGAAATACTGATAAAATTTATTTCTTCTTTTTCCCTCGCCCATCACGATTCTGTTGTAACGACATAACACGCTCCATTTGCATCATCATCTCCCGTTGCACTTGCTCTTGCACTTCACTGCGTATTCTTTCCTCCTGGTCTCTCTGTTGGTCTTGCAAACGCGTCTCTAAATGAGACTGTCGTTCTAAGAGAGACTCTAACTCTTGCTGTCTCGACCTCATATATTCATTCTCACGCCTTGCGGCTTCTAAATCTGCCGTAAGATTATTAATTTGTGGAACCGATGAGGTTGAGGAGGATGAATATCTATGCTTGATAGATCATCCCAAACCTCTTGCTATACTAGACTGCGGCCCGAGCACTTGTGTGAATATGTCTATATCACTAGGAGATGATTCCTCAGAAGCCGACTGCATCTCCATCATTTTTACCTGCAATTTAAAAGGTAATGATCGTAAATAATTAGTAACGTATTAAAAGAAATAGAAATAAGAAATAAACTATTCAAATGTTATATAAATAATTTATTTAACAAAATTAACATTGCTTACGTAATTATCTGTAGCGACAGGATCCATCCACTCACTATGCTCATTAGTGTGAGCAGCAGCATAGATATGAATGAGGGAAAAGTTTTCAGGATCATCACGTTTCTAACAAAGTGACATTAGTAATTTTAAAAATATAATGTTAGTACTTAAATAAAAGAATATCAAGAAAATAAATGAATTCTATAATTTTTTAATTACCATTTTTTCAGTAAGACGGTGGAATGACCTTGAACTGGCACGATGGTGGACAGTCAGAGCGGATCTATTTGGTGCATTTGTAGAACTCAAGTGCTACAAAATATATTAAGAATGTTAATTGTAATATGTATACATATAATATATAGAACGAATATGAATGTAAATAATTAAAAGATATAAATCTAAAATACCTGATAATCTGGAGATGCGAAAAGATCACAATACTTTCTCCAATCATCTAACTTCATCTGCTGAAAAGGAGACTGTGCAGCCTCTTCCAACGTCTCAAACTTCTTGAAGTGGTCATGATATCGTCCTTTGTGACGTCGGAATAGTGTAGCCATCAACTCAATCACGGTTCTCAAATCCTCGCTACAGCCAAAGTCGAGATCGAATTCATCCTAATAAGGGGAATCAGGTCAAAAATATAATATACTAATCTAGGTGAAAAAAAATGTACTGAAAAGTAAACTCACCAGCACACGACTTCAAATATGCTCCTTAATCTCATTCGGAACATCTCGCTATGAGCACACATAAAATGGAGTATAAGCTTGAACTACTGTGCCAATATAGGAGGAAAGCACTGCTGCACTATCATCCACTCCTCCAGTAGAATTATCAGAAATTTTGATCTTCAGTTTTTCATGCCTTCTATTTTTTTCAAGAGAGATTCCACGTGTATAGCCATGACCGTGACGTGCAGATGAATCAACTACATGATAATAGATAGTATAATTATAATTATATAGTTATTGAGACAAAAGTATTGACTATATATATATAATTATCAATGACAATATTTCCTTACTAATAGGTGTCGACTAGCTGTTGTTCTCTTTTGTGTTAGCTTGATCTTCAGAAACAGATTCCTCGAGTGGGGAGTCCTCAATGGATTCAGGATTGGACTTGGCGAAGGCACATTTCTTCGTTGTCATTTTGGCGGCATTCTTGAAAATAATTAATTATATCAAAGAAAATTAATTAGAAGAAATTATGAAAATTCAAGATATTTTATAGTCACCTATATGAATAAAATATTTAGTACTTTTATTCTTCATCTTCAGATGAATTTTCCATGCTTGTTTCAGAATCTCCATCAATAACATCTTCATCATCATCATGCACCTCTTCTTCATCGTCCTTATCCACCTCCTGCCCGGATTCTAATTCGTCTTCATCTTCATCTTCTGACTCGTCTTCTTCTTCTTCCTCCTCACTTACTTGAATTGAATGATCATTTAATACAGACGGGTCGAGATGGACGAGTGGGACATCATCTCTACACAAAGGGAGCAACTCGAGTGCACCGAGGTCAACAAACAAGTTAATACCCTCTCCATCTTCCTGGTATGCCTCTACAATCGGAGTGTCATCTTCATCTCCACTATTCTCGTAATTTGCACTCGTTCCTGCTTCATATATATTTCGAGGAATAAATTTTTGTACGACTCGCCAAGTTATCTCTCCACTATCTTCATGAGCACTTTTCATTGGATCAATTAAGTAATAGACTTGGGTAGCTTGACAAGCCAATACGAATGGATCATCTTCGTACCATTTAGATGCAGTATTGACACTCGAAAAGTGATTATCCCTATGTATCGAAACCCGACCACCGCCTAGATCCCACCAATCACATTTAAAGACATATGTTACAGACCCACCCAGATATTTCAATCCGATAATATTACGTATAACACCATAATAGTCAATATCATCTGTTCCATGACTCCCCTCAACCAACACACCACAATTTTGAGTCTTTCTATTACGTTCACGGTCCAAAGTATAGAATCTATAACCTCGAACCATGCATGCAGTGTATCGAAGTGCTCTATTTGAGGGACCACGGGCTAATGCATACAATTCAGAAGAAATTGATCCGGGATCACGAGCACGTTGTTCAAAAATCTAACAATTGAAATAGTATATATTTATTATTTCATTATCCAGAGTTAAAAATTTTAGAATATAACATATATATAATTTTAGTTCATACACATTCTTCAAACCATTTGGGAAATTCTTCCTCGTGTCTTGCCTCTATATTTTCTACGCCTTCCGTCCTAAGTTTGTCCATGTGCTCACTATTATAACATATTGCAAAAAAAATATATTTTGAGCACAACAATTATAGTTAATTTTAAGAAAACTATAATTATTCAAAGCAATGAAATGACATACCTGAGATAATCATCAATCTCCCGGCAATTATTTAGCACATACCACCAAACTTTACCCAACTCTCCATCAATAAAATCGTAACCTGTTTGTGCATCCAAGGGTCGTACATTCTGGGAAAACACTGATAGCTCACGAGGAGGCGGAGCAGCAAGATCAGCATTTCGCTCTTGACGATTAAATCGTATCTCAAGACCACGAAGATATAGAGAGAAAAATGTTAACCATTCATCGTGTATATAGGCCTCTGCTATTGAACCCTCAGTTTTGACTTTATTCCCAACAATGCGCTTTAGTCAACCCAAATATTTTTCAACTGGATACATCCAACGGAACTGCACAGGTCCACCCAGAAGTACCTCTCGCAGTAAATGTATTGCTAAATGGACCATGACATCAAAAAATGATAGTGGAAAGATCTGCTCGAATTTACATAGTATAGTAGCAATGTCTTCTTCCAATTTCGACAACACATCTCGATTTACTACCCGAGTGCACAAATCCTTGAAAAACATACAGAGTTTAGATATGGCGACACGTACATTAGATGTCAGCTTCCCACGAATTCCCACTGGTAATAATTTCTGCAAAAATACGTGACAATCATGACTTTTCAATCCATTGATTTTCCAATTATCAGGACTCACGCATCTACCAATATTTGAAGCATAACCATCTGGCAACTTCACACCTTGCAACCATTTGCAGAAATCCATTCTCTCCTCCCTCGTCATCGTAAAACATGCATGCGGCATGACCACCCTATTGCCTTCCACCCGCAAATGCAGATTATGTTTAATTCTCATTCTCTCAAGATCTTTCCTCGTCTTGATCGTGTCTTTCGTCTTTTTGTTAATACTCATCAATGTACCCAGTATGTTATCACAAATATTCTTCTCTATGTGCATTACATCCAAACTATGTCGCAACTTGCATGACAACCAATACGGAAAGTCAAAAAAAATACTACGCTTTGTCCAATTCAATTTTGATGTGCCTCGTTTTCTCTTGTTCTTTCCCCGACCTTTGCCAAAATTGTTTACTCTAACATGTTGCAGTTGTTCCACAATCTCTTCTCCAAACAACTCTTTTGGTGCAATTATATCCTCTATTCTCCCATCAAACTTGGCATATTCTCTTCTCCATGCATGATTTGCTGGTAAATAACGTCAATGACCCATGAAACAAAACTTCTGAGAATATTTTAGCTACTCACTAGCAGTTTCTTTATTACACGTCGGACACGCTAACTTTCCTTTCGTACTCCAGCCTGAAAGATTCCCATATGCCGAAAAATCATTTATGGTCCACATTACCGCAGCATGCATCTGAAAAGATGTCGATGTAGATACATCATAAGTTCTAACGCCTGTTTCCCATAACTCTTTCAGCTCGTCAATCAACAGCTGCATGAATACGTCAATATCATTCCCAGGTGATCTAGGGCCAGGGATAAGTAAAGTTAACAAAAAGTTTGGCGCCTTCATGCACCTCCATGGTGGAAGATTGTACGGAATCAATACCACGGGCCATGTGCTATAACTTGTACTCATATTCCCAAAAGGGTTGAATCCATCTGTTGTGAGTCCCAGGCGCACGTTCCGAGCTCCTATCTCGAACTCTGGATATTGATTATCAAAAGACTGCCACGCAAGTGAATCAGCTGGATGCCTTATATATGCATCATTCTTAACTCTTTTCTCCTCGTGCCACCTCATATCATGAGCTGTTTTCTTACACATATATAGTCTTTGCAACCTAAGGGAAAATACCGCAACACCTTAACCAGCACGTTTTTCTTACCCTTCCACCTGGACTCTCCGCATATAGGACATGCTTGTTTCTCCTCATTCCCCTTCCAGAACAATACACAATCATTCTTGCATGCATGTATGAACTTGTACTCAAAGCTTAATCCCTTTCTCAACTATTTCACTTCATAAAAGTTCTTGGGCAATGCAGACCCTTCGGGAAGCACCTCGTTAAATAAGTCTAATACCATGTTTATTGCTTTTGTCGACATCCCACGCAATGACTTAATGTGAAGCAACCGCACAATAAACGACATTTTAGAATGTTTTGTACAACCTGGGTAAAGCTCGCGCTTTGCATCTTCCTACAGTGAAGGAAAATTTTCACAATCAGTCCCTCCACCATTTGAGGCATTGTCGTTAACCTCATCCATAAACATCCCAGCTCCAATGTCACCCAACATCTCCTCTATCTCATCATACTCATAATCATTATCCATGTGCCGCAAATAATTGTGATGATCGACCAATACATATGCTGACCCTTCATACGGCTCACCATGCAGTACCCATCGCGTATACCCCAGATCCATACCGTTCACGAATATATGACTTTCTACTTTATCCAATCCTATCGCACACAAATTTTTACACCCTCGATATGGACACTTAATGTAACCACGACTATCAGCAGAGGCCTGTGCAAAATCAATGAAGGTTCTTACTCCACGTGCATAGAGTACGTAATCATTTCCAAGTCTATCGCCTAGACGCATCCAATTTTTGTTCATTTCTAAAAACATCTATATATTAATAACACGTACATTGAAAATTCACATGCATGTCATGCTCCAATTCTCATTACTTTTTTGATAAGATAGTTGGTCCTATCCCATTCGAGATAATATTCTCCATATTGCACAAATCTCGTCACTCTACTACTTTCCACGTTAGTAGAAATTTCAGCAGCACCTCCCCATAGTTCTCCAAGTATACATGTTCAAATATCGGGATTGTGACCCTACGAACAGTATACCCAAAGAACAGTAGAGGAAGACACCGAAACTTCATATTAAACGTGGAAAGTAGCGAGTAACAAAAATGTGCAATACAAATAATATAATCTCAAACTATCCACACTGGACAATTCAGGAATCAGTGGACACATAAATGTATACTAATTCCCAAACAGGTCTAAGGGTATTTATGCAGTGTCACACGCATCTATCAAAAAATCATACAAACAATATCTCCATGTTGTTTAAATTAACAATGTCACCTTCAAGTAGTGTTATATTGTTAAACTAAAGAGAGATGGAAGATTATGTGACCCTAAGTTTCGTGTCTTGTACACAACGAGGGAGAATGCTCTTGAAGAAATGTTTAAATTTTAGTCTAATTACTTAACCGTCACAAACTGTCCGACCTTGAAAACTCTCAAGGCCGAAGAGACTATGACAGTCAAGCAATTAAACTAAAATTCCAACATTTCTTCAAGATCATACTCCCTCATTGTTTACAAGATCATCATTCTTAAAGTATAATTTTAATTGTTATACTTAATTTCAAAGGTTATACTATAATTTTAATTATTATAATTCTTAAAGAGTTATTTTAATTGTTATACTTAATTTCAAATATTATTATCACATTTTAATTATTACTATTCTCAAAGTTAAATTTTAATTATCATACTTATGCTCAAAGGTTATAATATAATTTTAATTATTATAATTCTTAAAGAGTTACTTTTATTTGTTATTACTTAATTTCAAATATTATTATCAATATTTAATTATTACTACTCTTAAAGTTGAATTTTAATTATCATACTTAAATTTCAAAGGTTATAATATAATTTTAATTATTATAATTCTTAAAGAGTTACTTTTATTTGTTATTACTTAATTTCAAATATTATTATCACATTTTAATTATTACTATTCTTAAAGTTGAATTTTAATTATCATACTTAAATTTCAAAGGTTATAATATAATTTTAATTATTATAATTCTTAAAGAGTTACTTTTATTTGTTATACTTAATTTCAAATATTATTATCACATTTTAATTATTACTATTCTTAAAGTTGAATTTTAATTATCATACTTAATTTCAAAGGTTATAATATAGTTTTAATTATTATAATTCTTAACGAGTTACTTTTATTTGTTATAGTCAATTTCAAATATTATTATCACAATATTTCAAATCCATATCACAACGTATTCACAATAACTCACAAACTATTTACAAATTATACAAACAATAATCACAATATTTCAATTGTAAGCATAAAATAACATGCCACATGTATTAACATATTCCTAAACTTGAGTAAGCAATAAATATGTATTAACAAAGCTTAAGGACATTATATTTGTAACAATGTAAACATATTCAAACATCATTCACAAATAATAATTTAAATATTTCAAGTCCATATCAATATATTCACAATAACTCACAAACTATATACAAAAAATAATCACAATATTTCAATTGTGAGCATAAAATAATATGCCACATGTATTAACATATTCCTAAACTTGAGTAAGCAATAAATATGTATTAACAAAGCCCGATGACACTATATTTCTAATAATGTTTCTTCAAAACGTCATTCACAAATAATAATCACAATATTTCAAATCCATATCACAACATATTTACAATAACTCACAAACTATTTACAAACTATACAAACAATAATCACAATATTTTAAGAGTAAGCATAAAATCACAACAATATATTGATAAAGTTTAGAAATATACCTAGCACTCACAATATCCTCTTACAATTCAAAATCTTCCAACTCGCCAAAACAACCAATCCTTCAAAAAAATACAACACTAATTTATTAGAAATATTATATAACAAAAATACAATACAAATATCATAAAATTCAAAAAAAGACAAGAAATCAAAATTTTTTCTTACCAAAACTCAACTCTCTCTGACTCTAAATCTTGTATTACCTAACTCCCATCACTCTCTAACTCAACTCTCTCTCACTCTAACTCTCTCTCTCTCTCTCTGTTGCGCGCACGGGAGAAGAAGAAATGATCCGCTTCTTCCCATGTGCGTACTGATTAAGTTCTAAAATTATTAGTTCAAACGTTCAAATGTTTAAGTTGTACGTCCGAACGTTATATTTTTAGTTAACGTTCAAACATAATGAAAAACAAAAATTATTCCCACCCAGAACGTTCGGACGTTTTCAATACACGTTCGAATGTACCCTTCTTATGATATAATATAAAATCTAGCGGAAAAGTTCCCGCACTTTCCTCATATATATGTTCGAACGTATCACAATTTTTCGTTCGAACGTTTGTAAATTTACAGATTAACGTTCAAACATCTAACTTAAACGTCCGAACGTACATTTCATCAAAGTGTTACTATATTTGAGCGGGAAATTTTCCGCACTAATTTTCCTAACATTCAGACGTTAACAAATTTGGCGTTCGGACATTCATAATTTTCTAGTGATTTTCATCAACTAACGTTCGAACGTACAGTATAAACGTCCGAACGAGTGAATAATCACACAGATACCTTAATCGAACAGGAAATTTCCTGCCTCTTAGTTTAACGTTCGAACGTTAAATTGGAACGTTCGAATGTACGATTCCTAATATACTATATTATAGTATAGTATATATACATAATTTTATATATCAATATATATATACTATATTGTATAGTATGATAGTATAATACTTTAGATGAGAACATAATAATATAGTATATAAATTATACCATATATATTAATCAATAATATATACTAAATTGTTACTTATTAAATTCTTTATTATATACTAACTTATAATATATATATATATATATATATATATATATATATTACATGGTATATATCTATAACTATATACTACATAGTATAGTATGATAGTATAATATTTTACATGAGAACATAATAATATAGTATATAAACTATACCATATATATAAATCAATAATATATATTAAATTGTTACTTATTAAATTCTTTATTACATACTAACTTATAATATAATTTATATACTATATTTTATATATCTATAAATATATACTACATTGTATAGTATGATAGCATACTACTTTAGAAAGAACATAATAATATAGTATATAAACTATACCATATATATAAATCAATAATATATACTAAATTGTTACTTATTAAATTCTTTATTATATACTAACTTATAATATAATATTTATACTACATTTTATATATCTATAACTATACTACATTATATATATATAGACAATCAGAATGTGTATTTTGGACACCTATCTTGATGTTTGAAGATACGTACGGCCCACTTCATAGCCACAAACGCAACAAATGAAAGTACACAACTACAACGTGATCACCAAGCTAGCTAGCTAGTCGGTCCTGTATTTTTTATTTTTTTTAAGACATAATTTATATTATACTTATAATTTGAATAATAATCATATTCTAACTAAATTAGTATGAATATATTATATATACTTTCTCCATGTTATATATTAAACTTCATATTATCTGTATATTAAATATTTTTAATCTTTACTTAAAATTAAGATCATAAACTTATAATTTTCTTGTTAAACATATTCAATAAAAATTCAAAAACAATAATCACAATATTTTAAATCCATATCACAGAATATTCACAATATTCTCACAACAATATTTATACACATATTAATTCATCAATGAACACCATAAACTCACAAACTATTCACAAAATTCACAAACAATAATCACAATTATTTCAAGAGTAAGCATAAAATCACAACAATATGTATAAACATATTGCTAAACTTTAGAAATATAACTAGCACTCACAAATTCAAAAAAACCAATTAATCTAATTGTCTATAATATTATATAACATTATAATATATAACATAAACATTTATAATATAATATATTATAGATAATATTTTGGAAATTAAATTGACGAACGTTCGAACGTAATAATAATTACATTCGGGCGTTCTGTGTATATAAGGCCAAAACCGAACGTCGAAATGACATTTTCAAAGCATATCCATCGTCAACTCTATTGCACGCCGCCACGCCTCCGTCACCGCCGCCGTCAAACACCGCCACAACGGTCACTAAAAGGTAGGCATTCATCTTTTATTCAAATAACATGTATTTTATTGATATTTGGATTGAGTTTTGTTTAAAACCAGGTAAGTGGTGGCCAAATTTTTAACTCCATTTTCCGGCCACCACGGCCAGCCATTGGCAGAATAGTCACCGTAGAAATTTTTTTTGAACTGTATACTTCATTTCTACGGTGACATTTCGGCATTTAGAACCTTGTAGAGAAATTTTTGAGATTTCAATAATGGCTGAGTCGACTCAGCCATTCTGTGTCGTAACGTTCGAACGGTTCACCAAGACGTTCGAATGTACGACGTTTAAATTACATAGCCGTTATGGCTTATACGTTCGAACGTTCATTGTCTTATATTCGGACGTCATTTTCATCAATTTTACGTCTAAACGTTTAATGTATACGTCTGAACGTACTACTTTTTAAATATTATTAAACGACATACATTCAAACGTGAGTATTTTACTTTCGCACGTAAATCACATACGGTCGGACGTTTAATTATAATGTCCGAACGTAGTGATTTTCTACTTTATTCATGCTTTGACCTTCAGACGTTCATATTTACGTTCACATGTAAAACAAATACGTTCAAACGTATAACATAAACGTCCGAATGTACGTCAGCCAATATTTATTTACTGCTTATGTTCGAACCTCTATGTTTTACATTCGAACGTATATGTTTTACGTTCGAACGTAAATTTATTTACATTATTTTACGTGCAAACATATAAATAATCGTTCAAACGTTTTATCTTTAACGTTCAAACGTTTATTTTGCTATGTTCGAACGTTAATGCAGAGCAGCTTAAAATTAATACAAAAAAATGCATTAATGTAAATAATTTTTTTTCCTTTTCTTATTTTCAGGATATGGCTCTTCCACTGCATACTAGGAAATGAGGGAGAGAAGGAACCACATCGAACACTGTTTGTATTGGAGCTCGTACTGTTATGGTAGAGCGAGAGGTCCTGATTAATGAGTTCGACGAACTCTGTTGGCAGCAGATGAACCTGAGAGATGTTTTCCTCAGTAGAGGTTGGGGAAATATCTGCACATTGAAGGGGAATGTATACCCCTCAATGGTTCAAGAATTCTATATGGGGATGTGTGACATGCCTCAGGATGCATCCTTTCACACCATGACTGTACGTGGTGTTTCCATTGAGATATTACCAGATGTCATCGGCGAGCACCTCGGGATTCATCGAGGAGTTGAGACATTTGCCCACTCAACACCCCGTGAGGATGTAGGCACTTCTACATCATCTACTGGCCACCCATTTGAGCCAGCGTCAACAAGAGATGCAGGCCAGTCAGAGGCTGAGGATACTGGCGTCGAGGCTCTAGATGATGACCGAGACGAGGATTTCTACATCCTCACTAGGAGGGACCGCATGCTGATCGAGCGGAAGAATGCCTTCAACCAGAACCACCTGCTGCATTTCTTCCGCATGTTGCACCTTATTGTTGCGACAAATGTTGATCTTGTGGCACATAAAACCACATTTAGTCGGTTTCGGGCACAATTTTTTATACTAGTGACACGTGGAGATCCTATAGATTTTCCACTGCACATCTTTGAGAGGATCCGTTACGAGGCGAGCATCGTCTCCACGGATAATCTCCCATACGGTGTCCTAATCAGCCGACTATTACTTGCACGGAGAGTGCCGACCCAGTTTGAGGAGCGGGTCAAAGATCAGATGAGCCCCCTCGACATGACCAGGCATCGACGTAACATTGGACAGGCGAGGGGACGTCAGCCACCCCCTGTAGAGAATCTAGTTCCTCCAACACAGCCTGAGCCAGGTCATGTCGGGAGTAGTAGTCAGCATACGCAGAGTACATCTGCAGGAGATGTGCGGCCTGCTTGGGTTGATGCGGTCATCTCACAGCTGACTACGCATATCGATCATAAGATCGATCGATCGCTCGAGGCTATATCGGCGTCTGTTGCCGAACTCACCCATCGTGTAACTATCCTCAACGACAAGGTTGATACCTTGACTAATGAGGTATGGAGTTCGACTTTCGCGGACAACGTTATCATCTAACTGTTGTTTATTCTATCAAATTTTGTATTTTATTTTTAATATTTGAAAAGAAAAATATTATTGAATATTTCCATCGTTTTTTAATTTCAATTTTTAATCTTCTTTGATGTTATATTTTCCAACTTTAATACTAAATCATTACATTTTAAATATATATAAACATAAATATATATTTATATATTAAAAATTGTGTATATATAAATATATACAAGTCACTTTTTTAGACTTGTTCACAAATTATGCACAATAAAAACCACATAATTTTTAAATTAAAGTCATTTAATTTAAATTTACAATGAACGTTCGAACGTTATTTAATAACGTTCGAGTATTGGCGCAAACATTTTACGTTCAAACGTTAATTGGTTGCGCCAAAACATTTTACGTTCGAACGTAAACAGACACAACGTTCGAACGTATATGTGACGTTCGAACGTAAATTTCCCATACGTTAGAACGTAAAAAAAATCTCATCTATCTTGAGTGATGGTTTAGGGACTGTCACAATTTCTCAACCGTCACTAAAAAGTAATTGTATTGTAGTGAGTACTGATTGATATAAAATGAAGATGGTATTTATCCCAATATTTATGATGAATAATAATGACAATAATAAAACCCTTGCTGAGAAAAAAATAATAATAATAAAAACGTTTAAACAAATCTCGTTCACTAATCATTAACATAGGATCCCACTTAAGGTAACAACACTGAGTATAATAATAATATACCTTTTTAAATGTGTCATTGAAAGCAAGATTTTAGGGTTGTATGCATTCCCTCGACACAAAATCTTTAATAAATTACTCAATTTAAATAATGCCAGAGACAACATTGAGTGCATGTATAATAGTTTCGTCAATATTTTACAAAATATATTTTTTTTATATTGATTTTGATCTCAATTAAAATCAATATAAAAAGGGTACGTAGGAGGGAGTAAAGAGAGGTGGTTTTCCAATTCCTACCCATGCAATTAGCACTTAAAATTTGAATCTCTTATATATTTAGTGAACAAATATTTAAGCTGTACGTCTATCATGCATGCATCTCTTCAATCCAGGTCACTGAAATCATGAGGTCATGCTGACTTTATATATATATATATATATATATATATATATATAGTCTTTCATGAACTGTCAAACTTTTTCGTATAGCATTAATTAATATATGTGGCACTTTGCAAATTTATTATTTAAGATTAACTATCGCAAAAAGCGATGTTGTAAATACACCCTGAATGTATAGTAGATGTTGTTTGCATGATACCTCATTAAGCTATGCATTCCAGTGCTCTTTCTCCATGCCAGCTCGATTAGATAGAATATCATCTCCATACGTGGTAGTTAGCATCAAATGCAACGTACTGATCCATAATTGGTTGGTAGGCCTGGTTTTCCATGTTAATGCCATGCATGGCTTTTGTTCTAACCTAATGATTCCTTGTCCAATTAATTTATCTTCTTTATTTCTGACTTTTTGCTCTGGTTTTTTCTTGGCTTGGCTATTCATGCATGGCTGTTCATGTCCTATATTTTTGCATTGATTTAAATTTTTAATATAGCCTAATTTATTTTTAAACTAATTTTTTGTTTCTAATTTATTTTTTCAGTTTTATTAATTGTGATATGGATCTTAGATGTAGTAGAAATGATCGTCCACAAGGAGATGTGACGAATGCCAATGCTACAATTCCTACACCGGTGGGTACTTCCACCCTTAGAGCCACATCTAGGGCAGCTACATCTAGAGCAGCTACATTTTATACGAGTAGTCGACTCCCACTCCCAGTAGATATAGAGGATGGATATATGTTCAACGAAGAGGAGGAGAAGTCCATTGAGCAAGATCAACCATCACGGCCTTCTAAAAAGAGGTCATGGACATGAGAGCATTTCACCAAAATTTCTGGTGATATTGTGAACCCAGTAGCAAAATGCCATTACTGTGGGCTAATTTGTGGATGCCACTCAGGGCAGTGAAGGCTGCAGAGTTTATTAGAGTGCTAAAATGTGATATTGATGACCTATATAATCACTACAGCAATAGTTGTCAGCCTTCATCCGTAGCTGGTAGCTCCTCACATTCAAGGCTGATGGGGTCGATAGCTTTCTCAGGTGATATTGACCCATCTGTAGGGGTTAGAGGCCATTGTATTATCCAGCAGTATTATCAACTCATGTCAACAAGGAATATTATGCATTGTACATTTGAGGTTGAACGATATTTTATGGAAGCTGTCGAGGCACCTAGTGATGTATTTCAGCTATTAACTTGGGGGAAAGTTAATTCCACCAAGTATCCAGTCCTTTCCTGTGTAGTGCTAGTCATTCATGTCACCACGGTAGCCTCAGAGTCGACATTTAGCACTGGAGGTCGTGTGTTGAATGCTTATCAGAGTTCATTATCACCGTCAACCGTGGAGGCCCTCGTTTGCACACAGAATTGGATAAATGAAACGCACATTGGACTAGTACCCGTTGGCATTGATGCCGAGAGCTATAGACTTGAATCGGGTAAGTTTATATGCTTTTAAATGATTATTTAATTATTTTTAATGTTTCTGACTTCTACTTTTTATGATTTTATAGATCTAATTGTGAACCCTAACATAATTGCCAATGATTGAGTTTGAGACGGACGCCCCTTGAAAGTTGGGATGGAGTTAAGAAAACCCACTTTCTTGGTAAGAATGAAATTCTACTTTTACCGTGTTCAGTTTTTTTTTTTTTATCAATTTTTTTTTTCATTTATTGATTGCAACTTTCTATCTTCATTTCAGGCATAATCAATGGACCGTTGAGATTTGAGTGAAATGAGCATTTAATATTTATGTAGTTAACTTCCAAGGATAAGTCAATGTTGTTATTACGTTATAAATGAGACTGTTATAACTTATGACTATATCATACATATTAGTTTTTAAGCTATTGTATTTAAGCTTTTATTTTTTTTTTAATCTTTTCATTATTTTTTTTACAGGTTTGGACCTGGGCATTGGTGATCATATTTAATAATTTATGTAGTTACATTACATTGTGTTCGATCCAAGCAAAAATTGAAACAAGGACCCACCACATGGCACATGAGACTCTTATTAGTCTTAATGTCTTATATTTATTTTTAGATCAAGTCGTAGACACACCTACCTCTGTTAATAGTGCTATGTCATGTAATGGATCAAATTTATTTTTGCATATAATTTATTTAATAAAAGAAATTGACCACATTATTTATTTAAGTATTATTATTATTATTTTTTTAGCCCAATAGACGATCGGAGTCGAAACAAAAATTTTGCTCCAACTCCTGTCGGAGTTGGAGCTCGGAAATGGCTACTCCGACTCCGTCGAAGTCGGAGCTCAGCCCTAACTTAAACCTCAAAGGCTCAATTTGTCAAATTGTCAATCATCTTCACGAAGAAAGTTGGCCATACCAGTTATTAATTCTACATTAAGATGTTAAAGTATAGGAGATTAGTATCACAAAATGTCAAAATCAACATATATAACAACTTAAAAAAATCTCTAAATACATTTCCTGAGTCTAACTTATAACTCTCCGCATCATTAATGGCATCCGTATAATTTTGACTCAAGTATATAGGAGTTGACTTCAACCAGTTTTGCGTGCACACAAGAGTTTCTATAGTTCTAGGAGCCAAATAACTCCTAAATGGATCCAGAACACGGCCTCCTATGCTAAATGCCAACTCAGATGCAATGGTGGTGATCAGAATGGCCAAGATATCTCTTGCCATTAGAGCAAGAACTAGATATTTGCTTGAGTTGACTTTCCACCATACCAAAATTTCAAAATTCCTTGTAGGAATCTCAACATCCTCCAACAAATTCTGCTCTAGTTCAGACTTACAATCCATCAAGGATGTTGATTTTCTGTCTTTATGGAATCCCAACAAAAAGTCAATGGGATCATCATCATTACAAGTCTACTACTACTCCCCAATATCCCCATTGATGCACTACCTTCACCACTCTGACTCTGAGCTGACTTAGACCCAGTTACGCGACCACCACAAAACCCTACATATTGTTCATACAAATATTTCATATCCCTCTTAAGGAGTACAACAAATTCCTCACTCCTCTCATCACCCAATGTTTTGTTGAACCAATATGCTTGAGCAACCAATTTGTACCGTGGATCAAGAATGGCAGCAACAAACAACAATCGATTTTTTTTTCAAGATCACCCCAATATTTATTATACTTTGTCTTCATTCTCAAAGACATTGAACTCAAGCGTCTATTACTATTGTCACAAAAAGCATTCAATTATTATGAATATTAATAAGCTCTTTGACATACAAATTTGATGTGACATATAGTGTACCAGAAATATGCAGGGTGACATTATAAAATACATGAAGAAATTTTGAAAAGTTTCTTATGGTCTCCCAATCATCAGTCCTAGGAGCTCCTAGACCCTTTTTCCTATGCCCATCCTCAGACAAATAAACTTGTGAGTAGGGATCCTCATCAAGCAAAAGTTGGAAGGCTTTTTTATACTTCTCAGCCACGTTCAACATAAGAAAAGTCGAGTTCCATCAAGTAAGCACGTCAAGACACAAGAAACTAGAACATGGCACTTTTGACCTATCAACATTAGACTTGAAAGTGGCAAGTCTTTGGGGAGAAGACTTCACATAATCAAATTTCTGACTTTTATGATTGAGTCATCAACATCTTTTAAACTTTCACTCACAACAAGGTTTAAGATGTGTGTCGTACACCTCGTGTGAATAAATTCGTGAGCTGCAACACAATCCTCACTTCCTATTTCCCTTGTTCTCAACCAATCAATAGCAGAGTCATTATATATATATATATATATATTAAATCTCTAATCTCTTATACTTGATATATATATTAATATATATAAATATTAGTAATACACTAATAGTATTAGTATATTAGTATTAGTATTAGTTATACTAGTAGTGATATTAGTTATACTAATAGTTATATTAGTATTAGTTATTATTAATACTATATATTATACTAATAGTGATATATTAATACTATATATAGTTATAGTGGTTAGTATAACTACATTAATATTAGTTATAGTGATTTAGTATAACTATATTAGTATAAGTTATAGTGATTTAGTATAGGTATACTACTATTAGTTATAACTATAGTCTATATTAGTATTAGTATAAATATTAGTATTAGTATTAGTATTAGTTATAGTGATTAGCATAACTATATATTAGTATTTGCTATATATAGACTAAAGTGGATTACTAATAGTATCAGTATTAGTCATAAATCTAATTAATATATTAATGTATATAAGTATTAGTATTAGTATTATTAATATATTTATCAAAATGAATATGTTGAGAATTTATTAGGTAAAAAAATATAATTAATACAAGATATTGTTATATAAAATTTATATGAATAATACTTTAGTTATAGTACATTAGTATTATATGTTATTATAAATTTATAGATTAGTATTTATCCATTAGTATTACATGTTGATGTTACTATGCATCTTAGTGTTTATAGTATATTATATATACATTAGTATTACATGTTGTTATGTTTATACATTAGTGATTTAGTGTTATGTAACATGGTAGTAATATTGTAAATTTGTAATAGTATGATATTTACATATAGTCATATACTAAACTATTATTATTTATTAGTTAATTTAGTCTATATATTATAGTATAAATATATTATTTAACTAGTATATTATTGAGTTTAACTAACTATATAAGATATAGTTTTATAAAATTTAAATGATTGATATATAGAAAAACACATCTTTTTATAAAATATGTATAAAATCGAAGTCGGAGGCGGATCGAAGCGGAGCAGGAGTCGGTTCGTCAATGACTCCGACTCCGACTCCAATTTCTAATAGGGAAAAAACTCCGACTCTGAGCGGAGCCGGATTCCAAAAAGAAGCCACCGGCATCGTCACTATTCAAGTGTTGTTCCGGCCACTAGTCCGGCCGACCGAACCAATTTTTCGACAGATCTAGATGAGAGGGTGTTGGTAAGGACATTTTCGGTGTCGTCCCATGCCTTTAGCAGTCCCTTCTTAGTCAAAAAGCAAAAATAGAATAAAATAAAATAAAACTCTTGGCTACCATAAGTGGCGGTTTTTGACAAATCCAGTGATAAACACCGGCGACAACCACATCAATTCAAGAGAAACTTTTTGGTCACTCAAAAAAACTGAATCATATGGAACTTTGAACAGTGAAAACTTCACAAAATACAACAAGGATGCTCTGATACCACTCGTTGGATCTATATAAATCTGAAATCACCAATATCACTTGTCAAATCCGTGTAGAAATCTAGTCAAGAGAGTGTACCTGTAATCATTGGAGAAAAGAGTTTAGTAGTATGACCTTCCATGTACAAGATTCACTCTTTAGAAAAACACACAACAATGGAATATGTAGAGTCAAGAAGATGAATCTGGAATGGGGACTATGACCTATATATAATACCCGAATTTCAATTTTGCCCATCATAAAATAATGGAATTACATGGTTTAATGGGTCTCTATACATGAATCGGGCCCTTACCACTTTCATAATTTGACCAAATTCATGGGCTTCTAGAGATGTGTCAATGGCCTGACTATGTCACTTTATTAATCACACATTGGGTCTTATAGATATTATCCAAACCTTATGTTTGGCAATTATTCAATGCATGATTCATAATCTATGTATGTCCATTAATTCAAATAATTCTAACAGTCGCCGCATGAAACAGCCACTGCCACCCCAACACTCCTCTACTTTTACACCACAAACATAGTGTTGTTGTTCCCTTATAAAACACCATCGTGAGCCATTGATGCCATACCCAGCTCCTTCGCCCATATTCGCAGCATTGTGAACATCCATCACCCTGCTTAGGCCTCCCTCGTAAGACCAACGGTAGGGTACTGAAGGAACCAATTGAAATCGATGTAAACTCTCTCTCTCTCTATGAAGCTCTCTTTGTCCGTGTGATGTCTCTCTCACAACACCTCTCACTACCTCTCTCGTAAGCTAATAATTAGCACATGTTATGTTTGGTAGATATTGAGGGCATCACATGTTGGAGATATTTGAGTGTAAAATTTGTTAGTTATTGGTTCACGTGGGGTATATGAATTTATGATAGTTCGAGCCCCTGAAAGGTTAGACTATTTTTAAAAATTATTGTGAAATCGAAGTTGGATATTTTAATACTAGATTTACGGTTATAACGTCAATGTTATGGAGTTAATGCGATTTTAGGATTATGAATATTTTAGGTTTATAGAAATATAGGTTACCTAAGTATTCGAGTTTAATTACAACGTACGTGTTTAATTAAAATTTGACGTAAGTTACATGCCTATTTTATAGATAATTGGCTTTGCCTCGAAAACTTTGGATTAATGCTATGAGGTAAGTAGTATGATTATACCTTTCTACGTATGGTAAACGACATGTCATTTTATAAAAGTATTATGTATGTATTCCCTCTATTGGAAGCCTCTTTTTATGTATCAAGTTATGATGAAAGTGAGTTTTGTATGTCATGTTGATATGTCTTACATGCATCATGCTATGTTTTCATTTATGATAACGATAAGTTATGTCATTATGTGTTCAACATGCATCATGGTAAGAATGATAAAAGACAAGTTATGAGAGAAGATTTAAGAATGGCCATCAAAGATGCATGGTACTAATGCAGTTATGGGTGAATGTACAAGCTAAGAACCTAAGCGTGGCCCACCACAATATGTTATGATCAGATTAACAATTTCCCTTGTGGCCATAGGATGTGGAACTGGTGCACAACTTTGCATAGGGGATCAAAGTGTGTTGGCCATTAAAGAAAGAAAGATACAAGTTTCATGAGTTATGCTCAATACAAGTTACATGTTTATGTTAATATAAGTATCAAGTATGCATGTAAAAAAAGATAAAAGACAAGTTAAGAAAGAAGATTTAAGAATGACCATCGGAGATGCATGGTACCAATGCAGTTATGGGTGGATGAGCAAGCCATGGACCTAAGTGTGGCCACCATAATATGTTATGATCAGATCAGTAGTTCCCTTTGTGGTCATAGGATGTGGAACCAGTGCACAATCCTGCACCTGAGGGGTCAAAGTGTGTTGGCCATTAAAGAAAGAAAGATACAAGTTTCATGAGTTATGCTTAATACAAGTTACATGTTTATGTTAGTATAACTATTAAGTATGCACATATTTCAAAAAAAAATCTTATATTTATTATGTTTACTATATGATGTACTACTTATTGAGTATTCGACTCAATTTTATATGTTTTTTTTTTTTTTAATGATGGAGCTACGGAACAAGACTTGGCCCAAAGAGGCGTGGTAAAGACTTAGATCACATACAAAGTTTTTAAGTTATGATTTTAATAGTAAAATGTTTGAGAAATTTTAACAAGTGTTTCCACATAAGTCTCTTTTATATTTGCAAAATTTTAATAAATAATGATTATATTTAAATTATGGAATCTTTTTAATTTGGTACTTCGTTAAGAAGAAAATTTTAAAATCAATGTCAGTAGCATTTTGGTTCCCTAAATTTCTAAAAATAACTTTATTCTTAACCCTTGGAAATGGGGTGTTACATCTTTTGTACCATCCACTATATTTGCAACATCCCGTTCATCTAGGATTATAAATTTAAAGGAACTAAATGCTACTAAGTGCATGTTTAGAATTACGGTAGAAAATATAACTTATAACTTTAGGACTTATAGCTTATAACTTGAATAATAAGTTTTACTGTTGAAAAATTATTTACTGTTTGATAACTATATGTTTATTTTTTTTTATTAGTAAAATATTTAAAGTATTTTAAAATATGTTACGTTTGTTTGGAAACAAATTAAAAAAATATTTTCTGACATAAAAATTACGATTATTTGACTTTTTAAAGATTATGATCATATTCTTGAAAATTTAAAAATTGTAATTATTTGAAAATTATGAATATTTTCATCCATTAACAGTCTTTTTAAAATTCGAATTACATTCCGCATTATCTAGAAAAGCACAAAATGATGTTTCTCTTCAAACGTACTTTTTAACTTATTTGAGATTAAAAGTGATTTAATATGTAACACTTAAACAACCTGATTTTTCCATTAAAGAGTTCTTAAGACTATTTAAGCACTTTTTAAAACTCCTATTGCAGCCCCAAACACGCCCTAAGTTTAAAACAATTACAATTTTGTACCAAGTACAAAAGATCCCTACTAGAAGTCATAAAATCATAGTATTTTATATATAAAAGCTCTCAGAATTAATGTTAGTAACACTTATTTAAAAGAGTCAAAAACATTTTTGTGCTACAAATCACTCAATACCGAAAATAAATAGGGTTCGCCTCAATATCATCTCCTTGAGCAGCTTCCTGCTCTACTGCGTTCTCATAATTATCTTCACTTGGGTTAGGAAAAACATAAATTCAAAAAAAAAAAGTCGAAAACTTGGTAAGAAGTATATCATGTGGTAAACATAATAGCAGTCTAGGTTTTCAATCAAATATTAACAACCTCAATCAATATTAACCTCATATCATACATAACATTAAACCTCAAGGAAAAACATACATTTCTTAACCACATCCTTAATGGTCGTAACACTATTACCCCCTTGCGTTAGGGCTAGTGATCCTTGTGGTCATGGCTTTACTTAGAGCTAGCAAGTTAGAACCTTGCCCTCCTCAGGAATGAGCATCATCACTAAGTGCATCGCTAGTGACGCATTCCGGCGTTGTAATCCGCCCCTTAACCTTGTACCGTCTTCACTGTCATGACCAGATCATTTGCCTCAACAAGCACATGCAATCATACATTTACGTTTTCATTTTCTTTTCCTTTAACCTTAGCTTACCTTTCATTCATTTGAAATACATAGTCGTACCATTTAGTATTTAGTCACATCATCAGTCATTCATTACATTAATAATAATAGGGGTCATGAATAAGGCTGCCAAAGATGTTTCATACATATACATATACCTTCATAAAATGTACTTGACTATTTAGTTATAACATGACATTTTCAGTTTACGTAAAATGGCATTGAAAAATATTATTATAGTCACGTACCTCAATCATTGTGCAAAGTAAGCTTAAATGCACAACTCATAAAGCGTCAAGCAGAACCTATAAATGTCATAGTCGAGTAAGCATCTCCTTCTGCTAAATAAAATATGAAACATGCATCGTGCAACTAGGCCCAAAGAGTGAACAGTGTGTCTATAAAACCTTCCCGAACCCCACCCTATCTATAGGTGTAACTTTTAATCTAATCCTTACGGTTTCACACTTCTTTTATGCATTCTTGAAATCATACCATAAGACCTCAATCTCACCAAATCAACCTTGTTTAACCTCGGGTCATCACATCAAAATGATGAAACCCTAGTGTCCAATACCCAACTCTCCAAACCCCAACTATCCGAAACTTCAAGTGGATAAAATCCTTACTTACAACACCTGCTTTGAACTCACATCAAACGCTTTAAATTCATAAATGACTCTACTATAGTCCACAACCACTAATCCAAGCCTTACTCCCACTTGCTCATGGAATCACTAACCTTAGATTGCACCGCTTAGCACCCAAACCTCTCTTTCTCACCTTTTCACAATTTCACCTAAAATAACCTAGATCAAGGATCATGATTATAATATCATTAAGCTCTACAACCAATATCAAACCACCAATACATATTAGGGTTACATGCATACCACAATCAAACCACTAAGGTACATACTCGGTTTGCTCCTTGGACTCATGCACATGGGTTCTACGTGGTTCACACTTCGTAAACCTCTTATCTATACATGATCTTATGCATTCTAATGGAGATGAACAATGCAAAAAGGGTATCTTTACCAAGAGGGTGGGATTGTGTTGCACCAAGGGTGTATACCGAGCAGTATCTAAGGTTCCATGGTTGGCAATGATGTTTTTGAGTTGCGGCAGCTCACCGGTGGTGCTAAGCAGTTCAAAGGGTCTGTGATGGCTGTGGCATGGAGTGTAAAACGAGAGGAAGACATGCTAAGTGGGTGGTGATGGGCAGTGGAGCTGCTTCATTATGTCTGCTCAGGAAAAATTTTGAGAATTTTTCTAAAGACATGTTTTATTGAGTTTTGGGAAAGGAAAGAAAAATATATGATTTCTTTATACAAAAAATATATTGGGAGTTGACAAATCACATAGGTAGAGTTGAAAATTTGTTTGAATATAATTTTTTAAATTAATTTTTGTTTGTTGTTTGTAAAAGTTGTTTTAATTTTTGTGTTTGAGTAATGATTAGATGAAAATTGAGAAGTTGAACTACTGTATTGTTTTTTTTCTCTTTTTAAATTTGAAGATATTTAGTTTGAGATTTTCAAATTTGAAGTAGGAAATTTTACAATAAGTTAATAATCTCAAATAGTTAATTGGTTTATTTATAACATAGGTAGTTAAAGGGTGTTAGGGTTTCACGTTAAGCCAAAAGAAAGTAAGAATATCCACTTCATTGCCAGAGCCAGAGGTCCATCTGTATTACAGAACAATTATAACAAATTTCACTAACCCGGCTCAGTGAGGACCAACAAAAAGACAGAGCCCTGAGGTTTCAATACGAGCTTAATATGTTACCATGGTCTTCGGTTACCACCACTTCAATCACTGCACAAAAGGGAAAAAATACTGAAAAAGTTAGCTGGTCAGGAAATCTCCGAATAGCCTGATACAGCAAGAAATGAAAGCAGGATGAGTATATTAACTTCCAATGCTCAAGAACGTATATCGGTAAAAGCCATATATTTTCTCATGTGGGCAGAATACCATACGATCTGATATGAACCCGTAGGAATGAATTCCCTTGAACCCACAATCAATTTGAAAACTCCCCAAGAAAGCCAAAAATCAAGTCAAGGATGGAGAATCTAGACCCGATGAGAACCCGTTTCAAGAACCTAGATTATATTAAAATCTAGACCCGTTGAAGAACCCGTCTCAAGAACCCAGATTACAAGGGAGGAACGCCACAAAGGTTGTGATTTACCTTTGATAAGTTCAAGAGTTCAATCAAGAACAAGAGGAGAAAACTCAACTCACAAATAAAATTCAATATTGTCTAACTCTCAAATGAGGCTACAAAGTGTTTTTAAAGCCAAACCTAATCAAAACCCTAGCCAAAATAATGCCCCTTTTACCCACAATTACCCTTGATGAACAGTATCGGCTACAGTACGCGCGGCTACAGTAACCCCAACAGTAAATTGATGAAACCCTAGTTCCTAAAATGTAATTTTCCAAATAAGCCCTTGGCCAAAATACAAGGCCTTCCCAAAAACATAGTTCAAAAGAAATAAGACATGTGAGCCAAGCATCTTCAAGCCCACTTATTCTAAACTAATAAAATAAATCATTTAACCAAATTGGAAGCCTCCAATAACAATAGGCCGTATCTTTAAGTCATGTCTTCCACAGCTTGAATAAAGTGGATCAAAACTGGTTCTTCTTCTTTCAGACCCATCTTCAGTGTTGGGCTCTTGCTGGCTTCATCCCAGGTGGATTGCACCAATCCTTGCATTGCTTCCTTGATCTTCTTGGCCCTTGATCTTGTAATTGGCCCATCTGGAACTTGCAAATGATCTTTAAGAGTAGGCCCACCTTGGTTCCTATCATTCCCCCTCTCCTCAAAAGGATTCGACCTCGAATCTTCACCTACATCAAAAGGAGAAAGATCAGAAACATTGAAAGTTGCAGAAACTTTATACTCACCTGGAAGATCCACTTTATATGCATTGTCATTAATTTTCTCAAGAATTTGGTAAGGTCCATCTCCTCGAGGATGCAACTTAGTCCTTCTATGGGTTGGGAATCTTTCTTTGCGCATGTGAACCCAAACCCAATCTCCTGGTTCAAAGATGACACGCCTTCGTCCTTTATTGGCTTGGGAAGCAACCCTTTCATTCTTTTGGGCAATTTGAAGCCATACCCTCTCATGAAGTGACTTCACCAACTCCGCCTTCTTTTGTCCATCCAAACTACTCCTGTCATCAACAGGTAAAGGCATCAAATCCAAAGGAGTAAGTGGATTAAATCCATAAACAATTTCAAAAGGAGAGTATGAAGTAGTAGTATGCATCGTCCTATTATATGCAAACTCTATAAATGACAAACAATCCTTCAAAGTTTTTAAATTCTTATGAACAACAGTGCGTAAAAGCTGAGTTAAAGTCCTATTAACTACTTCAGTCTGACCATCAGTCTGTGGATGACAAGTAGTGGAAAATAAGAGCTTAGTACCCAATTTCCCCCACAACACCTTCCAAAAGTAGCTAAGGAATTTAACATCCCTATCAGAAACAATACTACTAGGTACACCATGGAGTCGCACTATCTCCTTGAAAAACAAGTCAGCTATATTTGTTGCATCATCTGTTTTATGGCATGGAATGAAATGTGCCATCTTACTGAATCTATCCACAACAACAAAAATAGAATCTCTACCCCTTTTGGTCCTAGGCAGCCCCAAAACAAAGTTCCATAGATATGTCTACCCATGGCTCACTAGGAACGGGTAAGGGTGTATACAACCCATGTGGCAAAACCTTAGATTTGGCCTTTCTACATGTAATGCACCTTCCACAAATACGGTTAACATCTCTCTTCATCTTAGGCCAAAAGAAATGTTCATGCAAAATGTCTAAAGTTTTCTTAACACCAAAGTGTCCCATTAATCCCCCACCATGTGCCTCACGCACCAATAACTCACGCATAGAACAATTTGGCAGACAAAGTTTGCTTTCTTTAAACAAATAACCATCATGCTTGTAAAACTTACCAAATGCCGCCTTATCACATGCCACATACACATTTGAAAAATCAGCATCATCGGCATACATGTCTTTCACGTATTCAAACCCAAGCATTTTGGCACTCATAGAAGTAAGAAGTACATACCTCCGGGATAGAGCATCAGCAACAATGTTCTCCTTACCTTGCTTGTAACGGATGACATAGGGAAATGTCTCAATGTATTCCATCCATCTAGCATGCCTTTTATTCAACTTACCTTGACCCTTGAGATGCTTCAATGATTCGTGATCGGTATGGATCACAAATTCTCTTGGCCATAGGTAGTGCTGCCAAGTCTCTAATGCACGAACAAGAGCATAAAGCTCTTTATCATAAGTAGGGTACTTCAGGGATGCCCCACTTAACTTTTCACTGAAGAAGGCTATGGGCCGCCTATCCTGCATCAAAACGGCTCCAATCCCTATTCCTGAGGCATCACATTCAATCTCAAAAGCTTTGTTAAAATCAGATAATGCTAACACAGGTGCAGAGCACAACCTTTCTTTAATAGTGGCAAAAGCATTCTCTTGATTAGCCCCCCAATGAAACCCAACATTCTTTTTAATTACCTCAGTGAGTGGTGCAGCAATAGTGCTGAAGTCTTTAACAAAACGCCGATAAAAGCTAGCTAACCCATGAAAGCTTCTTACCTCAGTGATGCTTTTTGGCGTTGGCCACTTCTTGATGGCCTTGACTTTCTCTTCATCCACCTCAATACCCTTTGTACTAACAACGTAACCAAGAAAAACAACTTTTTCCATGCAAAAGGCACATTTCTTGAAATTAGCATACAACTTTTCACATCTCAACACATCAAACACATATCTCAAATGCTCAATATGTTCATTTAAGTTCTTGCTGTACACTAAGATATCATCAAAGTACACAACCACAAACTTGCCTATGAATGCACGTAGGACATGGTTCATTAATCTCATGAAAGTACTGGGCGCATTTGTAAGTCCAAATGGCATAACCAACCATTCATAAAGCTCATACTTAGTCTTAAAAGCAGTTTTCCATTCATCACCTCTTTCATTCTAATTTGATGGTACCCACTTTTAAGATCAATTTTACTGAAAATACATGAGCCATGCAATTCATCAAGCATATCATCCAATCTAGGAATGGGATGGCGATACTTTACCGTGATATTGTTGACCGCCCTGCAATCAATGCACATCCTCCACGTCCCATCCTTCTTTGGCACTAGTAGCACTGGTACTGCACAAGGGCTCATGCTCTCCCTCACGTACCCCTTGCTCATCAAATCCTCAACTTGCCTCTGAAGCTCCTTTGTCTCCTCTGGATTACTCCTATAGGCTGGTCGGTTTGGAATAGCAGCCCCGGGCACAAAATCAATCTGGTGCTCAATGCCTCGAATGGGTGGCAACTCATTTGGCATCTCCTCCGGGAATACATCCTCAAACTCCTGCAACAAAGAAATAGCCAAACTAGGAAGAGACTGATTAGTTTCATCAAGAGTAAGATAAGACTCTTTATAGACAAGAAAAATCATAGGGCGATCTGCGAAGAAAGCCCTCTTAACCTCACTCTCTCTTGCATAGAAACTCACTTTTGCCTTTCCTTTTCTCTCAGAAGACTCTCTTTCTTTTTTCTCTCGTGGCTCCACTCTTTTTTCTTTACTCTCAGCCACCTCTCTACTTTCTTTTTCACTCTTTCTTTCATGCTCATATTCACTCTTACTCTTTCTTTTTTGCTCAATCTCTTTTTCACTCTTCCTTTTTTGATCACTCTCATTTTCACTCTTTCTCTTCTGATCACTCTCATTTTCACTCTTTCTTTTTTGAGCAACCTCACTTTTCAATTTCAGTTGGTCCTCATAGACCTGGCTTGGAGTTAAAGGAGCAAGTTTAATTGTTTTGCCCTCCTTTTCAAAGCTGTACATGTTCTTGAACCCATCATGTGTCACTCTCCTATCATACTGCCACGGCCTCCCCAACAAAATATGGCCCGCATGCATAGGCACAACATCACAAAGCACCTCATCTTGATACTTCCCAATAGAAAAAGTAACTAACACTTGTTTATCCACCCTAACCTCTCCACAATCATTCAACCACTGCAATTTGTATGGTCTAGAGTGTTTTAAGGTTGGTAAATTCAATTTCTCAACCAAAGTAGTGCTAGCCACATTAGTACAACTCCCTCCATCAATGATCATACTACATACCTTATTGTTGACATGGCATCTAGTATGGAAAATGTTCTCTCTCTGTTGCTCTGCATCATCCACCTTAATGTGTGCATTAAGAGCACGCCTGGCAACAAGAGACTCACCTGTCACAGGGTATACCACTCCATCATCATCACTAGCATCATCCAACTCGGGCACCTCATCACTATCATCCTCACTCTCAGTCATCACCTCCCCATTGTCATGCATAATTATCACCCTCCTATTTGGACATTGAGAAGCAATGTGCCCTGAACCCAAACACTTAAAACATTTGATATCTCTATTCCGTGAAGGTTGGGATTCTACCTTGGGTTTGTTGCTAGTTCCCTCATCTTTTCCCTTAGGTGGTTCGGTCTTTCTCTTTACTTCAGCTGGATCATTCCTATCCCATTTTGATTTCCAAGTAGTGCTAGAAACCGTAGTGTACCTTGCTGTCCCTTTTCTCTTTAATTGCCTCTCCACCTTCATAGCCATGTGCACCATGTCCTCTATCTCCACATAATGCTGCAATTCAATTACATTGGCTATGTCCCTATTCAACCCACTCAAAAATCTAGCCATGGTGGCCTCTCGGTCCTCCTCTACATTAGCCCGAATCATCGCCACCTCCATCTCCTTATGGTAATCCTCCACACTCCTAGACCCCTGTGTAAGATTTTGTAATTTCTGGAAAAGGTCTCTATAGTAATGGCTAGGAACAAATCTCCGCCTCATGAGAGCTTTCAACTCTCCCCATGTCTCTATAGGCCTCTCATAATTCCTTCTCCTATTGGTCACTAATTGATCCCACCAAATAATAGCATAATCAGTGAACTCAATTACCGCCAACTTCACTTTCTTCTCCTTAGAGTAATTATGGCAATCAAACACCAACTCTATTTTTTTCTCCCACTCTAGATAAACCTCAGGGTCAGTTCTACCTTGGAAAGATGGTATTTTCATTTTGATGCTACCAAGGTCTCTATCTACACCATCCCGACCCCTTAGATTCCCCTCAAGTCCTCTTTCATGCCTAACTCCTCTATTTCTACCCGACCCAACGTCAGATGCTAAATCTTCCTCTTCCTCACCATCTCCTTCATTCTCATACTGATTTTCAACTCTATGCTCACGTCGCCTCCTATCCCTCCTACCTTGTAGATTTCTAATCGCTGCTTCTTGATGATCCATCCTATCCCTCACTTCACCCAACACCAAGTTCAACCGCTCAAACTGTTGTTGCATGGCTTGCAGCACAAAGGATGAGTTATCTGCTCTCCCCCTTGGTGATGCGCTACTCCGATGAGACATTATCAGGCGCTGCACAAGAGAATGTTAGTGGCAAAAAAAAAAAAAAACCTCACACACTCCCTCACGTGTTTACACTCGAATAACGACACTCCACTCGTGTTTCACTCCTAATTGGCTTTTTTCGATAATAGTCTCACACTCTCTTTGCCTTTTACCTCAAGAGTTTTCCCACTCAAGTTCTTTAAGAACTAATTGACTCAATCAAGACAAAGCAACCTTGTTTTATCCCAACTAGTAATTAGATCCAAGAAACAAGAACAAGAGAAACACGAAAGGAATGGAGAAAAAAAAAATGGCACGTGAATCAAGGAAATTATACGAATGAAACAGTAACAATAAGACAAGATACCAACTAGAATCACCCCCTTTGATGATAAGGCTCAAGAAATTTTTTTTCACGATTTTTTCTTTTCTTTTCCTTTCACCAACTAATTTGATCACAATTTGATCACAATCAAGAATAAGCAGTTGAGAAAAACCCTAACAATAACTCAAAAACCCTTGGGCAAGTGATATACGGCAGCCCCTAGAACAAGAGATTTCAGCCAACACAAACCCTAGAACAATGAATTTCAGCAACCCCTGAAGAAATCTGCTAACCACCACTATTTTTTTTTTTGTAATCAATCCTAGAACAATGACGCCCTAGAATTAAATATGCAAGAAATAAAAGATAGAATAAGACCTGATTGGAAACCTTGCTCTGAATACCAAATGATATGAACCCGTGGGAATGAATTCCCTTGAACCCACAATCAATTTGAAAACTCCCCAAGAAAGCCAAAAATCAAGTCAAGGATGGAGAATCTAGACCCGATGAGAACCCGTTTCAAGAACCTAGATTATATTAAAATCTAGACCCGTTGAAGAACCCGTCTCAAGAACCCAGATTACAAGGGAGGAACGCCACAAAGGTTGTGATTTACCTTTGATAAGTTCAAGAGTTCAATCAAGAACAAGAGGAGAAAACTCAACTCACAAATAAAATTCAATATTGTCTAACTCTCAAATGAGGCTACAAAGTGTTTTTAAAGCCAAACCTAATCAAAACCCTAACCAAAATAATGCCCCTTTTACCCAAAATTACCCTTGATGAACAGTACCGGCTACAGTACGCGCGGCTACAGTAACCCCAACAGTAAATTGATGAAACCCTAGTTCCTAAAATGTAATTTTCCAAATAAGCCATTGGCCAAAATACAAGGCCTTCCCAAAAACATAGTTCAAAAGAAATAAGACATGTGAGCCAAGCATCTTCAAGCCCACTTATTCTAAACTAATAAAATAAATCATTTAACCAAATTGGAAGCCTCCAATAACAATAGGCCGTATCTTTAAGTCATGTCTTCCACAGCTTGAATAAAGTGGATCAAAACTGGTTCTTCTTCTTTCAGACCCATCTTCAGTGTTGGGCTCTTGCTGGCTTCATCCCAGGTGGATTGCACCAATCCTTGCATTGCTTCCTTGATCTTCTTGGCCCTTGATCTTGTAATTGGCCCATCTGGAACTTGCAAAGGATCTTTAAGAGTAGGCCCACCTTAGTTCCTATCACGATCAATTAATCTTGACCCTAACTCAACACAGGCCTCAAAGTACTGCAAACAATACTTGTGTTTCTAGTGATAGTCTAAAATATCCCATTGTTCTTTCCATGCCAAATGGCATGCACTGCTGCTGTTAACATAAATATTTCCCCTTACAAGTACTATTAACTGTCTGCTACACAATTTCTTCCCAACATCTGGAAACCCAAGGTAAAGGGTGTGGGAGGTGGGGATGCCAGGGTCTAATTCTCTGAGGCCATGGAAAGAATACCCGAAACCTAACCTGAAAGTTCACCTATCAATACCATGTTAACTTCATTACAAGTAGGGTCAAGGTGTAAGTGATCCACATCTATAAGTTTAGATTCATGCTTTTCACATGACCAAACAAGCAGGAAGATATTTCAGGGAGAGAGGGAGAAATCCGTGGGAGGGGGGGCTTTGGTTAATTCAAGGCAGGGTTCATCCTGGTTTCAGTATCAAATTACTGCAGCAGTATTTATGTGATTGCTAAAAAACTCTCATTTTTTTTTATAAGTATTGCTAAAAAACTCTCATATAAACAAAATCTACAATATTACCAGTTTACCGTCCTAATTTACTCCTGAATCTTGCCCATAACTTTATTTTTCCACTCCTGCCCAAGCCAACCAACCTTGAAGGCAGAGATGCAATGTTTGACTTCCCAGAGAGTTCCACCAACCCAAGATCTTGCTAGTCAGATGGCTTCCATTTGCTGCTCCAGTACAGCAATCTAATAGCATACACATAAGGCTATGGGTTTTTAGTTTTGTAGAGTCGCCTAAAACCAAATAATTTATACCAAGTAAATGTGAAAACAATGGTCAATATTCTTGGTTTCTTACCCATATATTCTATTATATGAGTCTTCACTTATTGCTTGTCTGAAAAACAGTCCTCATGTAGATGCTCAAGAAAAACAGCCAATCAGGGAAAGTTGCCTTTTGTTGAGGACTTGCTAGATATTTGAAAGGATACTGTATAAATTGGATTTCACTGCTTTTAAAGATGGGGGGAAATAATAGATCTTCAAAGCTATCTGAAATGCTCACATATGTCCTCTTTTGCCTAAAGCCTAAAGCTCTTTATCTCTCTAACAAACGACGCATTTACTTGTGTTTCTAAGCCATATATTTTCTAGTGAGGGCAGAATACCATGTGAAAGGGCATTTTATCTATTAGGATGCTACACCAGTGATTCATCAATTCAACCTGGATCCATTGGAATCACTGAGATTCAAATGAAACAAGATACATCCATATGGAATGAATTTAAACTGATTACCTATAAAAATAAAAATAAATAAAAAAATCAACTGATCAAATTAAAATCACAAAAATCGTCAGCACTAAACCTGCAAGATTGCGAAGATAAATTGAAGCTCAAAAGTCAGATATTGCTTCACTTCTTCATCTCGAAGGAGGCCGGCGGCCTCTCTTCCTCATCCTCCGTTTCCTTTGTAGCTTCTTGCTTCGAAGCCTAATCTTCTTCGACAGTTTCATTTTCATCTTGTGCTCCAGCTTCCGCTGGAGCTTTGGATCCGCTGGAATTTTGTCAAATGCCAGATCCACTTGGTCATCACTTTCTGACTGGGACCCACCACCATCAGCAACTTCCAAAGACACATAGGCAATAATTCCGGCCCTTTTGTTGGTCACAGTGGGGGCACAAATGCAAACTCCATCGAAAGCATGCCGATCAATGGGATTCATAAGAAACCTATAAGCTAAAAAGAAGAACAAGATTCAGTCAAAGTACGAGTAATAAAGAGGGGAAAAAACAAGAGTGTTTAAAAAAAAAACCCTAGTGTATGATGCTGTAGTCTCCTAAAAAATTAGAAGAAACAAGAACTTTAATAACAAATAAAACTTTAGCACAAGGATCGGTGTTTCCACATTCCCTCCAAAGAAGATACATTGATATCCTGAGTAATTTGGCAGAAACTCATTTTCCCCGAAACTAGTAAAAGTTGCAACGTAAGATCAGTAATCGTTTCTCATATTTCGCACCACTAAAGGAAGCAATTTCCTTAAGGAAAAGAGAAAGGAGAGACGGTCTTACTAGAAGTTGTGGCCAATGCCGATGATGATACACTTGACGATAATGAGAGCGACGACGACAAGGAAGGTGAAAATGAAAAAATCTGCACTGCCATTGTATCTCCTTCTTTGATTTTAGAGAGTTGCAGAAAATGACTATATTTAGAGCAAAGGAGAGAAGAAAATAGAGGAATTCACTTTTTGTGTATTTTTGTGTCAAAGTCTTCGAGAGATGACAACCGGGACGAGGAAAGCAAAGCTCGGGCCTTTGGCTTGGCGAAGAGAGAGAACGGGAAGAAGAAATGACAAAGGGAATCGTAGGAGTGAAGACTTAGGTTGCGTTTGGATGTTGAAGTGAGTTGAGTTGAGTTGAGTTGAGATGATAAAATATTATTAAAATATTATTTTTTAATATTATTATTATTTTAAGATTTGAAAAAGTTGAATTGTTTATTATATTTTATGTTAGAATTTGAAAAAATTACAATGATGAATTGAGATGAATTGAGAGATGTTTAGTAACCAAATGAAGCCTTATCATTAGAAGAAACGACGTAGTTCAACAAGTATACAAACGAGGTCGTATTGTAAGCCTTAAAACTGCACATCATAGAGCATTCAATGCATCTTTAAAATTCGAAGAAATGTAGATAAAATTATCAACATTAACTTTATCAAAATGTAAAAGTTTGAACTTTGACCTATAGTGATTTTAAGTACATCTTCAAATTATATTGTTCATCATCAAAAGTAATATTTTATTATAAAAACTAAAACCAACTATTTTCCAACATAAATAGTGTACAGTAATATAATAGTTTATTCTTTAAATAATAACCCAATTAAATTCATATAGGGTTAATACTATAGGGTTATATCTATAGTAATTTTTATTTGTTATAATAATATAGCATAATATTATTAGTTAAAAAATCCAATGCTCCCATCTAATTCCAGGCTAGCAAAAATGTTCCCGATGCTATCTGGGATGCCTTCCGTTTAATTTTTTATTATTAATCATTGAGCTTTTTTTAGATAGTGTAATTGTAAAATATGAAAAAAAAATTAAAAAAATTATTATTAAAAAAATAATATTATATTCTTATTTTGATGAATCTAATGACTAATCAAATGTGGGGTTATGGATATAGAGGTTTTGAAATTATGAAAAATATATATTTTTCATCAAATTTTGAATATGACTTTGACGAAGCCAATGCCAATGCTCTTAGCAGTAAGGCTGAGCACAGAGGCTAGGTTTGGATACCAAAACCATTTCAACCATCTCATCTCATCTCATCATTATAATTTTCACAAATTTTTACATAAAATACAATAAACAATTCAACATTTTTAAATCTCAAAACAATAATAATATTAAAAAAATATTCTAATAATATTTTATTCATTTTTCATCTAAAATCATCTCATCTCATCTCACTATCCAAACTCCACATCAATCAGAGTCGATATGCCCTGATACCGACTCCGATTATTGTAAACTCCACTCTAGCAAGTCGGAATTGAAATTAGAGCGAAGTCGGATCCACAACCACTTGACACCCAATCAAAGATCTGTGAACACAAGATTCACAACCACCCAATCACAGATCACAAACAACCAATCACAGATAACAACCAACAACCATGAACCGCCTAATCACCGAAATCATACAAAACATAAAACCAAAATGCATATGTAAAATTAGATTAGAACCAAAAAATAAAACTCAAAAAAACTTGCACAGATTGAGACTTGATAGACATAGATCGAGAGGCAGAGGGTGTTGGTTGCTTCGGTTCCATATCCGTGCTCCGTTGTTCGATCGGTTGTGCTCGATGGTGTTGGTTGCTCCGATGAATTTGATGTCTCGAAATCCTAAATGAAATCGCAAATCTTTGAGAGTGAGTGAGTCAAAAGGCGAGGGGGAGGGGGAGTTTATCGACGGCCGCACGACAGGAGAAGATAGAGAGAGGCGATGGCTAAGTTAGGACCTAAGGTTTAGAATATGAGATGAAAATGAGAGTGACAACCTGAGGTCGCGTAGGGGTGGGGTTGGGTAGAAACGTAGTCAATGTAGTCAAAACGACGTTGTTTTTCCTATAAAAACGACGCCTTTTTTTTTGGGCAGACGCAGAAAAAGAGGTCAAAATGGCATCTTTTCTTTAAAAAAAAAAAAAGAAAAGAAAAATAGCAATGTTTTGACTAAATTTGGGCTGGTAGCACCTTTTGGACTGGGCTACTCTGATTATGGGCTTCTAAACCCAAATTTTCCTA
Organism: Juglans regia; assembly: GCF_001411555.2. NCBI lineage: Eukaryota > Viridiplantae > Streptophyta > Magnoliopsida > Fagales > Juglandaceae > Juglans > Juglans regia. Next base: position 21,308,961 of record NC_049903.1, read on the forward strand.
TGTTTTGCATTTTTTTCTCTAAACCCTAAACTAAATCCTAAATTTAAGTTTAATTTAAATTTTTGTTTTAGCCCTAATTTTTTATTTATGGTTTTTATAATTGTTATGATTGATTATTAGTAAATATTAATTCACTAGTGTCTAATTATATGTTATCATACTATAGTTTGTTAGTATTGATAATTCTAGTCATAGTTCTTATAATCTTTTTATCACTCAATTTAAATCTTAGTATTGATTATTAACAATTACTATTTAAATTGACTTGTACCATAGTGTTTAAATATAATTTATTATACTAGTGTTATTATACATTAGTATTACATTTTATTAACTCATTATACTTGTACTATACTAGTATCTAACTTATTCATCTTATAGACTTATACTATAGTGTTTAATTATATGTTATTATACTAATATCTAACTTAATTATATACTAGACTTAGTATTACATGTTATTATATTAGTATTATTATACATTAGTATTACATGGTAGTAATACTATGATGTTCATTGTTTATATATACTAAACTATTCTTATTCAATTTAGTCTATTTATATTATAGTATAAATATATTATTTTATAATAATTAACTCATTCTACTTACTAGTATTTTACTGAATTTAACTAACCACATAAATTCTATGTATATAAAATATATTTTTACATGTACAATACAGAAGTAGAGTCGAAGTCAGAATGAAAAACAATGTAATTTTCCTTTTATTAGTACTTTGCATTTAGGCAAGAGATGTTAAGTGGGTTAAAGGGTCAATTTGGTCACTTGTATTTTAGTCCGTTAGGGGGGGGGGTGCGAGTACTTAGTGCAGAGAGGAAAAGGGAAGTGGCATTCCGAATCTTGTTTGAACGTCGTTAGACCTGTGGAGGTTATAGGTTGTCTTAATCACCCAGTAGTTGATGTTAATGAAATACAAATACGATTTCTATACATCTTCTCTTCATTCAAATATACAATCACTTCTATACCCAGCGATTTTAACTAAGCTCTTTAACAAGTGGTATCAGAGCCAAGTTTTTATCCCAGTCATCACTTTCTGATTGGGACCCACCACCATTAGCAACTTCCAAAGACAAATAGGCAATAATTCTACCCCTTTTGCTGGTCATAGTGGGGGCACAAATGCAAACTCCATTGAAACCTGTAAATGCCTTGTATGACACTCTTAAATTCCGCTTGGGATTTTATGGAGTTTGAAGTTTCGGGACATACAACACAAGGTCACATACCCTCATTCATAATAGTTAAGAATGCAATGCACCTAGCATGCTTATAACAATATGCAGTAATCGCAACAGATAAAATTTTCTTTGAGTAATACATAATGTAACAAAATGCTAATCCCAAGACATAATCATTCTTCCATTGATATATACATAAACCAAAGTTACGTATTTCATTCAGAAAGCTAAGTTGAACCATTCATATAACAAAAGTATGGTCCCAAAACATAAACCCTCTTAAACCTAAAAACAATAAGCAATTAGTATAGGTTACAAGATCCCAATCCTTATCTAGTATTTTCCAAAATTTCCACGATCTCGCCCAATAGTGTCAAATTGACTTCCATAAAATTGTTAGCTAATACAAAGTTACTCTTCAAGGAGAGAAACTCTTCATAGTATGACATCCATTGGGGCTCAAGATTCCCCACCAAAATTGCTTCAATATCGTTTTCTAGATGTATGATAATATCCATATAGTAATCAATCAACCGAAAACGATCGTCTATAGTAAACTTGGTGCCAATCGACTCTGGTCACACCACTCTTTACCTCATCCAGTTAGGTTTCATTGGTCTCTGTCACAACTTCTACCATTCCGGGAGAATGGTAGTTAGGACTACCACAGTAAGATTTATAAATCTCACGAAGTAAAGCTCCTAAACTACCAACAGTATAAATAAACATGCATGACAGTAAACATGACATGTATACTTGATGAATATGGGCTTGGTTGTGAAAGCATGACTTATAAACATTAAAACTTGACATGATCATGGCATACTTGCTTGTTAAGACATAAACCACTCATTCTTGTTCTTGCTTGTTACACAGAGATCTTATCTCATGGGGTTTCCACGATATCTTATCTCATGGGGTTACCATGATATCTTGATCATATCTCATGGGGTTATCATGATAGCTTAATCAAATCATGATTGACTGATAAAAGAATTTCATGACATGCTTGTATGCTTCATAAAATGGCAATCGTGACATGTGACAAATATTCATGCTTGATATACATAACAACATGACATAGCATAATATAATTCAATTTAATGAACTTAAAGGAAACATGAACATAACTTGCATGAGTCTTACCACCATACATACATAATTATACTATAGGTAAGTTAGAAGCTAACTTACAAAATGTTGTGTAAACCTAAGCATAGCGTAAAAGAGCGTAAGCTGAAATTAGAGACGTTCTAAAGTTAGAATATCTCACTTAATCCTCATAAATACAAAAATCACTAACTTTGGGTTAAATTTTTGAAGTTACCCGTCAACTTTTAGAAAATTATAAATTTGCCCCTAAACTTAAGGAAATTGCAAATGCACTCCAAAACTCACTAAAATTTGCATTCCTCATGTAAATTTAATTTTAAATCCAAATATGAACTTATAAATTTTAAAAACTAAACCCAAGTATGGGAACTCCTCTTAGCCAATTCACTCCTAGGCTAAAATCCATGATTTTGTTATCACTTGGCCAATTAACATACTAACATGCTTAAACCGAATATAACAACTCTCAAAACTCACATCCTTAATTCTAAAATCATGCAAAGATACTAAATCATAAATTAAACAAAATCTTAAACTCAATACTTCAAGGAAATGCTCAAAAACATCAAGACTAGTTCAAATACAACCAATTTTTGATGTTCTAGGTCTAACACTTTCATATGAACTCCAAGGACTCCAAAAGTCTATAAATGACACTTATAACATGCTCATCAATCAAACCGAGGTGATAGCATGCTTGACTAACTTGAAAAATCACAAAACATAACAACTTAGAATCAGTTTGCATGTAAATCATTGAAACCGAATCATGCATGCTCTTGACTTAAATCATAGTGACTAGATCCTTGATTTTCATGCAATAAATCTGTAAAGAATTTAACCATATAACTCACATTCAAGTTTTAAATCGATCAAATTATTAAATCTAGCAAGCCATAGCAAATAATCCATCAAAACAAACATCAAAATCAAGAGCCTCTAAATCATGCTTAAAAACCTACTCGCATGTTGATCAACAATCCAACAAAAACCTAAGTTATAAATCTCCAAAAATCCATAGATCAAAGCTTTAAAAATAAGATTTACAAAAACCATAACCATTGAATCAAGATCCTAAAGTTAAAATCACAAAAACTAAACCAAACGAAAAAAGTCGTTTAGACCAATCAGTTTCTTTCAGTCCATAGATCATGCAAAACCATTTTATAAAAATCTAACATGCTTTGAGTCAAACTAGAAATTGCATAAAAATCATGTAAAAAATTCATAAAACTGAGATATACACAACTTCTCATAAAAGGTTCACAAAACGTCCAAAGTTCATCATCAATCATCATAACTGAACCATTCCACCATCGACACCAACTTTCATTCAACAAATCTCCAAGAAAAATTAACAAAAACACTCCCAAGTAAACTAGACTCACTGTTTAAAAAAATACACAAGATTTGAGCTAGGAAAAATAACTTCCAAAGGATTAGATCTCAAGAACACAAGGCTGCCAAAAACTCTTCTCGAGCTCTCTCTTGGTTTGCTCTTGGAAATGGATGAAGAAAATGCACAAGTGTGGGAGGAAAGTGAGGGTGGCATGGGGTGTATAGAAGGGTCTAACTTGGTGGTGGAGTTATGAGACAATGAGGTTAAGTTGACTTGTGAAAAGGAGAAGGACAAGTTGATGGAAGTGAGGGCTGGTCGAATGGTGATGAGGGACTTGACTCTTGCTTATTTGACTTGTCATAAATGGAACTATTTGGAGCTAATCATGAGATGGAATGGTAGCCAATGCATGGCCTTATAAGAGGGTGGAAGCTTGTGGAAGAAGCTTGGTGCAACTAGGTGGTTTCGGTGGGACTAAGGGAGGCTAACCAAATGGCACTCCATTTGGGGTTTCATTGGGGTTTCGATTAGGGTTTAGTCCAATCATAATCTTTCTTGGTTAAGTGAAATTACCAAGGTGTAAGAGAGTGAATGAGGGTATATGAGTTTATACTTGAGTGGTTGATTGCTTGTGGAAGTGAATTAACTAAGTGAGAAAACACTTAGTCAAAACATAGTGCAATCATTTAGGTTTTGGTTACCCAAACTATAGGGGGTTCGGTTTTCATCATTAGGTTTAGGGTCTCATTGGGGTTGAAATGCTCGGCCAAAAAGTGTTTGGTTGGATTAAATAGTAAATGGTGTAAGACATGATGACAAGGCTTGATTCACATTCCATCACTTACACACTTGTACTCCTTTTAACAAGTGTCCGATGGCTTTCCAAGTGGATGACTAGGATTGTACTATGTGTCCAACACTTTTTATCCTAAGTGGATTTATACATCCTACAAAGTGATTTGAAAACTGTTTGAAATAGATGTCACGTGGCGCTTTCCCAAAGGGTTACTATTCATCCAAAAAACTCAATTTTTTTTATTGCATCATAAAATCCTAAATATTCATACGAGTCTAATGATGTAATTTTTTTTGTAATATTATACTCCTAAGTGCCTCAATCAAATAAAAATATAATTTCATCACCATATTGGATCAGGATCCAAATACGCTAACTGACTAAAAACTAATCGATCGCTCAATTTGTGAAATCCTTTTGGGATTTTATGACGTTTCTAAGGTCTAAAGAAATAAATCTATTGAATTTATTTTGGAATGTTACACCTAAAGATGGAGATCATTAACAACAAAAAATAAGAGACCCTGGCCAAGAGTAGATTTTTGGTATTGCAATACTCTGTGAATGACATCCAAATGGGATTGTCGTGGCTGATCCATGAATTAACTAAAAACTTCGAATGAGTATGCTAAGTCAGGTTTGGTTATGGTCAAGTAAATAAGGCGACCAATAAGCCTTCGATAGATAGAGGGATCTTGTAAAGGACGGCCATCATCTTTAGAGAGTTTGAGATTTAGCTACAAAGGAAACAACAAAGGTTTGGAGCCAAGAAAACCATATATTTCTAAAATGTCAAGAGCATATTTCCTTTTATTCAAAACAATGCTTTAGAGGATCTAGCCACTTCCAAACCAAGAAAGAACTTCACATCATCAAGATCCTTAATAATAAATTTCTTATAAAAAAACGTCTTCAAAGCTATGAGGTGGAATCAAGGTCACCTCCAACCACAATTATGTCATTAACATACACTAGAAGTACAATGAAATGAGTAGAAGAATGCAAGGCAAAGAGAGTGTGATTTGCTTGTGGCTTCACAAAATCGTAAGAAGTTAAGGCTGATGACAATTTGGAAAACCATTGTCGAGAAGCCTACTAAAGCCCATACAATGACTTGTTTAACTTGCAAACAATATGTTGCCCCTGTTGACTAAAACCAGGAGGGATTTCCATATAGACCTCCTCATCCACCATGAAGAAAAGTATTATTAACATCCAATTGGTGTAAAAAGCAATTGCCAGATGGAACCATTGCTAATAACATCTGATAGTCACAAGTTTGGCTACAGGTGAGAAGGTTTCTTGAAAATCAAGATCTTTAATTTGAGTATAACCCTTAGTCACTAATCTTAGTTTTTACCTTTCAATGCTGCTATAAGGCTTTTATTTAATTTTGTACACCTATTTGCAACCTATAGGTTGCTTTCCATTAGGTAAAGTGGTAAGAGTCCAAGTGTTATTGGCTTCTAAAGCATGAATCTCAATTGCCATGGCTTCATGACAATGGATATGCAAAACAACTAGTTTAAAAATTTTAGGTTCATAATGGATTGAAGCAAAACGAACTAAAATCTGTATGAAGGCGACAACTTATTATAGGAAAGGAAATAAGTAATAGAATAAGGAAGTGAAGTAGACTTACCAACACTTGGTTCTGATGAAGTTGGGGAATGTATGAGCAACACCTAACTTGCAATGATAAACCTATAAGTAAGAGGGTTGCTTTTGAGCTCTGGAAGATTGTCTAATAGCAGGAGGATTTAGTCTAACATTGAAAGGATTGGGAGACGATGATGTAGAAGGAGCATTTTGTGACATTAGAGGTGAAGTGGAAAAAGAAATGGCATGGTTTGGAGTATACTTCTTCTAACAAAAAAATAGGAGAAAAAAAAGAAGAATTGGAACTGGAAAGGAGAGCCATGCCTGGTTTGATTCAACCAAGAGAGTAGAGGAGAAAAAAAAAATACTTTAGCTTGAGGCTATGATGGAGTTTTTTTATTTATTTATTTATTATTATTAGATTGCCAAAAAGCTTTCGAGATTTTCAATTTTTTCATCCTATTACATTAAAAAAAAAAAAAAACAATTTGGTTGTTGTAATGTGTGAAAATTCTCTAATGATATTTTTAAATTTTAATATTACATATGGATTAATCAGAGGCCAAAGTGGTGCATTAGCCATGCCAATAAAACATAACATAAAAATATAAACACAAAATCGGCTTTAAAATTCCTGAAATATAAAAGTAACAAAAGTTTAAAACTAAGAAATATATTAAATAACAAGACTAAAATAGCTTTGTTACTTGTAAGTTTATTAGTACACACTACTTATTGTAGAACACAAGAAATGGTTCATGATCTACACAAGAAAACTGCAGCTGGTAATGTTATGGTGAAAATTGATGTGTCTAAAGTTTATAGGGTTGATTGTGGTTTTCTTATGAAAGTTCTTGCTCGTTTTGGCTTTCTGAGAAATTCTGTAGGCTCGTGGAGGGATGTGTGAGCTCGCCCTTGTTTTCTGTTATGATGAATGGGGCGTACAAGGGTTTCTTTAAGTCTATGCGTGGTCTCTGTCAAGGGGATTCTAAGTCACCTTATTTGTTCATTCTCATGGAGGATGTTTAATCTCGGCTTCTTGGGCGGAATTTTGACAAGGGTAGGATAAGAAGTTTCTCTCATCCAAGGGGGATGCCTTTAATCTCTCACTTGCTCTATGCTGATGACCTTTTAGTTTTTGTTAATGGGGAGAAGAGATCCATAAGGCAGTTTATTCGCACTTTGGAGATTTATGAGAAATGGTCGGGACAGTTGATTAGTAAGGAAAAATTTGCGCTCTTTTTCTCTAAACATATCAGCTTGAGTAGGGGACAGAATTTGATGCGGCTGACAGGATTTGTTGAGGGTTCTTTTCCTGTGATTTATCTTGGAGCTCCAACTGTTGTGGGGCGATTGAAAGTGCGAGATTTGGAACCTTTGGTGGCAAAAATTAGAAGAAAAGTAGTGGGATGGAAAACTTGTTTACTTTCTCATGATGTCAAGCTCATTTACTTTCTAAGGATGTCAAGCTCATTTACTTTCTATGGATGTCGAACTCATTTACTTTCTAAGGATGTCAAACTCATTTACTTTCTAAGGATGTCAAGCTCATTTACTTTCTATGGATGTCAAGCTCATTTTACTTAGACATGTGCTTTCGCGTATGCCTACCCACCTTCTCACAGTTATGAATGTTCTTTCGCGTATGCCTACCCACCTTCTCACAATTATGAATGTTCCTAATGCTGTGCATTAGACAATCAACTCTATTCTTGCAAACTTCTTTTGGGGGGATTCACATGGAAAACATAAAAAGAAATGCCGTTCACAAAAGACTTTATGTAAACCTACTAGTGAGGGTGGTTTAAATCTAAGTGATTTTGGGGAAGTTCAACGTTCTCTCCATATGAAGTTTGTTTGGTGTCTTTTGACGATGGATAATCTTTGGACAAATTACTTTCGGGCAAAATATGTGAAGAAAGGTCATCTCTCTCAAGCAGTTCATTCGAATACAAGGTCTCGCTTGTGGAGATCTATCCTTTGAGTTATTTCGGATGTGATTGATCATGTGCATTTAAAGGTGATGAATGGGGAGGGTTCCTTCTGGTATGATCGATGGCTGGCAAGTGGACCTCTTAGTTAGCTCACGAATTCAGTCCAAAATGTTAACCTGAAAATTAGAGATGTGTGAGTAGAGGATGCATGAGATATGGAAAAATTGGTTGAGTTGGTGGGAGAAGAAAAAGCTGATGAGATTATTCTTTCCATTGCTACGGGAAAGGAGGGGATGGATTTGTTACTTTGGATGCCAAGTTCTCATGGTAAGTTTTCATTTGCTAGTGATGGAATTTGATTCGAATAAAGGCTCCAAAGGTTTAGGGCATGGATTGGATCTGTCATTGCCTTCTTCCAAAGAAGGTGTCAATCTGTAGTTGGAAGGCTAGATACAATTGCTTGCCTGTTGATGCTAGGATCCAATTAGTGGGTATTCCTCTTGTGTCTAAGTGTGACTGCAGCAGATTGGGCCAAATTGAAAATGCTGATTATCTGTTGAGCAGAGGTGAGTTTGCTTTTTGGGTATGGAAACTTGCTAAAGTTGCCCTTGGCATCCCTAGATTGCACGCCAATAGTTGGTGGTCGCGTATGGTTCACTGGTTATCCTATGCCAGGAAGACTACACAATGAGGTCTTTTAATCTATTTTTTGCCAAGCTTGATTACTTGAAGACTCTGGTTGCACAGGTGTAAAGCTCGTATAGAGGGTCATTTGGAATCAGTGGAGAGTGTGTCTGGTTGGCAGTGAAGGTCTGGTTAAAGAATTTATTAGCTCAGTTGACTAAGAGCTTCCCTATCTCTCATTTTGATCAGGACATTTTACAAGCATTGGCGGTGCAAACTCGAGAGTCACCTGCTATTCATCCATCAATTGTGCGCTGGACTAAGCCATCAACGGGTAGGGTGAAACTCAACGTGGACGATAGTAGCAGAGGCAATCCCGGGAGTTGTGGAGGTGGGATTGTAATACGTGATGAATGTGGAAATTTTCTTGGTGCCTTCTCATCTTTCTTTGGGTAGGGTACTAATAACGCAGCTGAGTTGCGGGCCTTAACTGTAGGAATTCTTCTCAGCAAGGACATAGGTTATTTGCATGTAGAGATTGAATACGATTCAAGAGTTTGTTATGAAGCCTGTGGGTTGAAGCCTAGTGAAGCGGAAATGGGCCAGAATTGATTAGGTGAATGGCCAGGCCCATGGATGGAGTGTAAACGCTGCATTTTGAAGTTCTTTAGGAAGGCTTCCGTAATGAGAAAATAAAGGAGATGTTCTTATTTTAATGTTGTCAATTTACTTTTATGCCCTACTTTACAATTGTTAGTTTTACACTTGTAAGCCATTGATTGGCTGAGTTAGTTATTTTCTGTAGAGGGGATCTAGAAAAGGTGAGGGACGTGCGTGCGATGGTTTTCATATGGAAATTGTAAGAATTGGCCGACTGTTCTCGGAGGTTGGGTGTTCCTCGAAAATGCCCATTTACAGTGAATGAATCTTGTGATTCTCTTCTATAGTTCTATCCATTCTACTTTACATTGCAATTACATTATATGAAAGTTCATAGCAAGTGGTATCAAGTCTCCAATCATGTACCCAAAAAATAACCACAAAATTTTCCTTCCCACATAAGCCAAACACCAACTTAGATAATACTACAAAATTGCCATTCCCACCTCAAGCCAAACACCAAACCAGAAAATCACCAACATTCCTCATGGCTGATAATACATGTTCCAAACACCAGGAATTCACAATGAGACATGATGCTTAAGATGAAAGGATTCATGCCATACGTGAAATTCTGACCTAATTGACTGAGATGGTCCGAGCCTTAGTGACCAATTCTGCTACCCAGGTGGCTCACCGTGACTACACCCTGCACCATGACAGAGAAAACAATGAAATTTGCAGAGATTTCCGTAGAGGTACTAAACTTGATTTTCCTTACTGTGATGGTAAAAACCCAGCTACTTGGGTATTTAAAGCTAACCATTACTTTGACTATTATCAAACCCCACCTGCTCACAAAATTGCTTATGGCCTTATACCACATGGAGAGTGATACCTTAATTTGGTATCAAGATGCAGTAGAAACAGGCCAATTTAATAACTGGGAGACATTCACTAGAACCTTGGTATTACACTTTAGACCATCTGCTTATGATGATCCTATGGAGGCACTTACTAGGCTCAAGCAAGTCACTACTCTATCTCAGTACAAGGTACAATTTGAGGCTCTTTCTAATAGACTTCGAAATCTTCCAGAAGCTCACAAACTTAGTTGCTTTCTTAGTGGGCTGAAAGATGAAATTTGTCTTCCGGTGTGGATGTTCAACCCATTGAACCTTATTCTTCCTTTGGGCTAGCAAATATTCAGGAGGAATATTTGACCAACTCTAAAAGATCAGTGAAAGGGTGGGGTGAGAAAACAGGTTCCCCTAGCTCATGTTTGATACCTGGCACTCACCTGAGTTTTCCTACAATGAAGGGGCAACCTGGACAAGGGCAGAGGGTATTTAAGCCCATCAAACAGACTTCATTTGCTCAGATTGATGCGAAGAGGAGACGGGGTCTTTGCTATCACTATAATGACAAATGGAACACCTTACATGTATGCAAGTCCCCTAAACTCTATGTGATTCATGGTTGGGAGGAAGATATGGATGAAAAGGGAGAGGAAGTTTTTTTTGACACACATGATACAAAAGATGCTACACTTAGAGACAAGGCTGAGAAACAAATAGAGATTTCCCTAAATGCCATCACAAGAGCTCCATTTTAAAAAATAATGTGCTTATGTGGTTCTATTGGAGGAGAAAGTGTGGTAATCTTAGTGGATTCAGAAAGCACCCATAACTTCCTAGATCCCTTGATTGCTAGAAGGGCCAAATTGGAAGTGGATCCAACAAAGCAGCTGAATGTTAAAGTCGCAAATGGAGATTCATTTACAAGTGAACGGTTCTGCCCCAACACCTCAATTAAATTGCAAGGTAATCATTTCACTGCACCATTTTATTTGTTAACTCTGGGAGGTTGTGATGCTGTGTTAGACATCCAGTGGTTAGATACATTGGGCTGCATTAATTGGAACTTTTCCAAGCTTATTATGAATTTTCAGTGGAAGGGAAAACTGATAAAATTGTTGGGTTTGCAACTGGGCAGATCCGCTTTTGAGGAGGGCAGTAGAGTGAAAATTACTCCTAGTAATGGTTCCAAGGGGGTCTTCATTCAACTAAAAGCCATGAAACTTTTACCATAACTAGACAGCAAGCCTCCTAGGCCTATAAATGGGGAGATTGATGCATTGTTGAGACAAATTGGGAGAATTTTTTAGGAACCTATTGGGCTTCCTCCAGTGAGAACCCAAGACCATAAAATCATTTTACAGAGGGAACAACTCCCATTTCAACCATACCCTATCGATACCCCTTCTATAAAAAAACTGAAATAAAAAAGCTTGTGGCAGATTTGTTAGAATCTGGGATGATTAGACCCAACTTTAGTCCTTTTTCCTCACCCATTCTCTTGGTACGCAAGGCAGACCTGTGTATTGACTACAGGGCCCTCAACCACGAAACAATTAAAGATAAATTCCCTATCCAGTCATTGATGAACTTTTGGATGAGTTACATGGCTCGGTTATCTTTTCAAAATCGGATTTAAGGTCCAGGTACCACCAAATTAGGGTGGCCTCTGAGGATGTTCCCAAAACAGCCTTTCAAACCCACGAAGGCCATTATGAGTTTTTGGTGATGCCATTTGGGCTCAGCAACGCACCAGCCACGTTCCAAGACTTGATGAATGAGTTGTTTAAACCTTTTTTAAGAATGTTTGTTTTGGTTTTTTTAGATGATATATTGGTTTATAGCCACTGTTTAAAGGACCACTTGAGCCATCTTAAACAAGTGTTGGAAGTTCTTACAACAAACCAACTCTTTGCCAAGTTGTCTAAATGCACCTTTGAGGTGCCTGAAGTTGAGTATTTAGGACATGTGGTGTCATGGGAGGGGGTTAAGGCAGACCCTAGTAAAGTGTCTTCTTTGTTAGAATGGCCAATCCCTAGTAATATAAAGGCACTACGGGGTGTCTCAGGATTGACGAGGTATTACAAAAAATTCATTAAGAACTATGGCCACATAGTTGCACCCCTCACTGCTCTTCTCAAGAAATATGCATATTCTTGGTCCCCCGAGGCCACTGTGGCTTTCCAATAGCTTAACACTGCAGTTTCATAGCCACCAGTTCTTAAGCTTCCAGACTTTACCAAGGCATTTTCAATTGAGTGTGATGCTAGTGGATGTGGCATAGGGGCAGTGCTCATGCAAGGGGGTAACCAATCTGTTTTTTCAGTAAGCCTTGAAGGGTAAGGCCTTGCACTGTCCACTTATAAAAGGGAATTGTTGGCACTAGTCACCGTAGTGCAAAAGTGGAGATCATATTTGTTGGGCTAGGCTTTTGTGGTCAAAACTAACCAACAAGCCTTAAAGTTTCTGTTAGAACAGAAAGTGGGAACAACAGCCCAACAAAAATGGGTTACTAAGCTAATGGGCTATGATTTTACAATTGAGTTCAAAAAAGGGAGAGAGAATAAAGTTGCATATGCCTTATCTAGAAGGCTCGAGAGTTCTGTGGAGGAAGATGGGTTATTAGCAGTCATTTCACTTCCCAAGGCTGAATGGATTAGGGAACTGAAGCAGAGCTATAAATCTGCATCTGAATTGTTGGACTTAATGCAGAAAATTGAGGATCACCAACCAGTTCCTAAAGGGTACACAACGCTGCAGGGGCTGCTACTTAAGAAGGGGAGGGTGGTCATAGCCCTTAATTTTGAGTTTAAAGCGAAGGTTTTACAGTTTATACACAATGATCTAGCTACGGGTCACTCAGGGTTTCTTAAGACCTACTAACGGGCCAAGAGAGATTTTTTTTGGCATGACATGAAGAAGAACATCAAGAACTTGGTCAAGTTTTGTGATGTGTGCCAGATCAAAAAATCAGAAAATGTCTATCCTGCAGTTCTCTTACAACCACTAATCTTTCCTAAACAAGCTTGGAAGGAGATTTCTATGGACTTTGTGGAAGGCCTTCCCTCATCTAAAGGGGCCAATGTCATCTTAGTGGTTATTGACAGGCTCACAAAGTATGACCATTTCATGAGCTTGTCACATCCCTATACAACCACTGATGTAGCTCATGTATTTTTTAAGGAGGTATTTAAACTGCATGGTTTTCCAAAAACCATTACCTCAAACAGGGATCCTATTTTCCTAAGTGCCTTCTGGAAGACCCTGTTTGCGTTGCAGGGAACATCACTAAACTACAACTCAGCTTACCATCCACAAAGTGATGGCCAAACTGAGGCTTTGAACAAGGCAGTGGATAGGTATCTCAGGTGTTACGTTGGGGCCAAACCTAAACAATGGGTACAGTGGTTGACCCTTGCAAAGTGGTGGTATAATACTTCATACCACACCTCTGCAAATATGTCACCTTTCGAGACCTTATACGGGTATCAACCCCCTAAGCTCACATCCTATGTCACAGGGACTACTGCTAATGACTCAGTTGACAAGCTACTTAAGTCCAGAGAACAGATCAAGCATATACTCAAAGAAAATCTCAACTTTGCTCAGCAAAGAATGAAGAAATATGTAGAGTTGCACAGAATGGAAAGGGAATTTGAAGTTGGACAGTGGGTTTACCTCATATTGCAACCCTACCGCCAGAAATCAGGGGTGGTAAGGCACAATCACAAACTATCTCCCAGGTTTTACGAACCCTTTCGGGTGGAGCAACACCTGGGGACAGTGGCTTACTGTTTGGAGTTGACACCGGAATCGAGGATCCACTCGATCTTCCACGTGTCTTGCCTCAAGCTCAAGCTAGGTGCCCAGATCAACCCTCTGCCATCGCTGCCTCCTATCAATGACCTTGGGGAAATGAAGCCTGAGCCGGAAGCAGTGCTGAACCGCCGTGTGAATCGCCATGGGAATCAGGAGGAATAGCTCCACTTGGTGGGCTAGGTTCTTTAAGCGGGGTGGGTTGTTATGAAGCCTGTGGGCTGAAGCCTAGTGAAGCGGGAATGGGCCATAATTGATCAAGTGAATGGCCAGGCCCATGGATGGAGTGGAGACACTGCATTTTGAAGTTCTTTAGGAAGGCTTCCGTAATGAGAAAATAAAGTAGATGTTCTTATTTTAATGTTGTCAATTTACTTTTATGCCCTGCTTTACAATTGTTAGTTTTACACTTGTAAGCCATTGATTAGCTGAGTTAGTTATTTTCTATAGAGGGAATCTAGAAAAGGTGAGAGACGTGTGTGCGATGGTTTTCATCTGGAAATTATAAGAATTGGCTTACTGTTCTTAGAGGTTGGGTGTTCATAACATTGCAATGAATGAATCTTGTGATTCTCTTATATCCATTCTACTTTACATTGCAATTACATTATATGAAAGTTCATAACAGAGTTGTCGTGGATTGGGTCAATACTCGAAGTTGTTCCATTTGGTACCTATGGGATTATTGGGATGAATGAGTTCAGTCCCTTTCTAATCTACAATTTTCCATTTCACATCAGTTTAGAGAAGGGAATTTGCCTGCTAATTTTCTTGCAAGATATGGTGCGAAAGGCTTGAACAAGAGATATGAGGCTACTGAGTTGCTTCTTCGACAATTAATAGGCATGTTGCGCTTGGATAAATTGGGTTTTCTGCACTTACATTGATAGTTTGGGTTCTGTTGATATTTTATTTTGGTTGGTTTGGTTTGCTTTTACACGTTGGTTTGCACGTTGGTCTTATTTGTTTGGTATTGCTATTATGTATAAGGTTTCCTCAACCATAAGTGAGGTTTTCTTTCAATAAAACATAGAGGTGTTGCCCTCCTTTTTTGTTTTTTTAAAAAAAGAACACAATACAATTATTAAAAGAAATAAAAACGCAAATATTTTATGCTAATTGTAGCGATAGGCTTCCACATCAATTGGTGATGCAATTTTTACATTGGCCAGACTGGTGAAGAGCTCCTCCTGCAAATTAAGGAAACTATCACTGAAATTTTATTGGGTCTAGAGATTGGTGACACTACTGATGATTAAGTCAGTTTATTTCATTTATGGAGAGAAAATCAATGGTAGGGAGTGTTATTTAGAATGAATTTGTTATCTTCTTTTATTGTGGAAATGCCCTTCTCAATGTTTTTTATTTTATTTTATTTTTTATGAGTAGATTCCTTATATGTTTGTCACAATTTAGGCTTGGAGTTATTAGAATAATTAAAGAAATTATCCCCTAAAAAAGTGGGGTTGCAAAGTTGTCTTCCTTCATGGGTTTAGTGAGAGGGACCCATTAGATAATGGGTGGCTCTACAACTACTGCTCCCAGCTCCCGCTGAGCTACCGTTAGTTATAGGATCATTTTTTTTTTTTTTTTGCTTTTTCATACATGTATTTTTTAACACTTTTAAATATTATATTAAAAAAATGAAAAAATACAATATTATTAAAAAACACTTTCTTAATCATTAAGTAAAAAAAACTAAATTAAAAATTCCAGCGGTAGCCCCCAACGGGAAGAGTATCATTTCCCTTAGATAATTTCTTATTTGGAGCAAAAGTAATTCCTAGAGCTCAACCCCCGCCCCCCCGATAGCATAGCTCAACATCTTATCATGTCGCATCCCTAGTAGGGATTTCTTAAGGCAATCTCGATTTATTAAGATTATTTTTATAAGGATTTTCATCAAATATTACAAATCAACCAAATCCTAAATTGATTCACTCTCCTACCAAGTGTGAGTGAGGCCTTACTTTCTTTTCTTTACTCGATGGTTCCAAGTGATGTCCTTTGTGCCATTACAAGGTTAGTTCAAGTGCTATTGAGAGCATGATTAATTTGGACTAGGGCTTTTCGCGCCACTTCAGAATACAAACTCGTACAAGGTCTATGATGTATTGCCAGGGTACTAGCTTGTGCAAGGCTTTTTTGTCCTGCTGGGGGTACTAGCCCGACAAGGCATTTAGCGATTTGGGTCACTCATCTGAATCCAAGTGAAATCCTTGTTCCTTGAATTCCTGCCTGCTTAATCCCTGGACACATCTAAACTTAGGAAAGCATACATAGTGGCTTCACCACTAACTAGCTTAAATTTGGTTGGATATTGATATGAATCCATTCATATATGTATCTTTGTAAGATCAAAATCTGCAAAATAAGTTTGAGTTAGATTCCTTCACCGGAAGAGAGTTATCAATGGCAGAATTAGCTTAGGAATGTTAACTGGGCACCAAGAATCGTGCCACCAAAAGAGTAATGTCATGGTATAATACCTCAACCCCTATAAATACCCTACCAATTATGCTCTAAATGTATTATTCTAAGTTGATTACTGAGAGAAGTAGTTTCTTCTCTAACTTAACCATCGAAGGCATTCCCATCTGGGTTCTTTGAGGCTCTTGTTTTGGTTGCAGGGCTTGGCAAGAAACCTCAACTTGCTCGATGAGAAGAGAGCAGAGGCTGAGGTAAGAGCAGCAACCTATAAGAAAGGGCAACGACTTACTTCAATAAGAGAGTCAAACACAAAACATTCAAAGTCGGAGACATCGTGCTAAGGGAAGTCAGCACCACCACTCAAAAAGAAGGAAAAGGCTTTCTTGGGCCAAGTTAGGAAGGACTATGAGTCATCGTAGCCAGCAACAGACCTAGCGCTTACCATTTGGAAGATATGAATGGAAAGAAGTTGTCACACCAGTGGTACGCAGAGCACCTGGGGAAGTGTTTCGTTAATAACTTCATGTAACCGAAACAAACGATGAATAAGAATCACTCTTGTTCAAGTAGTCACACCCATGACTCTTCGAATGATTAAGGCAGACTAGCAAGGAACTGTTACTGCTCGCACAAGCAAAGACAACACATATACACTTTCGCCATGATAACGGTCAAGGAAACCTCTCGCGCTAAAAAAGCAAAGCCTAGCAGCGTGCAAGCTGAGCTTAGGCAAACAAGGCATATATACGACTTCAACGCGATATCAATCAAGGAGACCTTCTAGCCCAAAGAACCAAGCCTACCAAAGTGCATGTTGAACTTAGGCAACTAAGGCTAGCATACGCATTGGTGACCATAGCGATCGAGGAAACCTCTCATGCCCAAATAGCCAAGCCTAGCAAAGTGCAAGCTGAGCTTAAGCGACCAAGGCTAACACACACCTTGGTGACCATAGCAGTTGAGCAAACCTCTTGCGCCTAAAGAGCCAAGCCTGGCAAAGCTTAGGTTGAGCTTTGGAGACCAAGGCTAACAAATGCCTTGGCGACCATAGTGATATAGAGAATCTCCCGTACCCAAATAGCCAAGCCTAGCAACGACCAAGGCTAACACACAACTTGGTGACCATAGTGGTCAAGGAAACCTCCCATGCCCAAAGAGCCAAGCCTAGCAAAGTGCAGGTTGAGCTTTAGCGACCAAGGCTAACACAAGTCTTAGCAACCATAGCGGTCAAGGAAATCTCTCGCACACAAATAGCCAAGCCTAGCAACATGAATGTTGAGCTTCGACAACCAAGGTTGACACACGCCTTGGTGACCATAGCGATCGAGGAAACCTCCCCCGCCCAAAGAAGCAATCATAGCAATGTGCAAGTAAAGCTTCAACATCCAAGGCTGACACACACCTTGGCGACCATGGTGAACAAGGAAACCTCTCGCACCCACGATGGGGACCTAGAAAAATCCCATGCCACAGTAGATTCATGATAAGAAGGACAAGTGGGGTAAACCTTAGGTGATCAAGTACATAACCTAACTACATTGAAAGGGAAGAAATAGCCAAAGGAGCTGTAGCTCTTGGGAAGTGCAATGCAAACAAAAAGCAAAAGAACAACAACAAGATTGGTGGCAAATGTAAAAGAAAATTTGCTACAACCATTAGTCACAAAAATATATCTATTACAAAATATACCCCTTACAAAATAAGTATGTTACGAAATATCCTAACTAACATTGCAACCAGTGTAGCCAAAGGGAGGAGCTATCCCTGAGGCTAAGTTTTCGAGCTGTTATTAGGAGGATGAGGAAGCGGTTGGGTGAAGAAGGCTTCGAGCATCACATCGCCTCCTAAAGAGTCTAAAATAGCCAAGGTCACCATGTTGGGGAGGACATTACGCAGCTCCAAGGCCCTAAAGTCTTCTCCAAGATGAGCTAACAGGAACCTTCTTGATTTCTAGAGGCCAAGGTTATATCCAAATTTCCATGCTCACGCCGAAAGTCCAACACCTCGGCCTTTAGTGTGACAATCTCCACCTCTTGCAACACCGAGTGACTGCCCAGGCGGGAGTAAGCCTCCCCCCATCATTTCGTCTCTTCTATTGCCTCAGAAAAAACTTGAAAGGCTCCTTCCATGAATGAATGGGAAGACTGGACCTACTCCTCCAAACCAGACTAGCGTTAGGTGACCCATTGAGCCAAAGAAGATAAGCCCTACAAGGAATGACCTAGGACAATTATAACAAGCAAAAGGAAGATTACAACATGCTAGTAGCAGAGTTACGTATTGGAGAGAGGAGTTGTCCAAGTTCCTTGCCTATTTTGGCAACTAAGGGATCGAAAGACTCGCTTTTGGGTTTAACGAAGTGGGCAGAATCTTGGAGGAATCAAGATCCTCTGAATGAGGACTGAGGAACTGCATCAAGCGAAGTATGGTCAACCTACTCGGTAGGGGCTACCAGGGAGGCCATCCTCGAAGGACATGCAATGGGGAGGAGATTTCCCTGCTTGGAGAAGGAACCACAAGACGAGACTCCAAGGGGTCAGTAGAAGTAGTGTTGCCCCACCAATTCTCAGGAATTGCCTAAGCCAATTGCAATAGCAATCTCAAGTACTTCCTCTCTAAAGAAAATACTAGGCATGGGTGCGCCCTATGCAGAGGTTGCTTCGCCTACAATAGTCTCACTGACAATAGACAAAACTTCTTCAGTTAGGGCCCATTTCATTCCAAGGATGTAGGCAAATCAGTGGCGGCTTCAACACTCCCCACCCTTGCTTGGGCTAGGAGTTAGTTTTTCCCTTGCACCTCGTCCCCGCCCATATATACTCCTTAGCCCTGTCTGTTTGACAAGCGGACGGGTGGCACTGACCATCTTCGTATCCCTGCCCTACGCATTACTATTCATCCAGTTTGGTGGGAAACCATGTTCGTGTTTGATGGACGTGGCTCTCCATGCACGGAGACCACCAAATCAGTCACTTGGCCGATCCTCCACACCTACCTTGAATGAGAACCGAGTCAACCAATTAACCAAACAACCAATGAAAATCTGGAAGTAGGACATAGAGAAGAAATGAAGAAGAAGAAGAAACATAGACAACTAGGCAAGTTTTGGAGGAGAGACAGACAGGCAGAAGAAGAAGAAGAAGAAAGTAAACCAAAAAAAGAATGAGAAATGAGAAGAGGGTGTGGAGAAGAGTGTGCGAAGAAGAGAAGGCCAAAGAAGAGAAGAAAAGAAAGAGGAGATAGAGAATAAATGAAGAAGAAAAAGAGGAGGAGAGAGAGAGAGAGAGAGAGAGATGGCGGCTGGAGAAAATGAGTCAGGTTTAGGGTTTTTTCTTAAGTATATGTGTGTGTGTGTGTCATAAACAACGGGGGAGGGGTGAAGTAGAACATTGTCGAGCTAAAGCCTAACCCACCCTCATTCACTTTCATTAAATTTATAATGAAACCTGGCACCTTCACGAGATAACGGGCCCCTACAGGATGGGCGGATTGGGTGGGCAGATCGAATTTCGAGGGCTTTCTGCCCAGGCCTTCTTGGAGAAAGCCTTTTGTCGCCAACTTCTAACACCTTGACGGATTTGCATGGATCCAAAGATGAGGAGGACGATGGGCAAAACTTCTTGAACAGCGCATTAGGGAAAAAGCCTGGGAAGACGTTAGGAATTGTGTAAAAGAAGTTGGAATCCAGCAACGAGTCTAGATCCTAGGCCCCATGGCCTATTACATCCGCAAGGCGATAATCATGCAACGGTGGTTGCGAATGCCTAGTTTCTCGTTGATCCCCAGAGGTAGGGATAAAATGAGTTTGGGTAAGCGGGGTCGCTACAAGCACATGACTTGTCACGGGTTTCGTCGCCCTCTGTGTAAGTTCTCTTTCCCTTACTGTTCGAAGGAGCAAGGGCAAACCTCTTGTGTTGACAGGTGTGCTCTAGATCCGTTGAGCTCAAGACTTGACAGCCCAACATGATCTAAGTTCTCCTAACCCATGCGTAGATGAGATCCAAACATGTCATGTTCCCCCTAGTGGCAGTCACTTCAAAGCTGTGAATGTTAGGGATAGAACTCCAAGAGGCCCTGATAAGAAATTCACAGCAGACAGACTCGCTGGAAGAAAATTCCCAACCAACTCCAAAAATGAAAAAGAATTCACGATCCCAATTCTTGATGTGGGAGTAGTGGGACTCTAGGTGGATGACTCGCTAACCGTTGTGCGAACGAAAATTGCATTGGTTCCCGTCGTGCCTCCTCACGCCATAGACATGGAAAAATTCATGAGCGGTAAGGTTGCGGTTCTCTTCTCCCACTGCTTCTAGGGCATGCCTCCAAATAACACAACAGGACAACAAGATCCTCCAAGTGTTAGGCAAGAGTTGAGCAGGAGCCAGGCCCAAATAGTCCAAAATGTCGGGAAGTGGAGTCTTAGTCCCATCAAGAACATGCCGATGTAGAGCCTGACGTATTCTGTAGTGCCCTCCGAGTTGATAATGTTGCTATGAGAATCAGAAGGACCTCTCTAACTCAAGAATGTCATATTGTTCTCTCATGGTGTCTAGTTCCACTTGGGTGGTACTCTGTGAGAATAGTCCAGTGACTGGTATGAGCAAGAAGAACGGGAAGTATTATGGGAAGGATTTTTTAGAGCCTTCAAGGTAGAGAAGTGTGAAGACTCGAGAATGAAGGAAGATAGGAAATGAGATGAGGTGGTAGAATGCAAAAAAGTGAACAAGAGCAAAAAGAAAGACTTAGAGTAGAAGGAAATAAGGAAAGTAGAAAAGGAACGTAGATTATGGGAAGATGAAGTAGCAAGAAAGTGCAAGTGCTGAGCAAAGAAGAGGGCGCCAAAATCTCACTTTCGCGTTGAAAGAACGGACGGGTAAGTCTTCTATCAAACGAACCGTCGGATTTCACGCTGCACAACGAAGTAGGTAGAAAGGTGTCAAAAGAGATGTTGAGAAGGAGCAACATCTAGAAAGACGAACAAAGAACAATAGGGAAAGAGCCGGGTGTCCATGGGAGTGCCTAGCAGATTCGAAAATGGTATGCATCAAAAAGAAAAATTCACACCTACACGTCTATGGTAAGAATTTTTAGGGTAACTATTGTGTGTGAATAAATATTTTGTTGGGGAGGAAAGGTTAGCTGGTGAAGAATGGTTAAGTCACGGGGGGTTCACGTGACTAAGGAAGAGCAAAGGATAAAGTTATACAAAACTCACTGTACGAGCCCATAGATAAAGCCCAGAAGGATGTCATATTTACCATGGTAAATCTTAGCCAATTGTATCTTTGTACGATCGGAATCTGTAGAATAAGTCTAAGCTAATAACTGCACCAAAAGAGTGCTACAACGGTATAACTGAGCTTAGGAAGGTAATATTCCTAACTAAGCACCAAGAATCATGCCCCTGAAAAAGTAATTCCATAATAGAATACCTCAACCCTTATAAATACCCTACCAGGTTCGTTCTAAAGGTATTCTAAGTTGATTAATGAGAGAAATATTTTCCTCCCTAACTTAATTATCGAAGGCATTCTCTACAGGGTTTCTCGAGAGTCTTATTTTGGTTGCAGGTTGGTAGAGTACGTGAAGGTGTCACGCGAATATACATCAACATTACCATTGCACGAGATGATATTAAAGAACCTTACGATTTTTATTTGTAACTTGATTAGTACATTTTATTTCTATCATGTACAATTTTTTTTTCCTGAGTTGAAAGGGTAGGAAGTGGCTTCCATAACTAAGTTCTATTTGTTGGAATCAAACGTGATAGACTTAAATGAAGAGAAGCCCCTATTTATATCGTGAACATGTTAGTCAACAATGAATGTTGCATCAATAATAAGGGAAATGATACTCCCACCTACACTTTCTACTAACAAAGTGTACCAATTCTGTTTCTTTTTTAGGATTTTTGTTTCTTTATATTTAAGTATTGTGTTTTTCATTTTTTTTTTCATTTTTTTTAAAAAAAATACATAAAAATGCTTTGAAAAAGGGAAAAGAAAATTACACAGTCAGTACCGAATTCAGTATCGACTATCGGTGACTCTAGCACCACCCCAATAAGAGTTCTACTATGCTTCAGGCTTAGTTTGTAACACTCTGGCCACACTGGCCAACATGTACATTGAGTTGGCTTAAGTGAAAAAAAGAAACTAACAGCAAATGCCCCATTTGGTCAACCTCTTAAATCTTTCAAAAGAGTAAAAAAATCCTTAAGGAGCAGCCACAAGTTTTCCCCATCTGCTTGATCCTGAAGTTGTGTTCTCTAGTGTTGCATTGCATCCTCATCGCCTATAAGTGAAGATTCAACCCACGAAAGCAGGGTTCTTCAATGACACCATGAAGCTCTTGCATTTGCATTTTGATTTTCTTCTTTTTGATTTAATTTTGGGATTTTTTTTCAGGTTCTCTACTTTACATTTCGAAATCTTTGTAGAGTTTATGCTAAGATTGTTAAAAGGTACATATGTCTTTGCCTTTCTGGGTCCTCCCTGATTTTTGGGTTGAATAACTCTATTTTCCCTTTGGTTTTGTTTGTTTTTTCTTTTTCTTTTAAATTTGGCCATTCACATGTTATCATTTTGACTAGCAAACACAAAAAATTTCATTTCCACTAACATGTAATCATTTTTAATATTTCCAGCATAAACCAAATTTGTGAAGGATTAATACCTTATTGTGTGCTTGGGAACCACCATATTGTAGTGCAAGTGTGTCACCCATAGCCTAATAGACTGTCACTAAGTTCTTTGCTAAATGAGCAACATGGACTGCTTAAATTTGACAAATGTTGTCCAATATGCGTATGGACTAGCTACCTTTGGTCGTTAGCTGCATGCTTAAGGATTTATAGAATTCCCTGCTCCTCAGGACCCTTTCTTTAGACATGCATTTGATGTCATAGTTTCCATTTGCATAACAACTTCCACCTCCATCAGAAAAATTTGCTTCCAAGTTCCCTGCATCCTCATTTTTATTAACAAAAATTCTATTCTTTAGTCCTTTTTTTTATTATAGAGATTCTCAAAAGAGTTGTGGCCGCTATATTTACTGCATCAACTAATCTTCTAAAGGAAGGCCATGAGCAACACAAAAAGTTTCAACAGTCAAAAAGATCACAAAAAGAAAACAATCAAAGAAAGACCGAAGTGAGGACAATGACAAAGTCAAAAGTAGAAGAAATCTTGAGGTTTGCAAAAGTTTGTCGTCACCGAGTGACCTAGCTTTTGCGATTTGGGTTGGTACTGTTTGAAGAAAGGAAGCCTCCCTGGCCAATGTCGCCGTCGAGTTAAATAGCTAGTGTCGCTGTCGGTTTGAAGAAGTTGTTGCCGAAACTCATCGCATTTGATTTTGAGAAAGCCAGCTCGTAGTAGGGGTGTAAATCCGTCCGGTTCAGTCTCAAGGAGATATCGGTCCATCATTTTTCCGAACCAAACCAAATCGATCACTCCTAGTGGACTGGACCGGACCGTTAGCTATCGGTCCGGGCCAGTTTCAAAATGGGGCCCAATCATACAAAAAAGTCCATCATTCTTGAAGTATACTAAAAAGCTTGCCATGTGTATTTTCGGCCCATTAGTATAAAAAAAAATTCACGATATTTGTAATTTTAAATAATACAACTATTTAATTTAATTTGCATATGTTTTACTTAAAAATAGCCTAAAAAAAATTGTTCAAATTATCAAAAATGATAATTATATATTAGTTAATTGATATTAGTTGATTAATAATTATATATTTAACATTTTATATTTTCAATAGTTATAAATTAGATGAAAATTACATAATTCACTTATATAACTAATATACAAAATAATATATGTAATTTATAAAAAATATTTAAAAATATATATTTGTAGTTTGATCGGTCCGACCCGGTTCGGAATGAAAAAATCTCATTCTAAGACAGGACCTTTCGGTCCCACAAATAAAAAACCGAAACCTACTAAAAAAAGTTTTCAATCCGATCCAGTCAGTTTTTCTAGTCTAGACCGAAAATTTTAAGCCCCTAGTTCGTTGAAGAAGGGGTTCACGGGTGCCAATTTCTTCCTAACGCCAATTCATTCCCTTTTTGTATGGAGAGTGTGGCCATAGTGTCAAAGAACAGTCTAATAAATAGAATTTTCGCCCCAATAATAAACCAATTTCGTTCTGAAAAGAGTTTCTTGGCTAGAAACCCAAACGGGGCCTCAAGTCCCTGAATGAATGGAATAGTGATCAGTGATTCCTCAGCTTAGTTTCACTCTCCCCCGTTGATTCTCCGTTCTGACTGCGAAAGTATACTCGTATTCAGAGCCCTCTTCTCCGAATCGAATATCATGAGGGTATTAGATAGGTACAGGCTCACTATCTTGCAATCTACGCCATTTTGTCTGCCTTTCACGAGGCCGCAAAAATTCAAATTTGGTCCATTCAATTTTTTCACTCAGAAGAGGTTCAAGAAACCAGTAATCTCTGCCCGAACTCGCTTGGAAGACCGAGTCAGGGACCCCAAGCTTGACAAGCTCGTCACCTCCATAAAAAAACTCAGAACCATCTTCAACCTGCTTGAGCTAATGTTGCAAAGAAAACGCGGTCCCTTCGTTTCCGTACAGTTGATGTCCCGGTGGAGGAACATCGTTGGACTAAACATCGCTATCGGCGGTTTTATTAAAAAATACCCACACGTGTTTGAGCTGTTTACGCATCCAATTAGGAGGAATTTATGCTGCCGCATTAGGCAGAAGGTAAGAGTTTTGATGAGGGAGGAAGAGAATGCTGTTAAAGAATGTGAGTTGGAAGCTGTATGCCGCGTGAAGAAGTTGTTAATGATGTCGGTCAGTGGCACTGTTCGTCTTCATGCTTTGAGGTTGATAAGAACGGAATTGGGTTTGCCCCGGGATTTTCGTGACTCGATTCTTGCAAAGTATTCTGGTGATTTTAATTTAATTGGTTTGGAGGTAGTGGGATTGGTTTGTAGGGATGAGAATTTGGGAGTTGCCCAAGTTGAGACGTGGAGGGAGAAAGAGTATAGAGAGAAGTGGTTGAGTGAGTTCGAGACCAAACACGCATTTCCTATTAATTTCCCGACTGGGTTTAAGATCGAGGCAGGTGTTAGAGACAGGTTGAAGAATTGGCAAAGGCTACCGTATTTGAAGCCGTATGAGAGGAAAGAAGTAGTTCGGGTTCGAACTTGTGGAGGGATGGAGCGGTTTAAGAAGAGAGCAGTCGGAATTCTTCATGAGTTATTGAGCTTGACAGTGGAGAAAATGGTTGAAGTTGATCGTTTAGCTCATTTCCGAAGGGACTTTGCCATGGAAGTTAATGTGCGGGAACTACTTCTTGAGCATCCTGGAATTTTTTACATATCGACGAAAGGGAATCTACAAATGGTCTTTCTTAGAGAAGCATATTGCAAAGGATATCTGATTGAGCCCAACCCAATATATGTTGTTCGAAGGAAGATGTTGGACCTTGTCTTGCAAGGGTGTCGAAGTACTGGAGAATTTGTCACTGAGAAGGAAGTCAAGGAGGCTAGTGATTCTTTAGTCTATAGAACTGATGGTGAAGGTGGGAGAGATGGAGACTGGGTTATTCCAATTGTGGAGAGTCTTTGACAAAGGAAATCCTTACGACAGTGCAGGCGAAATCAATTATTAATTTGAAGAAGTTCACTGGAGGTAGTGAAAGTGATGCTTGCATTAAGGGTTAGTCGAATTTAACCATGTGATGATTGACATCTAATCTATGGAAAGTGGTCTTCTTCTCTCTAAAGTGTCAGATGATATCCTTCGTGGACCTCAAGGAGGTTGCCTCAAACAATGGACCACCCAAGGCGACTAGTTGCTAGTAACTCCCCGTGAAAAATATCGATTTTGGTAAGTTGCATCTCCCTGAATTCTTTTGTCTCGAGTGTTTATTTGGCCTGGATGTAGTAGTATCTCTTGATTGTTTCCCTAAACACCTGTTTGGCGCTGAAGAACCTGTACTTAATTTCATTGTCTAACTCGTGACATCTTCTTGGGTTTTCTTTTCTTATGGTTCATATCACAAGAATTTAGCACTTGCACGAAAAGAAGTGGTGCTTTCCTGTATGCTGAATAGTGTTCTCTATAGAAACAATTTTGTCATCAGTAATCGTTGTGATCCCCATATGTCTCATGTGCTGCCTTTAAATGGAGAGAAATGGCAAGAGCTTTGAAGATCGGGAACCTTTTTTGGATGAGCTTTAAGAGATTCTTTCTTCCTTCCAACACATTTTTCTGTGCATCTGTAGTTGTTCTTAACGGGGCTTGTTTTCCTGATTTATTTTATCCATTTGTAGTCCCTAACTGTAACTAGGTGTTCTCTTTGTGTACTTCTTGTGTCCCTGGATTACGTCCATTTACCTCTATTAATAAAATTTTATTTTAATATAAAAAGAAAAGAAAAGAGAGGCCAACATCTTAGCACTTCTTTATCCTATTCTTCAAAATACATAACCAAAATCTATTTATTTATTTATTTTATATATTGATTTTTACAATACATCATACATCAGCTTATCTATTTTTTCTCTATATCATTTAAATATTCTTTTTTAATATATTTTTTATTCATTTCTAATATTTCCTCTAACTATTAATGATATTCTCATATCTTTTAATATTTACAATATTTTCCTATATATAATGTCATATTTAAATTACTTAAAAAATAGAAAAAAACTTAAGAGTAAAACTATATATATATATATAAAAGGACCGCTTCTAAGCGGTCTGGCCAATTTTTCTCAAATAACAGCCTTCCAATTACGTGCTGCCACTTCAAAAATTACATCAAATTCAAGTTACACTCGTTCACATGAGAAAGCAAACAAATAGGAAATCGATCTCCTCTTCATGGGAACCTCAACTATGTTGTGTTTCCAGTTTCACCGCCGAGCAAAGTTCCACCGCAGCAGTCCACCTCCACCAGTTTGTCACCCACTATGCCCATATGAAAATTGTCCACAAATTCTGGAGCGAAAGTACCAATTTTGTAGAAAAAAATCCAATAAAGAATGAGAGAAATACAGCACAGTTAATTAAATTGCATTGATATTAACATTGAAGATGAAAATGAGAGAGAGAGAGAGAGAGAGAGAGAGAGAGAGAGAGAGAGAGAGAGAGGCAGGCTATTACCTTCCTGTGTTGCCGATCGAAAAAGAGATGCCCAAATCTAAGTATTTATTGCAGGTGAAGAGGAGAAAAAACACCGTCAAAATGTAAGAAAAAGATTTCCCTCTCACATTTGTAGAAAAAAAAAAGATAAAGACAAGAACAAAATCTTAAAAAAGAATTAACTTACAAATTTTTAGATTTAGATCTATAAAAAAATTCAACTTAGAAAGTAAAGCACTTTAAAGAAATCCCCATGTAAATCATAAATCAAAACACTTCGGAAAATTTATACTCAAATTTGTAGGAAAAAAAGAACCATAACTAACAATGACAAACAATGAAAATATAAAGCCTTACCAGAATCAAGAGGAGGAGGACGAGTCAGTCATGTCTAACCAATAATTTCTATTCCTTCTCTTCTTTGTTCAAACAACGAAAATATAAAGTCTTACCAGAATGTTGTGGTGGGGTTTTAATAAGCAAGTTCATGATTGCGATTGACTAGAAACTAAAAAGAGAATTTGGGTTATTTTTCCTTGGCAAAAAATCTTGGATTTTTTTCCCCTGATGGTGAAGAGGGCCCTGGGCGAGAATGGAGAGTCGTAATACCCTGGGTTCTGTGGGAGAGAATGGGTAGAGAAGGAGAGAATACGTGCTTTTTTTAACTAAATGCATGATGTCTTGATCATTTTCACATGAAGTAAATTTAGCTTAAACCAAACAAACCTGATTTGTTCAGAGAAAATTAATTTAATTTTTAGTATCTGTTCAATGCATCTATTTGATCCTGATGCCCCACACTTGATTGAAAGGGTAGCCTTATTATTAACATCAAAACTTCTAATGCATAAAAGTCAAAGATTGTGAGTCAAACTTTTGGCACCAGCTCTCGTTTTTTTTTTTTTTGGTATTGTTTTTACTTGTTTTGGAATGATTACTTATTGAATCTTGTATCTTTGTAACCACTTAGTTAATCTATATTATGCTTACTTTGAAAATATAAAAATAATAATAAAAAAAAAAGTCCAAAACTATAAATGGAGTGCTAGAAAGTAATGAGACAAGAGGGGCCCGTGTGAAAGTGATAAAGGGCTAAAATGAAAATAAGATAAAAAGAAAATGATGATGAAATGAGAGAGAAATAATAACAAATTGTTTAGAAGAATGAACAGTAACCACTACATGTAGCCAGTGTACTATAGCTAAACGGAAAATAGAAATAGAATAGATGATCTATTGGAGGGGACTTTTGGTCATCTTTTTTTATGTTCTACAGAAAATTATATTTTACAAAATCTACTGTGAATGCTCTGCTATGTTTTTATATTTGTATGCCATCATTTGCAATAACTACTCTACTTCAAAATTAATGCGGAACCCGATAAATCCCGAATTCAGGCAATTAAGCATGTGAAATTCTGTCTGTCCAAGGCTCCAAGCGTGATATTTCACTACTTGGAGATTCTAATCTTTGCTTATTCAAGACTCTAGTGGTGTAAAAACAGCTCTAACTTATTTTTAGGAGTGACAATTTGAGTATCATGTCAAATTATGAATATTAGATTATATGAGTTAATCCGAACACGATTTGTTTAATTGCAATGGTGCTAGGACGGTATAACAGGTTTGGTGACTAGGCTGCGGTGGAAGGAGGCTGTGCTTCACGGTGGCCTCTGGTTTGCTTTCAACAGAGGGCGGCGACGTGGACGGATTCGTCACGCAATTTGGATGTGTCTAGGACGTGGGTTGTGAACTTCTCAATGCAATCGGTTTGGGATGGTTTGTGGTGCCGTGAAGGATTTGCCTTGGGTGGTTCCTGGGCCGGTTCAATGCCAAAGGCGGCCTTAGAGCATTTTCGTTGGATTATGTAAATGTAAATATAAAATTTGTATAATAT
This sequence comes from Juglans regia, assembly GCF_001411555.2. Classification (NCBI taxonomy): domain Eukaryota; kingdom Viridiplantae; phylum Streptophyta; class Magnoliopsida; order Fagales; family Juglandaceae; genus Juglans; species Juglans regia. The sequence goes on from NC_049903.1 coordinate 21,338,299, forward strand.
CACATGATTTGGTATTTGACTATTTCACTCAAAATTTATTTTCATATTAGATTATCTATCCATTAGTCAAATAATAATAAAATATTATCAATTTAATAATATTTTTTAAATAATAATAAAATATTATATATGTTGCTATGTTTGATGACCATCAAGGACTCAAGGTTCATTTAATTTCAGGCCACTGAATTATATCAATCCCACACTAGTAAAAATTACATAATCCAACAACTACTCAAAGTCATTAATAAACAACCAGAATCATTTAAACACATCAACAAGATAACTAATTCCACAACAACACTCCACAATTAAAACACAAGAGCAGCAACAGGTAACTAATTCCACAATTCCACAACATCAATTCCATCAGCAGCAGGTAATTCCACAACGACATTCCACAATTGAAACAGCGGCAGGTAACCATCAGCAGTAGGTAATTCCAGCCGTTCAAAACACATAACTATCATTCCAGCTGTTCAAAACACATAAGAATGCATAAGAAAAACACTGCCCAGTCTCAAAATGACAATGTTACCAAACAATTCATGCACGTGAGCACCATACACCAAATGAACCACTGTCCCATTCTTTAAGTTATGATAGTCCAAAATAGACAGCACTCATTGTGAACAAGCGAATATCTACCTTCTTCAGAATTTTTTATTGCTCTTTGATTCTTGCCACTTCCTCCAAATATGAGAAGTCATGCTTTGGTCGAGAACAAAGTTTTCAGATTTTTGAAATGAGAGATTTATTGAACTTGCAATAAGATGATGTTGTTGAAAGTGGGACTGTTCATCCGGATTCCGGCCCAGGAACATGGGTTTCAAACCAGGGCCGGGTTAGCCCGGGTCAAACCCGAATGAATCTAGGTTGTAAATCCAGAACACGGGTTTACAACTCGAAACCTGGTATTTTTTTTTATTTTTTTATTATTGTTTTGAAACTGAAACAAATAAAAATGACATTTAGAAAAGATAGAGATTAACAGATAGAAATTGCAGACTAAAATATTTTACCATTGCAGTTGCCACCTCTGCTAATCACTGGAGTTTGGAACTCTAAATTTTTTCACCAAACCCAAGAAAACCGCACCAAGTCTCCAAAAAGCTAATAAAGGAATTCGAGTATTCGACCCAGAAAATTATTGACAGAAACAAAGTTTCTCCTATGGTTCTTTCTTCCGTTTCTTGCACTTTCTCGCTAACTTTCTTTCTTAGCTACTAGAACCATTTACTGTTGTTTTGATTTTTGAATGTTTTGAAACTGAAATGTAAATTCAAACTGACAAAAAAAAAATGGGGGTACCCGGATTTACTGAAACATAAATTCAAACTGACAAAAAAAAATGGGGGTACCGGATTGTAAATCCTGGTACCCGGACCAAGTGTATCCAAGTTTTGCAACTCGGGTTCCGGTTCGGAACCGAAATCCGATTTTTCAAGTTTCGGACCGGGCCAAAAAAAAATCCGACCTTGATTAACAGTCCTAATTGAAAGTAATGCCGACAATCGTCCCATGATCAATAATAATGAAGTGCATTAACTCATTTTTCTACCCAAAGCATTCTGGTATCCTCTCTCAGATTAAAAAACAATAGCACCTCTTAATCGTTTCCCACAGAAGCACCAGCAAACAAACTTGTATACGTTTAAATATGTCCTGTAATAACCGGGCTTAGGCCCAGCCCTTATTTTGGTCAGGAGGCACGAAGCCCAGCCCACGAGCATCTGTGTTAGTCTAACGGCGTCGTTTGGAGAGGGAATTATTTTCCTTTCTGCCGTGCACTGTTCTTCTTCCTCGTTGAGTCCCCTTTTGCGTCCGCGAGTTCCCCATTTCTCTCGTGCAACTGCTTCCCACGCCCACGCCCCACGATTTTATCTGCTGCGGTTCCACACGAGTGTCTTTCTCATCACTTTTCCGAATTAATCAGATCCTCTCTTGCGCGTTTTGGTGTTTTCACCTTGGCTGGTATTTTCTGGACTGGTGTTTTCGGATTTTTTTTCCGTGGGTCTCAACTTTCTGGTTCTCCGAAGGTGAGCCATCGTCTCTCTTTCGTTCTACATTTTTTTTTTCTTTTTTTTTTCTTCTTTTCGGGCTTAACCGTCCGCAACTCAAGCTTTTGGAACTGCAATTTATTTACTTATTTTTCTTTTCACTGCAGTGTCGTTCGGTCTCTTGAACAAGGTTTGGTATTTTCTTTTTCCTTCAATCCGGATTTATCACTTTCTATTTCCTGTTTTACTGGTTTTAATCGCACGGCTTATCTCCTTTTGGTGCTGCTGGGTTTGATCACACGCACACACTCAGATTCTCAAACTTTCCTTGTGCAGGCCACTTTCTCTTTCACTGGGGATTTATGTGAACATTTTTTGGACGTGAATTTGCAGTGACCCATTCGAAGTGGTTTTTTGGAGTTTTGGAAATTTTTCCTCTTGGGGTATGTTCCCCGAAGCTTTTGGTAGCTTTTGAATGATAGGTTGGACTGTGAAATGTAATGGAGTTACTGTTTTAGTGGTGGTTGAGTGTGGTGGAGATTTTATATTGAGGAGTATGATTTTTGGATGGATTTGTGAGACTGTTTTGGACTATTATTTGAGACTTTTTGATATAAAATGATGGTTGTTTTGGGTTATAAATGCGAATGATTTGAAGAGAAGGTTGTTCGGGTTTAATTGTTAGATAGTTATGGAGTTGTGAAGGGACTGTTTTGAATTATTATTCATTAAATAGCAGACTACTAGATTGGTTATTAAATGTTGGATATATATTCTTTTTGTTTAGGTGGTGTTACTATTAGAGTTCCGGCTCAAGGTGTTGATAATACGAAGAAGTCAGGTAAGCGGGGTTTATATACTAGTTTTGCATAAAATAAATGAAAGGAGGTTGACTTTGAGAATAAATGTGTTTATTTTTGAAAGAGATGATCTGAAAACAACCTCAAATGTTTATTCTGCATATGCATAAATTCTATATAAGGGAAAATGTTTTTCTGTCATGACTAGTGTAGACATGAGCAAGTTTTGTGTACTTTATTTCTGAACTATGTAAAAGAGCGAATATGAAAATCTGGAAGTTTTGTTATGAACAAATGAGAATATTTTGTTTATGTTTATCTCGAACATGTGAAATGATCTGAAGCCTTTCAATGTTTTGTTTTGATATGAGGTATCATCTGAGAATCTTGGCATGATGTTCTGATTCTGTATATGATTGTAACCGGATTTTCGATGAAATCCGTTCTGTTTCTGTTAAGGCCCAGCCACGGGTATAATGGTGGTTTATAACCCTACCACGGGGGTGAAACATGGAAAATGGCCCAGCCACGGGTATAATGGTGGTTTATAACCCTACCACGGGGGTGAAACATGGAATATGGCCCAGCCACGGGTATAATGGTGGTTTATAACCCTACCACGGGGGTTAAACATGGTATTGTCCCGATGTGATGCTAAGAGATGATTTAATTATAATGTTTCAGTTTGGAAATGCCAACGGAAGTTCTTTTTGGAATAAGTTTATTTTCTGAAAACTTCGCTCTAATGTTTTGTAAAAGTTTTGTTTCTGCATTCTGAAAGTAAATGTTTTGTTCGGCTTATCAAATGTTATAAATGCTCATGTTTACATGCTGGTATATGCTCCTTGCTTGCTGAGTTGTTGATAACTCACCCCGTTAATCTTCATAATATTTCAGATGACATCGATGGTTCAGCTGAGGATCAGTATTAGAGTCTATGGAGAAGATTAGCACTGACTTGTGGTTGGGTATCTCATGTTACTAGTGTTGGTGTTAGAGACTAATTATTTTCTTAAGTTGCATCAATGGATTTAGACGGTTTATGGAGATTTATGTTAATGTTTTATTATTTCTAGTTGTTATTTGAGACAAGAAGAAGAGTTGATTTTATTTGGGTTATTTGGATTGAATATTGGATAAATGAACTTATTTGATGTGTTTAATTGAAGTATTTACGTTCGATTTGAGTTTTGGGAAAGTGGATATATTATTGATTTTGGGAGTACTCTAGCCTTGTTAGAGTTGATTATCAGGTTTTATGAGTTAACTCTCCGGATCCTCGGGGTCGGGGCGTTACATGTCCAACTTACAAGATATATTTTTTTCTCTTTTTTCCTAACGCAAAAGCATAAAAGGAAAAATGAAACATCAAGAGCTGAGTGATGAGTGAGAGAGCTTCCCAACAGCTTAGCTGAAGCGAATCCTCCATGGAGCATCATTGCAGCAGCCATGGTATCTGTAAGGGCTTTGGCTCGTCGATAGTAGGTAGAGATGGAGTCCGACCCCTTTTTGAGAGAGGCAAGTTGGAGTTGGGTTTGGATGAGACAAGCTTGGGATACGGAAGCGTAGGTGGATTCTAGAGATGAAATTAGTGCAGACATCACTAATTGATCTTGCTGTAGCCATAGGTCATATGCAGGGTTGGGAGTATGATTTTCGAGCTCTGGTTTAGGGGCTGGGCAGGTGCCGTCAACAAACTTATAGAGGCGCTGACCGCGTAGGTAAGGGACCAATTGAATCTTCCATAACAGGTAATTGTCTGGGGTTAATTTGACAAAAATTGTATGAGAAAGGGAAGGTTGTGGGAGGGAGGGAGGGAGAAGAAGACATTGGATTAGCCATTGACGTTAGTCCTTGTTGGCTCTGATACCATGTTACAAAACGTATTGTTTGTATTTCTCATTAAATTAAATGAATTTACATGAGGCTCTTATATAGATGTGAGCCAGAGTTTCTGTACAATGCTGCAATGCAGCAGGTGCTAGAATATTCTATGCTAGACTTGGGTTTGTTACGAAAAGGTGTTGTTGCCATATACAGAGAATGACGTGCGTTGTGCCTGCATTCTGTTACGTGACAGCAGTGGAATCTTTGCAATGTAGGGCTCGTGAGTTGGCCATAATGGGTGAGTTGAGATTCCGTTGATGTCGAATTTGTGAGAGTAAAGATCTGTGCGACGGACCACGGAAACGAGAAAGAGTCGGCCTACAAAACAGAGAGAGAGTCAGAAACCAGAAGCAAAATCAGAGAAATAATCACACACCTAAAACGATTGCTTGAAATAATCAGATATGAGAGAAATTTTCACTCTTCATTTCTGGATATAGATCGAAGCAAAAATGGTGATTTGAAAGTGGAAATACGGACGGAGAGAAGAGGGAAAGTGACTAGGGAAGAGGAAAATAGCAAAAATGGTGAAGATGGATTTCCCAAAAACAAGTTAGGAAAGAGAAAATTTTGAGGGAAATAAAATAGCATTGGACGGGACCTTTTATTAATTAAATTATGAGCAATGCTAGGTACAGTTCTCACTTGGAGACTGCATGTGCAGGCCTAGGCTATTTTAACTTTAAAATTTTGTAAAATTACAAAATTATCCCTCCTAAAATAATGTTTTCTCTCATTTAAGCATGTGCCTGCACATGCAGTCCCCACTTCAGGACTGCAAATAGAATTTCTCTTAAATTATTGTTCTGACCTTTGAACAGTGAAGAGTCAAATATGAAAGGGATGGTTGTTAGAGCATTGGCATTGGGTTCATCAAATTTTAACTTTAAAATTTGATGAAAAGTATATATTTTTCATAAATGTAAAACTTTCATATTCATAATCCCACGTTGGATTAGTCATTAGATTCATCAAAATAATAATATAATAATATTTTTTTAAAAAAATATTTTTAATTTTTTCTTTCATATCTTGCAAGTACACTAACAATATGTTAAGTAAATAATTTAATTTGATACTTAAATAATTTAATTCAAATTTTCAGTTTAAAAAGAAAAATTAATTAAATCATAATTTGGAATATTAAACCACACGGCATCTACTAATCAATCCTCATATTGAAATATTGAGCATCTACAACCCAATTGAGTCAGATTAATGTACCTCTTTGAACTTGCTGTCATCACACAAAATATTTAACAAGCATCTACAATCAAATTAAATTCCAACATTCAGATTAATTCCAACAATCAAATTAAAAACTGTAACACTTTGAACTTGCTGTCACATAACATTCATATTAATCTAACTCAACTAATTGCTATTACACAAAATAAATAACAAGCATTTACAATCAGCCCACAAAAAGTTCCTCTTCCAGTCACAATTCAGTTTACATCAAGTGACATTCAGATCAAGTGTGAAGTTCCACTTCCAGCCCACTTCCAATTCAGTTCACATCTAGTCACAATTCAGTTCCACTTCCAAAATCAAGTCACAATCAGCCCAAAATACAATCAGCCCAAAAGTTAACCTTTCCAAAATACAATTAATCATTTTAAAAAAACCAATTCAGATTTCATAGTGGCTGCCCAGCCACATGTTTATCCAAAACATGTGGCTGGGCAGCCACTAAAAGCTGGAAAAACGCAATCAGCCCAACAGTTACACACCTCCATGAGGTGTGGATGGAGATTTGTCGAATGTACCTTCGGAATTATTCAAAGAGTCTTTATAAATTTTCCTTTGAATATTAAGGAAGTAGGCTTGTTGCATGGCAGTCATACTAGAAAGATCCTTGCTCATGATCTCCGCCATGAACTTTCTCTTATCAAGTTCCAGTTGTGCACCTCTAGCTTCATCTGCCTTCGTCACCCATGCTCTCCTCTCTGCCATAAACAACCGTCTATCATCGGTCATTTTTTCTAACACACCGTTGAACTCAGCATCACATGATTCTTAGGCCTTTCGCTTCCTCAAGTTATCTTTCTCAGCCTTTTTGCCTGGAGGCCTCTCAACGTTCTCCTCCACAACGTCGTCGGCAACTTCACTTGACTGCTCATTAGCTAGACGTTTATCATGTGGTCTTCTCCTCGTATTCAGTAAGATCATGTGTTGCTGCCATTTGGGTTGGTGTCTCAAAAGACACCAACAATGCTCTAGTGTGAAGTTAGATTTCTCTATCTCTTTGTACATTATTTTTTCTTTTTCAATCTGAAAAAGTGAATGAATATTATCAGAAAAGTAATCTTAGATAAATAAATACATTATTAAAGGAAAATGGTACATACCTTGTCTTGCTCGGTCGCACCACTTGGGTGCAATGATTCTACTTGCGCTAGAAATGCACAAAACTTGTTTGTGCATTTCTGGATCATGGACCAACGATTGATCAATGACCCTATCGAACGGTTCACAATATTTGATTTTTTATACTCGTGATAAAACTCAGAAATTCTGTCTCACATTTGAGTGGATTTTTGACCCTATCGTGACCCTAGCTAGAAGTCATAATTTTGCGTTTAGATAAGTCAAATTATGCATTTCACTGGCATTGGATTATCCAAATGCCAATGCTTAGGTGAAAATTTTAAAAATGTTTTTTTATTATTATATTTTATATTTAATAAAAATATTTTAAAATATTTAAAATTAATTATTCAAACCTTGTTAAATAAAAGAATCATTTATCAACATTTTGTATTGGATTAATTTTAAAAGTCTAATAATTTTTATAATTCTCCAATAAAACAATCACTCAAAATAAATAATTTTCAGAATATTTTATTTTAATGTGTCTTTTAACTATCCCAAGTTATAATTTTTTCTTCCTTTTTACAATGCCATAGGTAAGAGTCTTAGAGCATTAGTAGTGGACTCAACAAAATTTGATCAAAATTTGGTTAGAGAATTCACTTTTATAAATTTAGAGCACTAGTAACGGACTCAACTTAGCCAAATTTTGGCCAAAGTTTAGTTAAGTTGCACAAAAATCTACTACAATGGACTCAATAAATCTACAGTAATTTTAACCCAACATTTGTTCACTAGACAAATCTGGCCAGCCAAATATCATTTTCATCATAAAAAATTCCTCTTTTTCCGCTGCCTCTATTATTCCCTCGCAAGAAGAAAAAGATGAAGGAAAAATCCTCTTACTCTCAAGCAAGAAGAGAAACACGAAGGAAAGTCCTCTTCATTTGAACAAAAGTATACCCAAGCGACGCCGAAGGAAAAATCCTCTTCTTCATAAAAAAGTATACCCAAAAGTATCATTTCTAGCACAAAGGAAAAATCCTCTTTAGCAGTTATAACACCCCGCCTAAAAGCTCATTAGCCCTTGACCTTAGTAACCTTAATCCTAGTTAATTAGGAGTTGAGTTATTCTAGAATAAGAATAATTTTGGATATTTAAGTTGGCAAGAGGACCTTATACTTTGGATTTAGAAGAATTATTAGAAGATTTTAGTGCAATAGTAATTTTTGAGGAAAAACGAAAATTTTGGAGCTTGATATTATTTGGAGAATTTTTAGTGCTTATTTAATTTTGAGGATTAATGCCAAAAGGCCCATAAGGGAATAACACATGGCATATTGGATGGTTGCCACATTAATGAGCTAAGCAATTTGAGTTAAATATTTGATGGAATTGGAGAAGGCCCAAAGAGTGGTTTACTAAGGGCCCAAGCTTTTTCGGTAGAAAGGTTTATGAGAGACACTAAGGTATTAGGCCCAACTTATTAAACATGAATGATTAGAGAAGCAAGTCCGTTAGTAAATTTAGTGAGGCTTTTAGGACCTCAGAGCATTCATGGACCTAGCCCAAGAAGCCTTGAAACAAGCCCTTAGGAATTTAAGACTAGCTTTGGCCTAAGCATGAGGAAGGTATAAGGCCTTTAGGCCAAGCTTGGTATAAATTTGACTCATGGCCCAATTAGGCCAAGTAAAATCTTTTCAAGCCCATCTTAATAGATCTTGAGATTTCTTTTTTACCCGAAAAGATTTAGTGATAAGGCCTCTCTCATTCAAGCCCAAGAGCCATGAGTCATGCACACACGCAAAAAGAATGAGAGAGATTATTTGGGTTTATTTCATTGCTTCCAAGAGCAATGAGCCATGAGTGCCGCATAATGCTTTATGGTTGTATTAATGTTTTATGGTGTATGGTTGTATTAAAGTTGATAGTTGTATTAAAGTTATTAAGGTTTATGGTTGTATTAAAGTTTTATAGTGTATGGTTGTATTAATGTTTTATGGTGTATGGTTGTATTAAAGTTATTAAAGTTTATGGTTGTATTAAAGTTTTATGTTTCTCACTTTCGAAAAGGCTGAGAATTATGGATTTTGTGTTTGAGGAGCTCTCATGGTCTGTTGTTTTGTGGCTTCCCTTCGTGGTAGTTTCTATGTTCCTAGACATTTTGAATGTTTGATGTTTGCTTACTCTATATACATTAAATTAGGTAGTATCACATATGAAAATAGAAATTTCCTTTTCAATTATGCTATGCTAATAGATGCCTTCTTTTCAATTTTTCAAAAAAATCGTGCCATACCGATTCACTAACTACAAACCTTTTTGCCTTGCATCAAATAAACGTTACTTCATAAAACATAAACAACGTTGGAGTTAAAGACTCCTAAAATGTCAAATACAATCCAAGATTCAAAACATGAAATAAATGTTACTCCATAATTCATATAGTACATACCATTATGTGGAAACAAAGTAACCTATATTTCCAGAGACTGAACCACAAATACTAGCATATTAATTGTCGCTTAGACATGGGGCACGACTAATATCATCCAACCCACTTGTAAACTAAAGGTGAGTTCACATATAGATCCAAGATTTCTACCAGTCTTCATAATTTGCAATTGAGGGCATTGTCAACAAATTTCTAATAGTATGGTCTTGCTATTATTTTTGAAATAGAGTTAGAAACCATAATTCACCACTACCCTAATGAATCAAGATCTGGATCACTTGATCCGAAATAGCTATACTTATAATCAAATAATTTATTTTCAGTGATCATCAGCCGTTTCTATTATCATTTTCATGCCCTGCATATTGTTGGCGATCTAGCATAATAAGAAACATGCGAAATCATACCAAAAATGAAAATTAATCAGAATGGCAACAGTGAAGTTATCTTCACTAGAACTGTGATTTCTTTATGAAGGGCCAAGCCAATCCTGGGCAGGAACAGATGCTTGGGTGAGACAATTAAATATGCAGACAACTTTCAATCATATAGATGAAGTTTTCTATTGCAACATAAAACTAATAGAGTTTTACAGTAATTCAAAACAAGGATCACAGACATACCTTAATGCAGCCCCAGAAAAAAGAATGCAGCCCCAAAACAAGAAGAGTTCGACCAAACAAAATAAAATGCAGCCCTAGAAAATAAAATAGAAAAAAGAAAAAGAAAAAGGAAGCAAACCAGGAGGTGTTCGGCGTGGCTTATGGTGGCGACTGTGGGAAATGTCGATAGTGTTCGGCGGCGACTATGGGATACGTCGACAGTGTGGCTTACTGTGGGAGTCCTTTGGCTGCAGCTGCTAAAGAGGATTTTTTCTTCGTGCCAGAAATGATACTTTTGGGTAGACTTTTTTATGATGAAGAGGATTTTTCCTTTGGCGTCACCTGGGTATACTTTTGTTCAACTGAAGAGGATTTTCCTTCGTCTTTCTCTTCTTGCATAGGAGTAAGAGGAATTTTCCTTGGGCCTGAGGCGGTGGATGGTAGGGTGGCAGGGGGCAGTGCCCTGCTACCTAGCCCTACTTTTTCCCCTGTGTCCTATGGCCTATATGGGCTTCAAGTAATTTCTTTGGGCTTAAAAAGTAGGTTGGGCCATTAAATAGGCCTAACAAAATTCTTGTGCTTCGTCTGTATTTTCATTGGCCATTTCATCTAATAAATTCCAATATTTAGTTCTTGAATCCTAATAAACCCAACTCATCCACTAAATATTTATGGACATTGAAATAATTTCTCGAATCGATTACCCTAAAAATAATTTATGAAGTGGCCATGGAGATTTCCAAAGTAAAAGAAAACTCCATGGTACTCATATTTGGTTGCTAAAGTACCTTTCCAATGGCAAAACAGATTGACCAACCCATGTCTAAAATATCATGCTTCTAGAAAGGTATTATTTGGTACAGTCCAACAAAAGGAATCAAATACAGAATCAAAGATTGCACTAAAGAACTCTCGAAAGATGCAGTTACATATTCTATACTGATTAAAGACTGAACTCATTGATTCATTGAGTTAAAGTTGACTAACCAAGATATTGGACTATAAAACCTTGGTAAACGATAGGAAAATTTGGGGATCAAAGAGTACTTTGTTTGGTAGTTTTTTCGACAATTTTGATGGTTTTAGCAAGCTAAAAAATTGATGCATGGGCATGGCTAGTCAGATATGTGCAAAAGAGTATTAGTTATCTTTGGTCTCAACACAGAATAATTGCAGTCGTTGAGTTTTATTAAGACAGATTATGATGTTGGTCATAGGAAGAGGTGTTAAGAGTGTTTGAGTTAAGGATAAAGAGGCTGGCATTTTGGAGTCGATGTTGCTATGTAGAAAATTGGTAAGTATATTGGTTTGCTTTGGGACTGAGAGGTGGGAGTCTAAATGAAAAGGAAGATGTAGAAAAATGGAGGTTGGCTTTGTTGGCGTGAGTTGTCCTCCGCGAGATTATAGGAGGAAGTTTTGGGATACACTATCAATTTAGTTAATTAAGCCGTGATACATGTATAGCGAAATTTAGAGGTTTTCGTTATGTTATATACCCACTCATTCTTGTAAAGAAAGGATGGAATATACGAGATTTCTTATACTTTTTGTCATGGCATCAAAGCCACCGATCCTCCTGTCAATTTCCTAACCAATCTCGTCTCCCTCCATGGCTGATACAGACCCCCATACTAATGAATCTCCATCTTCCTTCATCCTAGCCGAGTTGACCGCGAAAATGACTGAAGTTTTCAGCAAAGCTTCAGCCCCAACCCAAACCTCCGATATTGCTACTGCACCGATCGGCATCAAGTTGGATGGCACCAACTATGCTCTTTGGTCCCAGATGGTCGAGATGTATATCTCAAGCAAAGACAAACTGGGATACATAAACGGCGATCTACCTCAACCTCCTCAAATAGACCCTACCTTTCGACGATGGCGCACCAACAACGCTATTGTTAAAGGATGGTTGATTAATTCCATGGACTCCTCTTTTATCGGTAACTTCATTCGCTTCCCAACAACCAAGTTGGTGTGGGATGAAATTGCTACTACATACTTTGATGGCAACAACACCTCCCAGGTATATGAACTATGACCTCCGGTGACGCATGACCCGCCTTAAACAGGTTGGCGGCTCTCTTGAAAACTTCTACAATGATCTCCAAGGCCTCTGGCGTGAAATCGACTTCTGTCGTCCAAACCCGATGGAATGCCCAACCGATATTCAACATTACAATACCCTAGTTCAAAAAGATCGGGTATATGTATTCTTGGATGGTCTCGATGCACGCTTAGACCATATCAAGAGTGATGTCCTGCAGATAAAGCCAATCCCAACAGTGGAGCAAGCCTATGCCCACGTCCGGAGGGAAGCTCTTTGTCAAGCTGTCATGACAACGAGTAGCCCCGATGATATACCAGGAGCGGGTCTGGCATCCAAGAGTCTCAAGCATGGCTCGCGATCTCAAGCATCCTCCAGGTCTCTCTCTTTGCATGGTGGCAAATTCGGTTCCAACTCTAACCGAGCCACCTCTTATGGCACTAAATGCTCACACTGTGGGAGTGTAAAGCATACTCGTGAGACCTACTTCAAGCTTCATGAGTATCTCGATTGGTGGCATGAACTCCAGGCTCGAAAGCGCCGTGATGGAGGTGGGAATGATGATAGCACCGACAAGGCTGCTGTGGCTGCAGTAGAACCACATCCTTCCCTTATTCCAGCCGATAGTTCAAACTTTAACCCAGGTAATGCTCTACTTGGTTCTAATCGAGAGGTTGACTACAATGCTTGGATACTTGATTCTGGCGCCATGGACCATATGACGTTTGATGCAAATGATTTTTCTTAGCACTCCCCTCCTCGGCGAACTAGCATTGTCAATGCTAATGGAGGCATCTCTTCTGTAAGAGGGGCTGGGACTGTGATGTTGTCACCAGCCCTACCATTATCTAATACTTTACTCGTGCCTTCTGTAACACCCAGGTCCAGCACCCAGCCGCATATTGTTTTTCTTAAAAAAATAAATCCCAACCTCTCTTTCCGTTAGTCATAAGCTTACACGTCTCTAATGTTTCACCCATTCCATGCACACGCACGACTCCCTCTTTTCTCTAGGGTTTTTCCATCGCATTTATATATACATGCTTCATGCAAAACACCAAGTTGCAGCACTGTAACTCAATTTCTTCACACCATCCGAAAATCAGCCCAACGCCTCCACCCACGCACGTACGTTCGTAGCATGCTTACACTGTGGCTCACCCTCCGTCAAACCCTCCACCAAGTTCCCGCCGCTGCTACCCTCTTCAACCACCACTCCACTGCCGCGAACGAGCCAGCCCAAGACGCAACTTGACGTTACTTTCCGTGGCATTACTGCATAAGAAAAACCAACTCTCATGTGCACTCAACCGAATGGAAACCACCCCGTAAAAGTTTCACCCTGCACGAAGGAAGCCACTGGCCAATGCCTAGCCCCATGTGAAACCGTAAGCCACCGATAGCCCAGCCGTGAATCATCTCCAAGCCTTTGGAATACTCTGTTTACTATACCAAAAACAAAGCAACCCGAATGCCATCTCCGTCGCCGTCCCTGCACCACCTCCATGATAGCCCACTCCTCAACCATCGCAACCACCTGTTAGGAGAGCCACCAGGTCATCCTCAAGCTAACGGATAACCCAGCCATTGTCCTTGGTTTCTCCTCCCCGAAACAAAGCAACGACAGCCTTGTCCCGATCAACTCATTTCTGTGCCACCAGCCACGGCAAGGAAATACAGTGTCGTCAATTAGATGAGCAACAGAATCCGCCGATCGTCATTTTATCGTCAACCGCGATGCCACCTTATCTCAGCCTTGTTCCTCACGGTGAGCCATCGCCGAACGTTCCACTGCTTCTCCGTCTCTTTCTCTCATTGTGTTCACCCTTTCTCATCTCTTTCTCTCTCTCTCTCATCAGTGCTCAGCCACCCATCTCTCTCATCACACAACCTCTGTGTCCGCCCAGCTCTGCCGCAACTTCTTTCGGTGAGTCTCCATTGCACCTAGGCCTCCCTCTCGCTTGTGATATTTTACAAGTGTTTTTGCTTTCTTGCATTTTACGTAGGAGAAGACTCATTTTATGATATTACTATTTTACCCTCAAGGTTTCAAGTCAATTATAAGGTGTTTTGAACTCATAATTGGGTTGATTTTGTGTTTTAAATAGACTGACCAGGTAATAATTTATTACAGAAACTTTATTTTTCCTATAGAAAATAAATAAGATTTTAAACTATATTACTTAGTATTAATATATTTTGTTATTATTATGTTAAGAGAATTATGCGATTATTGATGATTTTAGAAAGTGATGATTTGTAATTTTAGGTTTTAAGGAATTAAATAGGTTATTTTAGAAGTTTAGGATTAAATAAAAAAGATTTTGATCAAAAACCTCCTTGGACTCTCTCCCTTCTCTCTAAAAACCTCCTTCGCAGATCCGGCTTGAGGGGTGGGAGCTTCGGCTCCCTTCCCCTCCCTCCCTCCTCCTCCTCCTCCTCCTCCTCCTCCTTCCCTTCTCTTCTATGTAGTTTTTGTTTTGTATTTTTGTGTATTTTTAAGCGAAATAACAGTGAATCGCCGATCTGGGTCTTCCCGCCAACACACGCCCTGCCATGGTGATGCCCTGCCGCCGATCTTAAAGACCACCGAATGCGGCACCAATCGGAGCGACAAGTAGCTCGCACGTGCGGCTCGAAGTTTCGGCGTTGTTTGGCGCGTGGCCTTCACGCACCACCCGAGAGCCCTCTGCCAACACCACGCGAGGCGTTTCTGGAGTCTATGAGTCCGGGATCTCCAAGGTTGACTGGCAGTTCCCTTCCCAGAGTGACGCGTGTACTGCACGCGCCACAACAGCCTCTGTGTTCCGTTTTCTTTTGTTGCAGTATTTTTCTTTGTAGTTTTCTTTGTGTAATGTAGTTTCTAGGTTAATAAAAATCTTAAAAAAATTAGTACCTTCGAACGTTGGTCCGAATGGAGTATTAGTCCCCCTCCGCATTGACGAGGTTGTTGGGGTTTGGTATACCCTACCCTGCTTAGACGGGGTATGGGGCTTTGTAATCTCTGTCGTGGACAGAGGTGGTATTTTCTCTAAAGATCTAGGTCTTTAGGGATTCACTGTCTAGACTAGACCATGTTAGTCACGAAAGTGTACTGAGAAGATATTAACGATTGTAATTAATTTGTTTTTCAAATCAACTTTGTAAGTCCTCTCTTAATAAAGGTTAACACTTGTTTACTCAAAAAAAAAAAAAAAGCTTAAGATTAAATGTCGAAATACGTGATTAATTGAAAATTTACGAGAATTACGTGATTATTTTATAGATGATGATTAATAATTGTTCGGTGTTTTGAGGAAATTCTTGAAAAGCTAAAAAGTCCAGGTAAGCGGGGTTTATATGCTACGCTTTACACGAATTATTGAGACTGAGGTTGATTTTATGAAAACTTTACATATTTTGTGATGAAATGAGAACTTGGGAAAAAAAAACCAACCTCGGTTGTTTATTTGCATATTCATGAAATCTGTGTGGAAAAGGAAAATTATTTTCTGACATGCATTGTGTAGACATGAGCTAAATTTTGTTATGATGTCTCTGAAATCTTAAAAAGACCGATATTTGAGAATTTTGAAAAATTGTGCATTTATTTAGAAAGATGTTCCGACTTTTTGTTTTCAGTATGTAAGAATGACCTAATTATGTTTTGGTACTCTGTTTTATTTTGATATGGCATCTGAAAACATTTGGCATGGTGTACTAATTTTGTATCTGACTCTATCTCTGCTCTGTTCTGTTATGCTCTACTTTGTTTGGGTTGGTACCAACTTCTCTGTCTCTGAGTGCACCTACTTTGGAAACAAAGTGGTTTTATTGTGGTCTTTCCTGTGTGCACACTCGGGGCTCCGAGAAGAATAAGGGAAAGATTTCACCTCTGTCTCTACTCGGTTTGGCCACCGGGGATAGCACAATCCTACCACGGGGGTGAAACATGGTCTCTGCTCTGTGAGATGCTCTATTTTGATGTGATGATGATGCTCAGGTTATGTTATGCCAAAGTACTATAGGTTTTACTTGTCTTAAAACCATCGCTCTGTTACTTTTGAAAACATGTTCTGTTCTGCATGATAACTCTGGAAAATATTTTTGTTCTGCATGCTGTACTTTGTAAATGCTCATGTTTGCACGCTAGCATATGCCCTTTGCTTACTGAGTTGTTGATAACTCACCCCTTATCTCCACAATATTTTTCAGATGATTTGAATATTCCAGTTGAAGATCAAGAACATAGAGCATAGGTGAGAGAAGTTAAGAATGATGGTTTAAGCATAGATGGTTTACATGAGTACTGGGGATTTTTATTCAGTAAGCCTGTTGTGCTCTGATGATGTAATTTATTGGGAGGTTGATGTTTATATTAAGAATTTGAATTGTCTTAGAATAATTATACTAGAGTATTTGAAATGAATTAATGAGTATTTTGTACAACAGAAAAAAATTAGAGTATGTACTATGTGGATGAAAAATGATTTTTAGGTAATATGAGTTAACTCTCCGGACCCTCGGGGACGGGGCGTTACACCTTCTCTTTCTCACAAGTTACTATCCATGAGTCAAGTTACTAAAGACTTGAATTGTATTGTGCTCATTTATCTTGCATTTTGTCTTATTCAGGATATTCTCACCAAGGAGATCATTGGGCGTGGTACTAAGAGGGGGGCTCTATTATATGGAAGATTTCAATGTTGGCCGAGCACACGACATGCACCGCCCAAGCGACCTCAAAGTGGAACAGATTTTGCTTTGGCACCGTCGGTTAGGCCATCCGTCGTTTGGCTATCTGCAACATGTGTTTCCTGATTTATTTTTGGGTTTTTCAATTTTGGATTTTAAATGTGAGACTTGCATTTTAGCTATTTGAGTCACTTATCTGTTGAGTATGAATAAGAGCGATGTTCCTTTTGCTTTGATTCACTCTAATGTCTGGGGTCCTTCCCCATAATCTACTATGTCTGGTTTCTGCTGGTTTGTGATATTTGTTGATGATTGTACTCGAATTACTTGGATTTATCTGTTGAAACATTAAAATGAGGTTTTTCATGTATTTCAATCATTTCATACACTGATTCAAACTCAGTTCTCTACTAAGCTTTAAACGCTTCGATCCGATAATGGTGGGGAGTATGTGAATTAACAGTTCTATGATTATTTCCAACACCAGGGACTAATTCATGAGACCTCATGCCCCCAAACTCCGCAGCAAAATGATATTGCAGAGCGCAAGAATCATCACATCCTCGAAACTTCTCGAGCTCTGTTACTTGGAGCTCAAGTACCTAGCCACCACTGAGCTAATGTTGTTGCCACGAATGTCCATCTCATTAACCGCATCCTTCAAAATTTCTTGGGTTCAAGACTCCGCTACAGGCCTTGTCAACCTATGTGTCATTACCCACAATATTGATGCTTCTGTCTCGCATCTTTGGTTGTGGTGCGCTTGTTCACCTCCACAAGAACCAAAGCATGAAGCTTGATCCCTGTGCCATTCGTTGTCTCTTTTTGGGATACGCTATACACCAAAAAGGGTACCGTTGCTTCGACCCAACTACTTGGCACACCTATGTGACTATGGATGTCATGTTCCTTGAATCCGACACTTTCTACTCTCCTATCGCATCCAATTCTTCTCTTCATGGGGAGACACAAGTAGAAAAGATGAATTGGTTGACATTTGACTGGTTCAAGGACACTGATATGACACCTAATGCTCCTCAGTCGATCATTGAGGAATCTAATCTAGAGCCGACACCTCTAGAAGCTGAAGTAGCAGTACCCCCTACTCTTCAGTATCCAATGACCCATCTCCTGAGAATATCATTAAGGTAAGCTCCCCTATCACACCTCACATTTCTAAGGATGTGGATACTCTTGTTGGCTATGAGTTACCTTTCAGGCACAATCGGGGCAAACCACCAAACAGACATTCTCCGAAACTGGAGGACCAAAGTTCAAGATATCCAATTTCCGATTATGTTTCTACAAAGGAGCTTTCTGAACCCCTCAAGAACTTTGTGAATGAACTCTCCTCACATCATATTCCCACAAGTGTTGAAGAGGCTCTAGAAGACCCTAGATTCCATATCCAAGCTATGAAGGAAGAAATGGAGGCATTACTGAAAAATGAGACGTGGACTCTTGTTCCCCTACCAGAAGGTCAAAAAACAATGGGGTGTAAGTGGGTACTCTCCATCAAGTACAAAGCCGATGGATCAGTTAAAAGGTACAAAGCAAGACTGGTGGCAAAGGGCTATAAGTAAACCTATGGCGTAGACTATCAAGAAACACTCTCACTTGAGGCCAAGTTGAGTACTGTCAGGGTTCTACTATCTCTTACAGCAAATCTTGATTGGCCATTGCACCAGTTTGACGTTAAAAACGCTTTTCTCCATGGAGATCTTGAAGAAGAAATCTACATGGATGTCCCTCCAGGATATATGGCAAACTCTAAAGCCAAGATGGTGTACAAACTACAACGAATTTTGTACGGCTTGAAGCATTCTCCTAGAGTGTGGCTTGGGCGCTTGAACTCGGCAATGAGGAAATATGGCTTTCAACAAAGCAACTCAGACCATACGCTATTCTTAAAGCATCACCTGGGTAAGATAACAGTTTTGATAGTCTATGTAGACAATATGATCATTAAAGGAGACGACCCAGAGGAAATAGCAAGACTTCAAGAGTAATTGGCCACAGAATTTGAGATGAAAAATCTAGGAGGACTCAAATATTTTCTAGGAATTGAAGTTGCTAGGTCGAAGCAAGGCATATTCCTTTCTCAACAAAAATATTTCCTAGATTTACAATTAGAAGTTGGATTACTAGGTTGTAAGCCTGCAGATACACCAATAATCCAAAATCACAAGCTTGGAGAATACCCAGACCAAGTGCCAACAAACAAAGGAAGGTACCAGAGATTAGTTGGAAAACTTATTTATCTCTCTCATACATGGTCTGACATCGCCTATGCAGTGAGTGTAGTAAGACAGTTCATGCACTGTCCAAGTGAAGATCATATGAATACGGTGATTTGGATTCTCTGATACCTAAATTCCTCCCTGGAAAAGGACTTATGTTTACAAGAAACAATCACCTACGGGTGGAAGGTTACACAGATGCTAATTGGGCAGGAAATATCTCCAATAGAAAATCCACCTCAGGTTATTTCACATTTGTTGGAGGGAACCTAGTTACATGGAGAAGTAAGAAGCAAAAGGTGGTAGCATTATCAAGTGCTGAAGCCGAGTTTCGTGGGATGGCTTTGGGCCTTTGTGAACTTCTCTGGCTTCGAAGACTATTAACTGAAATTATCTTTGCTCCTGGCTGCGAGATGGACCTATTCTATGATAACAAGGTTGCAATTGACATTTCTCATAATCCAGTCCAGCATGATCGGACCAAACACGTGGAAGTAGACCGGCACTTCATTAAACAAAATCTTGAGGCCAAGATAATTTGATTCCCGTTTGTTAAATCCAAATACCAATTGGTAGACATACTTACAAAAGTTGTATGTAGCAGAAGCTTCTACAACTCACTTGGCAAGTTGGGCATCCAAGGTCTATATGCACCAACTTGAGGGGGAGTGTTGGCGAGTTGTCCTCCGTGAGATTATAGGAGGAAGTATTTGGATACACTATCAATTTAGTTAATTAAGCCGTGATACATGTATAGCCAAATTTAGATGTTTTCGTTCTGTTATATACCCACTCATTCTTGTAAAAAAAGGATCGAATATACGAGATTTCTTATACTTTTTGTCTGGCTTGCCACATACTGGTTGTCTTTGACAAAGACAAACGGAGAAAGATCACATCGTACTTGAGAAAGATAAGAACATAATTTTGATGGGCAGTCTTGTAACACCCCGTTCCCGAAAAGACATTTTAGAATTTTCGAGGAGCCAGTGTGCTACTACTAAACTTAAATATAAAAAGCTTTTCCTTTTTAACAACGCGCCAGATACGAAAGAATTCCATAAAATAACAAACTTCAATAAATACTGAAAATTTAAAATAAAGTCTGCGGAAGCATTTATTAAGAAATACAGAAGTCTTATGTGCTTATCAAAATAATTTATTTAAACCATAGAAATAATCATAGCAAAATCTGTCTAGGCCTCAGCCTTGCCTCCCGGAGTCAAGTCCTGTCCTGCAGTCTCATCTTCATAAATGTCATCACCTGGGGGGTTTAAAAAAAACATGAAAACAAACTAAAATGAGTCGAATACTCAATAAGCAACACATCATACAGTAAACATAATAAACATAAGGTGTCTTGAAAAGCGTGCATATTCATAAATACATGCATAAATAACATGAGCATGAACATTAACTTATCTTTCACTTATCATAGGCCGTTACCCACTGTTGACCCCCGTGAGTTAGGGTTAGCGAATCTAAAAAGATTCCGATTCCGCCCGTGGCCGCGGGTTGTGGAATCCATACATAAGGAAGACAATATTGGGTGCACTACCAGCATGCACGACCTGGCAATGCAATATGCCCATAACATAGGTACCGTTTTCATATCATAACATAGGCCGTTACATATTTTATCAAATCATACTTGCATACTTGTCATTTCATAGATTTCAAAAGAAATCACATACATACTTGTCATATCGTATCATAGATTTCAAACGAAATCGCATTCTTTCATAAATGTCGTGATACATGTTTCATCGCATAAAATAATGATTTTTCATAAATATTTTACGAAATAACTCTCTCATAAAATCATGCATTTCTTAAATAATTTTATAAATAATCTTTCACATAAAATCATGCATTTTATAAATAATTTTATGAATAATCTTTCCCATAAAATCATGACTTTTTCATAATTTTATCATGTTTTGGATACGTAAAAAAGGATTTCCAATAAAGGGCATACATGCATAATATCTTTTATAAAAAGACAAACAGCTCACTGTACATACGCGTAAGGATATGATCATGCTACTTACCTTGCAATGCTAATCCACTATTTTCGGCACGAAATCGGTCGCCTATAAAAAATAAACACGTATTTTGCATAAATTTCTAATTAAACAAGTGATTCTATTTAAAAACCTAACTACTAAAATAGTCTATATTTTCTAAACCTAAACACTTCTCGACACTAAAATAGCCTTACCCGTTAGTCTTAAATAAGCAAGGATATTTTTGGAAAACAACATACTGAACATGGGCATTTTGGGAAAAAAAAATAGAGGGGCATTTTTGTAATATAACTAACCTAAAGAAAAAGAACGATTTACGGGTTGCATGATCCGGTTTGGTTTACGCGTGAAAGGGATGCATGCATTCGGGTTGAGGGGTGTGATGCTCACCGAGAGAGGAAGAAGGCAGTCGCGACGGTGGTTCTGGTGGCTGGGCACGGCGTCAACTCCGACGAGTGGTGGCTAAGCAACTGAGAGTGAGAGAGAGTTATATGAGAGGGAGAGTTTACGAGATGAAAGAGAGGGAGAACACGGCTTGAACTTACAGAACAAGGGTGGCGGTTTGCTGTAGCGTCACAGGGCAGTGGAGGATAGATCTCCGGCGTCGTCTGCTGCTGCCAATGGTGGCGACGCGGCCCAAAAGTGGCAAAACGTGGTTCTTGGTTTGAGTGGGGGTGCTCTGTTTCGAAGGCCTAAAACAGGGGAGGATGGCAGCGGGTTTATGGATTTTTTCGAGGGCGGGCCGTGCGGTGGTTCGGCTATCTGGGCAACGAGGTGGCCAGAGGAAGGAGCTGCGACGTGGTTTGCTTGGCTTCGGCAAGGTGGTGCTGCGGTTTCCTGGCGGCGTGCAGTGGTTGTGTGTGTGGAGGAAAAGTGAACCAACACGGCAGTGGGATTTACGGTGGAGGGAGAGGTGGTCTGCTGGACGAGCTTGAGGGAGGTGGTGGAGCTTGTCTTCTCGGACGTGTGTTGCGGTTTTGAGGGGAGGAGGATTGCAGAAAGTGCTCTGTGTGCGTGAGTGTCTCTAGACGTTGGTGGCAGCGGCTATCTCCTTCATGCAGAGGAGGGCCTAACCTATTTATAAACCTAGCCAAAAGAGAGCCGAGAGAAAAACCCTAGGATGAGAAACGTGAATGCGGAGGAAACGGATGAAGCCGTGCATGCGTTGAATTGATACGCGATGGGAAGACTCACGATGGGGGCATGGCGGCTTGCATTCTTTGGTGAGTGAAACGTGTATATGTATAATTGTTTGAGAACCTAAAGAAAACCCTAGATAAAAAAATAAAAAAATAGACGTGCATGTGTATGTGCATGTGAGTAGATTGTTTGAAATTCAAAATAGAAGAAAAATCCGGCAAGAGGAGTTGTATTCTGAAGAGAATTCAAGGGCTGGACAGAAAAAAATAATAATAGTAAGAATAATAATAATAATAATAATAGAGACTTAATAAAATTATTCAAATTTTATCTCTAAAAAAAAAAATATAGGGTCGGGTCGTTACAAGTCTGCTGGAGAACAGAACCAAAAATTTAGGTGGCAGTCAGCTTAGAAGCCGGTTAGAGAAAGATCGCAATGCTTCCATTTGTTGTCGGTTGGAGAGCAAAACAAAGGTTTAGGTGGGTAGTGCTTGCTAGAACTTTTCTTAGAAATCGAGTTTTGATAGGTAATTAGTGGCTCTGGGACCATAAAAGAGGAGAGAATGAGAGCAAGAGTGAATAAATGCCGGCATCTCTCTCTTGCATTTCATACCACCTTTGATATTTATTTATAGGGTAGTTTACACTCAATCAAATTATAATTACAATCAAAATATCAATCAAGGTTACAGTCAAAATATATCAACCATAGTAGAAAACAAAGGGTAATAGCCTTTGTTGGAGAATGCATCGCAACAGAAAATTAAAGAAAAGGAGAAGGCTGCAATCACATGACACACACGTTTGAAATTCTGTTATTTTGCTGAGTTGTATATAGAGGGCAATACTGTCTTTTTATAGCTAGAGTTAGTTAGCATATTCTCTCTGTTTTTGTATATAAGGGCGTACTGTTTCATTCCAGAGATAGCAAGGGAATAACAGAAAACCTTTTCTCCATTTCGGAATCTGCTCTTCATCCTTGATCTTCTCTTCTATTTTCATTTGTTACATGGTATCAGACTCCAATCGATCCAATGGCCAATATAGAAGATGAAAATACGTCAAAATCCACCAATGATAACCTTTCCCCAAATAGATACCTCAATTTCTCAGACCCTTTCAACCCATTCAGAATTGAGAATGGTGATAATCCAGCTGCTGCCCTGGTTTCTGATCTTCTCACGGCTGATAACTATGTCAGCTGGTCACGAACCATTAGTCGTGCTCTTCGTGCCAAAAATAAACTAGGTTTCATCAATGGCACATTGCTTAGACCAACTACTTCTTCCGGCCCCATTTTCGAAGCTTGGGAGAGATGCAACGACTTGGTTGTCTCATGGTTGCAGAATTCTGTAAGTTCTTCTGTGAAATCTAGCTTGGCTTTAGTTGATGATTCTAGAACCTTGTGGTTGGAACTTCAAGATCGATTTACTCAACAAAACGGTCCTCGCATTTTCCAACTCAAAAGAGATTTAGCTAGTCTATCACAAAATCAAAATCCTGTTAATATCTATTTTGGTACTTTGAAAAGATTATGGGATGAACTTGCTGTTTATGATCCTATTCCTAACTGTGAATGTGGAAAACTCAAGGTTCTCCATGAAAGATATGACCGTGATTGTGTCATCCAATTTCTCATGGGCCTATCTGATTCCTACTCTCATACCCGAGACCAGATCATGCTGCTTGATCCATTACCTCCTCTTAACCGTGTCTTCTCAATGATTCAGCAACAAGAACGCCAACATCAAATCATTTCCACTCCCAACCCCTCTGATTCCATAGCCATGCAAGCCAAACCCTTCTATCATTCATCCAAAACCCCTGCCAAATTCAATAACCAGAAAAACAATCGCCCTTATTGCTCCCATTGCAAAATCCCTGGCCATTCCTTTGATACTTGTTTTAAGGCAGGCAATGCTGATCCACCACAATGCACACATTGTCATATGACTGGTCATAGCATGGAAAAATGCTATAAATTAAATGGCTATCCCCCTGGCCATAAGCTCCACAGCAAAACCAAGCATGTTGCAGCAACTGTCACTCATTCTCGAGCACAGCCAGATAGTGACAATGATGAAGACTCAAATGACTCTATGGTTCTCACCAAGAGCCAATACCAGCAACTCATTTCTCTGCTGCATTCCAAGGACACCAGCTCAGCCATGGCTTCACTAACAGTAGCTCAACCTTCTGTTTCACCTTCAAACCACCAAGTCAGCTCTTCACGAGTTTCTGGTATGGCCACTTGTCTTTCCACTCACACACAGCACCCTTCACAACCACACACTTCATCTTGGATACTTGACACAGGTGCAACAGATCACATGATCTGTTGCACCTCCCTCTTCACATCCATTACAGCAACTACTTGTTATCAAGTCAAATTGCCAAATGGAGAAGCTGTCCCTGTAACCCATATTGGTGTAGTAAGACTTTCTGACCATTTGATTCTAAATAATGTCTTATGTGTTCCTTCTTTCCATTTTAACTTGTTGTCTGCCAAGAAACTTGCCCAAGACAATTGTTGTTGCCTAATCTTTATGTCCAATTCTTGTTTTCTCCAGGACTTAGCATCTTGGACAACGATTGGGATGGGTGAAGTTAGAGGCAGTCTTTATCATCTCCTCAGGTCCCAAGTGTCACCTTCAGCTCTAGTTGATGCTTTGCCTAACTTCATTCAACCATACTCTTCCCCATATGCATCTGCCACTCACATGACTCCAATTTCTGACTTATGGCACTATCGACTTGGCCATACTTCCTTCTCAAGATTATCTTTGATAACTGATCCTATTGTAAGAAACAGTTTCAAGTTCAATGATCATACACCTTGCTCAATTTGTCCTTTAGCAAAACAGCATCGTTTACCTTTTACTCAATCACAGCATTCATCTTCACATGTCTTTGATATTATTCACTGTGATATATGGGGTCCCCACTCCACCATTGCAAATGATGGATCTCGATATTTCCTCACCATACTTGATGATTATTCTCGGACAACTTGGGTTTACATGCTTAAAAATAAGTCAGATACAAGGTCTTGTATTATCTCATTTTGCAATTTAATTGAAACACAATTCCAAACTAAAGTGAAGGTCCTTAGAAGTGACAATGGACCCGAGTTCCAAATGAGAGAATTTTTTCAAAATAGAGGCATTATACACCAAAAGAGCTGTGTAGAGACTCCCCAACAAAATGGAAGAGTGGAAAGAAAACATCAACATATCATGAATGTTGCTCGAGCATTGAAAATTCAGTCCCATATCCCCATTCAATTCTGGACTGACTGTGTTCTCACAGCAGTTTACCTTATCAATCGTACTCCCACTCCCCTTTTGCAAAATCAGACTCCATATGAAATCCTTTTCAATAATCCACCAAAATACAACCATTTAAAAGTATTTGGTTGCCTTGCTTATGCCTTTACTTTGTCTCATGGGAGGAAAAAGTTTGATCCTCGAGGCAAAGCCTGTGTTTTCTTAGGCTATCCTTTTGGTGTCAAAGCATACAAATTACTTGACCTTCAAACTGGACAAATTTTTTTTTCCCGAGATGTTCATTTCCATGAAACCACTTTTCCATTTCATCTCACTCAATCTCCTTCATCTCTTAGTTCCTTACCTTCTCCACCTCCTATTCTTTCAAATTTACCACATTCCATACCAGTTTCCTTACCATCACTACCTCCAACACCTGTCAGCTCAAATACAGACAGCACTTCATCTCCAATTGTTTCTCCCTCCACAACATCCTCTTCCATTCCCACTCCACCTCCACTTCCTACCTTCTCTCCCCTTCCTCCTCGAAGGTCAACTAGAACTCGAAGTGCCCCTCAATACCTACAGGATTTTCATTGTCAAAAGACTGCACTAACTGCACCTGTTCCTGAGTTGAACCAGCAGCTACTGTCCTCCTCAGGTAAACCTTTTTCTCTACACAACACTCTTTCATATCATGTTTTTTCACAACCACATCAAGCTTTCTCCACCACCATCTCATCACACATTGAACCCAAGACTTATAAACAAGCTCTTAAGGATCCTGGATGGTGCAAAGCAATGGATCTTGAGCTGGCTGCCTTGGAAGCAAACAATACTTGGCAACTCACTGATTTACCTCCTGGAAAAATTCCCATCGATTGCAAGTATATTTACAAGATAAAGTACAATTCAGATGGAAGTGTTGAAAGGTTAAAGGCACGGCTAGTAGCTAAGGGCTACACTCAACTTGAAGGGGTTGATTATCAAGAGACATTCTCTCCTGTTGCAAAATTGGTCACTGTACGCTGTCTTCTTGCTATTGCATCAGTTAAAGGTTGGCATTTATATCAATTTGATGTAAACAATGCCTTCCTCCATGGGGATCTCAATGAAGACATTTACATGAACACACCTCCTGGTTACAACAAAGGATCTCCTCACCAAGTTTGCAAATTACTCAAGAGTTTATATGGCCTCAAGCAAGCATCGAGGCAATGGTACTCCAAGCTCTCAACTGTTTTAGTTAACTCAGGTTTTTCACAATCCAAGGCTGATTACAGTCTTTTCACTCGAGAGAAACATGGCATTTTTGTTGCCATCCTTGTGTATGTTGATGACATACTAGTGGCAAGTAATGATCTTGATTCTGTCCATGCATTAAAGTCCCTTTTACACAGCAACTTCAAGATCAAGGACCTAGGTAAATTAAGGTATTTTCTTGGTATTGAAATTGCAAGATCCTCCAAGGGTATTTATCTATGCCAACGAAAGTATACACTTGACATCCTAGCAGACTCAGGCAATCTCGGCAGCACCACAGCCAAAGTCCCCATGGAACAAAACCTTAAATTGACTCAAGCTACTGGAGTACCACTCTGTGATCCAAGCATTTACAGACGCATGATTGGTCGTCTTCTATATCTCACCATATCTCGACCTGACATCAGTTTTAGTGTCCAAACTCTAAGTCAATTCATGGCCACTCCTACTGATGCTCATCTCTTGGCAGCACAGAAAATCCTTCGCTACCTTAAAGCTGCTCCTGGTCAAGGACTGTTTCTACCTAGTTCTTCCTCATTTCAACTTGAGGCATACTGTGACTCTGACTGGGCCTCTTGCCCAGAAACAAGGAGATCTGTCAGTGGCTACTGCGTGTTCCTTGGCTCATCTCTAATTTCTTGGAAGTCCAAGAAGCAAGCTGTTGTTTCCCGATCCTCGGCAGAAGCAGAATACCGTTCCATGGCAGCAACTTGTTATGAATTAACATGGCTTAGGTTTATCTTGGCTGCCCTCCAAGTTCACCATCCACAAGCTGCCATGCTCCACTGTGATAATCAAGCCGCCATACATATTGCTGCAAATCCAATCTTCCATGAGCACACTAAACATATCGAGCTCGACTGCCACCTAATTAGGGACAAAATTCAAGATGGCAGTGTATGCACTCGTTATGTCCCAAGCTTTGCTCAAGTTGCCGATACCATGACCAAAGCTCTATCATCTAAAGTACTCCAAAATCACTTATCCAAGATGGGAGTCGTAAATCTTTACGCTCCATCTTGCGGGGGGGTGTTGGAGAATGCATCGCAACAGAAAATTAAAGAAAAGGAGAAGGCTGCAATCACATGACACACACGTTTGAAATTCTGTTATTTTGCTGAGTTGTATATAGAGGGCAATACTGTCTTTTTATAGCTAGAGTTAGTTAGCATATTCTCTCTGTTTTTGTATATAAGGGCGTACTGTTTCATTCCAGAGATAGCAAGGGAATAACAGAAAACCTTTTCTCCATTTCGGAATCTGCTCTTCATCCTTGATCTTCTCTTCTATTTTCATTTGTTACAGCCTTAATCACGAACAGACTGTTGGCACCATTCTTTGTACTGATTATGGTGGCTGTTTACACTGATTAGGACTGCTGCTTCTTACTCAAATATTCTTCAGAGCATGTAGTTCTGAAACATGATCAGAATTTCTAAATTAAGCATCTACTTCTTTAAATTGGGATATGAATTCCTCAGCTCCAAGAGTCTAGACCACCTCTTATCGGTAGAACCCACATTTTGTCCATCAATACCTGCAAAGAGTTCATTAAGTGACTGCCTGCCGTGCATTGCATTGCCTATAGTTCAATAGTTGTCAAAACGAAACAAGATTACATTACTTACAATGCAATGTAGGTTCTGATCTCTCGCATAACTCCGAACAAGTATCCTGCAGCATAGATTTTAAGAATATTTTCCCAAATGACGTAGAATTCAATGCAAGTTGTCTGGTAATAAAAAAAAAATATTCCGTATGCAAATCATACTTTTACTGATGTGGTAAGACGGATTGAGTCTTGTACTAGTGAATCCAGGTCCACTTCATTTCCGGGTTTAACATAGATCACCTGCTAAGGAAAGCCGTGTTAAATCACATATTCAAAAGTCAAAACAAGAAAAATAAGGAGGGAAAAGGGTCATTTCTATTTTGAGTGAAATTGATTGCATCTGTTTAGTGCAGAATATGAAATATTTTGATCATTTCACCTCTTGTTGACAAGAAAAATCACTTAAATACCTCATATTTTACACTAAATTGTATTAGAGAGAGAGAGAGAGAGAGAGAGAGAGAGAGAGAGAGAGAGAGATTAGAGACTTAATGATGGATCATCTCCCCCAATTTCAGGTAGTTGATTTTCACTATCATCCCTGCTTGATGGTAGAACCCATACGTTGAAGGTTGTGTCAATCTATTACAGCATGTACAGCAGCAGGTTAGTGTCATGCAAGCGCGGCATAATCTTTCCTCACCAAATAAATTTCACATCTTCTTTTCTTAACAGAGTGAATACGTACCTCTCTGCAGTATGGTGAAGAGCAGATACTACATTTTCTACTGAAGGATGTAAGAATCCTTCCATCGACTGAAAGACCAAAGCCGGCGTGCTGGTAAGTCCAAAGGGGAAATCATTAGATAGATTCCTTGACTCCATGATATAGCATTTTGGGTTCTCAAGAAAATTGAATAAAGCCTTTAAAGAGTCCTACCATTTCAAGTTGGTGCATAAACATGCTGCTTACTATGAGATTGCATCAATCATAATAATAATAAAAAAATAAAAAAAACTCAAAACATAAATATTTTTATGCCAGCTGATGCTGCAGGTTTCCATATCACTAGAGTGTTTGATGTATCAATAAATAGGCTTGCAAATAGAATTTTCCAATATGTAGCATTGAGCATCAAGGAGTATCTGCGACAGTCTAATCTTTGAGTCAGCTAATTTGTCAGTCTAAGGGCTTAGAATCCATATAATGTGCTTGCTTGCCTTTTACCTTTTCCAATAGCAACAGTTACCACAATGGTGGATGGAAGAACCCAACACACTGGAATTGTTGGAAAAAAAAGGATAAAACCATTGCAGAGCCCTCAAATTTTCCTAACTGATCTGCCCAGAGGAAGAACCATCAAACGCATACACCCTAAGCCACTTCATTTGACATTGCTTTCTTGTTTGGAGTTAAATTTAGGATGAACATACAACTAAAACAAATAAAAGAAAGAAAGATGAAAGGAGTGGGAAGAGAATCACCTTCTGGATGCCGAGGTTGATGAAAACTTGTGCATCTTTATGTTCATCATCTTCCACCAAATCTTGCAACCGCAAGTCCCGGAGAGAGAGAAGGTAGTCGC
Organism: Juglans regia; assembly: GCF_001411555.2. NCBI lineage: Eukaryota > Viridiplantae > Streptophyta > Magnoliopsida > Fagales > Juglandaceae > Juglans > Juglans regia. The sequence continues at coordinate 21,368,152 of NC_049903.1, forward strand.
AGTTCCATTTGCCTTGCCATCTCCCATCTGAAGTTGATATTTTGATCAGACGGCGTGGACCCCTGCTACTGTTTTTCTTTAATTTGTTGAGAATTGTCCAGTACAAAGTGGTCAGGTGAGTGGAACAAAACCATTGCTTTATGATAAAGACTAGAAAAACAGAGAAGGAAAGGGAAGAAGAAAGGAAGAAGAGAAACATTACTGCTCAAATAGAAAAACAGACAACAGTTTTAGTTATCAAACTATATATATATAAATATATATATATATATATATATATTATATACGTATGTATGTATGTATGCTGGTTTGATGTTGGATCTGGAGTTGCAACAGAAACACGCACTCACACAGAAGGAAGATGCTTCTGGGAAGACTTTGCAAGTTCTTAACAGATTGCAGTGAGTGAATTCATATAAAAAAAAAGAAGTATCATTAACACGTAACCGAATTTATAAAGTTTTCAGAATACCAGGGAGATGTCATTTCTTTTTGAAGTAGCTCTGGTTATGGAAAACTGAGATGGTGGGGACTTGAGGGATTTAGCCTTAGCAGCTGGGTAGTGACTGTGACCTGGGTTGATGTTTCTCGCCGATACCAGACGGCAAGCTTCTGCCATCTCTCTCTCTCAAAACTAGACGTTTGCTTTATAACCTTATCTTCTTATTTAATCGGACCAAAGCTATTCTCTTTCCAAAATGGGGTTCTTTTCTTCTTAGCAGGCTCCAATGGTTGGCTCTTTGGAAGGATAGATTGAAAGGACATTTGAGCATCGTAAAGGATTCATTCGTCTCACAGTTGAGACAAATCATATCCACATATTATATATCTTTTTCTTCTAATTATAGAGAATAATTAAGACAAGATAATTGTAGAGAATTTTATTCCTATTTTTCTTTTATTTTTATGATTGTAACTAGAAATCTCATAAATTTTATTTGAGGGAAGAGAGGTATTGTAGGATAAATACTACAATACCTTTAATCATCACTTTAAAAAAATTTAAATAGATATGAGAAATGATATTTGCAGTCGTATAGGATAAAAGCATTGTGTAATCTTTTTGAAAAAACAAAATGAATAAATATGGAATCTATATAAAAAAAAATTAATTTTTTAATAATAGACCTCACTCTTTTTTAAAATGATTGTGTGACGCTTGCACAGATATATCTAACTTAATAGATATACCCTATACTCTTCAATTTGTTTTAAACTTCAGTAACATTTATGAATCCATAGGATATAAAAATTCAATTGCATAAGTTCAGAAAATAAAAAAAACATGTTAGAAAAACTAACATACTATTCATTTTAAGTAAAAAAGACACGTAGACACACATCTGATGAAAGTGTCTAAGACCTTTGAACGTACAAGAAATGAATAATTCAAAATAAAAACTCGGAATTCTTGGAGGAAAACCACATAAACTATTTTAATATTTAATTCCAAATTTATTGACATAACCTTTCAAATTATTTTTAAACGTAAATTACCAATTATGGACACATACTATATACTACACTCCTATTCTATTCTCATCTCACCATGTAAATGTGACACTTCCATTATCTTTGATCATCTCTTATTAAAAAAAATCAAATATCGATAGACAATGTCACCTTATCATAATGAGATAGAATGAAAATGAAGTATGCAACATTTTCTTTTACTAAAATATAGAATTTAATGTGGAGTGCCAAGCAAATCTTTTCAGTAACAATTGATAATCAGGGATGAATACGAGTGTTCACTGAATTTTTGAATTTCACTTGAGAATAATTAAAAATGTATTTAAATCCGTCACCAAAAAACAAAACTAAACTAAACTTGAAAGAAAACTCCCATAAGTCATTTCTAATTCTCCACATATATTACGAGAACATAAAATAATTCTTGTAGTTTATAACTGAAAACATTTCTCTTCACAAGTAATATTACATAGTCGTAGAGTGCGTAAGACTAGGCAATCACTTTGAAAAAAATTAAAATTCACTATTAAAAAATTTAATTTTTTTCCTTATAAATTCCGCATTTACTTATTTTTTAAAATTGATTGTACGACAATTGCACACTCTACGATTACAAATATCATTTCTCTTCACAAAATCTAATTAAAAAGGATAAAGCATTTGATTTACAAAATGGTTTATTAAAGTACAATTTAAACCCAACATTGGAAACCACTAGAGTACGTATAAATGGATAAGAAACAAAAAACACTTCCTAGTACTGTACTCCAAAAGGTGGAAAACTCCCTCATTTCACTTCACAGCAGAGAAAAGTATTTCAATATATAAGCATTCTTCATTCCTACATCTTTCAAAAATGTCAGCTAACTTGTTGAGAAAGAAGGACAAGAAGCCCTTGTGGGCCCACCAATATTTCATTAAGAAAACTGATCAATCCGAACCAGACCACAGGAGTTACATCAACTCCGCCAAGGGGTGGTATCAGCTTTCGGGTAGGGATGAGAAGTGGCTCAGTGGGAGCATAGGCTATTACATAAGGGAACTTTCCAACAGGAAGCTTTGGATACCAGGACATCACTATTCTCAAAATGAACAGAAAGCCAAATGCTGGAAGAAAGGGGCCTAGAAATGCGATGGCGAGTTTTGCTGAAGCGGGGTCCAAGTCAGCTAATATCAATCTCTGCATAAAATCTATACCAGCATTCGATGATGACGTCTCTGGCATGCTGATCTTGAGAAGTTCTGCAACTGTGTGTACATCGGATGGCTCTCCTGAAAGAGAAGCATCTATTTGTGACAATTGATTGCTGGGGAAAGCCACAACTTTCATAAAACACGAGCTACATCGAGCAAGTTGTGAAACCCGATTTGACTTTCTTTTGGTCAGGCTCCTGAAGTGTTCCTGCCACAAGAGAAGTTATATGGATAGGAATTCGATTACAAGCAGCCTGAAAAAGGACAGTGATCTTCTTTTTTTAACATTTGGGGATGTATCAACCTTCAATGTCCAACCATGGGCATCTTGCCCTTGTGGTTCGTAACAGCCACAATGGGTATATATCTGGTGAAAGAAAACACTTTATATGCCTCACAAAAGTTCAGTTAACAGTGCTAGAAACTGCCAAGCAAGCAGGATGGGATCCTTGCCTCTTTTTCTTTTTTCTTATTCTTTTCACAGGTACCAAAGTCAAGGAGCATCCAGGATCAAATAGCCATAAATCATTGAAACTACAAGTTTTGTTTGAGGGAAAACAAGCAGACATACTTCTGCAATTTCTTTGTAATGTGAAGGTACACTAGGGGACTGCAAAAATCCCAGCATTTCTGTGTCTTAAAATAAAGTTACAGTATGAGACGATGGTCAATAAATTGAGATAAAGTCATCATGAAACCAAAGGCCATCCCAATAATAAAACCCTTAAGACTTTTCATGAAATCAAATGGACACTAGATTTGAAATCAATTACAGTTTGCTTCCATAAGCAACCAAGCAACAAATAAAGTAGCTAATTTTGCATGATCTTAAATTATTGATACAAGGCGAAACAATATGGTCCCAGACTCCATACAAGCTTCGGATAACAGCTCAAAAAAGTCCAGTAATCTTTGTGTGTTGTTTTTCTACATAACTATTATAAGGTCATGTGAAGACAAAAGTAACTTTTTTTTTTATTGGCACTGGGTGTCCGGGAACAGTGTCTCGACTAATCTCGGGGGTGCACAGGCCCTCAATAAGAAGTTTTCCGCAAGTGCACCCCAGGTAATTCAATGGGAAAATCACCCAGTCTGATGGCCCCTAGAGATTGTTTACACCCACGGGGATTTGAACCTTAGACCTGGGGGGAGCATACCCCCAAGCCCAAGGTCTTCACCATTTGAGCCAACCCCTAGGGGTTATGAAGACACAAAGTAACTAATGATCATTAGTGAAGACAAAAGAAAACTGTTTTAGTTGATCATTAGTGAAAACAAAAGTAACTAATGATCAACTAAAACAGTTTTCTCTTCCCTTTTCATCTACTAATCCATCTAACAAGGTTTACTTTAAAAATTATATATTGCACTTTTGGTTTCTCATTTTAACTTCCAAGTTGAATATGTATAATTATTGCATCGACATAAACAAGATTTGATGCAGTTAAACACATTGACGCTGTCAATTTGGTTTCGAATTGATCCACTAATTGGTCCCTTAATGAGTTAGTGTAAATTGCTTTTTTCCTGAAAACCAGTCAATGCCTAAATTACTGTGAATTGTGCATCTAAACATATATGACAATGAGTGTGGACATGATCAAGAGAAAAGTCTTGCGTCTCCACCAGTTCACTAATCAACTGATGCTGTACATCTATATGCTTAATCCTAGAGTGTCGAATGGGATTTTTAAAAATATTGATGCCACGTGTGTTGTAAAAACAGATAGACATGGTTACTCAACATTTACTTCCTCCAAAGCAATTGAGTGTAGCAGCTTCCCACTGGTATGTATTATGCCTCGACCATAGGCAAGGATATTGAGTTTTGTTTCTTATTCATCCAAGCCACAAGATTTCTGCCTATCTATTACCAGCATTAAAAGCCTAATCCACATTAGAATAGCCACCGAGGTCAACATTAGAATCTCTAGAGTACCAAACACCTAAGATGTAGAAATCACTTCATGAAGATTGAATGAAACTTGTGATGGAAATCAAAACTTTGAATGAACTTGAACAATAATTTGAATCCATAGTAACTCAATCGGGAAAGAAAAGTGAAGATTAAAGCCAGATTAAAGCAATCGGGGTCACATCCAATCAGGTATTTTCTCCCCAGGGTTCCCAGGGTTGATTATGCATAGAGTAAGCTGCATGATCCAAGCCATCCTACCAAACCCATCATGGCTACTCATTTGTCGTTGTGACACATCTTGGTTCTCCATGTACTCATATTATTTTTACTTCCAAATTTTCAGACAATACTTTTGCAACGTGCCATGTAATGTTTTATAACCCATACTCCATTTGATACATCAGTGACATTGGGCTGCCTAGTGCTAGATTCCTTTATGGCTTGCTGATGGATGTTTCTATAGAATTTGGAATAGATTTCTATAAGGTCATGGTCATTCTAGAAGATTTTCATAGAAACATTACATACGCTTGCCTTCCATTTCAATATCTTACATCCAGATAGCTCTAGCACATCAGGTCCCTCTTCCTCATGGCAATCACCAAGATAGACATCCACCAGCTATTAGGTATATCACCCTTGAGCTGAGTCTTTCATATCTTTGGAGCAAGTACCGCCCAAGGCTACAACACAGGACAAGGAGATCACACTTGATCCTACACCTAAGATGCCTCCATCAAGTTCTACTGGCTCATCTTCTTCTACGAGACCTGCATCAGTGACTCTCGAATGGATGTTTTGGCTTGTATGGACCAGAGGCTAATTAGTTTGAAGCAGCTAGTATAATATGGAGCAGTCACTTGTTCGACTAAACCAAGATGTTCATAACATTCATGACCAGTAGGAGGCTAATGGAAATACTATTGACGTTGATTTTGCTGATGCTGATGATTAATATTGTTGGATTGTACCCTGTCATTTTGTGACCAAAAGGGGGAACCATGATTTGTACAGAGGAGTAAAATAGAGGAGAGCTGAGAGCTGACAATTGGTGTACCAATGTATATTTTTTGTTCTAATATTTCTTCATGTATAATTTGATCTGAAACCCCTAGGGGTTGGCTCAAGTGGTAAAGGCCTTGGGCTTAAGGGGTATGCTCCCCCTAGGCTAAGGTTCAAATCTTCTTGGGTGCAAACAATCTCTACAGGCCATCGGACTAGGAGATTTTTCTCTTGAATTATCCGATGTGCACTTGCAGGAAACTCTTTACCGAGGGCCTATGCACCCCCGGGATTAGTAGGGATGCTAGTCCCAGACACTCAGTGACAAAAAAAATAAAAAATAAAAAATAAATAACTAATTTGATCTGATGTATTTATTGACATCATGATATCCTTTTTCGATTGATATTTTGATTTTTGCTGGTATATGGGCATTTCTATTTATGTTTGTTCTCAATCCCAAAAGGGGATATTGCTAATGTAAAAACATTTCACCTCCCATAAGACACCTGCTGATCGAGTTTGAACAGAAATTTAGTCAGATGTCAAATTGATTATGCTAGACCTTCCATGCACCCTTCAGCTGGCCAACACTTGCAATATAGAATTCACTAGACACATAGAATCCTTTGTTGAGCAACATTTTTAGAGGATTTCGCCAGATGCGGTAGGACCTGTGGTTGAGTTAATTTGCTTGATTGTGTATTTTACAAGATTTCCTAAGCCTATTTTATCCTCATGCCCTACCTATATAAGCTTAATTGTACACGAGTTTTTCGCTTCCTTCGGCACTATTCAACATAGCAAAAATTTTTTGTTTTTTTTAAAGAGAATTTTATGTGATGTCTTGCTAAAACTCATTTATCACGAAATAATCTTCCATCTATTAAGGAAAAACGTTACAAGCCACAACTTAAGAATACGCTATTGAGAAATTGAACAACATAAGTCATCATTTCTCTAGAAAAAATTGCAAATATTGATCACGATATTCTGCATTTGATCCTTATGGTTTAGCTTTCAGTTTTCAGTAGTAGTATTGGAAGCATCATTTAGTGTCTTACATCAGGACCTATATTTTTGTCCTCATAAGTCAAACCCATAGGTTTACATTGAGCTGACTATGAAGCAACCATAATTTTACATTACAATTTTCCAAATGAATAATACTATGTTGGGGAACACATGAGGTAAAACAAGAAGAAACAAAGAAAGCCTGAAAGAATTATAACGGAAAGTAACCCACAGGGGTTTGACCACTTGGGTGTAAGCAATTTATAGGGACCATCGGATTGGGGGAAATTCCCCCTAAATTACCCTAGATGCATTTGCGGGAAACTCCTTGCAGAGAGCCTGTACACCCCTGGGATTAGTCAGGACTTTGCTCCCGACACCCAATGCCAATAAAATGAAAATTATAGTGGAAGGTGAAATTTAGTAATTTGTGTGGATGTTGAGATGAGATGAGATGAAAAATCTGTGAATGGTAGTGAAATGGTTTGTGAATAGTAGTGAAATGGTTTGAGTTAAGGTATTTTGTGGGATTTTGGGAAAAGAGAGAAAAAGTTAAATAAAAATATTATAAAGTTAAAATCTTGTTAGAATATTATTTTTGTTTGGAGATTTGAAAAAATTGATTTTTGTGTTTTGTGTGGAAGTATGGGAAAGTTATAATGATTAGATGAAAAAGTTTAAGATTTGAAATTAAAAAGTATTTGTGTTTGAGTGATGTTTGGATGTTGAGATGAGATGAGAAATCCCAACATCCAAACGGGGCCTACGGTTCACAAATATAAATATGAAAGACCCTAAAAAACTAGAGGACAAAAGGAGTAGATAAATATATTCGTATATTCATATTACTAGACATCCATAAAAACTTGACTTATGGAATTGAAAATAAAGTAGTAATCACTCACCACGATGCAATTTTTTTTATCAGTGACATTGATGCAAATTAAGAAGTTCATAGAAAATTTCACCACATCTGCTTAGCAGAATGAAACAACTTATAAACCATGCAAAGGCAGAATCAAGAACAACATGCAATTCAAATTGGCAGTTCAACAATTATCTATTTACGCTAGTTTTATATAATTTTTTTGGCAAAAGCTGCGTTTTGATACCAAATCGGCTTAGCACAAAGCCTAGGGATGAAAACTCGAGCTACAGCTAGTGTAATGTATCCTCAGTGAAACTATAAACAAAAAAGCATGCCCATTTGAAGTTTGAGTTCAATCAGATAAGTTGTAAACAAATTACTGTTACGATTCCACATTGACTAAGTATGGGATTAGTTGATGATTTATAAGCTAGTTTTCAAGGGTGAGTTCTACCTAGTGGGTTCATAACATTACTAAGGACAGGCTCCATTCGCGGAAGCTGGAAATAAATAAGGAAAGACTGAAACTCTGCATAATAGCTCTATCTTGTTACCTTTTCTCTTATATCCATTTCTAGAAGACTCCTCACAAATTTATACAAAGTATGACAAGGGAAATAAAAGAAGAAAAAAAATCCTGGCACTTACAGAAATATGGAAATTTCCTCGATTAGATAACAGTGCCGGCCATCCTAGGAAAAATTGATGACACAACTCAAAAATAAAAGACATGAAAAACCGACTGTGGAAGCTAATTGAAACCACTAAAATGTTAGGAACATAATAAGGCAGAATTCGCAGAACGGAAAGGCAAAAAGTGATAAAACAACGGATAAATACCTTTGATTTGAACGTGATTGAAAAGGTGAGCAGAAGTCGCCATTTTAGCGTCCAGAAAGAGTTCGAGAGCGAGGGGTGGAGGGGACGTTATCTCTCTCTTAGGTGTAAGTACCCCAGTATATTCGAGCGGGTTTGGGTATGAAGCGGGTTGAGCTCTAGACAACTTACATCCGTTTGATTCGCATAGAATAGGAAAGAGACGTTCCGAAAAAGATACACGAAAGAGAGCACATAAACAATATAAACACATTTTCTTAAAATTGTGTTAATAAATAAATAGTAATATTAGATACAATTATAAGCTACGAAAACATCATATATTCTTTTTGAAAAATAGTTGAATACATTATTAAAAATTTAATTTTTTTATATAGATCTCATATTTATTTATTTTTTTCAAAATAAATATGCACGTAGCTCTTGCGCACTCTATGATTACAAATATTATTTTTTTTTAAAGAAAATATTTTTTTTAAGAAATAATATTAGAAGATTATCATCATTTTACAAACATTCCCCCATTTGAAAAATGATAAACAGTAAACCGTTTTTACAACTCAATCCTTTCTACATACTAAGTTGTAAAATCTAAAATTACAACCCTATAAAGTTAAGTTATTATATTTTATGGAAGATTCAAAAGTGAAATGCGAGACCTCTCTCGGTGAGGTGAGGTGAGGTGAGTCTTTGCTTTCAACAAAGAGGAATCTTAAGACGTGGTCTGTTGAGTGCTAAAGACATGGAAGATGACCTTCACAAGCAATGGGAGGGTCTTACTCTCTCAGAACAGGAGGCTGACACGATGAGGGTGGAGAGTGAGGTGTTAGAGCAGTTAGTCAAAAAGGAAAAAGGTGCCTTCTGATGTTGATCAATACGGATAGGGTGGTGAATAGACAGGCTTTCAAGGATACCATGACCAAGGTATGGAGGCCTGAAGGGTGGTTACAATTAAAGGAAGTGGGGGCCCAGCAGGGTATTAGTGGAGTTCCAGCATGAACATGACAGAGCTAGGGTCTCAGCGGGAAGACCATGGACTTTTGATAGAGCCCTAGTTTGCCTATAGGAGATTGACAACCAAGTCCCATTGAAAGATATTACGTTCACTGAGGAACTCTTCTGGGTTCAAGCACGCAACATGTCAATGGCCAGCATAACCAAAGAGATTGGGGGTATGCTATTTTCAGGAATGGAAAAGGTCGTTGAAGTGGAGACAGACGAGGAGAGGTGTGGCTAGGGAAGTGTTCTGAGGGCCAGAGTGGTAGTAAACATTACAAAACCTCTCATGAGAGGAAGATTCTTAACAGTCGATAAGGTGCAACGTTGGATCCCTTTTAAGTATGAAAGATTACCGTCTTTCTGCTTAGATTGTAGTTCTATAAAACACTCATCCTATTGCTCTGGTTCTTCTCGTTATAATAAGCTAAAAGCAAACAATCAGTTTGGACCTTGGTTAAGGGCCTCACCTGCGAAGATGAGTGGTCCCGAGTTTAAACACTATGGTGGTGACTCATTCCAGACTTCCCCACATTATCAACCTAGTGGTAGTTCAGGGATGGAGTCAAACAAGGACAACTAGGAAATCAGGAGTGATTCAAGGAAACTAGACCCAAAGGGTGGGCTGCAGGCTGAATGTCAGCGGGATTTTGGGAATCATAGTAAAGCTGCAAATCTTGCAGGATTGGACCTGAACAAGCAGGCTCAGTCCTCAAAGGGCCCAAGGGAAGAGGCATTTCCAAATCAGAAATATTGTAGTAAAGATGGCAGGGTAGAAGCCAAATTTGGAAACAATACAAAAGTGATCCCCTCCTCCTTAGGTGGTTGTTTAAAGAGTCAAATATCCTCTCTAGATAATTTTTTGAATCAGCATATAAAAGAGTTAGTTGAGACACGCCAGAAAGCAAAATGGAATAGGAGAGCACATGACAAGTCCTTCTCTCTCATTTCTCAAGCTTGTCCAAAAGTGTCAGTATCATGTGGTTGCCGACTAGTGAAGTCTAAGTGCCTCTCCCTCATCTTCCTCATTGAAACAAATATGGAAGAGAGAGAGTAGAGAACATAAGAAATTGTGTGGGTTATGAAAATAGCTTTGTGGTGGATAACAGGGACAGGAGTGGCGGCTTGGATTTCCTATGGAAGGATGAGGTCAGTGTGGAATTGGATTCCTACTCACAAAGCCATATTTCCCTAAAACTCAAAGAGGGCTCAGCTAACAAGGCTTGGGTTCTAATTGGTTTTTATGGATCTCCATATACCAGAGAAAGGAGTGACTCATGGAGATTGTTAAAGGCTCTAAAACCACCCAACCAGATGGCGTGGCTAATTGTGAGTTGTGTGATCTTGGCTATAAAGAGGACATATTCACATGGAGTAAAAATAGGATGGGAGCACAATTCACAAAGGAAAGACATAATAGAGGCTTTGCTAATGCACAATGATGTAAATACTGGATGGCACACTCAGTGGAGGTGGAGCCTGTTATTTCTTCTGATCACAAACTTATCCTGATATTTATGGACTCAAAGTGCCCAATGACCCTCAAGAGGCACATGCTTTTCAGGTATGAGGCCAAATGGTCCTCGAGGGAGAACTGCAAGAGGATGGCGGAGGAGGCATGGAGGAGGCCCTTACTCTTTTCAAATAATCTGGATAGGACAATGGGTTCCCTTGAGGTTTGTAAACAAAGATTAGTTGAGTGGAGTAGAAGGGCTTTTGGGAAGTTTAAGAGACAACTTAACCAAAATCTTAAGAAGTTAGATGAACAGCGACGGTCTAACTCAGGGTCCCTCGGAGAGGAAATCAAAAGTAGTCAAGTTGAAATTGATAAAATGCTAGAGGAGGAAGAATGAATTGGAAATAAAGGGCCAAACAATCATGGCTCAAGGATGGTGACAGAAACACAAAATTTTTCCATCACTGTGCCAACCAAATAAGGAAGACAAACTCATAAAGTGCATCAAAGATGAGGGTGAGCATGTAGCTGATTCTCAAGACGACATTACTAACTTATTTCAAATTTATTTTTAGGACCTTTTCACTTCATCTGGCCCTATGGGAATCTCAGAATGCTTGGGCAGCTTGGAAGCCAGGGTCACAAGGGATATGTGCTCTATGCTATCTAAGAGCTTTACTGAACAAGAAGTGGAAGAGGTCATCTTTCAAATGAGCCCTCTCACATCTCCTGGTCCAGATGGGTTTCTCCAAGCCTTCTACCATCACCACTGGAAATCGATAGGAAAGGATGTTTGCGCTGCAACCTTATTTGTTCTAAACTCTGGAGGTAAACTTGAGAAACTCAATGAGACTTTTATTGTATTAATTCCTAAGGTTAAGTCCCCTACACTGGTTACTGACTACAGACCTATCAGCCTGTGCAATGTCTTCTACAAGATTATCTCTAAAAATATTGCCAACAGACTCTAGAGGATCTTATCAGATATTATATCCCCCACATAGTCTGTCTTTGTGCCAGGTAGACTGATTTCAGATAATGTGATAATGGCCTTTGAGGCTTTACACTCAATGAACAACAAGCTGGTTGGGAAGGTTGGACGCATGGCCTTGAAGTTTGACATGAGTAAAGCTTATGACTGTATAGAATGGGAGTTTCTCAAGGTTGTGATGCTTAAGTTGGGCTTTCCAAGGGACTGGATTGACCTGACCATGAGGTGTATAGAATCAGTTTCATAATCAATTCTCATTAATGGGTCTCCAAAGAAAAATTATCTCCCTCTAGAGGACTGAGGCAGGGGGACCCACTGTCCCCCTTCTTGTTCATCTTATGTGCTGAAGTCTTGTGTACCATGTTGAACCAGGCTGAGGAAAAAGGCTCCATCTCGGGCATCCCAATGGCTAGAGGTAGATTACTCATTAATCATTTGTTCTTTGCATATCACAGTCTACTTTTTGCAAGGCCAATGAAGCTGAGTGGAGAAGAATGATTCACATACTATCTATGTATGAAAATACTTCGGGTTAGAGATTGAACAAAGCTAAGACATCCATCCAATTCAGCAGGAACAACCCTAAGGCCACCCAAGAACTTGTCCTCCAGATACCAGGCATTAGATCCACCTTATCCTATGAACTTTATCTAGGCCTTCCTGCCATGGTTAGGAGATCAAAGGTTGGGTCTTTCAGAAGTATCCTCGACAAAATGAACAAGAAAGTCAACAATTTCAAGATTAAGTCTCTCTCACAAGCTGGAAAAGAAATCCTTCTAAAAGTAGTGGTACATGCCTTACCTACCTACTGCATAGGGGTATTCAAGTTACCCCATTCCCTTATTAACCAGATGAATAGAATCATGCATAACTTCTAGTGGGGTCAGTATGAGCGGGAAAGAAATGTGCACTAGATATCATGGTCCACCATGGGGAAATTGAAGAAATGTGGAAGGCTGGGCGTTAGGGACATTGTGAGTTTCAATATTGCAATGTTGGCTAAAAAAGTCTAGCGCATCATTCAGCAACCTCAATCTCTAGCATCAAAGGTTATGAAAATAAAATACTTCCTTCATTCCTCTTTCTGGGAAGCAAAAGCAGGTAACAGAACCTCTTTCATCTGGAGGAGTTTGTTGGTAGCAAAATCCTTGGTGGACAAGGGATCAATTTGGAGAATAGGCAATGGTTGCAACGTTTAGATTTGGGGGGACAAGTGGCTCCCTCAAACTTACTCAAGCAGAGTGACAAGTGCAGTGCAAGGGGGATGCTCAAGCAACTGTAAGTTCCCTGATTAATCTTGCCACAAGGACATGGAACCAAGCACTTATTGAAGGCATGTTTAGTGAGGAGGAAGCTAGATTGATAAAACAAATCCCACTAAGCCAGTCTAACCAACCTGGCAGACTAATCTAGAGACATGGTGCTAAGGGCCAGTTCTCTGTCAGAAGAGCCTACCACTTGCACAAAGAGTGGATGGACCAAGCTCAGGCTCAATCCTCTAACAATTTGGAGAGTGCAGAGGGGTGGAATACTATCTAGAGACTCCAAGTCATCCCTGCCACAAAGAACTTCTTCATGTGGAGAGTTTGCAGGAATGGGCTCCCCACCCTACTGAACCTATGCGAAGGAAAATTGTTGAAGAGCCCTTGTGCCCTATATGCTTAAGAGAGGCAGAATTTGTTTGCCACATTACTTGGGATTGACCTACAACCCAAGATGTCTGGGGACAGTGCTCGAGGTTCCTACAGAAGAAGTCCTTTACTCCCATATCATTCAAGGAATTGTGGTTCCAATTGTGCAAAAGTGCTAATTTGGATATCCTTGATGAGTTTGTTGTGATCTAGAAACTCCTCTAGCAGAGAAGAAACAAGTTTATTTTCCAAAAGGAGTTCAGTCATCCCTCAAGTATTTTGAATCAAGCTCATGGTGAGTTAGGTGGGTTGGAGGCCATTAATGGCTCGAGAGCAAGGTTGCAAACTGTAGAACATATTAAAGAGAAATGGACTGCTCCTCCAGTGAGCTCCTACAAAATCAACTGGGATGCAGCCGTAAGACTAACTGCAAAATTGGACTTGGGTTGGTTGTAAGAGATCACAGAGACTTGATGATTGCTGCCTTAAGGATGAATAGGCCACTGTTCCCTGACCCTTTACTAGCATAGGCATGTGGGGATTTCGAAGCAACCAAGCTGGGAATTCAACTGGGTTTATCCCGAGTGATAATTGAGGGAGATTCTCAACAAGTTACCAGAGCATTGTTGGCCAAGGACCAAGAGGAGTCTGCTTCCTCCATGATTGTTAAGGATACTCAAGCTCTGCTAGTACATTTTTTGGAGTGGTTAGTTAGGCATGTTAGAAGAGAGGCAAACAAAGTGGCACATAGGTTGGCTAAAGATGCTTTACTTATCTCAAATTATATTGTAAACATGGAGGATCCACAGAGGCGAAGGAAAAATTTAGGAGATTTGGTCTGAAGAGAAAATCAATTTTACGGCGAAAATCGTAGGACCCAAAGATAATTTGTTCCCACCATCAATTTTGTCCAAATTTGTTCTCACATTTTACATCCTGTGTAATATGTGGGGATTATTTGTTGCGGTGACATATTTCGTCTCAAAATGGTTGTTTTCCACCGACTCTCAATGGTCCGTCGTGAGTCGTTGCAACAAGCCAATTCATTTTCCATCTGTGATTAGCTAAGTATTTTACACCATGGTTTTGTCTTGGAAAAAAATTTTGTGAGAAAATGCCAAATTTGTTGTAGTATTCTCATTTCATATCTTATAAAAATAATATTAGAAATTAATAAAATTTGATAATGCAAATGAACATATGGTGCACTTTAGATAGATGTAGTTGGCTGGGAAAATGTTTCAGGTATGTATTGTTTCAGGTGGCTTTGTATGAATTATAGGGCAACAAAAATAAAGCAAATATATATATATGACAACAAGTATGTATTGTTTCAGGTGGCTTTGTATCAATTAGAAATATGGTGGATTTTATATGGTTGGTTTCAGTGGTATTGTATGTTTTATGTGAAAAATGATACTAGAGTTTTAGTTTGAGGGCTCCATTAATCTTGTTCAATGGCTCCTAAGGTGAGGTTGTAAACCACGTGGCAATACTCAATTTCAAATATGTGAACCGAAAATATTTGAATGTGTCTTGGGAGGTCTTAAACTAGTGGGATCATGTTATGATAACTTGAGTAAGGGATATGAAATCGAAGTGGTTGGATATGAGGAAGTTTTAATTAGCCATTATCATATCCCAGATTCCTTGTTTATATCAGCCTTTAATTGATTTGTTGTAGTAATGTCCTAGTAGATAGGTAAGTTTTCGGGTAATTATGAGCCCCTAATATTAGTGGATGAAGAGTCTTTGCTTCCAAATTTTGGAAAGATGAATTGGAGAAATTTACAGTAGCATGGAATTGTTTTTAATATTTTGTTGAGAACCAAAAATATGTATACATGTTGTAGTTAGGCACAAAGATTTGTTATGAACATTCTGAAGGCAATATGGGCTTCCCTCCTATAGCACTTCCCTATTTGTAAACATTGACTTATTTTTATGGCCTTGATTGACTGGTTAATCCAGTGAAAGTTAAGATGTCTAAAACTAGTATTAATTGATCTGTTATATATATGAGTCAACTGTATTTTTGGTTGAAGCTCTTCAGGTGTTGAATTTTGCAAGAATGGCCTTTAATGTACATCAGTTCAAGAATGGCCTTCAGAATCATTTTGCAAGAATTTGTTCCCATTAGTTATAACTATTTCTTATATCTTTCTGATGGTCAGCTACTTTTTAATTCAATGTAGTGATATTTGAGTATTTCTGATTGTAACACTTTGTAGAAAAGTGTAGTGAATCTACTAGCTTTTTCTATAGGCACAATTTGTGAGAAAAGACTTTCTAAGAAGGGTTGATGTGGCCGCAAAATAGGTAGTTTTCACAATGGGTAGAATTATTTGCCACAGCTAATGTTCATGGAAATTGCTTTTTCCAAAAAATAAGGCTAATGTGAATAGATGTTTCATTCACCTTTACGGACATTTGGTTTTTCTTGGAAAATAGTTTTTTCCACAAAAATTATTCATGGGAACAACAGTAATCTACAACCTCATTTCATGCCAAACTGTCTTATTTTTCACAAGACCATCTAGATCATGAATTATTTGCGGCCAAATCTAGATGATTTCTTTGCCGACTAAACCGTGGATAAAAGTAGTTTTTTTCCCACGAGTTATCGTTTTGGTGGAGAACAAATACCTTATCTAACCAATAATATGCCATGAGTCTTCCACGAAAGAATTTGATGAGAAAATAGTTTTCCTCACTAAGGTCATATCTTTTCCGACCACTATCCCTTCCGAAAAAAAAAAACAGTATTTGTTATAGTGGAAGTTAAGCTAATTTATTACTTATGATTATAGATATATGTTATGTAATAAATATAAATGTGAATATGCACAATAATCATAAACACAATCGATCACTCCATAATTCAACCTAATTATACCATTCTAAATTAATAGAAATGAAAATATTAACTAATTTATCGTATAAACTCAATTAAAAGTCTAGGATAAATAGGCAGCAAAGGTCCCTATAAATTCAAGGACCATTATTTTGTATGCTTGAAAGTGCAATCTCACCAAATGAAATGTGAGATAACAATAGAAAAGAAAGAAAAATTCTACTCACAATCTCCTGTATCACACACCAATATGTGATTTTTTATTTTTACCATTCCATTTAAACACACATATTGATGTGTAAACATATATATTTAAATAAAAGAACAAAAATAGCAAATCACGTGTTGGTGTGTGGTGTGAAAATGACAAGTAACATTTCTCGAAAAGAAATAAAGATTTCATTCCCCTGGGCCTAAAAAAGAGAACATTTATGACAATGATAAGTGAAAAAAAATCATATTACATTATATGCAATAGGTAGCAATGAATGTTAAGGGAGTGCAGAATGTAAAGGCGGTCATTTGTTATTCCACGACCTGTACAATGGCAGTAGTGACTATGACTCGACGGAATTGCAATTTCATTTGCAAACAACATAATCGAGCAAAAGTAGTATTATATCTAAATGATTGAGACTCGCTCAAATCAAATACTATATTGGCAAAGTAATTATCTTATAATGTTGGCTCCCCACTAGATCCTTCTTAATTTCCACAACATTGTTACCTGGCTAGGAGGTCATTGCCCTAGTCTATTGGTTACCCCACTCAAGGACCTTCTTGCTTGTTTTGCTCTAGGGCAATCCTTAGCCAATTGACCCTGTTGGCCACATCTATATTAGGAAACTCATGCCAATGCGGCATTTTCCATAATCATTACGTCCATAGGGTTTTCATTTAAAACATCATTATTTTGAAAACTTACTTCAAGTATAAACAAAACGTCATCATAAATAAAACATTAATTTTAAAGCATTAATAAACATTCTTTTACCTTATCATCAAGCATAAGCATTCATTTTCTTTAACATTATTAATCATTTGTTACTTTAACCTCATCATTATGGTCCTTACACATTGTTGACCCCGTGTGTTAAGGTTGGAGACTCTCAATCGATGGTTCTTCCTGAGCGACCGGCTTAAGAACTGAAACTTCATAAATGGGTCATCACTAGGTGCACCGCCATTGATGCATTCCGATGTTGCCATCCATCCCAACCTTATGGTACCGTCCTTAACCTCATATGGCCAATTCATTAACCTCATGCTACATGCATTCATACTTTGTTTCTCTTTTCTTTACATTAACTTTTATCTTATTTTTCATTCTTTAAAATAAACACTCATGAAAGATAATATTCAATCATATAATCAGTCGTGCAAAACTCTAACATCCTAAAGCATCTATCATCATGCATTAGGTTCATAAAAAAGGGTTCTGAAAGAAAGTGTTTATACATTCATATACACTTCTAAAGACATGTACTACACACACATATATACTTTTGCAAAAGAACTTTTATACCTTAGTATAAAGTGATGTGTAGAAGAACATGATCATAGTCACTTACCTCGATCTTTATGCAAACAAAACTATTTGTTCGTTTCTCCAAACCTTTCAATTGAATCTTATAACAATTTAATCAATCATGTAAACTTTCTAAATCCTTATGCATTATACATGGTATGTAACGCCCTAATAGAAGGCCCAAACCACATTATCTATATGCCAAAAAAGACTAGTCAATGATACAATTAGACTCCCATTGGAACCTTATAAAAAGCAAGAACTTCTCCTTCACAAGTAATGTGGGATCTCATGCACCACTTACCCTTATCTTTATCATATGGGATATCACATGGTATGCTTCGTGCATGGATATATGTTTGTCTCTATTTCTTACTTATCACTATTCCTACTTGATACTATGCTATGGCATGCTCGGTTTCATGCACATACTATATATACTCGGCTTAGGGCTTCTAACTATGTGACATACATACGACTAGGGCTCATGACATACTCGGTTTAAAGGCTCATGACATGCTCGGGTTAAAAGCTCATGACATGCTTGGGTTATAGGCTCATGACATGCTTGGTTATGGGCTTGAATCATGCTTGGTTGGGCTTCTATCATATTCAGTTTTAGGGCTTCTATCATGCTAAGTTTAGGGCCTCTATCATGCTCGGTTTTAGGGCTTAGACCACTTAGTTTTAGGATTTCATAACCTGTTTGGTTTAGAGTTTAGCCATGCTCGGTTTAGAGTTCATGTGACTCTCTTTCTTTCCTTTTGACTCTGCATGTTAGAGTTTTAGTGCATCTAGTGGAGTGGGTATTTTACCTAAGGGCAATCCGAGACCTAACATGGATGGGGAAGCCAAGAGTTTTGGGGTTTCAAAACCCTAATTCCCTTGACTTATGGACGGTTCTATCACAGTAATTCTCTACTTGTGTCGCACCATATGTCAACCTCTAGAAGGAAAGTAGAGGACTTTTTGGTTCGGCGTGCACCTACAAATCTCGAAGATCTGCTCAAGATTGACCATCCGTTTATTTGCATCATGGGTCCGTCGGTAGACATGATGTTGGCGTTTGGGTAGGCCTTCAGAAACCTCTTGTAATTGCACGCATGCTGAATATATAGCTTGCGGGTTTTGTTGTAGTTGCTGACGATTCTCTGCCAGATGGCGTATTAAGCTACGCTATTGTCTCTGCTAAGGGTCAAGTACTTACTACTACCTCTCGTTGGGCTATTCTTAGGTTGAGGCATCGTGGTAACCAAGGCAGAGTCGTCTGCTTCTTCATCTACCTCTTGGTGGCATCTTCCAATATCCTGCCACAATTCCCGATACTGCATGCACACTAATTCTTCAAGATAACATGCATCCAATCACAATTTCAAACCTATTATTACTAGCAAATTACAAACCAATTCTCTGGTTTAGAGCTACATATGCTCTGATACCACCAATGACAGCCCAAGCCCCAAGCTAGCAAGAGATCATCATCCAGGTCACTGGCACATAGGCACATGAAACTGGATCGATCATGTCACCTTGCATGCATTGTATTTTAATTTAGCAATATATGCTTAGCAAGTTATGTTGCAATGGAAAGTAGTCGCAAGTTACAACGTACTAGAGAAAACTAAAAACTTAAAACATAAAATCATGTCACCTAGTTAGTTCTTCGAAGGATCCAATCCAAAGACAAACATGTCTTCATGTCTCCAAACTAACTAGGGCCTAAAATTGCTCAAAGCCTCAAATATTACTTATTTATTTGGTTTTGGTTGAATCCTCTAGGAATTTCTTTTCATATTTCTTTGTCCATTTCTTAGAAAATGACATGCATTGTCGAGGCTTATGTTTTAGATCAACTCCTCACAAGTGCAAGTGCAAGCAACTCCAAAAACCTACACATGACCATTGCCGAGAATGTCATGCAAAGGTTTCCAATTTAAGTTTTTAATTCTTCAATCCTAGCAAGGTTTTCAGTCATCCAAGACCATTTCCACTATGTAAATAGTGGAATGTGCTGGCTGCTTAGGTGGCAGTCATGCAGGTTACCACTTGTTTTTAAGCATGTGGCCCAACCCATTACCTCTTGATCAAGATAAATTATCGTGGTAAGTACATATGTTATAGCCAGCCTGTAATACCATATTCATTCCTTCTTACGTACGCTTCTCTCTTTCTGACGTACGTTCCGTCTTTATGACGTAAGCAAATCCTGAGGTATTTTGAAATATATCGTGTGACTTCTAGGGCACGCCCAATGTTTTAAATATACTGGAAATATTTATAAGGAGTATTTCCAGTATTATTGAATTAAGATTGATCTTAAATACGACAATCATAATATTCTTGAAGAGTTCCAAAAATATTATAATTGTCAGAAATCATTTTAATATCATTATTAAAATTATTTCAATTATTTAAGATATTATTGGATTTAAATTATGTTGAAAGCTTTTATTAATCAAATGGTTTTATTCTCTTAGATATGTTAAGTGAGACTTCATCATTTTATTAATGATGAAGAATATTATTTTATAAACTAAAATTAGTTTAAAATAATATTCTACCTTAATTCCTCTAAGCACTTTTAATTAACTTAATGTTTTACGCATTTTCAAATCAGTGTTTGAGATCCATCGTTAGATCATTACGTGGATCCCCAGACGAAGGGACTGGGTTAAATACCCAGACCTCCTCTCTTTCTCCCTCACTTTTTCCCTCAGCTCTCTCTCTCCTCCTTCTCCCTCAAGCGTACGCAGTACGCGGCCTCTCCTCCACGCTGATTCTTCCATAGCTCAGCCTGGCGCCGCCGTGCGTCACCAGACCTCACCGCCGGCACCACCAGCTCCACCTCCCTCCGGCGAGCCCTCCCATGCCAGTCTCCCTCCCTCACGCTCTCTCCTCCTCTCCTTCGGTAGTGCACAGCCCGAACGGGCTTAGTGCTTACTGCGCCGCTGTGCGCCGTCCTCCAGCGCCACCACCTCCACAACAGCTTCTCCTTCTGCCTGCCATCACCCTCCAGTGAGGTTGGCCTCCACCTTGCAGCCACCTTCCCCGTAGCACACACTTAGAGACCCATGCACAGCTTCACCGTGCGTTGCTTCTAGCGCCATCGTACGCGGCACCCACAGCCACCAAGCACCACCATGGACTCCCCCTTCCCTCCCCCTTCCTCCTCCACGTGACCCAAGGCCCATAGCCTCCCCTTGATTCACCGCACGGGCTCTCTCCCTCCTTCACGCACGGGTTTCACACCCTCCAACACCGTGCACCGCCACCCACGGCGTGTAACAGCCACCTTCAGCCTCCTCAAGCCACCACCATGCCATCCCAGCCATCCCCGGCCTCGATCTGTCACCCATGCACGCACACTCTCTCTCACTCTCCCACGGCTTCTCCCTCTCCCTTACATGACCATTCCTCCTTCCTCCTTCGTGAGCCACCGTGGCGCCATCCCAATGCCACCAGGAGCTCCACCAGCAACCCCTCAACCCAACCCTAGGTCCAAACCACCACTTTGAGTGGTGGGTAGTCACTGCACTTGATGGACAGCCACTGCGCATGGCTGATCGCCACTGTACACGGTTAGATCCGCCGTGTTACGCTCATTGCCATCATCACAAAGCCTTCACGAGCCCTTCCAAGACCACACCTAGCTATCCAAACGCCTAAACAGTTAACGTACGTGAGTTAGCCGCCACGTACGACACTTCCGACATCTTCGGCTGTGACGATCAACGAGCAACGCACGGGTTATCCTGTCGATGGTATAACCCTCTATCCCTCGTTAATTATGCTAGATATTGATTAGTTGACTAGGTTGTGGACTGTGCTGTTGGTATTTGTGGAGTTGTGGTATTTTGATGTGGTGCTATGTGATGAAGTGTTGGGCATTATGTGTAGTGAAGTGTTGGGCATATCTGTGTTGGATGGAGATGTGTTGTGCCGTGTAGTATACTGTAAAGTATTGGGCATAATTGAGAAGTGTGTTGTGTTGTGTTGTGGATTGTGTTGTAATGGTGGCGTGTTGTATGTGGAATGGAGTGTTGTATGTGGAATGGAAAGAGTACACACTAAGTGTACTCTGTGTGTAGCGTAGTGAGAGATAAGGAGAGTATATGTAAAATATACCCTCCTAGCATATTGTGGAACGGGGAAGAGTACACGCTGAGTATACTCTATGTGGCGTAATATGCATGAAGAGAGTACATTTGGAATGTACTCCATGTGGTGGAGTGATGCACCATATGGCGGATATGTCATAACGGTGATGTGGCGTTGTACGTGTAAAGGGAGTATACATGGAGTGTACTCCATGTGGTGGAGTGATGCACCATATGGCGGGTATGCCATAGTGGTGATATGGCGTATGTGAATGGAATACATAGGGCTGAGCAAAAATCCGACAATCCGACTCCGAATCTGAATCCGAATCCGACTCCGCTCCGGCTCCGCTCCGACTCTGCTCCGACTCCGACTTGTCGGAGTCGGAGTCGGAGTTTTTTTCCTCTTGAAAGTCGGAGTCGGAGTCGGAGTCATTGATGAACCGACTCCGGCTCCGCTCCGATCCGACTCCGACCCTCCGACTCCGCCTCCGCCTCCGCCTCCGATTTTATACATATTTTATAAAAATATGTGTTTTTCTATATATTAATTATTTAAATTTTATACAACTATATCTTATATAATTAGTTAAACTCAATAATATACTAGTTAAATAATATATTTATACTATAATATATAGACTAAATTTACTAATAATAGTTTAGTATATGACTATATGTAAATATCATACTACTAAAAATTTACAATATTACTACCATGTTGTTCTAAATTACTAATGTATAAATATAATAGCATGTAATACTAATGTATATATAATATACTATAAACACTAAGATGCATAATAACATCAACATGTAATATTGTAATACATATACTAATGGATAAACACTAATCTATAAATTTATAATAACATATAATACTAATGTATAATAACTAAAGTATTATTCATATAAATTTTATATAACAATATCTTGTATTAATTATATTTTTTGACCTAATAAATTCTCAACATATTCATTTTGATAAATATATTAATAATTCTAATATACATTAGTATAATAATTAGATTTATGGCCTAATACTAATACTATTAGTGACCACTTTAAGCCTATATATAAATTACTATATAAAGCACTATAGTATTAATTACTAATACTATATTACTATGTGATACTATTAACTATAGTGATATATTAGTATTAGACATTAGTATACTAATACTATCAGTGATATAGTTAGTGTAATATAATAATATTTATACTAATACTATTATATAGTTATACTAAATCACTATAACTAATACTAATATAGTTATACTAATCACTATAATTATATATAGTATTAATATCACTATTAGTATAATACTATAATATATAGTATTAATAATAACTAATACTAATATAATTATTAGTATAACTAATATTTATATATATTAATATATATATCAAGTATAAGAGATTAGAGATTTAATATATATATATATATATATCAAGTATATTAGTTTATTATTAATATTTCGGTGCTTTTTTTTTAATATTCATATATAATAATATATATCATATATATTTTTTTTATAAATTTTCATATATATATAATATATAAAATAGATTTATATTAGTTAGTATACTACTATACAATACGGCGTCGTTTCTATTGCAATAGGACTTTCTTTTTAATTTTTGAATGCATGTTAGTATGTTACTTGTTTTATTTAGTTGTATTTTTTTTATAATCAAAAGTTTAATTAATTTAGATTGTAATGTTGAGAAAATTGAAATTTAAAAGCTCACAATTTTTTTTTTTAAAAAAAAAGTGGGTCAAATATGAAGTTAAAAAAGATAAAAAATAATAATAAAAAAATCCGACTCCGCTCCGACTTGTCGGAGCGGATTTTATATGTTTCGGAGTCGGAGTCGGAGGTCGGATTCGACCTCCGACAAAGTCGGAGTCGGAGTCGGAGGTTGGGCCCTCCGACTCCGAAAGTGTCGGTGCTCAGCCCTAGAAATACACAAGGAGTGTACTCCATGTGGTATAATGATGCACCATATGGCGGGTATGCCATAGTGGTGATGTGGCGTATGTGAAGGGAGATACGTTGAGTGTACTCCGCGAGGTAGCGAGTCGCGACACTCCGTGTAGCATGTCACAGTGATGGGTAGTGTCGGGAATTGTGGAACAGTGTCCCGAAGTAGTTATGGCATAGCTGGTAGTCTGAGGTGACAAGTGTCACCGTGATGGACTTATGGCTAGGAGTATGCGTGAAGTAGCAGAACAAGTATAAGAGTGCGCAGCGGAAGCATGATTGAGGAATGTCACGAAGTGACATGACTATTGACAATCGTGCTTGTGATGGGTGAAGTAGCAGAACAAGTATAAGAGTGCGCAGTGGAAGCATGACTGAGGAATGTCACGAAGTGACGTGACTATTGATAGTCGTGCTTGTGATGGGTGAAGTAGCGGAACAAGTGTAAGAGTACGCAGCGGAAGCATGACTGGGCAACGTCACGAAATGACATGGTTATTGGCAGTCATGCTTATGATGGGTGTGAAGTGTTAGAGTGTAGAAATGGCTTAACGGGAACGTGATGAGATGTCACGATGTGATAGGAGTACGTGAGGAACCGTACTCGTGATGAGTTAAGGGTTGATATAAGAATGATATAGTGGGATGTTAGGTGATGCGACAAGGTCATGGCGTAGCTTGGGTGTAGTCTCAAGCTATATGACGTGACATAAGGCATAGTGAATTGAGTCTTGTCGTGTTAAGTGTTGGGATGAACTGTCAAAAGGGACGGGTAGCGTGAAGAGTCATGCTAGCCTAGTTAAGAGAAGGTTGATATTGGAGTATGGTGCTTGTTTATACAAGCAGGTGATCAATGTGTCATATGTTGTTCTTAGGTGATAAAGGGATAAGGTACATGTATAATCTGGTTAGACACATGTGCCAGACGGATTCACCATGTGTAATGGGTAATCTGTCACTAGTACAGTTACACGGTGCTGAAGCCTCAGAGTTGGCTTAGAGCCGTGTGGTCTGTATGGATGGGAATGAGGATTAGTATGGGCTAAGGTGCATGAAGATAGTGACGGGTGTATTATCTAGGATTGGGATGCGTGATTCCATCGGTCAGAATCATGCGTCGGAATGTGGTTATAAGAAGAGTAAGACAAATGTCTTAGTGTCTTAATCCTAAGGTGAATCATGGGTTCACTTTAGTAGATGAGCACTCAAGACAAGACTTTGAGTTGGAAGATGTGGTGACCTTAAGTGGTCCCCGAAGGATTTAGCATAGTATAGGGCACGTAAGTGCACGAGATAGAAGGAGAGTGTTCTAGGTAAAGTGTAGTTCTATTTCTAGTTTAAGTTGATTATGCATTAGATAGAGAATGACATTAAGGTTATGTGTATGCATGTAGGTTGCCATCTGACAAGCACACGAATGGACTGCATGACATGCAAATAGCATGGAGTCCAGGTAAGTGTTACGTTTATACTCTTCTAGAGTTTTCCAAGATACAAGAAACGATTTTCCTTTAAGATGCTCACGAAAAGAAACGAAAGACACTTTACGAAAGAAAATGCTAAGTGTTCAAAG
Source organism: Juglans regia (assembly GCF_001411555.2). NCBI lineage: Eukaryota > Viridiplantae > Streptophyta > Magnoliopsida > Fagales > Juglandaceae > Juglans > Juglans regia. Next base: position 21,393,569 of record NC_049903.1, read on the forward strand.
GTATAAGTATGTACGCCCCCTCCTTGGCAGTCCCTTTTTATGCATCCAAAGTATTAATTGTACGCATGTGAATGGATGATTATACGCTGTATCTATTGTATGTATTTTCTAAAAAAATTCATTAACTGATGAAAATGAAAGGCATGACATCGGATGCTTTTATGGATCCTACTAACCGACGCTTTCATGTGCGCCACAAGGTGATGCTTGTGGACGCCATGAGAGACGACGTTCAAAGTGACGCTTATGGATGCCACGAAAACTGACGTTTAGGCCCATGTAGGTTCTTAAATGACGTTTTCCATGAACAAACTGTTAAAGAAATGATAGAACTGAAAAAGGAAAAGACGATTTTCTGGCTTACGCCCCAAACGATGCTTTCTCATGAAAAGAAATGTTCTCTCATGAAATGACTGTTAAATGAAAGAATGAACTGAATGAAAGCTCCAGCTCTCTAGAGTTGACATGAACGAATGAATGAAAAGTAAAGAAAGACATGAAAGCATGAAATGTATGAAGATACGTAACGGCCACATGAATGAATGAAAAGGGTACCAATGAATGGGCAGATTGCAATGCCGGGTAAGAAGTACTAAAAGTACACCCAATGCTGCCCCCTATGAAATGGATTCCCAACCCATAGTCATGGGCGGAGTCCGGGTCCAAAGGAAGACCGCTAACCCCAACACACGGGGCGTAACAGTGTGTATTGGCCTATGAAAGTGATAAGAATGAATGGATGTATGCATGCATGTACGAACGCACGAATGCACGAACCTTTAAGAAATGAAGGCACTGACGAGGGGCACATTTTAAAGAAATGAAAACATTTTGAAAGAAAAATCCTTCCAGTGACATTTTCAAAAGAACGCACGTATGCACATAAACATGTACGAACTCTTGAAGAAATGAAGGCACTGACAGGAGAAACGTTTTACGAAAAGAAAGCCCATGTTTAAAAGAGAAAAATCTCGTCCAGTGACGTTTTCAAATGAACGCACGTATGACACGTATGCATGCACGTAATAGTATGTATGAATGATAAATGCATGAATGAAAACCTATATTGTTATATTTTAACTGTATGAAGTAATGCTTACAAGTTTTCATCTCATTTTAGTTTTTATGCATGTCCCTTTCCCCTACAGGAACTGCATGATCAGGACGGACACGGCCCGTGGGGAAGAGCACGGAAGTCTAGACACGAGTTTTAAATGTACGTGAGGCCTTTTTATTATCAAATTAATGTTTTCCGCTGTAAACCTTTTTTATTCTAAAGCATTTTAATTTATAAACGTGGAGTCTTGCACCCTGGGTATGCAAGTGAAAAGTTTTAAATCGGACGGTAATTCCCGTCATCCTTTATAAAAATATTTTATAAAAAGTCACACTACAAGAACGGGCGTTACACAGTCTATTTGATGAAATGCCCAACTCATCATTGACTACTATCACTACTATAAGTTAAGTTAATATATAGTAATTATGATATAGATATTTTGTATACTAGTCCCACTGGTTGCACCCAAATCATTTTATAAAATTAACTTATAAAAGTAATATCTTTTACAAAAACACCTTCATTTTAAAATATAGTCGTGTAAAGGATTATATATGTATCATTACTTGTAAGTAAAATCCAAGACAGTTGTAGGAGTAAAAAGAATATTAAGTGGAAAGTGCAAACATGGGCCAAGTGAATGGTTACAACAATTCATACATGTTATAATTAAGCAAATAGTAAAATTAAAGAGATTGTAACAAAATTATAAAAATTTAAGTAATTAGAAAATGTTTGGGTAGCTCAACAAATTCCAAAAAGGGCACTTCAAAAATCATAGGTAATAATAGATGTCATAAAAGATGAAATATTCATTAAAAATATTTGTGGAATTTTTTTTTTTCAAAAATAACATGAGAAAGGTGACCTTTATCAAATGTTAATTTTAGGGTTAATTGTAAAATTAGTATATGAATTTTTGCCTTTTTACAATTTGAGATCTCATTTTTTAATTTAAAAATTGATAACTAAACTTTAAAAAACTCACAATTAATTAGTTACCTCCAATCTTCCATTAGAAAACTAACGAAAGGCCACGTGCAATCTATGATTAGCTGACACATGACATCAATATCCACGTCAGCCAATCGAATGTTGACACATGGCATCAATGCTAATCTTGCCGTTAATTTTCTACATAGGTATCTAATTGCAAGTTTCTCAAATTCAAATTCAAGTATCAATTTTGCAAAAGTTGAAAACTGAAGCCACAAATTGCAAAAAGGTAAAAACCAAAGTACTAGTTCTGCACTCAACCCTTAATTTTAACATCTAAGAATTGTCACCTTTTAACAATTAAAACAGCTTTAAACAAACATATACAACAGATAGAAGCATTAGAAACAGTCCATTAAAAAAAAACCGCCCGAGACAAACTTGTTTCGGATGAACAGTAAGTGAACAATAGCTTTTTAGAGACTTTTGTTTAGAACTAGTTTTAGGAAATATATCTTACTCAGAGGCTTCAAGCATAATTCTAGAGTCCTATATGTAAATACACCATGATACCAACATAAACAGTTATAACATGCTAATATATAGAGTACACAGTCTTTTTAACACAGATGGAATACTTCTATTCTCCATGAAAAATAAATTAGCATTCCTTCTTGTTTTCATAACTGTGATGGCAGCTATTTATCTCTGCTGTTTTATTGCATCCTGGATTGGGTTTGATTGATGCTTTGGGATAGAGGAGGCTGAACATGATAAATCTTTCTTTTTTCTCTCATAAACTATCACATAGATGTATGTTTCCTCTTCTGAATGCATTTATCCTTGTTATAATTCAATCGACAAACATTTATGTAGCTGTGTAATGAACAACAACAGGGGCGGACTCCGACGTACAAACAGTTTGCTAGCATTACATGAATGACTAACCTCATGGAAAGATGGCTACAAATGTCTTCATCCAAACAAGTGGGTTGTGGCTGCAGTTCGTTTCACGGGTGAATTCACATGCCCAAAAAACTCAATTATACAAACAAAAGCAGTCACTGCAAGAAGCAGATCACCATAAATACATATACGGCTAGCTCCCTTTCGGCTCGTGTCTCTTCCGGGATCTCACAAAATTTGGCAAATATCTTGATATAGAATATGGGCATTCAAAAAAACGAAATAGATTTTGGCAATCTTTTCTCCCAATAATTTCTTCATTTCCCCGTGTACTCAGGTGACTTAAATATGTTTTCCCTTCATATATAAAACAAAGCTGCTGCCACAGAAGAACGCTCAACCCTATCTGCACTGAAACACTACAAACAAAAAGATATACAAGAACAAGCCCTCTTGCGGATAGTAGCACTGTAGACCTTAGAAAAGCAGAAAAAATTTCCATCATAGCTCTCAAGGCCAAATCCATGTTAAACCCACTGAAATGGCCCAAACTATATGTTAATGAAGGCCATATGCGCAGCCCTGCATATGCAGACATGATTGACACATAGATTGTACTAGTGACAGCTGAAATGAGGAAGAGAATGAAATACCGGTGATTTGCAGCGCCAACACAGTTCCCAATCTGCAAGACAATTATAATGGTTAGCCAGCTATAGAATAGATTGGATCCTCCGAGTTTTTAATTTGCCACACAACTAATAATAAAATTCCTCATTCATGTATCCAAATATAAAAATCATAGGGAAGAAAATAGAGTTATGAAAGGAATCAAACATGCAGTATTTCCAGAACAAGTTATTCGGTGTAGTGGTACTCAAATTGGATCAGTGATCAATTTGTTGTGAGCTCAAATTTTCACAGCAAAATCCCATAACCCTATTCTCAAGACGCACAATCCAGTTTCATTTTATATCAGATGTAAAATCTAATTTAATACTTCGGGCAATACAATCCAAAGCAACAGATAAGATATTAACAATAGTCAGACTATAAGGCAGATTTACAAAGAAGTTTTAGCCCATCACACACAAGTAGAAAAATATGTCATATTGTTAACAGATTCTCAAAACAAACAAAAAGAAAAGGAATTTGTAGGAAGAAAAACAGATCTTAGACCTAGCTTACCCTCTAACACCGAAAGCCAAAGCCTTATTGAGGCAACTTTTAATTATTTCAACAGTTATCTATATTTTGAGAAAAAAAACATAATTTTTTTTAATATTTGTTTTAATTGTAGCCTGCCGTGTTTTGATTCTAAAAACTGAATTTAGTTCTATGGTTTTTTATGCAAAGCTTGTTTAGAGAGGGTTTAGCTAAAGTTGTAACAGCAGCTTTCAACCCGTCTTTAATGGCATTTTCTACCCCTCTCTCTAGGTGATTGTGCGTGGATAAATAGTTTTTTTGCCTTCTAAAAATTATTTTATTCCTCAGATCATACAAGGATTGCATCAATTGGCATTGGAGCAAATTCTGAAATGGTGCAATTGAACAGCGGATTTGGAATATTTACTCAGGTTTGCAGATACCAAGGAGAAATAATCATTCTCATGGATTAGTCACTTAACCATCTCAGAACACAGCCCTTGATCAACCAGTGATCAGTATGATTTAAGATTTAAAGCAGATTGAAGGTTTCGCCCAATTCATTGTGCAAAGAGAGATTTCTTCTAAAGATGGCAAAGCATCAGAGGATGTACAAGTTCAAGACTTTGTTCCCTGGTATGGGGAGTCTCCAACTATTTACAGCGTCTACTGTAAAAAGAGTAGTCTGGTATAAGGAAATTCTTTGCTGTATCCCATTCATGAATGGAACACTTCAATGAAAGCTTTTATTTAAGCTAAATATGCCGAAGACCTGCTTAAACCCGCTTCTATTGACATCCTTCAATTTTCTATTGACACCCCAGTGCTAACAAATAGACCCCTTTCATCACTCTTTAACGGGCAAATAAAAATCATGTTTTACGGGCCCATGTACCACATCACATGTACTTCTCTACCAGAAAGAAAGTGAACAAAAGAAGGGAAAAAGGCTAACAAACAAAGAAAAACATCCTTCCTCACCACCACCACACAATCCTTTTCTTCTACTCCCACTTTAGCTACCTCAATGCTTCCCTTCTCTCCCTTCCCTTCCCTTCCCCCTCCCAACTCTATCTACTCAGCTCATTGTACACTCCCTGCTACTTCCCTCTTCACCAATATATTAAAGAAAGGGAAATTCCGGAAATAAAGTGTGGATGCAAACAACACCAATTGATGGTGTAGAGTGCTTAGCCAATTACCACTCCAGATTCCATTGCTGCTTGCTATTGTTCTCCCACTCTCACTCCCTCACAATCACTTTTCCCACATTTGTCTCACCTTTTTCATTCCCCTTCTTAATGCAAACCAACCACTTTAGAAGGGTCGAGAGTCTATCTGCTGCTTCATTTTGAGTTAACTAGTGCTTGTGGAATTTTTATCTGTACCCTATTTGGAGAAGATTGGGTCATACCTCGAAAAGTGCTGGATCTCCTGGTGTGATGTTTGAAAAGGATGAATTGGTAGCCATCATATTGAAGTTTTCTGGAAATTGTTTCCTCCTTGCTTGATGTGGTGTATTTGGAGAGAGAATTTATCAGAGATTTGAAGTTGTGAGAAACCAGTGTGCAAAGCTGGGATGACAATGTGGCCCAAACGATTCGAGCTAGATAAATGACTTGAAGAACATTAAAAACATTGTGTGGTGGTAGAATACCTTTTAAGTTGGTGAAATTCTATAAGATTGCTAATAGATCGGCTATATCTATGGAGAGAGAAATGATCGGAGGTTCAGGCCTCGTTTGTTTTTAGGAAACTTTTCAACTCATCTCATCTCATCTAATCATTACAACTTTCTCAAATTCTCATATAAAATAAAATAAACAATTCAATTTTTTCAAATCCAAAAATAAAAATAATATTAAAAAGATATATTCAAACAATATTTTATTCAACTTTCAACTTTTATCTCAACTCATCCCATCTCATCTAAGAAAACAAACGCGGCCGATTGTGAGAAACCAGTGGGAGGGCTTAAGGGGGTTTGTTTTCTCCAAAAACCCTTATCTTTGGGTGGCTGCTTATACTTACGTGTGTGTGTATATATATATATATATTTATCTGTCTCTAGTTTTCAGTATTTCTATCACTAGATTTCAAGTTCAACTAGAACAATAGCTCTCTCTCTTCCCCTTTCTCTTGGTGGGTATTTTCGGTAATTCATGCGGGGGAGATAGACTAATAAGCCTCTTCCTTAATTGCTATCAACTATCACTAGATTGCAAGTTCTACTAGAACAATAGTTCTCTCTCTCTCTCTCTCTCTCTCTCTCCCCCCTATTGATTGGTATTTTTGGTAATTGTTTTTATAAAAATATTATTTTTTCTGTTCGCACAGGAGATAACTCTTTTTTCCTTTCTTCCTCACGGATAATCAGTTCTCACAAGTGGGCTTAGTTTAGTTACTCTTTTGGTTTGCGGGAGATAACTTTGTTCTCACAAGATAGCTGATCATGGGTCACTTGAGTTGATTTCCAATAGAATCAAAGTTGTTTGAGTTTCTACAAAAGGATGGAGTCTCAATAGTGCATATAAATGAAAGGAACAGAGGAGTGATCGATTTCATGTCACTGGGAAGGTGAGCATCATTCAGTTCATTTCAGTTGTGGTAACCCTTCTCCAAACAGAAGATTTGGTAGATCTTACTAGGTTTTTGAGGGTGGCTAACAGAGTAGACAAAGCTCAATGTCTGTCCAATAGTCAAGCTAGGTTTTTGGCCTTAGCATAACACGAAAGTGGAGGCCAGCAGGTCATCATTTCAGCTGAAAATAGGCCACCATGAATGCAAAGTTATCGAAGAGGACCTGAGAAAGGGTATTAGAATTCTTCCACACTTTTTTTAATAAGTAATAAGAAGTTTTATTAAGACAAGTAAATAGGTATAGCCCAAGTACACAGGAAGTATACAAACGGAAACACCTAAATACAAGGCTAGGAGCTAGAAAAAGGTAGAAGAAAATCATGAAGATTATCCCCATTCAATACAAGAACATTCAGGGACAGACATAAAGTTAGGCAGAAAAACTGTGTGAATTGTCCCCATGAATGTTCTCTATCATCAAAACACCACTCATTCCTTTCCAACTATAAGCACCACATCAAACATAAAGGAATCATCTTCCAAATTGCAGCAATGCAATGACTACTCATAAACCCTTTCCAACAAGCCTATAGATTCACCACCCCCCAAGCAATACCCGTCCTACTGAAAATCCCATCCCAATAGGTCTTGGTCACCTCACAGTGCAGAAATAAATGATCAACGGATTCACCGTCTTTCTTACACAAGTAGCACCAATCTAAGCAGATAATAACATGATTTCCCAAATTATCCATAGTCAAGATTTTCCCAAGAGACACCAACCAGCAGAAAAAAGCAACTTTACTAGGCACCCGGATCTCCAAATGCACTTCCAAGGAAATTGATTGACACAATAGCAAGTCAGCGCTTTGAGTTAACAGCATGATTCCACAGCAATCTGTCCTCCTGCCCCTGCACATTCTTCATATCATGCAGCCTACTGGAAAAATCTGAAACAACGGGCACTTGCCAATCATGAACATCTCTAATAAATCTCACATTCCATTGAGGGATATTATTAGAAAAAATGACAGAATCAGCCACTGTAGCTTCTTGGTCCCTTGCAATCCTAAAGAGAGAAGGGAAAACATTCTTAGGAGCCAAGTCCCCACACCAAAGATTATGCCAAAATCGAATCCTATCTCCTCCACCCAGCTTAAAAAAAATATGGTTGAGAAATCCGCCCAACCATTCCGAATAGATTTCCCAAACCCACACCATACACACATTCGACTTCGTTAGAACTCCAACTCCCCCAAGCCCTCCCATATTTAGCATCAATAATATTCCACCATAATGCATCCCTTTCTAAATGATATCTCCAAAGTCATTTCCCAAGAAGAGCTTTATTGAAAAGCCTCAAATTGCAAATCCCAAAACCTCCACAAGAAACCGATGAACAAAATTTATCCCAACTTACCAAATGGAACTTTCTTTCTTCCCCATGACCGCCCTACAAAAAAATTCAGAAGATCCTCTCAATTCGACAAGCCACTCTAGCGGGCAAAGGAAAGAGGGATACAAAATACGTTGGAAGATTAGACAACATACTTTTAATCAGTGTAATTCTTCCCCCTTTAGACAAATAAATCCTTTTCCATCCAGCCAATCTCCTCTCAGTTTTCTCGATCAATCCGTCCCAAATCAACAAAAGTTTATAGAAAGCTCCCAAGGGATGGCCAAGATATCTTATAGGGAGGAGATGAGATCTTGCAACCCAATATGTTGGCCAAATCCATAGCGTTCGAAGCAGGGTCCACTGGAACTATTTCTAACTTAGATAAATTGACTCTAAGACCGTAAACAACTTCAAAACATATCAAAAGAGGACTCTCAAAGATTGAAGATGATCTTGATTAGTAGGGCTGGGCAAAACCACTGCCGGCTCTAACTCTGGCCGATGCCCGCTCTGACTCCGATTCCGGGGGAATCGGAAAAATCGAAATTTGGAGTCGTAGTTACTCTGAAAAATATTGTTGGAGTTGGATTGGCTCCGACTTCAGAACTCCAAACTCCGACTAAACAAAAATTTCGGAGCAATTCTCTGTTGTTTATCTCTGCTATTTGTTCGCTGTCTCCCCCTCCCCGTTGCCTTAAACTTTACCATTTTCTATTGCTTCTCTGAACAAAGAAAGAAAATTCTGTATTTTCTATTACCTCTTTTTCTCGTGTTTGTCTGTCCGTTTGTCAGTCTGTGTGTCTACAGGTTAGCCCCAACTTTATTGATAAAAGCTTTTTACGTGCTTTGGGTTCAAATCACCATTGTGTTTGCTTTATTAAAAAAAAAAATTGTTCTAGGGCCCTTTGATTGTTAGCTTCGAGGTACCAATCCAATTGATTCTTTGAAAAATCAACGGCAGTAGATTCATCATACCCTACCCAATTTTACATGGTTCCTGCAATATTTATGTCCCTCTGAAGGTTATCGCTTGGCTTGACGCCTCGTGAATCGATAGCTTGGCTAGTGAATAAATCTAAATATACTTCTCTTAGACTTTTGAAGGATCATCTTCGTTGTTTAATTTCCATAATTCGCTCATGGAGTTTCAGAGACATATCTCCCTCTTTATTGTTCTCTTTGCTTGTTTTCTATATTTATACAAAGCCTACAAATTCTACGTTGGCAAAAGAGATGGGTGGTTCTTGTACCCCTCCGAGAGCTATAGCCACTGGGTTGAGAAAAACAAGTTCAAAGTCGATGATAATCTCTCCCCCCTCCCCCCCTAATGGCTCCGACGCCAACTCTGGAAACAGCAATCAGAGTCGGAATCCACTCCGATTTGAAGACAAGGCAGAGCTCAACTTGATGACCTCTGACTTTGGTCGGAGTCTGAGGTCGAAGTTGGGCATTCTGGAGCCCAGCCCTATTGATTAGGCTCACTGAAAATTACTGAATCATCAGCAAAAAGATGTGAGACCTTTAGGCTAGCAAGAGAATCACCGCCCACCAAAAAACCCGACATGAAACTCCCATCCACTGCCGCTTCAATCATTTTACTCAAAGCATCCATGACAAGAACGAAAAGGAAAGGAGACAAGGGATCTCCTTGCCTCAAATCTCAGAACTATTCACCAAAATCGAAAGTCTAACCGTCGAAATGCAATAACTAATCCACGATCACCACTTCTCTCCAAATCCATATCTCCCAAATAAATACAAAAGAAACTCCCAATTAACATTGACCGAAAGCCTCTTCCATGTCCAGCTTAACAAGAATGCCAGGAACTCCCTCAATGCATCTCCTCATAGCTTGTCCTCATCAGAATGTGGGCCCTCGGCAGTAGCTGTGAAAAAAATGCCACCTATAGTTGGGCCACCCTTTGAGTGATCCAAGAGTAACACCCCCTGGGAAGCTCAATCAACAGCATCAGATAGCCACCTCCCAGCTGTAGTTCATCAATCCAATTTACACCATGCTGTGAAGGAATGCCCAATGGGTAATTTTGAGCTAGGGAAACTTAGTGGTCAGGTTATTGCACATTTTGGTATTAACGGAGCTTTGTTTGTGCCATTAGACCACTGCTTGGGCTTCCCTAGAGTTGGGACAACGTCAGATTGGTAATATAGGGGGTCAAACCCGGGGAAAATGAGGATTACCAACAATTCTAAGGCTATGACTATCGATTTGCCCCCTACTTGCCACGAATGCTTTCTAGTGGGCAAATGTGAGAGATAGATCCCTTTGACTTATTTTCTCCCTCACATAGTGAATAGGTTCTGGGTAAAGTCAAAGAGAAAAGAGAATAAAAAAAAAAATTATGGGGACTATCAATTATGACTCCGAAGTTGGTGGCTCTAGCTGTGGTAAAACCAAGGGGAGGATGGTGATCGATTCTTTATCACAAAGGCTAGGTTGCAATCTTGGAATGTAAGAGGTCTGAGCGGCGTAGACAATCACCTTAGAATAAAAAGTCTTCTTCGAAGATGGAAGGCATATATCATCTCTCTACGGGAGACTAAGCTGGAATTTGTTTCTATGTCATGTGTTCAAATCTTGTGGGGATGCCACTTGCGATTGAAGTTACTTAGCATCCGGTGGAATCTTGGTCATGTGGAACACAAGTGAGGTGGAAAAATTGGAATGTGTGAGGGACTATATAGTGGCTTGTTTCTTTAGGATTGTCAGCGATGGTTTCTCTTTGGGGGCATTTATGGGCCTAATTGTATCACAAAAGAAGGTTTATGTAGAAGAATTTGGCTGGTTTGAGTAGTTGGTGGCAAGTGTTGTGGTGTATCAGAAATAATTTCAATATTATCTGCTTTCCAAGTCCAACTATGGAGGCTTTCTCTGAATTTATATTTGTATAGGCTTTTGGATCTTCCCTATTCGAAGGAACTATCACACGATCTAAAAATCGGAACTCCCCTGGTCTAGAATAGACTTTATATCAAAGTGGCTCAAGACTGGGAGATAGACGACTTCTCTGCATTCATCAATCAACTGTATTTCACTACTGGAAGATAGATGCGTTCACTGCATTCTTTAATCAGTTGTATTCGACTAGTTTGGGACAGGGAAGTGAAGATAAGCTTCTTTGGGACCCTTCCAAGAAAATGATGTCCAGGACTCATTCTTTCTGCAACTTTATCATACCATGATCACAATCTCTTTCCATGGAAAAGATTTTGACAGAATGAGGCCCCTTTTGAGAGCTGTGTTTTTTGCATGGACAGCCTCTTTAGGAAAGTCCTCATCATGGATATTTTAAGGAAAAGACACATTGTGACTGATTGGTGTTGCATGTCCAAGGGGAGCGGCGCGTTCAATGACCATCTTTTACTCTTTTGCAAGATAGCTAGTGCTTTGTGGAGTAATTTCTTCACACACATTGTTTCGGTTTGGATCATGCCCAGAATAGTGGGCCTTTTTTACACTTGGACATTGTGGAAGATGGTATTCCTACTTGCATTGTATAGTGTATTTTGAAGGAAAAAAGGACAAGAATTTTGAGGATTGTGAACAGAGGTTGAAGGAGCTCAAAATGCTTTTTTAGTACTCTCTTCCCTTGTACAGCCTCTATAGACATTAATGGGCTAACTTTTAAAAAATTTTTTTTTTTTTTTTTTTTTTTTTTTGTGTATCTTTTCTACTTCTAGATAGATGACTCTCTTGTATGCCCCTCGGATACCTAGATGTGCCTTTTGCATAATTTAGGTGTTGTTTGGATAGTGAGTTGAGATGAAAGTTGAAAGTTGAATAAAATATTGTTAGAAATATTATTTTTTTAATATTATTTTTGTTTTTGGATTTGAAAAAGTTGAATTGTTTATTATATTTTGTATGAGAATCTGGGAAAGTTGTAATGATGAGATGAAACACTTTCACCATCCAAATGGGGCCTTAATGAAGTTTTATCACTTACCAAAACAATTATTCAAATGGCTATCATAACATGCAATTAATGTATGACAAGAGAGATTAATAAGCTGAAAAGGAAAGAAACACTTACAAATGGGCAGTGATGATCCATATCCAATATGCAGATTCCACACGAACGGCAATGATGAGTCCTAGGTGACTTTGGTTTTGAGCAATAGTGACAGAAGGTATAGTTCTCAAGTTCACCCTTTTGCACAACTGGGTAGCTACCCCACTGTATGTTTGGAGGCATGCCAGCACATTGAAATGCCGCAAGGCTGAACGAAGATATGGTAGCTATGGACAAGATCATTGTTACAATGGAGTGGAATATCCCACAGAAAGAGCTAATAGAAAAGATAACGGGGTATATGGCCCACAGCCCACCACCTGCATTTCAAGAAAATATATAAAGATGAGATGCAAAAGAAAAGCAGAATATGGTATCATGTAACTGATTTCACCATGTGGTGAACTGTACACCTAAATTTAAGAACAAAATGAGAATTATGCCATATCTGCTTAAATTGAAACCAAGGCAAAGGAATCTTCCTATATTTTCGTCGGACTTAATGCAGCCTGAGAAAACCCCAACGTTTTCTTATAAAAAGGAAGAATTTCGTAAAATCGCAGCCCTTCTCCTCCCTCAGCAAAACTCTTATCTGTTGGCCTCCATTTGGTAATTTAAGTGAGTTTCTTCATCAATTTTTTGGGTGGAAGTCGCTGCCTACCTTCCAGCAACTAAATCAGTCTGATAACCCTAAGTTTTCTGCTTTTTTTTTTTAACATTCCTCTGTCACCTTTTTTTCAAGTCCTAACAAATTCCTAGAGGATGCAACTCTTTGTACAACTCTAGGGTCAATCCAAGGTAAATATCATCAAGCATTATCCCTAAATTTGAATTTCACCATCTTTTGTGAACCTAACATATTCCTTTCTGTTTCATCATGTCAGCAGATAGAAACCAAGCCTAGGAAGTGAAGAGATCAACTTTGGGCGAAGAAAACCAAGTGGAAAGGTCCTGCCACATGACTTTTTTCTTCAGAACACAGCTGGAAGCTCTAGGTATTCATGAGTCTGCATGTCAAGAAATATACATGTTGAAAGATATTCATGAGTGACGCATTTTATATGTGGTATCCATACATGTAGTTAAGGGTAAGAGCTGGCCATTGAGAAAAATCTGCTGCACCATGACCTCAAAGGGATTTCTGTTTGGACTCTTTTTTGGGGCTGTGATGAGAATTTAAGGCCATGGTAGTCATTCTTCCAATGACTCAAATTTGAGCAGTCGCTGAAATTTTCATGATACGCAGTAGGTTGACAGCTTGCATACACTACACTTGCAACATTTTGTAGGCTCTAAAACAGTAAAACTCACAATTGGTTCCCAAAACCAGACCAGCCATCCAGGCTATATAGTGACCATCATGCCAAATTAGAAAACCTTTGAGAGATGACATTGTAGGGACCTAAAGGCACACAAACCCCAAATAAGCTTGGGCTAGAATTTTCTAGGCTAAGTGCCATCATTTTTCAGGTTAAGGATTGAGCAATAGACTGGTTTCAGCAAGTCTTCAGGCCCATGACCGAAACTTGAAAGCAATATATCAGGACTCAATGACCATACAAAGAATAGAGGGCGAGTAGGGTTGCATTGACAAATGAAAGAGCATAAAAACAGACCATATTATTTCTTGCATGACAAGCAAATCAACCACATGTGATCATCCATGAAAAAGTGTTGTTTTCTCAAACTAAACAGAAGCTTTAAAAAAGAGGCATGCTACAGTTGTAGGACAGAATTTATGGATGTTTCACGGACTAAGGCGAATGTTTGTTACTGTTCATTACCGGAACGTAGAGTTACGATGGGCTACTATATCGTAATTTTCCTGAAACGTCCGTAATTTTCCTCCATGTTCCTATCATTTTTGTTAGAAAACCAGATCTACCCAATGGCATAAAGCAGGGACAACTGTGGTAGTAATGATAATGGGTGCTTTTTCTTAGGTTGCTTAAGGAGTGTAGAGTTACGATGGGCTATATCGTGATTATATTTATGTTATGAAAACTATTCCAATGTTTTGATATGAAAAACATTAATTTTATGATTAATATGAATGTTATGAAAACGTTATGACATGAAATACATGTAAAAAGAAAGGATGAATGAATTCATATAATGAATGTTTATATGATGGCCATATGATGATGTTATGTACTGATACAAAATTACGCGAAGATGCGCCCACACTAAAGGAGGTTTAGAAGATGTGGTCTACCTAAGATGTAACTACCCAAGGAAATCTTGAGGCACATTTGAAGGTATACTCCAGAAGGACTAGTCAAGGTCACAACTCAATATTGGAGCCTCTTGGAATCATTATAAAGGGTAAAAATTCTCGCTTCCAAGCAATTTGGGAACTCATTCACCATGTTCCTAAACTCAATCTGTAGTATAGAATAATATGAAAATGTGTTGTTTAATACTTTTGTTTAATGTGTTTAAGAATGTTTTCAAAGCGAAATCCTAATTCAAAATCCTTTTTCTATAGTGTAATGTACTATATAGTGAGCATCTGACTCATTTGTTGTTGTTTTTGTGTTTTCAAAGTCCCAGATAAAGAGGGTGAGGATGAGCAAGTGGGGCCTAATTAATCGATTAAACCTTGTCTTAGTCAAGTCCTAAGAAGTGCCAAACACAGAATTAATTTGGAATCATTATAATGTTGGGTCAATAAAACATTGTTTATTTCCAGTTACTTAATCTTGCCATGTTTCACTTGGTTATCTTATTATAAAGGAAGTATGTTTGAGGTATTTGTTGGTGCTAAGTTAATACGTAGCAATCCTAACCCTATGAGTAGGGGGTGTTTACAAGAGTGCAACTGATACTAGAACTAGTTATGAACTATCAAAAACAAAAGCAGGTGAATGATCTCAATCATGTATGAGAGAGAGAAAGAGAGGGAGAGAAGGAGGGAGAAGAGAGTTATATTGACTTACATATCACAAATAGCATAAACACAAGAAGGATACAAACAAAGCACCGGTCTCGCAAGCGTCTCCACCAAGAGCACTTGCTTTCACGTTTCCGTGGGTTCTGCTTTGTTATGGCCCCACACCAGCCACACTTGAAAATAGGTGCATTAGATGACAGAAGAAGGCGTAATCCACAGCCCCAGCATGTTTCCTCATGATCCTCACTGATTGTTGTAATTAAAAGCTCCTATTATAAGACTTTCTCATTAGCAACAATATTTCAAGCCTCTACTAACAATGCACAAACTATATCATCAATGTCATATGCATGCAGCAATTCATTGTGCCCCACTAACCCAATGTTGGTGAAACCACTAGGTGCACTTAAGCACAAATGCTTTCTAGAGCATAGGCCCAAAGCGCACATTTTTTGAAAAATTATGTATAATAACAAAAAAAATCATAACATACAATAAGAAGTATTATAAAGGAAGATGGAAATATGTATACCTTATTAACTCAATTTATTGGAGTATTATGCAACATGACAATCAAGTAATCATCTAATTGCATAAAATCCAAACATAGCATTTTATATAATTCTCTCATGCTTTACTAAGGGCCCGCTTGGAACTTGGACTATTAGTCTAATTTTAAACTAAGTCTAACATCTAAACACCTAACTCTCAAATTACTAAACTCATCTCAATTTAAAACCTCTTTACACGAGGGACCCCCAACCTTTTCAAACTTAACGCCTCTTTACACGAGGGACCCACAACCTTTTTCAACTTCCCATAAATACATCTAAACTCATCTTAACATCCCACATCTAAACTCATGTTAAGTGGGCCCTACAAAACTCACTCCACCATCTCAACTCACTACTATTCATAAAGAACTCAATTTATCTCAACTCAATTCAACATCCAAACAGAACCTAAGTATACGCATCTTGATATTTGATAGCCATAGTCAAACTAAAATACATGGTTGAGTTAAAATATACCATAAAGGCAATGACCAAAAAAGCTCACGAATTGTAGGTATTGCCTTCTATGATAACATAAGCAATCATATATTAATCCATCTAGAAAGCCAACTTGGACTGTTATATCCGGTTCAAAGCATATACATCACATACGAAAACATGTGGCCCCATGATATGTAAATAATCTTCAATATCAACTCAATACTTGAGAACTAAAAAAAAAATCATTTTCTGGGTTCTCAACTGATATTATATATATTCTTTTTCAAAAGAACAAAAGCACTCTTTTTTGTGCTTTAAGCTCACTCAAAAAGTGCACTAAAGCAAACTTTTGTAAAAGCACTTCCTTTTGTGCTTAAGCACTCTTTTACCAACACTGCACTAAAAACATTCACAACATGAGCAATCAAAGCGATTAAAGAGTTTTAGAAATTCTAATTAAAATTCATAAATAAGGATGAAAAAGCCATAATTACACTGCAATTGATTATGCGCCTATAAACACACAAGCTCACTCAAGCTGTATAATCTTTTTGTGAAATGGTGTTATAAGCGCAAGAGGAATGGGAAATCTGGAGCATCTCTGATTGCATTTATTTCATTGCTAGGGAACGGTGATGCAGGAAAAGGGCTTTCATACCAAAATTAGTGTAGGACAAAGGGTGGCAATACCAAATCTGATATAGGAGTTTCTGGGCCACAACCTTTTATAGGAGTTCGGATGAGCTAGGATCCTGGTGAAAAAAGGATTAAAAATAGTAGGGAATATACAGTTTC
This sequence comes from Juglans regia, assembly GCF_001411555.2. NCBI lineage: Eukaryota > Viridiplantae > Streptophyta > Magnoliopsida > Fagales > Juglandaceae > Juglans > Juglans regia. The sequence continues at coordinate 21,410,310 of NC_049903.1, forward strand.
TAATGGTGTAAGGGAAGAGGTATGGTATAACAATCAAACAAAGGGGACAGGTTTGGACTTGGGTTTATGTTCCTTGGTTGTGTGAAAGGTAATCAAACTTTATTGGACTTGGGTTGTTTAGGAGTGCTAACAGATGGATTGGAGCTTTGGGATATTGTAAGATAAGATTTAAGAGAAATAGGAGATGCAAATCAGATCTAATAATAGTTCCACAGAGATTTTATTTTCCAGGCACTTTTTCACTCTCTTGTACAACTTTTATCATCACAAGTTATATAAATATCATTTAAAAAAGGGGACAAAGAACTACAATGTCTAAACATGAGATCACTTGTGATGTCTCTGGATGACTTGTTTCATACATCCTCCTAAAATACTAATGCAAAAGCACACTATCTAAGAAATGCTCAGAGGACAACTGCAAAATTTAGTTCTTAAGACCATGTCAACAGATTGCTATATTCGAGTTGACTAAGGCTTAAAGTATTCAACAGATTGCACAATTAATGATGCCAGTGGCCACCTGCATGTGGCTCATGGAATTTTGAGGACATATGAACTTGCCCAATTAGTATTTTGCCAGTGTACATATAATATGTTGCAATCCTGAAACATATGCCCACAGACAAAAGAATATACTAAGATATATGTGTGTTTGTATGGATAAGTGAATTAATCACATCAGTGGCACACCCACTAGGACTCAGAAGTAATGCAGCATTGACAATAGTAAGATATCAACAGATAAGATCCAGAATTCAATCCTGGAGGGCCATGTGCTTTGAAGAGTGATTGCCTTACTTCCTGGTAGAATGAGCAAGTCTTCAACGTTTAATTTGTCTTATATTATATTCTTCCTGGTAGATCGAGAAAGTCCTAGATCACTGTCTAATTATGTAACGTGTTCTCCTAGTATAATTTTTTTTTTTTATGTCGGAGAACCTCTCCAAGGCAGGGCCCTTCGGACCCACCCCTGCAGAGTAAACCCCAGTCTCATGCACCGCACCCTCGGAAGTTTTCCTAAACGAAACTGGTTAAATCGCTAGCTTTTCACCAGGGGGTGTGGCCCCAAAGGATTGTTTGCACCCATGAGGTGTTGAACCTTAAATCTTGGAGGGAGTGATACCCCAAACCAAGGCCTTCACCACTTGCAATAGTTCAGCATCTAAAGGCAAAAATAACATCTATATAAAAGGGAAGTTGGATAATAGTTGGATAAGAGAATAGGACAAGGAATTTTCCCACTCACAGTTTCTCTTGAGTCTTCTTGAAGCTTTATTGTGTTTTTTATTTGCAATAGGATCAGAGGGATAGTTGCTCTCTTCATGTAACTTCATTTCAGAATTTGATAATTGACTTTTAGCAGCAATAGAAACTAATGTCAAACTGACTGAGCAATATTTTTACAAGCAAAAGCAGGAAATGAATTTGCAGCAAAAGAGTCCGGAACTGAAAATTACAATTAGGTTGCGATAAAAATTTGTAATTTACTGGAAATTTTACAAGTTCTGTAGGTCCAACATTACGACTCTAAGCTTTCAGCTAAAAACCATAAAGATCCAGAATTAGAATATAGGATATATATTTTAACTTACAGTTTATGGGCTTAGCGTTACATAGAGAAGAAATTTGGTTCATATATCTTGTTCATCTTGATTGATTATCAGTCCCCACCCCCTCCCCCACCCTCTCCTCTCTCTCCCTCTTCCTCAAGCACGTGCTATTTTATTTACATATTCGAAATTCAGGAAAAACAACTATCTTTACTTCTCTTCCTTGTTTTGCATGAATTCCTTTCTCTCAAACACTCCGTTTTCATGCTATTGACTATAAAGAAAAAGCATACTCACCGCAACTTAAAAAGAGGCTATGGAGAAACTGAGCAACATAATTCATCATTTCTCTGGAAAAAACTGAAGGCAATGTATACCCTTTTCTGCATTCGATAGTTATGTTTCAGTTTTCATGAGCAGTGTTAGGAGAAATCATATTAGAGTCTAACACGCAGAACTATACTTGTATCCTCATAACCTTAGGTTTACTTTGCGTTGACTATGAAGCAATCTTATCTCTGTTACCTCTATCTCGGCATGGATTTCTCATAAAATTATGGCAAGTATCAAAGGGGAAAAAAGATCTAGGTACTTACAGAAAGTTGGGAATTCCCTTCATTGTGTAACTGTGCCGGCCTTTCTACCAAAAATTGAGGACACAACCCAAAAATAAGAGAGATGAAACCAACGCAAAGAGTTCAGAATTTTCCAAAAAAAGAAAAAAAACACTGAATGCTGAATAAATACCTTTGATCTGAACGTGATTTAGAAGGTGAGCATTAGTAGCCATTTTAGCGACCAGAAAGAGTAGAGAATATGAGGTGGAGGGGATGTTATCCCTCTCGTAATTTGGGTTTGACTTCGAAATTTGGAAAACTTAAAGACCCGTTTGGTAGCTGAGAAATTACAGAATCTAATATTTATATTGTGGAAGAAATATGAAAGAGAGAACACAGCATATTTAAAGTGGTAGCTTGGATTTTAACATAAATTCTATCGTGCATGAAACCGGAAGTCTCTTTGTCTTCTTCTTCTTGGCCGTGTGTTCTCTCTTTTATATCGTCCAAAATTAATTTATTTGTTACAAAGTATGGCAATAACCATTATTTTATTAGAAAATCTTCTCGTCAACCATTTAAATGTTTTACACCATACATCTTATGTGGCATTCCGGTTCACTAACAAATAAAAAATAAACTGATTCTGCTCCCAATCACCTCTCTCGCCCGAAGACTCCTCTCCTCCCCTCTTCTATGTGAATTTCCATTTCCCTCTACTCATGCTTCATCTTCCCATGCACAAAGTTATCGACTAAAACAGTACTGGCATTAGTGAAAATCAAACTAACCCAAAATTGAGATCGATGAGAGAGAGAGAGAGAGAGAGAGAGAACTCTTAATGAGAGAGAGAACTCAATAGAGAGAGATGGGTGCGGGTTCGGTGAGAGAGAACTTGAGAAGAGGGAGCTTGATGAGAGAGACAGAGCTTGAGAGGAGAGACAGAGAGAGGTCAAAGACTGAAAGAGTTTGAGCAGAGAGAGATTGAAATCAGAATGTTGGATCTAACATTAAAAAAAGAAAAGCTACTTCAGGTGTGGGGTGTGGGGTGAACAGTGGCTGATGTAACATATCTAGGGTTGTAAGTAATACTATCCAAACCAACAAAAACCGATTGGACCAGATCGAATTATGGACTGGTCGGTCTCGGTCCCAAAATATGTAGACTGATGACATTTAGTCCAATTCCGGGGTCTACAAATTTTCGACCGGACCAGAACGAATTGAACAGAACCTCTATATATATTTTTTAAAAATATTTTTAATAATTTAATAATTATTTTTATATAGTAATTATATAAGTTAATGATATAATTTTTATCTAATTTATTATTCTTGACCATATAAAATATAAAATAATATATGTTATCAATTAATAATAAATAATAAATCATATGATAATTTGTCATTATATATAAATAGTTAATAGTTAATGCATCATACATTCATACATAGTCTACTATTTACATTTAATTAAAATAATTTGATAAGTTTTTTTAAAATACCTAAATTACAAGTAAGCATGAATAATCTATGTACAATGAAATTATTAGATAGTCATTAACATTGGCTCGAGCGGGATGTCGAGCGTGGCACGAGCGAACACTGAGGTTTGTGTCTCGCTCAAGCCCACTATCGCATGAGATTTGAGCGAACTCACGGGTAAAGTTTTGCTTCAAGCGCACATCAAGCGAACTCACGGTTAAAGTTTCGCTCGAGCGTTAGGTCGAGCGAACTCATTGTTTCTCGATTTTTCAGCTCCAAAACCAATCTCTACCCCCAACAATTAATAATGAAAAATTATATTCATAAGCCTCACACACCACACACCACCTTTTTTAATTTTTTTTTTCTTATCAAATGTGTGGTATACAGATGATGAGTAGAAGAATTCAATTATTTTAAGAAGAATAAAAACAAAAAAAATAAAATAAATTATGGTGTGTTGTGTGTGAGACTTATGAATAGCAATACTCATTAATAATTATGCATACTAAAGAGTAAAGTCTAAGTAAGTAGTAACTATCAACATCATAAATATAATTATAGTAAAATACTTTTTTAATGAGTTAGTTACATAATTCATATTAATAATTCACTTAATTTTAATTTAATAATTTAAATAATTTTTTTATTAATTTATTTAAAAAAATAAAAAAAATAATAAAATAATAAAGCCGGACCGACTGGACCAGATCAGAATAATAGCTATCAGTCCGATCCGGACCAAACATTGGTCACTATGGATGTTCGGTCCGGTCCAGGGAAAAACCGGACAGAACCGATTTACGCCCCCTAAGCATATCTCTTATTTGACTAATATCAAAATTCTGCTATATTTAAAATTTGACTGTACAAGTAGTTTTGACGAAAAAATATTGAGTAAAATCAAATTTTGTTTGAAAAAGTATACTATCAAATATAGCAAAGCCAACAACCCAAGTAAGTAGTAACCAACTTTAATTTTGTAACAAAGTCTAAGGGTAGGTATGGGGGGTGAGATGAGAATTTTGTGTTTTTTTTTTAAGTTTAAAATATTAAGTTTTAATATTATTATTGTTTTGGGATTTGAAAAAGATGTATTGGATTTGAAAAAGTTAAATTGTTTATTATATTTTGTATAGGGATTTGAAAAAGGTGTAATGATGAGATGAGATGAGATGAGAATTTTGTGTTTTGTTTTGTTTGAGTTTTCGCTAGGGGTTTAAATAGCTTTAAAATCTCTTTAATGATAAAAATTAATTTATTTGGTTGTATGTTTAAGAAAAAACATTACTTTGATGTCCTTTTTCAAACATAATATTTTCGAAAGTGCCAAACGTGGATCCAATTTAAAAGAAGGATATCAATGAGCAAAATCCCTTTATAAGTTTCAAATAATTACAAATTGTCTTTTATCTTTTCATTTACTCCATGGAAATTAACAAGCACGACCCCTCCTCCTCCAAATAACTCCCATGAGCTCGACGCCTTCTTCCAGAAGTCTCCCATCAGCTTGGCATTTCCTTCATTTATTGAGAAGTCTCTCAGTCAGATTTGGCCTACATCGCCTCTCTCAGTCCGACACCTCCTCCATTGAGTAGTCTCCCACCAATCCGATTTATGTGGTTTTCTTCTCCAACACAATTTCCCCCGTGTACTTCTAAAAATACCCTATTGCTTTTCAAAAACTATCTCATTTCTTTTGCACCCTAACCGAACTGATCTATTTCTCTTCTAGACATTCTTCTCATATTGTATTTATACAACACCTCGACTTGAGCTGGTTCTAGGGGTGTAAATTTAAATCAAGAAACTGGAAAATCGGTCTGGATCCGTTGGTCCGGTTTTGAACCGGTCTGGTTTGAAACTGGTTCCTATATTATGAAAACCGGCCGAATTCGTTCCTCTTTCGGTTCTGTAGTTTTCGGGACCTGACTGGACCGAACCAAACCGGTTGGAAAAAATTTATATATAAATTAATTTTATATATTATACAAAATATTTATATATATAAGTTTTAATTATATATTAATTTTATATATCATGAAATAATTTCATATTATAATTATAAATTATAACATAAAATGTTAATCTTAAATATAAACATTTGTAATTTGTTTGATCATATGTTATGAATATAATTATACATTAGATAATGTTATTATAATTTATAAAATAAAAGTTTAATATTAAAGATGAAAATTTAATTCATCATATGCTTTAAACATAATATATATATTAAATTATTAATAGCATTTTATCATAAAAAGTAACATTTTGTTATATATTTTTTACATTTTTAAAAAATCCAAAAACCATACCGGACCGGACCGAAAATCGGTAAAATCGGAGGTATGGGTTTAGGAGTGTAACTAGGGCGTAATCGGTTTAAAAAAAATGTAAAACCGGTACATACCGATTCGGTCCTAGATTTTGTCCAAAACCCAACCAAACCGGACCAGTTACACCCCTAGTTGCTTCATATCTAAACCATCATCATTCTCATCTTTCTCTTGGTTTCACGGTGTGTATGGTGCATGTGGAGTTGTTATGATCATAAGAGTTAAAGGTTTAATCAAATTAGTATCCAACAGTCCTAAGATTTTTGGATCAATGGTTGGATTTTTAACAATTGGTATCAGAGCAGGGATCAGGTCATGAGTTCAAGTCACGGAGGGGGCGACCTATAGGCTGGATTAAAATACATTGGTACCATCTATGAGTATGGTATTAAGTCATTAAATACTAATAGATTAATAAAGCCACCAAAAAGGAAAGAGCTACCATCAGGTCAATGTTCATAGAGTAAGCTACTGTGAACGTCGGATTAGAAGGGTGGTGGAAGGTTATGATCTTGAGAGTTAAAAGGCTTAACCAAATTAGTATTCAACAGTTCTAAGGCTTTTGAATCAATGGTTGGATCTTTAACAGGAGTGTGCATGCATTCGATGGTATTTATTTGTAAAACTTTGGCTTCCAATCTTTCATTCATAGTAGTCATCATAGCTAGAAGAGTTAGCTAGAATAAAGGTATGTGATGTTATTTATCCTTTTTTTTTGTTATTTATGAAAAGATTCATATGAATGGTGTTGTTGAATTTCCAGAGGTGTTAATGTTTTGACCAAGACTTTCTAGACTTTTGTAAAAAAAAAAAAAAACCAAGAGAGTTTCGGCCCTTGTAGGAAATTAGGGTCTTGAAGCCCAATGCAACTAGGGTTCAAGGTTTATGCATAGTACTTGACATCCAATGAGGATTATGTATAGGACTTGATGAATCTAGATGGAAACAAGGGAAGAGAGGTGAGAAGGAGCTAGGTTTTGACTTACACACCTATCATAGGAAAAGCTAACACCTTTTTGCCATGTATCAGGCATGCATGTAGATCTTTACTTGTAGAAGGAAGCCTTTGACACATGTCACTATGGGGAAGGAGCCTAGAAGGAAATGATTAGGAATATGAGGAAATGAAACAAGGAAAGACCAAGAGGCCATGGACGGCAACAATGGGGGAGCAAAACAAGTTGTTTTTTGCCAAGTGTCTTCCATGCATGAAGGTAGGTAAAAAGGTTGTAACACCCCGAATTTTCGCTAAGATTCTATTTGTAATTCTTGTAAATATTATTTATCTATTTATTTATTTATTTGGGTTATTGGCTAAGTGTTGGAAGAATTATTTAGGCCACTTTCCATTTTTGTTGGATTGGATCTTGGAGTTCTAAGTTAAAATGCCCACAAGAGAGAAATATAAGAACATGCCCAAAGGAATTCGGCCCATTAAGGACTTTGGCTTTAAAAGGCCCAAGTTTACTCTTTAGGCAAGGAGATGGCGCCATTTGGCTTCAATAATTACTTTTTGGTCATTTTAGGAAAAGCACTTCTCATTTGGAACTTTGGAAAAGGCAAGGATTACACTTGTCAATCATGCATTGGATTTCAAGAAGAAAAAGTGGAAGAAGCAAGGGAGGATTCGGTTTCTAGAAGAGTTGGCCAAGTGTCATGCATGCGAACGAATGAAAGGTGAAGAGTTTTGTCTTGGGAAAAGGGCAAAATCTTGCTTGGGAAGAGATGAGATCTTCGGCCAACCCACTCATATGCCTAAACCATGCCACTTGGTGTGAGTTTGAAGTTCCAAGATAGATTGCATAGTGAAGTGGAACCTAGGGAAGAAGCACCTAGGTTAGCACATTGGTGCCACGGCAAACATGCTTGAAGGTTTCTAGAAGAAGTTAAGGAGATGGAGGAGGATGTAGGGTTCGGCACACACCTAGGTGATTGGCACCAACATGGACCTAGTCTTAAAGATATCCTTCGCAAGTTTCAGAATGACCAATTACAAGATTAAGAGCTAAGAAGATCAATGATGTAATGCAAGGATTGGTGCAATCCACTTGGGAAGAAACTAGGAAGAGCCCAACACACAAGATGGGTTTTAAATGAGAAGAACTAATTTTGGTCCACTTGATACAAGTTGTGGAAGACATGATTTAGAGTTATTGTTTGGACCTATTGTTATGGAAGACTTTCAATTTATTTAAATCATTTAAATGATTTATTTTATTAGTTTAGAATAATTGGGCTTGAGGATGTTTGCCCACATATGTTTTATGTTTTATGAACTAGGGTTTCAATAGAAGTTTTAAGAGTAGTTTAGGAATTGCTTTAATTTTCAACTAGGGTTTCTTTTGGGAAGGCCTTAGATTTCGCCTAAGGATATTTTGGGAACAAGCGGGCCTTATTTTGGCCTAAGGTTTACTTTGTTTAGGGGAAGGGATATAAAGTTAATGTAGTCGCGACACTGTTCATGAGTTTTTTTTTTATGAAATTTGATAAATTTATTCATTGTGAGTTGAGTTTATCTCATCTTATTCTTGAATGAACTTTTGAATTTATCAAAAACAAATCATAAAATTTGTGGCGTTCTTCTTTATAATTTAGGTTCTTAAGACAAGTTCTTCAACGGGTCTAGATTTTCATATAATCTAGATTCTTGAAACGAGTTCCTCAATGGATCTAAATTTTCCATTGGGTTGATTTTGACTTTCTTGGGTGACTTTTCAAATTGATTATGGGTTCAAAGGATTCCATTCCCACAGGTTCATATCATTTAGTATTCAGAGACAGGTTTTCAATAAGGTCTGATTCTATCGTTTAATTCTTGCATCTTTAAATTTAATTCTAGAGGTTCATTGTTCTAAGGTTGCAAAAAGAAAACAAAAATAAAAAAATAAAAAGTAAGCTGCCGAAATTTTTAGGAATTTTGGTTTGGCTGAAATTTGCATCACCTAGGATTTCAAAATTCTAGGGTTTCTTACATCTCTAAGTTTTTCAATTGCTTTGAATGTCGTTTCATTCTCTTCTACTTCATTGTCATTTCTTGTGTGTTTGAATTCAATTACTTGATTTTCACAATTGAATATTACTGCTTGTGATTTAATTAGAGAAAAAAAGAGAAAAGAAAATAAAGGAAAATAAAATAAAATAAGGGAAAGGAAAAGAAAAGAAAAGAAAAAGAAAGAAAATGTAGCATATTCAAAGGTTGCTACATAATTACAACAAAGAGAAAGAAACACATTTGTTGATTGAGCATAATCATCAAAAGGGCTGAATACATCTTTCTAGTTGGTATCTTATTTTATAATTACTCTTTCTCTCGTATAAATTCCTTGAGTCTTGTATCATTTTATGCCTTTATTGTTTCATGTTCTTGTTTCTTAAACCTATTGCTGGTTGGAATAATAGAATGTTGTATTGTCTTGATTTAATTCAATTAGTTCTTAAAGAACTTGAACAGACAAACTATTGAAGTAAAAGACAAGAGAATGTGAGACTATTATCTGGAAAAAGCCAATTAAGAGTGAAACACGAGTAGAGTGTCATTATTTGAGTGTAAACACGTAAGGAAGTGTGTGAGATTTTCCACAAACATTATGATGTGAACCAAACTGGGCCTAGACTTAAAGATCATTTGCAAGTTCCAAATAAGCCAATTACAAGATCAAGAGCTCAGAAGATCAAAAAAGCATTGCAATGATTGGTGCAACCCACTTGGGTCAAGTCTAGCAAGAGCCGAATATTCAATATGAGCTTGAAAGAAGGAGATTCAGTGATCATCCACGTGATACAAGCTATGGAAGAGTGCAACATAAATTAGGGCATATTATTATGATTATGTGATTGAAGACCATGGACTTATTTATTTCATTAAAAAGGTTTATTTTATTATTTATAGGAATTAGTCTAAAATAATTGGGTTTGACGATCCTTGGCATACATATGTCTTATTTCTTATGAATTAGGGTTTTCGGGAAGGCCTTGTATTTTGGCCAAGAGTTTATTCGGAAAATTACTTTTAAGGAACTAAGATTTAAAGAGGTACTGTAGTCGTGACACTATTCACTCAAGGGCATTTTTGAAAGATGGAGATTTATTTTGGCTAGGGTTTGATTAGGTGTTGTTTTAAATACTCTTTGTTGCCTCATGTTAAGAAGTTTTATGAAATTTGATAAATTTATTCATTGTGAATTGAGTTTTACTCCTCTTGTTCTTAATTGAACTTTTGAACTTATCAAAGGTAAATTACAACTTTTGTGGCGTTCCTCCTTTGTAATCTGGATTCTTGAGACGGGTTCTTCAACGGGTCTAGATTTTAATATAATTTAGATTCTTGAAACGAGTTCTCATCAGGTCTACGTTCTCCATCCATTGACTTGATTTTAGCTTTCTTGGAGAGTTTTCAAATTGATTGTGGGTTCAAGGGATTTCATTCCCTCAGGTTCATATCATTTGGTATTTAAAGCAATGTTTCCATTCAGGTCTAATTATATCTTTTAATTTCTTGCATCCTTAAATTTAATTCTAGGGATACATTGTTCTAGGGTTGCAAAAAAAATGCAGAAACAAAAAATAGGCTGCTGAAATTCTTAGAGTTTTGGGTTTGGCTGAAATTTGCATCACCTAGGGTTATAAAATTCTAGGGTTTAATGCATCTCTAAGTTTGTCAATTGCTTGGAGTGTCATTCCATTGGATTATCTTATATTTCGTTGTCAATTCGTGTGTGCTTGAATTCAATTGCTTAATTTTCACAATTGAGTATTGCTGTTTGTGATTGAATCGGAGAAGAAAAAGGAAAAGAAAAAAAAAAGGAAAGGAAAGGAAAAGAAAAGAAAATAAAGGAAAAAAAATTCAAAAAAAAAAAAAAGAAGAAGAAGAAGAAAAAAAGGTAACATATTCAAATGTTGTTACATAGTTACAACAAAGAGAAAGAAAAACATTTGTTGATTGAGTTTTATCATCAAATGGGTTGAATACATCTTTCTAGCTGGTATCTTGTTTTATAATTATTTTTTCTATCGTATAAATTTCTTGAGTCTCGTGTCATTTTATTCCTTCCTTGTTTCTTGTTTCTTGGATCTATATTACTGGTTGGAATAATACAATATTGTATTATCTTGATTTAGTTCAACTAGTTCTTAAAGAAATTGAGCGAGAAAACTACTGAGGTAAAAGGCAAGAGAGTGTGAGACTATTATCGGGAAAAAGTCAATTAAGAGTGAAATACGAGTGGAGTGCCATTATTCTAGTGTAAATACATAAGGGAGTGTGTGAGGTTTTCCACTAACATTCTTTTGTGCAAAGTGGGAGAGATAGGAGGTGACGTGAGCCTAGTATTGAGAATGAGTATGAGAATAGAGAGTATGGTGAAGGATGAGGAAGATCTAACATCTGAAGTTTGATTGGATAGACGTAGAGGTGTTAGGAGTAGAAGAGGACTTAGGGCAAGTCCAGGGGTTGAGATGGAGTAGATAAGAACCTTGGGAGCATCAAAATGAAAATAACATCCTTCCAAGGTAGAATTGATCCTGAAGTTTATTTAGAGTGGAAGAAAAGAATAGAGTTGGTGTTTAATTGTTATAATTACTCTGAGGAGAAGAATGTGAAGTTGACTGTAATTGAGTTCATTGATTATGATAGTATTTGGTGGGACCAATTAGTGACCAATAGGAGGAGGAATCTTGAGAGGCCTGTAGAAACTTGGAGAGAGTGAAAGCTATCATGAAACGGAAATTTGTACCTAGCCACTACTATAGAGACCTCTACTAAAAAATATAAAATCTTACACAGGGGTCTAGAAGTGTAGATGATTACCATAAGGAGTTGGATGTGGCTATGATTCAGGCTAATGTAGTGGAGGATTAGGAGGCCATGATGGCTAGATTTTTTGAGTGGGTCGAATAGGGAGATAGCCAACGTAGTTGAGTTGCAACATTATGTGGAGGTAGAGGACATGGTACACATAGGTATGAAGGTGGAGAGGCAGTTAGAAAAGAAATAGTACATCAATGTATACTTTGGTTTCTAGTACTCCTTGGAAACCCAAGTGGCACAAAAATGATCAACCTGTAACAAATGAGAAGACCGAACCACCTAAGGGAAAAGATGAGGGTGAGGCTGAAAGTTCAAGAAAAATAGAGAATGGGTTGAAAAATAATTGTGAAGTCGAGAGTTCAAAAAAAGAGGAGAGTGAAAGAAAAAAAGATAGTGGAAAGGAAAAAAGAGAGTGAGAGGAAAAAAGAGAATGAGGCCGAAATATCAAGAGAAAGAGAGTGAAAAAGAAAATAGAGGGGTGGCTGAGAGTCAAGAAAAAATAGTAGAGCCACGAGAGGAAAAAGAAAGAGACATTGCAGAGAGAAACATAAAGACAAAAATGAGTTTTTATACTAAGGCAAGCTTTTATACTAACGAATTTAATAACTCCTTGCCTATTGTTGTTGTTTCTTTGTTGCAGGGATATGAGGTCATGATTTATAGTGGTGTGTTTAGTGGATTGCCACCAATTAGAGAGATAGAGCATTACATTGATTGTGTGCTGGGTGCGACCATTCCTACTCGACCTTTCTTTGATGAACATGAGTCATTGAAGTACTTGAAAGGACAAGGTAAGTTGAATAAAAAACATGCCAAGTGGAATGAATTCATTGATACCTTTCCTCCTATATTCAAATACACACAAGGTATGGAAAATTTTGTGGTTGATACTTTAGCAAGAAGGTATGTCCTTATCTTCATTTTAAAAGCAAAATTGTTGAGACTTGAATATGATAAGGAATTGCATGCTAATGATGATGACTTTGCTAGTGTGTATGGAACATGTGAGAAAGTATCGTTTGGTAAGTTCCATAAACTAGATTGGTACTTGTTTAGAGAGAATAGATTTTGTATGCCTACTAGTTTTATGCGTAAGTTGCTTGTGTGTGATAGACATGGTGGTTTGTTGGGTAACCTTGGTGTAAGGAAGACTTTTGTTGTGTTGCATGAACGTTTGTGAGAATATCATTTGTCATTCAATGACGTATTGCATGAACGTTTGTAGAAGTATCATTTACCATTCATTGATGTGTTACATGAACGTTTGTGTGAATATCATTTGTCATTCATTGACGTGTTGCTTGAACGTTTGTGGAAATATAATTTGTCATTGATTAACGTGTTGCATAAACATTTGTGGAAGTATTGTTTGACATTCATTGAGTTTGCATATAACTGGAGTGGTCATTTTGGGGTAACGAAAGCTTTAGGTGTGTTTCACGAACACTTGTGGAAGTATCATTTGCCATTCATTGAACTGTTACATGAATGTTTGCGGGAGTATCATTTGCCCTTATTAGAGTGTGCATATAATAAAACCTTGCATACTACTATTTCTTATTCTCTGTTTGACATTGTTTATGATTTTAATCCACTTACTCTTTTAGATTTGAAACTTTTGTTTGTTGATGATAGGAATAGCTTGGATGGACCTTTTCAAATACTAGAGAAAATAAAATGCATATAAATGGATCTTCCAGGTAAGTATCATGTTTCTGCTATTTTCAATGTTACTAACCTTTTTCCCTTTAATCCAGGTGGAGATTTGAGGTCGAATCCTTTTGAGGAGAAGGGGAATTATAAGAACCAAAGTGGGCCTAGATTTAAAGATCATTTGCAAGTTCCAGATAAGCCAATTACAAGATCAAGAGCTAAGAATATCAAGGAAGCATTGCAAAGATTGATACAACCCACTTGGAACGAGTCTAACAAGAGCCACAATATGGGTTTGAGAGAAGCAGATCCAATGATCATCCACGTGATACAAGCTATGGAAGAGTGCAACATAAATTAGGATCTATTATTACGATTATGTGATTGAAGGCTTTGGACTTGTTTATTTCATTAAAGGGGCTTATTTTATTAGTTATTGGAATTAGTCTAGAATAATTGGATTTGAGGATGCTTGGCCCACATATGTCTTATTTCTTAAGAACTAGAGTTTTTGGGAAGGTCTTGTATTTTGGCCAATGGCTTATTTGGAAAGTTACTTTTAAAGAACTAGGGTTTAAAGAGGTACTGTAGCCGCGATACTATTCACTCAGGGGCATTTTTGGAAGATGGAGATTTATTTTGACTAGGGTTTGATTAGGTTTTGTTTTAAATACTCTTTGTTGCCTCATGTTAAGAAATTTTATGAAATTAGATAAATTTATTCATTGTGAGTTCAGTTTTACTCCTCTTGTTCTTAATTGAACTTTTGAACCTATCAAAGGTAAATCACAACGTTTGTGGTGTTCCTCCTTTGTAATCTGGGTTCTTGAGACGGGTTCTTCAACGGGTCTAGATTTTAATATAATCTAGGTTCTTGAAATGAGTTCTCATCGAGTTTAGGTTCTCTATTTATTGACTTGATTTTGGCTTTCTTGGGGAGCTTTCAAATTGATTGTGGGTTCAAGGGATTATATTCCTGCGGGTTCATATCACATTCTTTTTGTGCAGCACATTACGATATCTCATAGGAGTGACTCATCACCAAAGGGGATGGCAGATAACTCATCATTTGTGTTGCAAGCCATACAACAACAGTTTGAGCTGTTAAACTTGCTGTTGGGTGAAGTGAGGGATATGATGGATCATCAAGAAACAGTAATTAGAGATCTACGGGGCATGAGAGATAGGAGGCAACGTGAGTCTGGTGTTGAAAATGGGTATAAGAATGAAGAATATGGTGATGTTGAGGAAGATGTAACATCAGAAGTTGGGATGGGTGGAATGGGCATACATAGAGGACTTAGGCGTGAAAAATGACTTAGGGGAACTCAAGGGGTCGGGATGGAGTAGATAGGAACCTTGGGAGCATCAAAATAAAAAAATCATCTTTCCAGGGTAGAACTGATCCTGAAGCTTATTTAGAATAAGAGATAAAGATAGAGTTTGATCTTTGATTATCATAATTATTCAAAGGAGAAGAAAGTGAAGTTTGCAGTAATTAAGTTCATTGATTATGCTATTATTTGGTGGGATCAATTAGTGACCAATAGGAGGTAGAATTATTAGAGGCATGTAGAGACATGGGGAGAGTTGAAAGCTCTCATGAGGCGGAGTTTGTACCTAGCCATTACTATAGAGCCCTTTACCAGAAATTACAAAATCATATACAGAGGTCTAGGAATATGGAGGATTACTATAAAGAGATGGAGGTGACGATGATTTGGGCTAATGTAGAGTAGGACCGGGAGACCACCATGACTAGATTTTTGAGTGCTTTGAATAGAAAAATAGTCAATGTAGTTGAATTGAAGCATTATGTATAGATACAGGATATGGTACACATGGCTATGAAGGTAGAGAGACGGTTAAAAAGAAATGGGACAACAAGGTACACTTTGGTTTCTAGCACTCCTTGGAAACCAAAGTGGGATAAGAATGATCAAGCTGTAGCAAAGAGAAAGATCAAACCACTTAAGGTAAAAGATGAGGGAAGTAACAAGAACAAACTCAAGATAGAAATCGAACCTTCACGGAATAGAGATATTAAATGTTTTAAGTGTTTGGGTTCAGGGCACATCGCTTCTCAATGTCCAAACAAGCGGGTGATGATTATGCGTGATAATGGGGAGGTGATGACTGTCAGTGAGGATGATAGTGATGAGATGTCTGAGTTAGTTGATGCTAGTGATAATGATGGAGGGAAATACGCCGTGACAGGTGAGTCTCTTGTTGCCAGGCATGCTGAACATGTAAAGCTTTGTAAAGGAGAACAAAACAATCAAGTTTACTCCTTTAACTCCAAGACAAGTCCATGAGGACCAACTGAAACTGAAAAGTGAGGTTGCTAAAAAAAAAATAGTGAAAATGAGAGTGATCAGAAAAGAAAGAGTGGAAGTGAGAGTGATCAAAAAAGAAAGAGTGAAAAAGAGATTGAGTAAAAAATAAAGAGAGAGTGAAAATGAGCAAAAAAAATAAAAAGTGAAAGAAAAAATAGAAAGGTGGCTAAGAGTAAAGAAAAAAAAGTGGAGCCACAAGAGAAAAAAGAAAGAGAGCCTGCGAAGAGAAAATAAAAGACAAAAGTGAGTTTCTATGCAAAAAAGAGTGAGGTTAAGAGAGCTTTCTTAGGAGATCGCACTATGATTTTTCTTATCTATAAAAAGAGTGGAGCCACGAGAGAAAAAAGAAAGAGCTCATGTGGAGAGAAAAGGAAAGACAAAAGCGAGTTTGTATGCAAAAGAGAGTGAGGTTAAGTGAGCTTTCTTAGCAGATCGCACTATAATTTTTCGTTTCTATAAAGAGTCTTATCTTAATATTGATGCAACTAACCAGTCTCTTTCTAGTTTCGTTATTTCTTTGTTGCAAGAGCTTGAGGATGTATTCCCAAAGGAGATGTCAAATGAGTTGACACCCATTACAGGCATTGAGTATCATGAATCATTGAAGCATCTCAAGAGTCAAGGTAAGTTGAATAAAAGACATGCTAGATGGATGGAACACATTGAGACATTTCTATATATCATCCGTTACAAGCAAGGTAAGGAGAACATTGTTGCTGATGCATTAACCTAGAGGTATGTCCTTACTTCTTTGATTGCAAAAATGCTTGGATTTGAATATGTGAAAGACATGTATGCCAATGAAGCTGACTTTTCTGATGTATGTATGACATGTGATAAGGCTTCAATTGGTAAGTTTTACAAGCATGATGATTATTTGTTTAAAGAAAACAAACTTTGTGTGCCAAGTTGTTCTATGCATGAGTTATTGGTGCGTGAGGCACATGATGGGGGATTAATGGGACACTTTAGTGTCAAGAAAATTTTAGATATTTTGCATGAACATTTCTTTTGGCCATGAAGAGAGACATCAATCGCATTTGTGGCATATGCATTACATGTAGAAAAACCAAATCTAAGGTTTTGCCACATGGGTTGTATACACCCTTACCCGTTCCTAATGAATCATAGGTAAACATATTTATAGACTTTGTTTTAGGACTGCCTAGGACAAAAAGAGGTAGAGATTCTATTTTTGTAGTTATGGATAGATTTAGTAAGATGACACATTTCAATCCATGCCATAAAATAAATGATGCCACAAACATATCTGACTTATTTTTCAGGGAGATAGTTCGACTCCATGATGTGCCTAGGAGTATTGTTTCGGGATGTTAAATTCCTTAGCTATTTTTGGAAGGTGTTGTGGGGGAAATTGGGTACTAAGCTCTTACTTTTCACTACTTGTCATCCACAGATTGATAGTCAGACTAGAGTAGTTAATATGATTTTACCTCAGCTTTTACGCACTGTTGTTCATAAGAATTTAAAAACTTGAGAGAATTGTTTGCCATTTATAGAGTTTGCATATAATAGCACCATGCATACAACTACTTCATATTCTCATTTTAAAATTGTTTATGGTTTTAATCCACTTACTCCTTTAGATTTGATGTCTTTATTTGTTGATGGCAGGAGTAGCTTAGATGGATAAAAGAAGGCAGAGTTAGTGAAGTCACTTCATGAGAGGGTACGACTTCAAATTGCCCAAAAGAATGAGAAGTTTGCTTCCCAAGCCAATAAAGGGCGAATGCGTGTCATTTTTGAACCAGGAGATTGGGTTTGGGTTCACATACGCAAAGAAAGATTCCCAACCCATAGACGGACTAAGTTGCATCCTTGAGGAGATGGACCGTTCCAAATTCTTGAGAAAATTAATGACAATGCATATAAAGTGGAGCTTCCAAGTGAGTACAATGTATCTGTTACTTTCAATGTTTCTGACCTTTCTCCTTTTAATGTAGGTGAAGATTCAAGGTCGAATACTTTTGAGGAGAGGGAGAATGATGGACACCAACATGGACCAGTCATGTCTTCCATAACTTGTATCAAGTGGATCAAAACTACTTCTTCTTCTTTAAAGCCCATCATCTGTGTTGGGCTCTTGCTAGCTTCATCCCAAGTAAATTTCATCAATCTTTGCATTGCTTCTTTGATCTTCTTAGCTCTTGATCTTGTAATTGACCCATCTGAAATTTACAAAGGATTTTTAAGATTAGGTCCATGTTGGTGCCCATCACTAAGGCACACGCCCATTTCACCTTCCCACATGCCACATGTTTCGTATGGACATCTCACATCTAGATACATTGAACTTGGATGTAAAAATAGATGAGAAAATTGAAGGGACATTGTTTCGGAAACCCCAATGGACTACACAAGCACCAACAAGATTTTTGTAAGTTCCAAGGAGTTGTGCATGCCACTCACCCTCCCAAGCACCTCCACCTCACGCCACTTGTTCTTAGTGAAGAGTTCCAAGAAGATTTTGCATAGGGAAGACAAATGTGAGATATTCTAAAGGATTTACATTGGAACACTAAGAGACTTTCGAATCCCTAAGCCACACGCCCACCCAAGTTATTTTCTGACATTTTTCAATTTGTCATTCATGCATAAGCAGAGGAAAGGTTCTAGAAGTGAGTGGAAGAGACAATGCACGAAAATTACCCTTGTACCCCTAGGGTTTCGGCCACCACATTGCCACATGTCATGCTTTGAGTTCTTGAGAAGTATAAGGAAGTGGGAGAGCCACCTAGGGAACATACATAGGAAGAAGAAGCTTCTTGCTTAGGGAAGAGTAAGGGACATGCATGGGAAAATAAAAAGACACATGGGAAAAGGAAAAGGCGCATGGCAAAAAGTAAAAGACACATGAGAAAAGGAAAAGACACATGAGAAAAGAAAAAGACACATGGTAAAAGGAAGAGGAGCATGGAAAAAAGGAAAAGACACATGGGAAAAGGATGAGATGCGTGAGAAAAATGAAAAGACCCATGGAAAATGGAAGAGGCGCATGGGGAAAGAGAAGGGCGCATGGGGAACACGCACCCACATCCTACATGCCTTTTGCCACTTGGCGAACATGCATAAGTCTACAAGGTTCAAGCCTAGGGTTAGGATCTATCAAATGAAAATTTTGCCCTAGAAATTCATTGAATCTGGACCATATGGGGGAGCATGCCCAAAGAGCCTCTTAGGATTTCAAATTTTGACCAGATACCAAGCCACATGTCACTCATGCAGAGAATCTTTTGGATTTCCCAAAGAGAGACAATGGAGGGACTTTGACACATAGCTCCCATGCAAAGATATTCTTAGATTTTCCAAGAAAGTGGAGAGGATTTCAAATTTTCAAGGAGCCACGCCACTTAGCAAGATTATTCTTTTCAAGAATACCTTTGTGTTTCCTATAGCCTAGCAAAGGCGCCACTTATCCGACATGCATAAAAAAATGCGTTACTTGTCCTACATGCATCAGAAAATGCGCCTCTTGTCCTACATGCATCAAAAAGGTTCCACTTGTCTCACATGCTTCAACTACGCCACTTGTCCAACATTCAGACCCTTCATACGCCACTTGTACAACATGCAATAGCCAAAAATCTAAGGCGATCCACTTGGCAATAAAGCTGAAGAAAAAATAAAGAGAGTTTGGGCTATTTTTAGTATAAAAACACCCCTTCATCTTCTAATTGGAGGCTTTACATGAAAATTTCACCTTATTTTCATCTTTTCCTCTCTATTCACGTATACACCCAAAACTCTAGCTACACCACATTCGAATCAAGAGCCTAACGCACTACGATGGTGAAAATCGAGAGTTGTTGGTTAGAACAGTGCAAACTGAGCCTCCTCTTCAAGATTTTCGACTTGCCCATGAAGATTATACTCTTTGTAAGTAAGGAAAAGCTTGTCAGTATACACTTAACTTACTCTTGGTTAATACTTGTATATATTTGTGTAAATCATTTCATTGATATGTTTACTTTGTATGCTATCTCTTGTTTGTTTGAATATGCTTATATGATCTTGGAATATGAATATTAAATGAATGGTGTGCTTCGATTTAAGATGAAAATGGCAAGAATGTTCTAAGCATGTTTTGGTTCTAAGGAAAACATTGTGGTTGATTTATGTTACCTGATAATTCGGCTATACCATGTCTTAAAAGTTTCAGATCTTGGCCAAATATCATGATTTAATGTTTCATTTCATTTTGATTTCTAAGCAAATATGTTTGAAGAAGAAGCATGTTCATGTGATGATTCTTCATGTTTTTGCATCTATATGTTTTAGCCAAGGCCCTTTCTCATGATTCGATGTATGTGTTTTGATATCTTATGGATTTATATTATCATGCCATGAATTGAATATGTTATGCTTGGTTATTTCATGCACGGCATTTCATGTGTCATATGTCAAGTGTAAGTACGCATGTCTTAAGTCTCATGTCACATACATTTGGAGAAAGTGTTTCCAAAAAGTGTTTTCAAATAAAAGGGTTTAAAAATTTTATCACAACCCCAAGTGCTAAGACGGGGGAATGTCCTAGTGGAACTCTTATGTCTACTCTGGAGTGCTTAACAATAGAGTGGTAACTCTTGAGTCAACAAAGTACCATTGACAAGCCTCGAATGGATTATTTTCAAAAAATGCCGGAGCGAGGAAGTGTCTAATGTTAGTGGGAGCATAAGGCATGTAACCCGATGAAGTAAGATCAAGTTAATATGAATCTCTATTTATGACGTATTCATCACGGTGCACAAACCGTAGATGGTGAGGTAACTAGCAGGAACACGCGGTGCAAAGGGGAACTATGTTGTATCCATTCCTGAACAAGGATAAGAGCTCATAAGATAATGATCACTTGATAAAAATTTCATGATAAAATAAGGATCACTTGATGAAAATCGCGTGATATGATAAGGATCACTCGATGAAAATCTTGTGATATTTTCTGATAAGACAAGTTCTGATTAAGATCAACATGAAAAAGAAAGTCAAAGAATTTTTCTTAAAAATGGTCAAATGCATTAGTCAAGTTCTGGTCAAGTGCATAAGTCAAGTACATGTCCATGCACACATTTCATGATAAATCTCATCGTGGTAGTTTCTACTACGGAAAATACAAGATACAACCGTGCGGAGAAACCGCGGCGCAACTGCATCCTATGCGGAAAAAAAATGAAAACGCACCGTTTTCATTTCCCCCTACCTAGAACCAAAAACAAGCCAAATTCCTTCGTATCCCCCCAAATCACAGAGACCCTTCGTCTTCCCCAACTCACAGAGTAGTCTTTCCCAAGTCACCTCAAAGCATACCTCCTTGTCCCATGGTTCCCATGAACTGGTCACTCGTCCACCCACGTCCAATGGTTTCAACCACCATGTCACAGTCTCCTCCATCGTGCAAAGTCCAGATCCTCCACAATCCAAGCTCTACACCACCGTCGCCCAAGCCAACATTGGACGTCCAAGAGGCCCCTATTTTTGCACCAAAAAATAGAGCACTGAGCTCTCCAATTTTGAGCCACCGTGAGCCACTGCAAGCCACCATCACTGAGAGCCCAACCACGTCGAAAACCCCACATAAATGCAAATAAAAAGAAAGGAGACGGAAGAAAACTGAAGAAAAAAGAAAGAAAGAAGAGGCCAACGACAGAAAGAAAAGACGGAAGAAAACTCACGCACGCCTGGAAGAAAAATCAAGAAACAACACAAGACGGAAAGAAAGAAAATAAAAGGAAAACTTTCGGTTTGGGAGAACACGCGCACATGGACTCCGCTCAAAGAAAGGCTGGACGCCGAAAGCAACACTCACGTTGAGCCTTTGGCTGAAAAAGAAGGAAAAAAAAATTTTCTTCGTGGCTACGTAAATTTGCTCTGTTTATGGAAGAAAAATAGAGGTGGCTGGCCGTGCATGTGGGTTGTGTAAAAGGTGCTGCAGTGGATGAGGTGCATGACGAGGCTCACGGAGAGGCTAGGCAGTGGCTTCATGGAGGACTGACGGTGCAAGGTGCAGGCTGAATTGAAGCCCACTGTGGCTGCGTAAATTTGCTATGTTTTATGGAAGAAAAACAGAGGTGGCTGGCCGTGCATGTGGGTTGTGCAGAGGCTTAATATACAATGGCAGTGGATGAACTGTTCCGCATCGCAAGCTTCTTCTTCATCATGCTAAAAACTCACAATTCACGCAACAAAGGAAAAAAAATGTTTGATAAAATGTGCAATGGCTTAGTTTGCTTTCTCCTCACAGTCAGCGACTACTTTCTCTTCTTCAAGTCATCTTTCGTCCCTTTTTTTTTCTTTCGCAATGGCTCCAAGAGTTCAATGAAGCTTCTACACATTGGCGAAGAGTATAACTAGTTTGCACTGAACTTCGTTACACCTTTGATGAAACCCGATCTAGATGCTTGCAAAGAAGCATGCCTAGGAAATTGTTCTTGCCTCGTGCTGTTCTTTGAAAACTCTTCTCCAACCAATAAAGAAGAGCTGCTGCGATGGGGTTATCTTGTATTTGGAGTCTTAAAACGTGCTATTGATTTGGTTGTATAAGGAAGAAACGGTGTAAGTGTAGAAGAGCTGCTGCGATGGAGTTAAGAATGTATGCAAAATGTTCGATAAAATGTTTGAACGGTCTGCGATGGCTTTGTTTGCTTTCTCAAGTCATCTTTCGTCTTTCTTTTTTTTTTCAATATTTGACGTGGCAAAAAGATTGCACCTCGGTTTCTCACCACGGTTGTACCTAGCAGATCTCTTCTACTACCATTCTCAACCCGAAATGGTAGAACCTTTAGCAGGACTAAGAATAGCGAGTCAAGATAATGATGAAGGCTAAGGATGTGCTCAACTTGGAGAAAGAACGGATCTAGTCATGACCTACTTGGAGATAGCTGAGATTAGAAATATGCTTTAATGATTTCTTTGTTAAGGCCTTTTTAGACAATACTTGTTATGTTAAGTGTAAACAAAGAGCTTAATACTCTATTGCTAAAAAGTGTGATTTATAGCTATGAATGAAGAAGTTGAGATATTAGTTTATTCTGGTAAAACATTTCAATGACTTATTCCGCTATGATTTATTGCATACTGCTAGTATACATAAGTGCATTGCATCTTATATGTCATATACGACATACCCATTGGGTTGCATGTCCCAGCGTTACAGTCACTGTCCAATCCCAAGCGGGGGCTGGGGGCGCCACAAAGGTGAGAATGACAGTTTTGGCCCTTGTAGGAAATTAGGGTCTTGAAGCCCAATGCAACTAGGCCTCATGCCCAACTTGAGGTTTATGCATGGTACTTGACATCCAATAAGGATTATGTATAGGACTTGATGAATCTAGATGGAAATAAGGGAAGAGATGTGAGAAGGAGCTAGGTTTCGGCTTACACGCCTATCATAGGAAAAGCTAGCACCTTTTTGCCATGTGTCACGCATGCATGTAGATATTTGCTTGTGGAAGGAAGCCTTTGACACATGTCACTATGGGGAAGGAATCTAGAAGGAAATGATTAGGAATATGGGGAAATGAAACAAGGAAAGGCCATGGATGGCAACAATGGGGGAGCAAAAAAGTTGCTTTTTGTCAAGTGTCTTCCATGCATGATGGTAGGTAAAAATGTTTTCTTAGAAAAGAGCAAGATCAAGCTTGGAAGGAGGCTACACGCCCAAGGCTTCTAAAAGGATGGTTTGTGTAAGATCAATCACTTGTTTTTCCAAAAGTGTGGTGAAAAGCAAATCTTCTAAGGAAGTGTAGGGTTTCGACAGCCCATGCAATGCACACACTCCACATGCCACTTGGCACACATGCACATTTGTTAGAGACGAAGGGAAATTTGAGTTTAGTAAAAGACCCCTTAGCCATAAGATACATTGAATCAAGACAAGAAAAGAAGGGCAAAAGAGGAAGTGAGGTTCGGTTGGGGAAAGGAGGACGCCACATGCTAGGAGATATTTTAGGGTTTCCAACTTGAGCTAATGATGAGCTAGAGGAAGAAGGTAGTAGGGCTACATGCCACTTGGAAATCATGCATGAGCTCGCTCCATGCAAGAAAGCCCTTGAGTGTCTATAAAAATTGAAGAGTCGAAAACCCTAGGACCCTTTTGGCCATCTTTGTGTTTGCTCTTATAAGTTTTGGTCACCCCCTTTTCTTCTAAGTATCCATCACTTTCTCACCATCCAAACAACCCATTGAGAGTAAGCAAAGTGAAGGGACACTTGCAAGAAGAAGACCTAGAAGGTATGAAACCAACTTCTCTTTTGTTACCCACACACACGCACGCACAGCATCAAGGAAGAGAGGTTTCGATTTTGAGTCAAGTTCATCTAGAACTTATGCTCTCACACACGCATACTTGAGCTAGAACAAGAAAGATCATGTTTGAGAAAAGTGGGTCACGACACTAGTAAGCAGTAGGTAGGGTTTATATTGAAGGCAAGTTTCGAATTCAAAGAGAGAAGGGTTCGAAAACTTGGTTTTCTTGGAAAGAAAAATGTGTAAGAAATACTATACATGAACACTTGGTTAGGGTTTTTCTTGAGCAATGATTCTAACTAGTATTGTATATGATTTTTCAGCTTGCTATTACAAAAATACATTTCGAATTTTTGTAAGTATACCTCTAACTTGTATTTGGATATTTTATGCATATGGTAACCTTGTTTGTTGATTCGGTTTTTGTATGATTGTTTGGAACTTGATGTTCTTCCATGTGTTATGAACTTCTTTGTTATGATTATTTTAAAACATGATGGAAATGGGTTAAGAGAGATGCGTATGATATGAAAAAGGGAGTAAGAATGCCATGTTAGGGTTCGGTTTCTACCATGTTTGTCTATGCATGAATGGTTGTCACTCAAATGTTTTAGTATGGGACTAAACTCAAGAAAATATTTTCCATAACCACAAGGAAGGGTTTCGGTCACCTGTGAGAAATTCTTTATTTATTTATGTTCAATACATTAGAAGATTCTATGTTCATGAAAATTGATTGAAATGCATGTTTACTAAGATAAGAGGTTTCGGCTAACCCCTTGAATGAAGCAAGATCATTGGAGTCTTAAGATTGAGGTGTTACGAATGACGTTTGGTTAGGTTAGGGTTCTATATGTTTCAACCTTACATAATGATGATGGGAATGTATGCCTTTGATTGGTTCATATGCCTTGTATTGTTATAAGGGAACATGTTCGCATGTTCTAATATTTTCAAACTGTAACGGCATATGCATTACATGTATGGATGCTTTATTTTATGATGAACATTTCAACATTCATGGTTATGATGAAGCATTGTGGTATTTCATGTGTCTCATGAAAGTTCTAAGGTCCATTATCAAGTCACATGCATTGGGATTGTAAAAACCCTTTTTGAAAGGAAAAAAAAAAGTCTTTTTAAAAAGTAAAGTTTTTATTACGACCCCAAATGCTAGGACGGGAGAATGTTCTAGTGGAACTCCTCTGTCTTTTCAGGAGGGTTTAAAATGGAGGGATACTCCTAGGTCGATAAAGTACTGTCAGCGGATCTCAACTGGTACCTAAAAGATACATGAGCGGGATCGCACCTAAAACTAGTGGGTGCACCTACGGTGAAGGCGAAATGCGAGCTGTCGTATATGAAAGTCAAGACGTAGTCACTTTGGTCAAAGTGACTAATGGTTGATGCGGTAACTAGTGAGGAACACATGGTGCATAAGGGAGTCGTAAGGTATCCAATGTTATGTTATGATATGATATGTTATAAGTCAAGAAATACTACGAGCAAGTATGAAATGAAGAAAGCATGTTTTCAAAAGTCAAGGTTATGAAAGTCATGTTTTTATACAAAGTCTTTGAAAGGCCAAGAGCATATGCACAAGTCCATGTCCATGCATTCATTGTTAAGTTTGCTGCATATGCTTATCATATCTGTTGCACATTATTTGTTTATTTACTGAGATTTCTCAATATCTCACTGTTGTATTCACCCACTATTATTCCTTATTCGGAATGATAGAAGCTGTGACAGGTTTAGCCAACGCAAATGACGAAATGCAAGAGGACTATGCTTCCTCCGGAAAGGATTATGCCTAAGATGGTTATAGGCTCGCCTAAGCCTTCCATTTTGAACCATCTCAAATCAATTGATAAAACAATCACTGAGATAATTGAAAACATAGAAAAGTTTAGAAGGTCCAACAATAGGGATAATGACTGGGTTTTAGAAAAGCGAGTGAGGCCCGACTCTCACTGAAGATCAAGATAATATTATGAGACCACTTTTGGGCAAAGTTCGTCTGTTTAAGTTTTCAAATGTTTGATCCCGTGTTTTGGGAGTTCTTTAAAAACTCATATCAACACTGTTGACTCTTTTGGTTTTATGCAAAAGTATTGGGATAGTACGTTTCGGTACCATGATTAATATTTCCTTATAATTGACTTAAGTTGACTTTTCACTGTGATATACTACATATTGTTAGCTATCAATATGTGCATTGCATTTTATCTATCATGTACGAGGGGCAGGTAACCCTCCTGCTGTTGCATATCTCGACGTTTCAGTTTTTGTAAAATCCTAAGCAGGGACTAGGGCGCCACAGTTAATGAGTATTCCTATTGATTTCTTGAATTTATGATAGTACCCTTTTGTAGGTCTTTGAGATTCTTTTTTGCGGCTATAACCTAAGTGATAGTGGAGGCCATTTGGATGATGGTAGTTGGAATCATTAAATTTATCCTTGGTGTATGCTTTTGGATTGCAACATGAACAGATTTAGGACATTTTTTAAGTAATGAAATGAAATGAGAATTCTATAAATAGTAAGGAAATGATTTGAGTTAAGATATTTTTATTGAGTTTTGGAAAATGAGAGATAAAATGTTGAATTAAAATATTAAAAAATTAAAAAATTGTTTGAATATAGTTTTGAATATTATTTTTGTTTTGAATTTTGAAAAAATTGTATTATTTTTTGTATTTTGTTTAAAAGTTTGGAAAAATTTTAATAATTAAGTAATGATTAGATGAAAAAGTTGAAAATTAAAAATTAAAAAATATTTTGTGTATGAGTGATGATTGGAAATGAAATTATAAGAAATTTTTAGATGAGTTGATTCTTTGGCGGGAATTCTCTTTCTAGACTTGCTTTGGGAAGATGAAATGGTATTTGATAAACTCCAATGTGTAGCATCTAATATGGGATTCAATGTAAATCATTTTAATAAAGTCATATCTTATATATTGATCTAACACAAGATGAAATGTGTTATTTTCTCCTTTAATCAGATTAGTCGGGGCGCCTTGGCTGTATTTTAATTATATTTTAGGTTTTTTATTTTTTTTATTTACAGGACTTTCCAAACTCTATAAGAACTTAGTTCGAGTCTGATCTTGCACTTGAGCATGTCTCCAGAGTGAGATTAATTACCAGCACACAGCCACTTGAGATGATGATGTAATAGTATAAAAGATCTAGATCTAAAAGCCTCATATTCATACAGAGTAGCATTTTCTTTGTTCGGATGATCTTTGCTTTAATTAACCTATCTTTAGTTCTGATTACTTATTTATTTTCCTTAATTTGAAGTGATCATGATCAAGAAGTTTTCCTACATCCCTCTCTTCCAACCAAATTATTAATGGAAAATATCTCGAAAGATCATTGTGCGATATGATTTGATACTTCATTGATCTCTTGATAGAAATGACAGTACATAACAAAATAATAGTGACAATATCTTCCAAAAAGGTCTTCGGCTGGTTTGGTTACAAAAAATCAAACTATCTCATATTCTCTCATCTCATATGATACTGTTTGAATTCAGAGATGAGTTAAGATGGTTTTAGATGAGTTGAATAAAATATTATTAGAATATTATTTTTTAATATTATTATTATTTTGAGAATTGAAAAAGTTGAATTATTTATTATATTTTGTGTGAGAATTTGAAAAAGTTGTAATGATAAGATGAGATGAGTTGAAGTATAGTTTCCAATCCAAACCGGGGCAAAATCATTACAACTTTCTCAAATTCTCACATAAAATATAATAAACAATTTAATTTTTTTTAAATCTCAAAATAAAAATTATATTAAAAAATTATATTATAATAATATTTTATTCAACTTTCAATAAAACATCTTATATCATCTCATTTAAATTGCATAACGGCCTAATTTGCGTGTTTTTTCCCACTTTGCTTTTATAGGAGGCCGTAAGTCGAATTAATTTGGCTTTAGAAAATAATTGTTTTAAGTAAGATCAAAAGGGTTTTCATTTCTCTCTTAAATAATAGCTGGGATCGATGAAATCTTAAGATTTTTATCAAATCCATCTCTCTTCCAAAGAAGCATACAACTTCAAGTAGGTTCAATCTTGTCTGGTTATTACTAATTAATACGTTAGTATCCATCAAACACGTGAACTTTAAGAAAAAAGAAATCGGTATTTACTAAGCAGAATTTGCGTTAGATTCTTCGGGAGAATTCAAGAACCACCTATTCAGGCGTTCCGATGCTTTCTTGACCTATAAAAAAATGTATCAATTAAAACCAACATGAATAGTCATTCTAATGAAATTCATATTACTATTTGGAAAACATTGGTGCAGCAGATACTAATGGTATATATATATATATATATATATATATATATATATATATATATGCGTGTGTGTGTGTGTTCATGATCATTTTGATTTACCTGTTCATTCCAATCGGTTCTAAAAGTAATGTAGCCGAGCACGAGGCATTGGACCACGATGCCAATGATCATTCCAATCCATAGACCCTGAAAATTTTATCAAGGAAAATTAAGGACATGGGCATGTTTGAACTGACAATATTGCATTAGCATTTGAGTGGGTTCCTTGCAAGTTTTGGGTTCAATGTCTACACTGTTGAGGAATAATCTCACATTGTCTGTGGACAAAATCTTGGACGTGTTTATAAAGAATAAACAATCTTCTCTTGTAGAACTGGTTTTATGAGATGAGTTAGACCCAAGAATTTCTTCTTGGTATCAGAGCCTGCACAGGACGAATGAGGGTCCACACTACTTACCTTATGACAAGGACCAGAAAAAAAATACTAGCATGCACGTGAGGGAGAGTGTTGATGAATAATCTCACATTGCCTATGGACAAAGTATTTGGCATGTTTATAAAGAATTAACAATCCTCTCTTAAAGAACCGATTTTATGAAATGAGTTAGGTCCATAAATTTCTTCACACACATGGTATCTATATATCTTCTCATTGAAGAGTTTTGGCATAATCCAAACTTCTAAAGCATAATGATCATGTCATAGCTAAGATGGAGGCAGCATTGGCAGAGTCCCATCCAATAAGAAAAAAACATCTCAAGGAAATTGTTGCTTAATAATTAGTTACTCATTATAATGTCTAGATCAAACACTAAATGGGGAAGAAAAGAAAAGAAAACTTCTTACTTTTATTTCTAGATCGGCTACAAATGCAAGAAGAACTCCTACTGGCACCCCAATCAGAAAATAGCTACCAATGTTAATATATGCAACTAGACCTTGCCGACCAGAACCTACTGCCACGCCTGCGAAACATAACTCATAGCATATTATATAAGCAATAAGTAGCTAAGCTGAACTTTCATTGGCAACGTCATATATATTGAAAAATCAGTACATGCCTGACAATACTGGCTGGATGCTGTTGAGAAACACAGATATACCAAGCAGGGCAGATAGATCTAACACAGATTCTGCAACTTCCTCATCACTTGTAAATAAATAAGCGAGTTTTCTTTCAAACACAGAACACAAAATCCAGGCAAGCACTCCAAGACATATGGAAGTACTAGTAATGACTTTAATGGAAAATTTTGCAGCTTCAGCATCTCCTCTCCCTAGTTCGTTTGAAACCCGGACACTATAGAAAGGAGATAATGATAATGAACATCTGTTAGTTTTAAATATAACATGCAAGCAATCATTAAACAAGTACTAAAATTATAGATCATAATAAAAGCAAATACCTTGAAGCTGATAAGAAGCCAAAGAAGATCATAAATTCCCAAGCCACTATATTGAGGCTGCGAGGTGCATGATTAGTTCAACTCAGGATGTTTTTGGCCGTACGTAGAGTAAAATCGAATAAGATCATCAAACAAAAATAAAAAGAGAGAAACGATGCAAGTAATTACTTAATTACCAAATGGAAAAGGCGGATACTGCAACCGTGGAGTTCTTCGCATATCCCGCCAGTAATACTAAAACAGCATTGTACCATAACTCTAAGCTACGAGGAATATTGTGTGAAAACAATAGGGAGATGATTAGAATAGGGTGACAAAACAAACCATAAATGAATATTTAGACAAAATCCCCATGCATGCAAGCTACCAACGTAATAAATTGTGTAAGGTACTCGTGGAATTGCCTACCAGAGTGACATGAGAGAGCTAGCTATAACAGTATTATATATGAAAAAAAATATTTGCAACCGTTAATTATATAATCACCGCATAATTACTTTGAAAAAAATGAATAAAATATGAGACTCACATGAAAAAATTATTTTTTTAATAATAGATTTTACTCTTTTTTAAAGCGATTATGAAGCGTTTATATAATATGTAGAATTACAGAGATATAGAATTAACAATCTTTTTTAAGACACAATATTAGTGTTAGAATTTATAATAATAATAATAAACATAACCAAATAAATATATATATATATATATATATATTAAAGTTAACAGCAGACTTACCAAAGCATTACACCTGAAGAGATTGAGAGCTTGACGATTGGTAATAAATCATGAAAAGCGGCTACTGTGAAACCTCTCCATGTGTTGGGACACCAACCTCCAAACACATATACGAACATTCCAATCACCACTGACCAAAATGCGATAGCCATCGAAGCCATTGCACCAGGGATTCCAAAGTCGAGTTTGATCACAAAAAGCCAAGACAAGAGAATGTGAAGAACAAATGCCCCGGTAGAAAGAAATCCGACAACGCTGTTTTTGAGCTGTGCTTGTAAATACTTTTGAGTGCTGAAGGTAAAGGGAAAATAGTAGAGAACTGGAATAAACCAAAGTGAGATATATCCAGCAACTTCTGCTACGTCTTCCTCCTCACCAAGTAGCTTAAAGATGGGTGTTGAGAAGATAAAAACAGGGGCCAAGATGGTTGCAGTAGCAATATTGATGATCCATGACCTTTGCAGGTAGATTCCCAGCATGTGGTATTGCCCCGCTCCAAACGCTTGCCCGCATAGAGTCTCAGTGGCACTTGACATGCCCAACTACGAACAAAAAATTAACATTAAATTCAAAACTTTTGTCCCATTTTATTTTTATTACTTGGAAATAGAAAGGCGATGCATTTTCATTAATGGGCATCTATATTTTTTAAGGATGTCTCCATCATTCTGTATCTCAAGCCCTCGGTTTGCCCTTATTACACCCGTCTGAGCCGTCGTGATCACCCAAACCCTGCAGCATGAACACGTCGCCGGTAAGCCCTGCCCTCTCTCTCGGTCTCTTTTATTTGCCATCTGTTTTTTTTTTCCTCTCTCTCGCACTCTATTTTCTCTCTTACGCCGCAATCACACTAGACCATCGTGACCTTGTGCCATTCTGCCGTGCCGAACCCAGTCACACGTCGCACCGCAAGCTCTCTCTTCCCTCCTCCTCTCTGCTCGGTTTCCCATTTCAGTAAGACACGCTACTTTCCCTCTGCTCTGTCTATATATCTGGGTTCCAATCTCTCTCTCTCTCTATTTTTCTTCCCGTTACTGATGGTGGCCGATTTCTCTACTCCATTACAACGCCCAAAGACAAAGCCGCACCACCGTGCTGTTCCAACATCACCGTCCGTTTCAACGTGAGCTATTAACAAGCAATGGGTATACATCCTAGCCCCACGTTTATGCTCTGGTCTGAATAGATTCTAGTGTTTGATAGGAATGCTTGTGGATTTGATTTGTATAAAAGCATAGTCTTGAAAATCTGGTTTGGACATATTATTGCCAGAGTGTGAAAACTAGTTTGAATGATGGATGAATCTGTCTATCAGGTTGTGGAAGTTTGGCTGAATAAATTGATATGTTTTATGAGTAAATAGCATGGTTGGGGATTATTAAAGAACGTGCATGTGGGTTTAGTCCTCAATTCTAAGCTATTATATTGACTATGGAGATTTCTGTTTGTTAAGTATCTCGTTTGTTTTCATAAAATTTCTCAATTCAACCAATCTCATCTAATTATTATAATTTTTTCAAATTCTCATACAAAATTAAATAAACAATTTAAAGATGTTTGTAAAACACGGTAAATGGCTGAAATCCTCCTTACCGTATAAGGAGATAAATCTTCATTATATATACGAAATATGTACAGAAGTAAACTCCTATGTAATAGGAAAGAATCAAATAAATAACAATCATATCCCTACAGCTATACAAGCGGATCTTATGCTGACAGAAAAGGAAGGTAGCACGTAACGGGTATGATGCTAACAGAAAAGTAAAGCAGCAGCACGTATCATGGACGTATCAAGGAGAATTTGACTCTGCTTTATCACCCCCCTGCAAGGTGAGCGTGGTAGAAGGGATAACGCTGAGCTTGCTTCTAAAGAGAACAAATTGCGGCTTGGTAACTCCTTTGGTCAAAGAATCAGCAAGCTGTAGATGTGAAGGAACAAAATCAATTTTCAAAGTGCCATTATCAACAAGTTCACGAACAAAATGGTAGTCAATCGCAATATGTTTGGATCGAGGACGAGTAACTGGATTGATTGCCATAAAAATTGCACTTTGATTGTCGCAGAGAATTTTAGGTGGTGCTAAGAGTGTAACACGAAGGTCCCGAAGCAATTGAATAATCCATGAAATATCAGCAGTAGCAACAGCTAAGGAGCGATATTCTGCTTCTGCACTTGAACGAGCAACAGTGCTTTGTTTCTTAGAGGACCAAGAGATTAAATTAGCACCAAGAAAAATAGCATAGCCAGTAGTGGAACGACGTGTATCAGGACATCCAGCCCAGTCTGCATCAGAATAGCCAAGAAGATTACGAGTGGACTGTTTATAAAGTTGAAGACCATGATGAACAGTGCCTTTAACATAGCGCAAAATACGCTTGAGAGCACGAAAATGATCCTCGGTGGGAGCATGCATGAACTGGCAAATGGAATTGACGCTGAAGGACAAATCAGGCCTGGTGATAGTAAGGTATTGTAGAGCACCGGCAAGAGAACGAAACAAAGTAGGATCGGAGAATAGCGTCCCTTTGGCTGATAGATGCTGACCAACAACAAAAGGTGTAGAAATAGGCTTGGCATCAATCATTGAAGCACGTTGCAAGAGATCAAGAGCATACTTCGTTTGACTGAGAAAAAGGCCCTTCTCATTAGCTTGAACTTCAACTCCAAGAAAATAATGAAGATCACCCAAATCCTTCATGGAGAACTCGTTGGAAAGCCGAGTAATAAAAGTGTGAACCAGAGAAGGAGTACTTCCAGTGATGATCATGTCATCAACATAAAGAAGTAAGTAAACAGTGCCAAGTGAGGAGTGATAGACAAACAACGAAGAATCAGCCTGACTAGAGTGAAAGCCAAGTTTGAGCAAAAAGGAGCTAAATCGATGAAACCAAGCTCGAGGAGCTTGTTTCAAGCCATAAAGAGCACGCTTCAGGCGACAAACATGCTGAGGAAACTGTGGATCAGTGTAGCCAGGTGGTTGTTCCATGTACACCTCTTCGTTGAGAAAGCCATGAAGAAAGGCGTTTTTAACATCGAGCTGATGCAATCGCCATCCAGAAGTAACAGCCAAGGATAAAATGATTCTAACTGTAGCAGGACGCACCACAGGGCTGAAGGTGTCACCAAAATCAAGACCGTGAACCTGAGAAAATCCTTGAGCCACAAGACGTGCCTTATGATGCTCAATAGACCCATCAGAGTGAAGCTTTGTTTTGAAAATCCAGCGACAGCCAACCACATTATGACGCTGAGGACGAGGTACAAGAACCCACGTATCATTTTTCTTCAGTGCATGAATTTCATCATCCATAGCCGAGAGCCATTCCGGATGTTTTGCAGCAGATTTGAAGCCCCGTGGCTCTTTGAGAGCAAGAAGAGCCTGAAAAATCTGAGAAGAAGATGAGATATTCATAGCATGATACAACCGTGGTTTGAATATACCAGCTTTGCCTCTAGTAATCATTGGATGGCTGGAAGTGGTCACTCGAGGAGAGGACGAAACAGGAGAAAGAATGGTAGAATCTGGAACGACGGAATCCAAGAGAGGTTCCTCATCAAGAGGAACCTGCAAACCAGGAGAAGAAGGTGATGACAGATGTGGAATATCACTACAAGGTAGACATGATGAGTTCGAAAAAGATGATGAAGGCAAAGAATCTGAAGAACCAACATTAGTAGAACTAGAAACACATTCCTGACACTTAGAAAAATGAATATAGTCACTGTTAAATGGCAGATTTTGCACAGAATCACCATTATAAGGAAAGATATGTTCATGAAACTGCACATGTCGAGAAACATAGACACGATGTGTCTTACGGTCTAAGCACCGAAATCCTTTATGAAGGGTACTGTATCCTAAAAAAATACAAGGAGCAGATTTTGGAGACAATTTATTAGGTGAGTAATCTCTCAAATAAGGAAAGCAAAGACACCCAAAAGTACGAAGCATAGAGTAATCGGGTTGCTTACCAAACAGGAGCTCATAAGGTGTTTTGCCAGCAAGAGACGGTGACGGGAGTCGGTTAATGAGAAAGACGGCAGTAGAGAAAGCCTCAACCCATAAGGAGAGCGGCACATGAGCATGAAACATAAGAGTAAGACCCGTTTCTGTGACATGACGATGCTTACGTTCGGCAATGCCGTTTTGACTAGGAGTGTAAGGACATGCCAGACGAAGATCAATGCCACAAGAATGCAGATGAGAGCGAAATTTATTATTGGTAAATTCCGTTCCACCATCACACTGAAATGATTTGATTTTTGCGGAAAATTGTGTCTCAATAAAACGTTGTAAAAGAATGAAAGTATTAAAAAAATCAGATTTTTGTTTTAAAGGGAATATCCAACTGAATCTAGTACAATCATCAATGAAAACAACATAGTATCTATATCCAGTAAAAGAAGAAACTGGTGATGGACCCCATAGGTCACAGTGTAAACGATCAAAAGGCATGGCACAACGTTCATCATTTAAAGAAAAAGGTAAACGGTGGCTTTTGTCGAGTCTACAACCAACACAAAATTCAGAATCATTGTTCACCAATTTATTACTACAAGAAATAGATCCTAATTTAGAAAGAGAAGCAACAGTACGATAATGTGGATGACCAAGACGAGCATGCCATAAACGAAAAGATGCTCGTGGTGAAGAAGTAATGGACATGAAGGCATGATGACGACGATCCAACACGTAAAGACCATTTTCACATCTTCCGACTCCCAGTACCACTCTTGTGACCCGATCCTGTATGGTAAAACCAGAGGAAGAGAAGGTAACACAACAATTATTGTCTTTTGTAAGTTGACTAATAGAAATAAGATTTTTCTTAATTCCAGGAACAACTAAGACATTAGATAAAAGAAGAGGACTAGACGGAACAAGAGAAGAAATGGAACCAGTGTGAGAGATTGTTAAAGACTGACCATTGCCAACCATGACACGTTCATTACCAGAATAGGCAGCCGGTTGATCTACACCCTCGGTGTCACTAGTCATATGAGACGTTGCACCAGAATCAGGAAACCAGTCAGCATCATTAAAATCCTGAATCGAGCAGGCAGAAAATGCCTCAACAAGGTTAGCCGATTGCTTCTTCTTGAGCTTCAGAAAATTCCAGCAACGTTTGGCCAAATGACCCTCTTTGTCGCACAACTGACAGTGAACGGAGGAGTTGGATGATGACTTCAAGTTGGCAAACGGTGTAGGAGAGGCTGAAGACCGATGCTTCACTTTCTTATTTCCAACCACTTTGGATGTCTGCTGCATAAAATAAGCAGAGTTGGAAGATGAATGGGAAACGGACCTTTCAAAGATTTCATGACTCAAAGCTTTTGGAACAATCTCTGTAAAGGATGGTAGAGGAAGCTGTGACATCATGGTGGTAGAAAAGATCTTGTAGTCGGGTCCTAATGCGCGTAGGTACCAGTGGACTTTATCTGTGTCGTCAATGGGACGACCAATAGCAGCCAATTGATCACAAAGACCTTTGAAGGAGCGAGAAAACTCAGCAATGGACTGAGAACCACGTTGCATCAGCTGGAGTTCATCCTTGAGTTGCAGCTCTCGAGACTTTGAACGGTGCGAAAATGAGACTTCAAGCGCATGCCAGGCCTCATGGGAGTGACGGAAACCCAGTACCTCACTCATAGATTCCTCTGTAAGAGAGGAATAGAGTAAACTGAGTAGAGTCTGATCGGTATGCAGCCAAGATGTATATGCAGGATTGGACGTTGGGGTGCCATCAGCAGCAGTAATCATGGGAGAAGGAGCCATGATGCTACCGTCCAAAAAACCAAAAAGTTCTTGACTAGATAACAGAGGAACAAACTGATTTCTCCACAATAGATAATTGGAGGAGGTCAGTTTAATGGTGAGCATATGCACCATTGTGTTGAGCGGAAGAGTAGGAGGTGAAGAAGACGAAGCAGCCATGGTCAGAATCGAAGAAAAGACAACCTTGAAACTGATACCATAAAGATGTTTGTAAAACACGGTAAATGGCTGAAATCCTCCTTACCGTATAAGGAGATAAATCTTCATTATATATACGAAATATGTACAGAAGTAAACTCCTATGTAATAGGAAAGAATCAAATAAATAACAATCATATCCCTACAGCTATACAAGCGGATCTTATGCTGACAGAAAAGGAAGGTAGCACGTAACGGGTATGATGCTAACAGAAAAGTAAAGCAGCAGCACGTATCATGGACGTATCAAGGAGAATTTGACTCTGCTTTATCACAATTCAACTTTTATAATTTATAAATTATAATTATATATAAGATAATGTTATTATAATTTATAACATAAAATTTTAATATTAAACATGAAATTTTATTTGATTATATATTTTAAACATAAAATATATATATATATTAATAACATTTTATGGCATGATAAATTTTCAACATATTCATTTTGATAAATACATAATACATTAGTAATAATTAGTATACATTTAGTTTATTAATTACATTGTACTTTAATTAATTAGTATGTTAATATATATTAGTATATTAATTATATTTTATGCCCTACCATTGCGGAATCAATTTTTAAAAATATAAAACTAATACATACCGGTTAAATCTTAAATTTTGTTCAAAACAGGACCCGACCGATTACATTCTGATATAGACATGAACAATTTTTATATACTCTCTCTCTCTTTCACTATAAAATGTATATATGACTTTTGTATTGGTTATTTGATTATATGATATTATTGGTTATTTACACGTATTAATTTGAAAATGCTAATGGATACGAATAAGATTTTTTTATCTACTTTGATTAGTAATTACTCGCCTTGCCACGGACATTAATTGTGAACTCTGTTTATGATATTATCGTTATGTTAGTGCATAATAATCCTTTTTCTTTACTTTTTGTTGTCCTAATATTTATAAGATTAAATGTGTAGCTACTATTTGATTTCTAATCTTTCTAGTTCAAATAATTCATGACATCATAAAGGTAGGATCTAAATAAAGGATAATAAAGACAATAAATGATTTGTACAAGTTCCAAATAGACAAGCATCATATAAATCTTTATAAAAGAGTAGACTCCATCTTAAAAAAAATGTAAAAAAAATTATTATTTATTAATATGATCTATTTTTTTTTATAAAAAATTTGCATGTAACTTGTCTATTTAAAACTTCTACCTAACGTCACTCAATAAAAAAATAAGATAAAAAAAATCTTACCAATATTCCATTTACAAATCGTACAGCAATGATTTGTACGAGTGCATAAGCCGCAAGATCCACTTCACCAAAATGTCCTATAAATGCTTGTGTCACCACAAACACTCCAAATTGAGTAACCCTAGATATCATGGAAGGAAACGCTACCTTCCATATTTTTCTGCTTTCCACCCAAATCCTCTTTGGAAGATTGCTAGTTTCTTTTGGTACTTCTGATCTAAGCAATCTCTCATCCATCTTGTTGGTCTATCTATATATATAATCCTTTAAAACCAAAAAAAAAGGAGGGGGGGAAACGATAAGTTAGCTAGAAATATTGAACTAATTTGATCAAAAAAATCAAGAAATATTGACTTGAAATTAGGTTAATGCCGAACCCAAACATTATATTTTAGGATAATGATATTTTTATACATCTTTTACTGTTGTTTTATTATCCAACTATTTTTTTTTTCTTTTTGCTCTTTGAATATGGATTAAAAATTTCAGAACGTGACTTTTTTGCATAGTATAGAAGAAAATAATTTCAATCAACGAATGTATAATCATGTAATTTAATTAAAAATAAATTTAATTTTATAAAAATTTACATAAAATAAATTGAAGCATTTAGTATTCCTAACTAGCACTTAGGTACAAAGCATATATATTGTTCGAGAGTACTCGTCGAATCTTAGAGTAAACCAAGAAGTCTACTAATTTGATGGGTCTTTTCCCTTTCCATTTCTTTTGTTCAGATAGTAAATTTAAACCCTCCATGATAGCTAGCATCCATCTTTACCACCCACCCAATATAAAATATATAGCCTTTTTTCACCTTCAAAATCAAGATTAGGTCGATAAATTCAGAGACAAAATATATGGAAGAAATCTCATGCATATAAGTTTGTCCCCACCTCGAAATAAGTCTCAACCACCAAAATTTAAGGTCCCGTTTGATTGATAAATTCAGTTAAGATCAATTCAGTTCAGTCTAATTTTAAATTTAGTTTAATATTTAAATACTCAACTCTTAAATTATTAAACTCATATCAACTCAAAATATTTTTATACGTGAGATTCACAATATTTTTCAATTCAGTATTTCTTTATATAAGAGATCCATAATTTTTTTCAATTTTCTATAAATATATTTAAATTTATCTTAATATTTAAACATATATAAACTTTTCAAAAATAAATTTCATATAAATTACTCTAACATTTTAATTTATTATTATTTATAAAAAATTCAACTCAATTAAATTTAATTTATCATATAAACACTGCCCAGAAGAAAGAAAAGCAATCGATCTGGTTAGCTCTAATATATACGTGGCCATCTCGATGGCCGTGATCACTCAAAGATTCCAATTGCAAGAAAGAGACGTCGAGACAAAAATTAAGTATCATAATCAAACTAAAATTATTACTGTTGTTGTCTGCAACAACGTGGAGATCATCAGACTCAAAGTACTGTCAGTTTTAACTTTTAAGCAGCCGGTCTGGTACGTAATAATTTGAGTTTTGACTGACAGTTAGAGACATGCGGAAACATCGCTGGAAACCATCTTGTTGGCTCCCGAATCATGTTATAAACTTAACATATGTTATATATCAATCTACACTCTCTATATATTATGATTTTAATTTTAATTTTTTATTTTTAACTCAATACATTAAATGTTGAGATTGATGTAAATAATAGATTGATATAAATAATTTTTCATAAACTTAGGGTACCATTTTTTTCTGGTTTTGGGTTTAAACAACGGGCAAGGCTACTTTGTCGGTCAGTATTTATCATTGAATGTATCGTTTAAGTTCTTTTATTTTTTTATTTTTATTTTTTTAATATATTTAAATATTTTTAAAAAATAAAAAATATATATTAATATATTTAAAATTATTTTCTTAATAATTAAATTTAAAAAAAAATTGACCAACGGTCAATTAGAATGATCAACCTAATTGGATAAAGAAGCTTTTCCCTTGAACAACTGATCTTTTTCAAGTTATGCAACTGCACTTTCGTTTGGGAACTGTATGCAGCAGATGATCGATGTCTCTTGCGACTGTACGCGTTATTTAGGGCTCGTTTGTTTTTAAAAATGAGATAAAATGAGATTAGGTGAGATTAAAGTTAAAAAATTAAATAAAATATTATTAGAATATATTTTTTAATATTATTTTTATTTTAAAATTTAAAAAAATTAAATTATTTATTTTATTTTATATTAAAAATTAAAAAAATTATAATAATTAAATAAG
This sequence comes from Juglans regia, assembly GCF_001411555.2. Taxonomy (NCBI): domain Eukaryota; kingdom Viridiplantae; phylum Streptophyta; class Magnoliopsida; order Fagales; family Juglandaceae; genus Juglans; species Juglans regia. The sequence continues at coordinate 21,450,245 of NC_049903.1, forward strand.
ATAAAATATTTTCTCAAAACAAACGAAATGTTAATGCTGTGACGCTTTTACTTAGTACTGTCATGTAGTAGTGCATGAGTGGGTTAATGATTTATTAGGGAAACGAAGACCGGTCGACTCATGATCATGATGATCTTGTGGAAAAAGAGATCGGTACTGTGCATGTGGGCTCACGTGTTTGGTAGTTTGGATAAATAAAAGCTACTACTATTATTGGGAATGGAGATGTCAAGGGTAGGTTGTGGCCGACATGAAGTGTACTACTCATTGTAAAAGAGTAGTTGAATATTGTTTGTCTTATTCTTGTATGCGGGACCTAACGCCGTATCCCTTGTCCCGTTGTCCGAATAAGAATCTCTTTTTAAAGAAGAGATAGGTAAAAAGAGTTGGTTTTGGGTCAATATTTTTTGGCTGAGCCAAGCTGAGCCAATTAAAGAGGGGATAAAATTGGATGACCCAATTAAATTGCTAGGCAAAGACGACATTTATGGCTACACATCCTCATGAAAACCACATATCATGCATGCATGCATGCATGGTAGCGAGAGTACTGCAAAGGGGGTGGGTTAGATCTGAAAACGTACGTCTTTGGTACCATAGAATTTAGGCAAGTTGTATACACGTCCATGCATGCTGAAAGGTGTGAAAATGTAGCTAGCCCCGTGTTCCACGTAAAACTCGTGCGCTACTTATAGTACGGCATGTGGGCTTCACATGCATGTATGCATGCTAGTCTTTTGGGACGTGTGTCTTGTAGCCGATCATCATGAGCACGATCATGGAATGGTGCTAGCTAGCTAGCTAGCTAGGATTTAGATTTTCTACAATTTTCTAATTTAAACACTTTTGAAGAAAAGATAGATGCTACATTAATGCTACGTATGGACAATATTGTAGATCACCTTAACATTAAATACAGTAGATTTTACTGTAGTGTCTATCTCTAATTATGAAAAGTTGGGTCAGAAAACTGAAAGAAATCATGAACCAGGAGGCTTGAGTCTTGGTTTAAGTGGTTGGAGGATAACGGATCAAGCATATAATGCCTACCTAGGTGAGAGGAAAATTGAAAAACAAGGAAAGTCTAAGTATAGACAAAGATATGATGAGGGGCATATGGGAGGAGCGAGTAAGAACATTCGCAGCCGAGGTCCATAACACTGTTTTTTCTATAATTTGAGGCTTATTTTATTGTTTTAGTTAAAATCTTTCCTATATCTGAATATCTATTTTAGAGAAAATATTTAGGGGATGAATAGTAATTTTCTAAATATAGAAAATTACTATTCATTCTTTAAATCATCTTTTATTAATATTTTATTCTAATAAATAAAATAAATTATTCTTCCAATCATCAACACTTTCTTTCATACTCATATTTATTATAGTTTTAAATAATAATTTTTAAAATAAATTAAATAATTACTAAAATATTAAAAAAATAATAATTTTAAAAATATTATCATACCCCCAAAAAAATCATTTAAATTTTTGTTTAAAATATTCACTAGAGTAATAGTTTAAATCATAAAAAAAGCATTGAATAATTAAGTTTGTAAATGAAAGTGAGAGAAAAAAATAATAAAAAAATAATAGAGAAATATTATTTTAATAGAATAGAGAAATGATAGAGAATGATATATAAGATATTTTTAAAAGATGAGTAAAATTTAATAAAATATTTTTAAAAATATAATTTTTAGCTAAATTATAAGAAATTTTACTGAAAATGAGATGGGAATGATCGGAGCTGAGAATTAGAAGAAGAGGAGGAAGAAATGAGAGAGCAATGAAGGATGTTTTGGGATTTGAGAGACGAAGAAGATATATAATTAGTTCAAAGAGAGAGAAAAGATAAGGGTTTGCTCTCTTTCAATTCAGCATGCTCATAACGCTTTTCAGAATATAAACAAATGGAAGAGAGAGATTAATGACCTGCCGTTAGTACTTGTCATTCCGCATCGGCCATGAAGCAGGCATTGTATCAATTAATCAGTATATAATATTAGGATGCGGGGAATTGTGAATGGTATTAGAATTTTGTGAATAGATATATATAAAATAGTTTTTGAACTGTAGTAAGATAATTTGAATTAATTATTTATTAGAAATTTTAAATAAAAAATATTATAAAGTTTAAATATTTTTATAATATAATTTTTATTTTTAAATTTAAAAAAATTATTTTTTTTTTGTTTGAAAGTTTGAAAAATTTGTAATGATTAGTTTGAAAAAGTTGTAATGATTAGTTTGAAAGTGTTTATTTTTAAATGATATTTGGGAAGGAAATAAAATGGTCGAGGATGAAATGTGATATCTGAGATGAGATGAGATCGAAATTGTTTCCAAACATCTCCTTACATTATAAGAAATAAGGTTTTTTGCAGTGATTTTATGTCTGTTAAAAATAAAATCACCGCAAAAAGTCTTTAATTAGAGTAATCCCTAGATACATGAATTTTAGGGAGCATTTGTATGTTAAGCTAAGTTGAGTTTTCTATGAATAGTAGTGAGTTGAAATAGTGGAGTGAGTACTTTTATAGAGCTCACCTAAGATGAGTTTATATGTGTTTGGATGTTAAGATGAGATTATATATATTTATGAGAAGTTGAAAAATATTATGAGTCTCTCATGTAAAAAAGTATTAAGTTGAAAAATATTATGAATCTCACGTGTAAAGAAGTTTTGAGTTAAGATAAGTTTAGTTATTTAAGAGTTGGATGTTTGGATATTATAAGAGGTCTAAATATGAACCGAACTCAACTGAGCTAAATTCGGTCAATGAACCAAACACAGTCTTAGAATGTGTAAACTCCGCATATTTTATTTGAAAAAAAGAATGGTTTATTATTAAAAAATAATTTTTTCATATAGATCTCAGATTTACTTATTTTTTAAAAAAAAAAAACACAAAAACTTTACATTCTAAAACTTAAATACCATGTCACGTGATATTATACCTTCTAGAGCGTAGGAGAATGGTTGATAGAACGAGCTTATCATCATAATATTGAATATTATATATAGCACCTGAGAACAAACAATGATAAAAACCCAAAGTGGCCATATGCAGATATACGTAACAGGTTTCTACATCACCTAAGATCATTTTACTCATTCTTTTCCACACATATATATTTTCTAGCCAAACAGTACGTATGCATAATCATATTACTGTTGTGTCTACAGAGAATTAGCTACCTACGCGCGTTTAATTACCAGCAGGAACCACTACCCTCTAGGATGGAAAACCTATCGAAACGAATAATTCGAGCTGCAGGAGCTCGCAGTATTCCGAAACATAAACGAGCTGACTAAACAGACCAAAGATCAAATATATAATAACCAGTAAATTAATATGAAATCAACGTTGAATTCCCGCGGTCCCTATCATGATATATGTATGTATGTATGCCATTAGAATGATCAATAGAGGCAGCTTTAATTTCACAGTACTGCCATGAAAACACAGAAACTGTACTGGGAATTAGATGAAACGGCAGTAGATGAACGTACACACAACATCCATCAAATATAGATAATTATAAGGATGAGAAGTAGTACTTGAGTATGGATGATCTGACCTTTACTTACTTGGTTTTACAGTTTTCTTTAGATCATCAATGGATCGCCGGCTCAGATGTCTTTGTGATCTAACAATAATGGCTTCCACCAACTTCAGGCACTACAGCAGAGAGCACGTCGAGAGAGAGATCAGATGTGAGAATGTGTGGGTGTGTGTGAGAGAGTCTTGGGACTCATTCCCCACGTCATCGCTAGCTTTTCCATCCATGTGATCAAATATATATAGGAAAAATGATAGTTTACCTTCTCATTTTCTCATCTTATTTTGATTGTCTGTGTATTTAAATTTTTTTAATTATATTTTTTATTTAATAATTAAGAAAGTAATTTTTAATATATTGATTTATTTTTTTAATTTTTTAAAAATATTTAAAAAATAAAAATTTGTATTAGCGTACCTAATGGTCAAAACAGACGGCAGCTTATCACAACTCTATATATATATATATATATATATAATACTATCTTAATATCTTTCTAGATTTTTGTCAATATCAAATATTATTTTTAATTTATTATTTTATTTTGTGACTGCGTGATCCGAACATTATTCTTTATTATATATATTTCATTGGTTGAATTCAACTTTAAGCTCAGTTTGAAGGAAGAGAATTTCAATTCATCTCATTTTATTATATTATTATAATTTTTTTAAATTTTTATATAAAATATAATAAATAATTCAACTTTTTCAAATCTTAAAATAATAATAATATTAAAACATAATATTCTAACAATATTTTATTCAATTTTCAATTTTTATATCAATTTATCTCATCTTAACTCACTATCAAGTTATAAAATTAAATAAATAAATCATAAAATAAATAAATATATAAAAATTACGTTTACTTAAAAGGAAAATAATATTATATTATTTGATCTTTCATATATATTTTTTTTATTTTTTATTTAAAAATTAAAATATAATTATTAATATACTGATATTTTTGTTTTAACTTTATAAAATTATTAAAAAAAATTACGGCACGTCAGCATTGTAGCAATACCCTTACCTAATTCACCAAAGTCTTTTAAAGCTAGCTTAGATGGATGTTGCATTATACTAAACATTTTATAAATAATAATAAATAATATTAATAAAATATTAAATAATAAATAATAAATAATTATAAAATAAGAAATATTAATAAAACTCTGAAAATACTTTACTCTTATGTTTTATTTAGATTCAGAGATAAGTTCAAATGATTTTATATAAATTGAATAAAATTTTATTAGAATATTTTTGTTAATATTATTATTATTTTAAAATTTAAAAAAATTTAATTATTTATTATATTTTATATAAAAATTCTAATAATTAAATAAAATTAATTAAAATAAATTTTAAATCGAATTTTAATTATTACGTCTTACAGCCACGTAACGTACTAACCATATCATGATTGCCAGTTTTTTTTTTTTTTTTTTTTCTTGAAATGGAGCATAGAGCTCATTCATTCATTAAGTAAGAGATCCGAAATACATAAGGGAGGATCTTCAATGTCTACAATAATTTCAAATAAAAAAAGAGCATTTCTAACTAACACATGAGCTACTCTATTAGCTTTTCTAAACACATGCTTAACAGACCAGACCTCATAAAGAGAGTAGTTTTTGTGTTTCTTGTGTAACTATATTCCTTTGAGATTCATTCTTGTCCTTTATCAAAAGAGCCGACACAATCTGTTGGGAATCATCCTCTAAAACAACCTTGGAGAGCCTATATCATGATTGCCGGTTGTAGCCACGCAGCTTGTCCGTTTTTTATCATGGCATGCAAAAAAAATTGCGCCCATTGACAGACTTTCACAGCCGTATGTCCACAGTCGATCAGCCATTCGTTTCCAACTTGCCATAGCTACTTTAATTTTAAGCCATGACTTTATCCGTCTGTCATCTATCAGTTCTTTATCTGCACATTCGTCTCATATAGACGACGTCAGCTTATATTATTAAAAAGAAATGTGAAAATGATGTTACTGTTGTCTTTTTCTTCAAGTTTTTTTCCTTTCGAAATATTCTAAACTTTAGGTTGGAGTGGAAAAACTCAATGTTTTTTTTTTTTTTTAGTAATGTTCAATATATTATGACTTTCTTCTTTGAATCATTACCGCTTCAGTTTCTATTCTATGACTCCATTTTTACCATTAATATTTTCACTACTCTCTCTTAAGTCCTTAAATCTATCTTTAAAAATTATAATTTAAGATCTTTCATCAAATTTACTTGTTCAAAATTCTTGAAAACTGTTCCAAAAATAGAGATTGGAAATGGGAAGGGGAGCAAATTAAGTGCGTTGTTAATGTGATTATCTCCTTTCGATTTCTTTTGTTGCCGCATCATCATTCACCTAGTTCCTTGTTCCTTTCTAGATCTACAATCACTGAAGAACCTAGCTGCCGCATAGCGAGCGAGATTACGCTTGGGGTGTCGCACCTCGGCTCGTCTTCATCCTTAACGTCCTGGAATACTCTGTTTTCTTGCACCCAAAACAGAGCACGGCTCTTCCCTTCGCAAGCTGCCCAGCCGTGAACCACTGCCACCCCTATAGCACCAGTAGCCAACCACCATCATGCATGACCTGCACCACTGCACCTCCACCCCATGCCACGAAGAACCACATCACCGAAACATCTCTATTTTGACCCCCCGAAAGCATAGCCCAACTCTTCCATTTGACATGACTCCTCTGCAAACAGCTAGCTCCTCCACGCCACTACTAGGGGTGTAACTGGTCCGGTTTTGGACAAAATTTAAGACTGAACCGGTATGTACTGGTTTTGTATTTTTCAAAACCGATTACGCACCGGTTACCCTCCTAAACCGGTACTTCCGGTTTTACCGATTTCCGGTCTGGTCCGGTCCGATTTTTCAGTTTTTTTAAAATGTAAGTTTAACAATTTGTCATTATAAATTTGTTTATAAAAAAAAAACTAATTTAAAAAATATTGTTTTATACTTTTATTATAAGTTATATATTAGTATTAGTTATAAACTATATATTTAATATTAGTATTAGTTATAAACTTTTAATGATTTAGTATTAACATTTTATGTAATAATTTATAAATTATAATAAGAAATTATTTCATATATAAATATATATAATTATATATAAAACTTTCACATAAAAAAATTATAATTATACATAATATATACAACTTATATATATAATATTTTGTATAAAACTTATATATACAATAATATAAATATTATTTTTATATATTTTTTTTATCAACCGGTCCGGTCCAGTCCGAAAAATCCTAAAATCGGAACCGGCCGGTTTTCACATTCTAAGAACCGGTCCTGGACCGGACCGGTTCAAAACTGATAAAACCGGTCCGGTCCAGACTGGTTTTCCAGTTTCAACTTACACCCCTAGCCACTACCACCTGCACAGAGATCATCGCCGAACACCCCAAGCCACCCCAGCCTTTCGCTACTCTTCTCGATGAGTCCCTCTCAGGGTTACTCCCTCCCTCTCTCGGCCTACTTATTTTCTCCGCTCACTCTCTCGCGCATCACCCTCTCTTTCTCTCTCAACCAGTGTCCAGCCGCACACCTTCAGCCAACTTCAGCTGCGCCACCACGGTTCATCCAGCCCAGCCCCGTCGCGCCTTGCCCCCACCACGGGAAGGGTCTTGCCGTCTTGCAGCGTGGGTCTGAGGAGTGAGAGGGAGGGTCTTGCAGTGTGATTTGGGATGGATGAGAGGGAGGGGTCTTGTAGCGGGACAAACGAAAAGTTGGCAAAAAACAAAACGTAGTATTTTGTTTTTTGCCAACTCAACAGCCGTTTACACGGCGCTTGAGGCAGACGACTGTCTTAAGCATTTTTCATCATCTATAATTTTGATTAATAATAATAATTTCGTATGATAATCAAATTTGATTTGATTTAGTAAGTAATTTAACTTTTATTATGTTCAAATGTTTTAACTTATAAAAGTATTGATATTGATTTCATCAAAATATAACCTCATATTGAATTAGCTAAAATAAAAATATAATATTATTTTTTAATAATAATATTTTTATTTTTTTCATATTATATAACTACACTAACTATATGTTAATTAATAATTTAATTTTTACTTAAATTATTTATTTCCTAACTATTATTTTTCCTCAACCTATTATTTTTCTTCTACAAAAAATGTGCAGGAACCCTACCTCCTGCTTGTATATTAGTTTGCACAAAACTAATATACAAAAAAATTATATGTACATGAAAACAGGAGGTTCCTGTTTAACCTCCGCATGAAAATGTAAATGTTCCTGCTTGTGAAACATTTTAGTTTTTCATATACAAAAATTGAAATAATTTTGTTGGTGCAGTTAGTGTATATTTTTAGAATAAAATAATTCTTTCAAATATGAACAACATATCTCTAAATTTGAAGGAAATTTTGGTGATACAAGCTTCCTCATTTTGACTATTTCAATACAGATAATTTTATTGATATTTAACCAAATTTGATATTTACGTGAGGTTTTGCTAATTAAAGTTAACATTGTCTCTTCCTCACTCACCGCGAAGCCAATTTTTTCAAAGAACATATCAATACTTTGTTTTGAATATTTTTGTTGAGAAATTATATTTACAGTCATAGAATGCACAAACGTCGTACACATATTTTAAAAAAAAAATAAGTAAATATGAGACTCACATGAAAAAATTAATTTTTTAATGATGAGTCTTATTTTTATTTCAAAAGAAATGTGCGACGCTTACATAATTTATAATTGTATCTAACATTACTCTTCTGTATTTGCACCTGAATATACTTGTCTTGATCATCTACTCTTTTATGAGAAAAGAAGGAGTTAAGATATTTTCTTTGACATTGGATAGGTTTATAAATGAACTAGTTTGTTCGATAACTCGATCGGTACTCATCTAGTTAAAATTGAATCGAACTTAACTTGTGAAAAAAAAAAGTTCGCTCGTGAAAGTAAATACTCGCTCAAGTAGTAAATGACACATACCTGACAAAACTCTACTCGACTAAGGCTCGTTAAGGCCCTCTTGTATATGCCCAAGTTGAAAATCTCATTCATATATTGATAAATATATACATACACTTATATATATACATATTTATATGTATTAGCTAATAATATAAGCATAACACTTTTATAATTTTTTTTTTTTATAAAGGAAACTGATCTCATTAAACATAAGTTCCAATTACATCAATTCACAATCAGAAATCGAGTAATACAACTACCTCATTTCTTTTGTGACAATAGGTAAGATACATGAGGGACAAGTTTCAAGATCATATAGATCCTCTGTGCATTCAAGAGCAGATTTTGCTAGGTGATGTGCTGCCATGTTAGCTTCTCGGTATGTATGAGCCACTGACCAACAAGTAAAGGAGTTAAGTACCACCCTTGCATCTTCCACCAAGCAGCCACCCAAACTCTAGTTTTTTGTGTGATGAATCATTAAATCCACTACTTGCTTTGAATCCCCCTCCAACAAACAATGTGTTATGCCAAACTCTTTGCAAAAAACTGCTGCTAGGAGTATGCCATAGGCTTCAGCATCAAAAGGGGTTCCTTTGAAGGATCTGTGTGTCTGTAGGCTTCCAATAAATAGACCTTGGTGATCTCTAATGAGCACTCCAATTCCTATGTGCCCTTCCTTTTGATTTACAGCAACGTCCCAGTTGACTTTATAGGACCCAACCTCAGGCTTTAACCACTTTGGAGTCCCTACGTGAGCTGGGAGCTTGACAACTAGCTCCTCTGTAAGAGTTTCCTTGTATGATACCAGTTCTGCCGTGGCTAGTTGGTGGAGAGCATTTGGATGTTTGAAATCTTTACCATGAAGAGTATTGTTCCTTTTAGTCCATATGCCCCTCATAGTAGCTGCCACTTCTTCAAGTTCCTCTAAACTAAGCATCTCTATCAGTCTTGACCAGATATCAAAGATCAAATCACTTTGAAATGATAGTTTTTGCACCTTTTTCACTCCCTGACCCCACACATCCTTTGCAGCAATGCAGCCCCACAGAACATGTCCAGAAGTTTCTGGCTCCTGCTTACAGATCAGACATGAACCATTTTCCACAACTTTCCTCCTTCTCAGATTTGCTAGACTTGGTAAGGCCTCCTTGCATGCTCTCCATAAAAACATTTTGGTAGCAGGGGGTACTCTCAACTTCCAAATAGCCTTCCAAGCTTGTTCTTCCTTAGCTTTGCCTGAGGTCTCCCTTTCTAGGCTACACTCCAAACTTTTACTGAGGTGATATCCACTCTTGACAGTATATCTCTCATTTGTAGTAAATTGCCAGACTAGTTGGTCCTCTCTCCCCCCAAGGCTAATTGGTATTGATTTAATATCATCAATTTCCTGCTGGGTGAAGAGCTCTTGGAGAAAATATTCCTTCCACTGCTGCACTTGGGGATCAATCAAATCACAAACCTTTTCACACCAACAATCCACATCTCGGGTGGACTGAATCTTATATGGATGGGAGAAGGGTAGCCATTTATCTGACTATATATTGACTTGTTGTCCATTCTCCACCCTCCATATGAGACCTTCCTTTAATAGCCTTAGGCCTGCATGGATACCTCTCCATGCAAAAGAAGGCCCTGACCCCACTTTGGCTTCTAAAAGCCCCACTTTGCTGAAATACTTCTGCTTAAGTACCCTGGCCACCAGAGAGTTTGGGTTTTGTAAAATTCTCCAATCTTGCTTGGAAAGTAAGGCTAGATTAAAACTCCTCAAATCTCGAAACCCAAGCCCTCCCATGTCTTTACTGAAGCTAAGCTGTTTCCAATTGACCCACTGAATCTTGGAGCTATCTTCATTGAAGCCCCACCAGAACTTCCTGAGTAATTGATTTATTTTATTAGTGATAGAGGTTGGTATAAAAAACATACCCATGGTATAGGTAGGTATGGCTTGAAGGACTGCTTTGAGGAGAACTTCCTTCCCTACTGAAGAGAGAAACTTGTTTTTCCAGTTTGTAACTCGACTCCAAGTCCTATCAATTAGAGAATGGAATGATGCCACCTTTGCTCTTCCCACCAATGCAGGTAGACCCAAGTATCTTTCAAAAGTGCCGGAAGATTTAACTCCTGCAATCTCCAAAATTTGCCTTTGAACTGCTTGGCCATTGTTTCTGCTGAAAAAAAATCGAAGATTTGTCTTTATTTATCACCTGTCCTGAGGCCTTCTCATATACATCAAGTAAGTTGAGCACATGTCTGAGTTCCTCAGTTGAAGCTTGGCAAAAGAGCAGGCTATCATCTGCAAAAAAATAGGTGATTCACTGATACTGAACCTCTTCCAATAGGGATAGGGGTCAAGACACCACAGTCTTCAGCTTTGTTTAAAAGGGCAGTGAGGGCTTCTGCACATAAAATGAAGAGGTAGGGGGATAAAGGGTCACCTTGTCTAAGGCCACTTGAAGGCAAAAAAAGCTTTAAGGCTCACCATTAACCAGTATTGAGTATAATATAGACTGGAGGCAGGTCTGAATTAAGTTAATCCAATGTGGAGGGAACTCCATCTTGGCCATAATAGCTTCAACAAACTGCCATTCCACCCTATCGTATTGCCTTTCATTTTTGAGTTCATGGAATGAAGGATCTCATAGGCAACTAGTGTGTTATCAAAAATGAGTCTCCCGGGTACAAAGGCACTTTGGTTAAGGGAAATAAGCTTAGGCAGGATGGCCTTCAACTTGTTTGAAAGGGTTTTGGAGACTATTTTGTACATCACATTGCACAAGCTAATTGGTCTGTAATCAGTAACTCTCTTGGGGATTTTAATTTTTGGTATGAGGGTAATGAATGTGTCATTAACCTCCTTAAGAGATCCACCCTGGTTTAGGACTTTGAGTGCGAAATTACACACTTGTTCACCCACTACCTCCCAATGCTTTTGATAAAATTGAGCTGGGAATCCATCAGGGCCAGGAGACCCTAGTGGATTCATCTGAAAAATAGCCTTTGTTCTATGTTCTCTATTGAAAGGGATCATTAACCAAGCCTGCATCTCCAAATCAAGTTTTGTTTCCAGTGCAAATAGGCAGTTTTCAAAATTTGAGGGATGGGTGGAAGTAAAAAGTGAAGAGAAGTAACCTGTGAACACACCTCCAATCTCTGCCTGCTCAGTAACATACCTTCCTTGTGAGGCCTCAACCCATTTGATGGTATTGGTCTTCCTTCTTTGACTTGCCTGCATATGAAAGTAGTGGGTATTTCTATCTCCATGCTTAAGCCAGTGTTGTTTTGCCCTTTGGCGCCACTTTAGATCATTTTCTATCAAGGCTAACACCACATCCTCCTGAGCTTGTTTCATGGTAGCTAAGTGACTGCTTGAGCTAGTTTCTTGGAGGTGGCCAATGTTTTGTAGTCCCTGTGTAATGTTCATGGCCTGCTGTTTTTTAGTATGCTGCTGCCAAACCAGTAACTCCTGTTTGCAGGCATCTAATTGTCTCCTCAGAGTACTAGCCTCACTACTTGATCCATTATCTTTCTTCCATGCCTCACTAATGACCTTTTTGCAATCTTCCTTTTGTTCCCATGCCATTTCATATCTAAAGCACACTTTTCTTCTCCTTCTTCCATTGCTTGTTCTGCATGTTTCAATGAGGAGAGGGGAATGGTCAGATTTTACTGCTGCAAGGGCAGTGCACGAGCCATGACTGAAAAGATCATTCCATTCCTTATTTCCAAGTGCTCTGTCTATCTTTTCCTTTTTGAATTCCCTTCCAATCCTGTTATTGGACCATGTAAAGCTTAGTCCCTGAGAGTGAATGTCATTAAGGCCACAGTAGTCTATTGCTTGCCTAAACTCCTCAATTTGTTTATAGGGTCTGCTTGCTCCTCCTATTTTCTCCTTTTGGTGCAGGATCTCATTGAAATCTCCCGAGCAAAGCCAGGCCATGGGGCTGGAAGGTTTAAGCATCTTCAAAAGTTGCCAACTCCCACTTCTTTTTCCAGTCTCTGGATGGCCATAAAAGCCAGTAAACTGCCATGTTGGTCCACTGTCATCTTCCTGGATCAGTGCACTGATATGCCATCTAGTATAGTTAATCACTTTGACATCCCATGTTTCTTTCCATAAGAGTGCAATACCACCACTTAATCCCACACAGTCCACTGCAAAGCACCCATCCATCTTTAAATTTCTCCTGATCACTTCCATCTTTTTTTTTCTACTTTTAGTTTCCACTAGGAAAACTAAAAAGGGACACTTTTCCTTCAATAGATTTCTAAGGACACTAACTGACCGAGGGTTCCCAAGCCCTCGGCAGTTCCACACCAAGATACTCATTGATTATGGCAGGGCTGGAGACCAGCCTCTGCCTGAACAAGCAATGTTTCATTCTTATCATCATCTCCTTTAAATTTTTTTGAAATAGAATTACTATGTGTGTTCCTTCTCTTGCATCCTCTCTGGTAAAACACTCTGGTGGACCTGTTAGAGGTTTCAGTCAGAAAGGCACCACCATTGCCTTCCTCATGGATGGTTCTTTCACGGGCTTTCCTTTTCCACCTTCTGACAGTGCTTACCAAGCCAACCCTACTAGGGTTCACATGATCATCTATACTATCCAACGTGCCTGTCCCCACACTTTTCTCGGATACCTGCCAAGTAACAGCAGGCCTTCTAGTAGTATCCACCTCACTCCTTTGTAGGACTTCCCACTTTTCAGGATCATAAGTAGGGGACCAGTTTTCTACTCTGCACTTGGAGGCCTCTTTTGGTAATTCAGACCCATGTCCCATGCTCTTTAGGATTCCTTGCATATCAGTAGCTTCAGTGGCTCTCTCGAAATTAAGCACCTCATGCACATTTGTTGACTGCTTGACTTCTGGGATCCAACCTGCCTGTCCTATCTGATCTTTAAACTGGTTCCCAAGATAACCACCCTGAATAGGATCCTCACCTACTATTGTTTCTTTTGTTGGTGGTTGAGATTGGACCCTTTGCTTCTTTTTTTTCCTCATTTTCTGCTGAAGACATATCCTGCTTTCCCACTATTATTTCCTCTTTGCAAGCGTTACCATTGTACTTTGAGTCTTCTTGATTATTACCACTATCTCCTTTCTGTTCACCACTACAGTGGTTTCCACCTCCGCCACCACCATACATGCGCCTGTAAAAAATGTTTGTGTTCCTGGGTTGCCCTCGTAACCAGGGGCCAAACTGATACGAGGCCTGTTCATCTCCTTGTTGCTCATCTCTCAGCATTGCACAGTTTCTTCCTTTGTGAGATAGCACTCCACACTTAAAACAAAAACTTTGTAAACGTTCATATTTAAAGGAAATCCAATGTTGTTTTTCACCTAGCTTCAGCCATTTTCCTCTCAGCAAAGGTTTATGGAGATCCACCGCTACCCTTACTCTGAGACGCCTCCCCCAAGCACGTCCATCAGCCTCAGCTTCAACTCTGATAACATGACCAATTGATCCTGCAAATTGCTGACCAAAGTCTTCTGTCATGGTGGCTAATGGAAGGTTATGCAGCTGCACCCAAAATGGTTCAAAGCGAAACTGTAATGCATGGATGGATATTGTTTCGTCCACTTCCGTCATGGTCAGAAGGTGTCTACCAAAGAATCATGGACGTCCACTTAGTACTCTCTCTTTATCTACCAGCTTTTGGAATTCAATCAGAAAACATTGCTCTCCCAACTCCTTGAAAATAATCCACCCATCCAACTTCCATATATGAGACATTGTGACCCTAAAACCCTCACTGTTGACACTCTTCTCAGATAGGGCCTTTCCAACGAGACAGTATTTGCCCCATGCAGCTTCCTCGGTGTATTGTTCTGGATTTGCATGGAAAAATGAACTTTCTTCTTTTGAGAGATGAAGCCTCTCCCATTGTGTTGCCAAGTCTTCTGCCTCCATTATGAAGATACCAATAACAAAACCAACCACGAAACTCACATGAGGTGAGCCGTAAGCCTTATGAAGATACCAAAAACAGCAACCCAACCACGAAACTCACATCAAGTGAGACGTAAACCTTTGAGTGAAAACCCCAAGGCACTGAAACCTCACACTTTCTCCCAGAGAAATGAAGGCACTGGACTCCCCCCATCTAATCGTCTCCTTTAGAGTCTTGGAACCCCCAAAACAAGTTCCCCTTTTTCAAGGATGAACACTTTTATAATTAAATATATAATATTTAAGCTAATTACTAATGTCTATATATTAAATATACTTCATAACTATATTTTATAATTTGTACAATAATTAGTTGATAAGATTTAATAATTTTATATACTAGTATGTGGGAAGAATATATAAAATAGATATATGCTATCATATTATGTGTATGTATTAATAATTTTTGTAGACATATAATATATTGTTATTATGGATAAATATCAACTAGTTAGATATTAATTATTTATAATTTTTAAAATATTATTATATAATAGAGGTTCTACTTGTTAGTTATATAAATTCAATATAATATTTTATTTATTTATCTAATTTATTAATTATTAAATCTTATTCAAAAAATAAAAAATTCGAGCCAAGCTCGAGCTTGAGCTCAAATCGAAAATTTAGCTTACCGAATCAAGCTTGAACAAAAAATAAATAAAAATCTCGAACTCGAGTTTGAGTATTTTGAGTCGAGCCGAGCTTGGCAAGCCAAAGACTGACTCGGCTCGACTCGATTACAGCCTTACCGTTGGATGTGTGGTTTTGCTGATGGGTTTAAGCTTGCCCTTTTGGTCATTTCGCACATTATACCAATTTTTCCATCTACCTCATACGTACGTTACTTGTGAATGTTATTTGCGTGATAAGCCATCATCCTCTATTTTCCCTTTTCTCTAGAGAGTTTTCGATCGGTTCTTCAAAGAGGTTTGTTTGCCCTCTTGCAAAGAGTATTACTGCATTATTTGTCGATTCCCATATTTCTTTTGTCCATATCGGTTCCAGCCTCATAGGTTTCCCTTTCTGTCTTGATTACCCATGGTTCCACTTTGTTGTCCTACTGGTCCTTTATATGCCTTGCCCAAATTAGTTGCTTTCCTTGCGGTCCCGTGTTTCCATGGGTTGAGTTGATTGGTCTCAAAGGCATCACTTTACCAAATGGACTCGGAGTCTTAGAACATCACAGCTACACGCTTAGGTCAGAGCAAGTGTGGGATGGCTCTGGTGTTAGATTTTGGTATGACAAATGGTGGTGTGAACAAAGCCTCCAAGACATTTTTCCTGTCATATTTGAACTCGCAAAAGCTCTTGGCCTCTTGGCCTTTTCTAATGGACCTCTTGGTCTTTTCTAGTGGCTCATCTCAGTGGAATGTTGATTTTACTAGGACAACCCAAGACTAAGAGTTGTAGGCTATCACAGAGTTCTATGCAGTACTGTATTCTATAAGTATAACTAAGGGGACCATAGATAAGATGATTAGGAATCGTTCCAAGAAAGGTAAATGCATGGTCAAATCATTTCACAAAGTTTTAACGAGCCAGGCATGCCCACATTCCCATGGAAGAGTATTTGGCAAACAAAATCTCCTTCAAAAGCAGTTTTTTTGTTTGGACAAAATTCTCAATTATCACCACAGATAATTGAAGGAAATGTCAGGTAATAGTATTGGACTTGTGTTGCATGTGTAAGAAGAATGGTGAATTAATAGATCATCTGCTTCTACATTGCAAGGTGGTCAAGATCATGTGAGATTATTTTTTTGCATGAACTGGATTATCATGGGTCATGCCTCTTAGATTGGTGTATTTGCTAGCAAGATGGAGAAGCCTCTGAGGTAATTCCCAAGTTGCAACAATCTGAAAAATGGTTCTAATATGTATATGCCAGTGTATTTGGTAAGAGCGAAATGATAGAAGTTTCAAAAACCATGAGAGAACAATGGAGGAGCTTCAAGTTTTCTTCTTTAAAACATTGTTCTTATGGGTAGGGGCCATTGTTTGTAACAGGCTAAATATCCATGACTTTTTACTGTCAGTTATAAACTCTAGTTAGGTACTTCTTATATATACTCCTTATGTACTTGAACTTTACCTATTTTTATGAATTGAACTTCTTGGTTACCAATACAAAAATTAATGAGAAGTCACTGCAAACTTTGCTATTCACTTAGTAAGAATGCAGCTACTCATGAGTCTTTATATGCTTACTATGCGGGGCGTAGGTATCACGTCGGCTCCTGCCCAAAGCACATATGTTCCTCCACATTATTGCAAATGTCAAATTATTGAAAAAACTAATAATTTCTCATACTAGACAAGTGCTAGATTGGATCTTGCTTATGGAAGAGCACCAATTAATTAACAAGTTTTGTGTTTACTTATTTTACATTTTTCTCCTTTTTTGTTAGAAATAGGATATGTACTTATTTGGTGTTGCATCTTGATTACGCATTTTTCTTCTCATTATAGGCCTTCCTTTTTTTTAATATATCTGGACATGATGTTTGTGACTTCTATGATCTTGATTGTAAACTTATTATATGAAGTTGCTACATATATTTGCTTTTGTAGCTTGTCTCTTAAATGTTAAATGGTATTCTTGCTACACTTTACTAGAAGTTGTGGAATGGTTTTGTTTCACGGTATGTATTTAAAAGATTTAAACAAATTATTTTGCTACGGCTCTCATGATTGTGGTTGAAACATATATGCTAGTTTCTTAATCTTGAACATAGAATATGCATAAATATGAACTACAACAACTTTAAGTTTCTGTGTCGCTTTAAAATTTGTGACGGTCAATAAACTGTCACCAAATATAATTTTTAGTAACGATTTCTATCAACCGTCACTAAATTTAAAAGACAAATTGACCAACATTTGAATATTAAGGGTTATACGTCCGAACGTAAAAAATATGCTGTCATTTTTTAGATCAGTACGTTCGAACGTATATCATTAAACATGCGAACGTAGACAATACATTCGAAAATATAGTTATACCTACGAAGAATATTGTAGTTTATTCAAACGTTAAAATGTTTATGTGTGAACTTATTATTGTTTTAAAATTAAATTTATATTGTCTAGATGAATTACGTTCAAATGTTAATACAAAGATGCGAACGTTACTCCTATATAGTTTGAACGTAATGTCTTCTCAACGATATGCACTAATGTTTGAACGTATATGCTTAAGGTTTGAACATTTGTATATTGGAATTTAAATTTGCAAATTTAAATATCCAAACAAAAATAAATTTTATAATATTAAACAAAAAATTGTAAATTAAAAGATTGTTAAGAACTGAAATACATAAACATTACATATATTAATTGATATTGTTCTTTACAAAAAGATATCAAAAAATAACATGAAATAATAAACACAAAAGTACAAAATGGATAAGTAGAGTTATGGGTACACATTGTTTGTTGTTTAAATATGTATTAAATTCTTTTAACAACGTGTTGACATTTTCTTTTAGGGTATCTAAACGATGGCCTATTGAGGACATAGTGTCCTCTACTGATGCCTGAAGAGACCCAACATGTCGGTCGACCTGTACGGTACTATTTGACACAATCTTCGAGAGTTGAGAGGTTAAAGCGAAACTCTCACTAGGTTTTATAAGTTTAGGATTTTATAATTCTTTACATTTCAATTGAGGATCTCTCTAACGTTAGTACGCTTTTATTTCAGGCTTTCAGCCCATAGAGATTATACCCTTCGTAAGCAAGGAAAAGTTTGTAAGTTAGCCTCTAATTTACTCTTGGATAATGTATTTATGTTTACATGTAAAATTTACATTTTGATTACTCAAATTGGATTATGGAATTACTACTTGTTAAATGCCGTAATTCATATCTTATATGTGCATGCTATGCTCAAATGATGCTTACTAAAGTTGTTGGTTCAAATGATATGTTCGAAAGTTTTGAGAAATGAAATATGCCTTGTTGAGCATTCACATGTTATATCCATGTATATGTTTCCGGCATGTTCTAATTATTTCAAGTTATACACGTGATGTATTTCTGTATATAGCACATGTACATAACATTGTTGCATGAAAGTTACGCATCATCTCAAGTCACATGTCACATATTTTTAGGTTGTGCATTAAAAATAATAAAATTTGTCACGACCCAAAACGCTAGAATGAGATAATATACTAGTAGAACTCCTTTGTCCACTCTGGAGTGCCTAAATTGGAGTGGTGACCCTAGATTAACGATGTACAGTCAACAGACTTCGAATGAATTTCTTTAAAATGATTCCAGAGTAAAGTTGCACCTAACGCTAATGGGTACAACACATTGAAAATACGGTGAAGAAGATTTATGAACTGCCGTATCATATTGTAAATGTGGTGAAGGAGAATTGTGAATTGTCGCATCATATGGACTCTGATGTACTTACACCCGGTCAAGAGGGTTGATAATGTGATGCGGTAACTAGTAGAGAACCCACGGTGTTTAGGGGAGCCGCGAGATATCCACCCACATTATTATATTGAAAAGATTACAAGAGATTAATAAGAAATGAGACTTTGTTATATGGTTACATTGTTACTTTGATACACAGTTATGAGATCAGTATTTTTGAAAAGAAACAATATAGATGAGAAAAAAATGTGTTTTCGGTCAAAGTACATGATTATGGATTCATACTCACGGTTTACCATATACATGCTTATATTATCTCTGTGTATGTTTTTTTTTAACTTGTTGAGATTTCTTAAAATCTAACTGTGGTAATTTTTACTACCATTCCCTCCGGAATGACAGAACTTTTAGCAGGATCGAGAGTAACTAGTCCGGATGGTGATCAATGCTGAGAATGAGCTCGACTCAAAAAAAAAGAATGGATTTAGTAATGACTTACTTGGATATAGAAAAAATTAGAAAGATACTTTAATATTTTTTTTTTGGTTAAAGGCTTTTGAAGACAACATATATTACATTGAGGTGTACCTAGGAGTTTGGTACTCAATTGCTATGATATATAATTTGGTTTATGCCTTATTTGATGAACTTGGAACAAGTATGCTATGATTTAAAGTTATGAATAAAGTTGGGATACTACTTTATTCTAGTACAAAATTTTATAAAATGACTTATTCCACTGCGATTACTTTATACTGCTAGAATGCATGTTAGATGCAATGCATGATAATCACCATGTACGGGACCCACTGTTGCATGTCCCGACGCTCCAAGTTATTACCAAATCCCAAGCAGGCGTCCAACAGGTTGAGTCGCCAAACCCAAGCGGGGGTGTCACAATTTGAGATTTTAATTTCGGAAGATTGATTTGAATCTCCAGCAATGGCAGATCAAAAGAAATAATTAATTTTTATTTATTTATTTTTCATAGTATATATTGTATTATTATAATACAAAGTCATTATAAAATGGTTCAAGATGCAAAAAAGAAACAAAAAAAAATTATTTATTGATATAAAGATATATGAAACATATTTATAAAAACCAAAAATAAAAGTTTTCCGACTTTAACAAACTATGTGTGGAGGGATAAATGTTAAAGTCCATTATAAGACCCAACCACCAGGCCACGTCAGGCGACTAGATAAAGGGATGGGAGTGGGGGACAAGGAAGGACATGGAGCAGGCAGGGGGTAGGGGGTAGGGGGCTTCAAAGTAGGTTAGAGGGAAAGTGAAAAGAGAAGGCATCCTAACACACGCAAAAGGAAGTCCGGTCTCATCACTACAGATTGACACATGCAACAAAGAGATGTATAAAAAGCCTTCAACCAGACGAGCAAGAGAAGAACTTCGTCTTCTTCCTGGGAAAGAAGCGCACCAGTGGGATTTTATTCTCTAACAAGTGAATCTCCAGCTTTCTTTATACAGTAAGATGTGAGGGACCATGAGTGACTGTAAAGAAATATATTATAATGGAAATTCCCCTCCCCAAACACTCGTGGAGGTAGGCCTAGTGCCCAACCTCATAAATTTTTGTGTCTTTCTCTCTTTATTTTCCCTACACTTATCTTCTATGGACGTACGCATTGTCACCGTACAACCACACCGGAATATTGTCGGGGGCACCAAATAACACCGATCAAGGCCTAGTCAACCCAGTGGGTCGGGAATGACTATTTTTCTCCTTTCGGCATGTTGTGTCGGTTTTACAGCATCAACAATATATATACATATATATATATGCAACATTTATCATGTTTTGCTGGAAATCCTTTACTTTTCTTACAAATTTGTTCATAATTCTGTGTTATCTGTCTCTGTGCATCCCATGCACTCTCCAAGTCCACTTCTCTTGCATATTGAACTAACAAATAGTTTTCTCAATTTTCTCATCCATATCGAACTAACAAATATCTCAATTTTCTCATTTTCTTTTTGGCTTTATATTTAATCCAATTTTTGTTATATTATTTCCTTTTATATCTTTTCATGATTCATTAATTTATATGTTATGTCAATTTTTATAATTTGTTTTGTTTTATGTTTCATGTGTAGAACTTGTTGGAGAGGTTGAGAATTTTATGGAGACATCAAATACAATGTCTACGCCCAATGCAGATGATTGAGGTGAGAATAATATATTACTATACTAGTTATTTTGGTTAGTATGAAAAATTTTAAATTAAGATATTTATTATTTGTTTGCTATGTTTTTGCAGTAAAATCGTTTGTATGAGTTGTGGAGACTTGGAGTTGTAGACTTGGAGACAAGTTTGTGTTGTGGCATCATTGTCATTTAGTTTTATTTATTTATTTATTTTATACCATTCAAACGTTGTAATATTTATAATTTGAAATATCACTTTATAAGTAGGTGGGTTGTGACTAGATACATAGATTGTAAAATTGTAATAATTTTTATGTCTTAGTTCCATTTACTTTTTTGGTCTTTTTCCTTTTATTCGGAGTTTGGAATTTGGATGGGATGATTAGAGATTTTTTTTAAAAATAATTCTACATACAATCGTATAGTGCGTAAACGTCGCGTAATTATTTTGAAAAATAGTGGGTTCCACTATTAAAAAAATAAATTTTTATGTGGATCCCATATTTTATTCAATTTTTTCAAAGCGATTATACGGCGATTGCACAATTTACAGTTGTAAATATCTTTTTTCTTTTTTTAATTTCTTTATCTCTATTTTTTTGAATTTTATTTGTATGATTGATAGCCTTGTTAGTTGTTTGGATGGATATAGACAATTTTAATTTTAATTTTTTAATTTTTTGTATATTTTCCTTTTATTTTGAGCTTGGATGTTATTGGCATATTGTATATTTTTCAAATTCTTTAGTGGTATTTTTTTTGCTGAAAATAGGATAAAATGTCAGTGGGTTGAAAACTGACTAGAATTTTAAGTTGGGCAACTTGGGCTGAAAAGCTATAGAATTGTTCCATCTGGTACTGGGCCGAACTGACTGGACCGGATATGTTCAATTCGGTCCAAGGTGGGAAGAGTTCGGTCTGGTCTCAAAAATCCAATATAGACCGACCGGACAGGATTGAATTAACGATAGTTGTATCTATATTTTTTTTTAACCAAGCAGGCTGGGTTTTATTATCTTCGGGTCTTGGGCTTGGGCTGTAAATGGTCTGGGAATGTCAGTTAATAAAATCTAATTGCCTCTAAATTCAACTCTACAGTGATAATTATGAAAATTCAGTTTCTATTTAGAAGATTTCAAATTTTTAGGACAATGAGGTTGTTCGTGATTGGTCAACAGGATAATGAAACTGCTTATTTGCTTGCTCATTATGCTAGACTAGTAGAAGATACAGTTCAAATAGTAACATCAATGTTTAGATTTTATTATGTATAGAGTATTATTAGATGCTGCATTGTAATTGAACTACTTTGTATGTGTTTCATTTTATATTCTTATATATATATATATATATATATATATATATATATATATATATATATATACTATATATTTTTGAATTTAAGATTTCAGCGAACAAAATACGCATAATTAAAAAGAAACACATCCCATTGAAAGAATCACCCCAAAACCAATTTCAATGTTACAATTGTGAGTGGTCCTGTATGATATGCATCAATAGAAATCAATATTTCAATGCAAATCCAACCCAAAACTTTATAATCAAACAAGAGATGAATTATTTTTTAGCTCTACTTTTAAAAGTTTACAAAAAAAAACTTATCATTTTCTGAAAGAATTTCAAAATATCTCCATTATATTATAATTTTATTTTTAGGAAAATGTTAAGAATAGATCAATTTAATTTTTTTTTTTTTTTTGTTACAAGCTAATCTAAAATGCAACAAAATTTTGAATTTTTCTTAAAAATTTAAAGTTTTGGCTCTAAAAATTGTTGAAAAGTAAAATACTACATATAAAAAAAATCATGGCGCGTATTCTTTTTGAAGTCCTCTTCAAAAAATGTTCTTTATTGTTATATTTTATCTTTTACCCATGATTTTTCTTCATTTGTTTCTTAAACTTTTTTTTAACATTTCTTCTTTGTAATTGGCGTTAACCATATGCATGGTGTTGATGTTGTAAAAATCGCACAACATGCTAAAATGAGAGAAAGAGTCATTTCCGGCCCATTGGATCAATTGGGTCTTGATCAGTGTTGTTTGGCATCTCATGCAGTGTTTTGATGCAGTTGTACGGTAACGGTGTATACGTCCATGAAAGATAAGTATAGGGAAAATAGAAAAAGAGACACAAAGATTTACGTGGTTTGGCACTTGACCTAAGTCTACAAGCGTTTGGGAAAGTGAGTTTCCACTATAATATGTTTGTTTATAGTCACTTATGGTCCTTCACATCTCACTATACAAAGAAAATTGGAGATCCACTTGTTGGAGAAGAAAATGTCACTAATGCGCTCCTTTCACGGGAAGAAGAAGAGGAAGTTTTTCCCATGGTTATCTAGATGAAGGCTTTTTATACATATCTTTGTTGCGTGTGCCCATTTGCAGTGATGAGACCGGACCTCCCTTTGCTTGCATTAGGATGCCTTCTCTTCCCACTCTCCCTCTGACCTGCTCTGAATCTCCCTGCCACCTGCCTCCATATCCTTCCTTGTCCCCCACTCCCATCCCTTTATCTAGTCCCCTAACATGGCCTGGTGGCTGGGCCTTATAATGAGTTTTAACATTTTATCCCTCCACAGAAGCCCGCGATTAAGGGCAACTTGTTCTAACAAAAGTCATTGAGAATCTTTAGGATAAAATATGCAGCATAAAGTCGTCAACAAGAAAATAAAATAATCCACTTGTGTTAAATAATAAATGCCTCCAGGGCTGAACTCAGGCGGGAGGTGTATTTGATCGCATAAGGCGCGAGCGCGGAGCTCGGATGTGACGAGAGGTCGGATCAACTGCATAAGGTGCGAGCGTGGAACTCAGATGTTTGTTGTTATTTGTAAAGTGTATGTTCATTTGATGCATTTGTTTTTGATTTGTTATTAGTGTTGGAGTTTGAATGAAGTAACCCACACAAAGTGGTCAGTGGGCCCATTGACCCCTTGGATCCACTTTAGACGGCTGCTGAGCCCGTCGGTGAGTTCCCAAACGTAACCCGCGCTAGGCGGTTGTAGAGCTCAGAGGCCTGTTAACTCCGAAGGCTCATTCTTGGAGATAACCTGCTGGCAGCGGATATGCCTCATGGTGAGTCTAGAGACTCAGCTTGTAGCACAAAGGTCGACAAGTCGAATGACTTGTGCTTGACTGGTTGTGAAGGGGTAGAGCTCTAGAGGCCCTTAGCCAATGCATCGCAGCCAGCCAAAGGACTGGGCTTGTGGTGTGCGAAGGTTATCAAGTCGAGGGATTTGTGTCCGACTGGTTGTGAAGGTGTAAGCTTGAGAGGTTTTGGCCCTTAGCCAATACATCGCGACCATGCATTGCACGAAGGTCAGCGGGTCGAGTGACTCGTGTCAGATTGGCTGTGAAGGGGTAGAGCTCGTGAGGTCCTGGCCCTTAGCCAATACATCGTGGCCAGCCGAGGGACTGGGCTTGTAGCGCGTTCACGCTTGTTAGTGCTGAATTACTCCATTAGAGCACGATGAAGGCTGGAGATGTGTCACTGTTGTGGTTCAACTAAAATAATTTAGATGTGCCTGGTGGGAGAGTCCGCTGGGAGAGTCCACAGGGCGAGCCCGCTGGAGAGCATGGGTGAGCTTGCTGGGAGAGTCCGCTAAGAGAGCCTGGGTGAGCCTATTAGGAAAGCCCATGTGAGTCCACTTGGAGAGTCCTGCGTGGTGGCGTCTGAGTTCTGTGTAACGGTGTCCATGTCCCATGCAAAAGGAAGACTGTGTCTGAGCCTTGTGTGGTGGCGTTCAAGTCCCACACAATGGCGTCCGAGTCCCATGCAGTTGAGGTGGTTGCTCGAGCTGAGGGGAGCTTAACGTCAAGTGTGTCCCGCTCGGCGGAGGTGTTGCCCAAGCTGAGGAGGGCTTGGTGCAGGTCAATCTGTTTCTTGAGCTAAGGAGGGGAGGTCAGTCCCGTGTGGTGGAGGTGTTGCCTGAGCTAAGCTGGCCGTGGAGGTCAGGCCCGTGCAGTGGAGGTGTTGTCCAAGTTGAGGAGGTCCGTGAACAGTGGAGGGTCCTCTGTGGTGCGATTTCGGGCATGGGACCCCGTCTACTTGCTATGGTGGCCGGGGGCCACCTTAAGGGTGGCAAAGAATGTCGACGATTCAGCTGGTGACCATCGGCAAAGGTATGGGGCTCTCGGCAGTGTCATGAGCATGTCGTGTGCTTTGATGCACACTTTGTGCACTATGCACGCAGCTCACTGTCATTGCCCATGGCTGAGGTGGTCGGGAACCGCACTCGGGGGGAGGGAGGGAGCAACCGGACAATGCCAGAGGTCCAATGGGTTGCTACCGGTGGCTTTGCCATGCCGTGGCAGGACTGACAGAGGAGATTTCAGCCACATGCATGTGGTTGCACGGTGAGTCCTTTGCCGTGGCCAGGTGGTCATGGGTCATTTTTTAGGAGACAGACGACACCGGCGGTTTGCATGGCGACTGCCGGCACAACCCTTTAACTGGGCCATAGCGGGATTGTGGCTCCTTTGTGCGCTTGTTGGCATGTGTCGTGGTGAGCGAATCGACCACTAGGCCTGGCCCCGCGGGTGGGGGCCACTGGGAGTTGATTAGAAATCTCTGGTGGTCCACATGGTGGCTGCTGACGGTTCACTTGCCTCAAGTTCTCTTCGCGCTCGAGAGCTTGTGCTATGGTGCACTGGTCATTTGCCAGACATGGCCCCGCAAGAGGTGGCCTCCGTGTATTGGACAGAAATCGCTAGTAGCCCACCTGGTTGCTGCCGGCGGGTCACTATACCTCACAGCTTGCTGCCATGAGGCTCCTGGGTGCATTGTGCATGGCACATTTACGGTGCCAACGTCTGTGGCTTGTCTTTGTGCATGATACAGTGCACATCGATGCACAATGCCTCGTGTACTTGCCCACCAGTATATGTGCCGAGTGCATTTTTTCTCTACATGATATACATTTCTGGGATCAAAAAGGTGAGTGGTTTGATCCCTTGAGTTGCAACAACAATGAGGAGTCTAGTTCCTTGCCTGGGCGAGAAAAGATTTACTCACCCAGTCTCTGCAGCTGCATTTTTTGTAAATGTAAAAATTTTAAAAGCTAAGAATACTTATCTGGGAGGATGTTATCTACTCGTCTAGCAATTTATTCAGCATGCCGAAAAATCGTCATTCTCCCACCTCCGGCTTAGAAAGTGAAACGAATCTCATAGACGACGCCAATGTTGGTGCTGTAAAAATCGCACAACACGCCAGAAGAAGAGAAAGAGTCATTCCCGCCCCACTGGGTCGACTGAGTCTTGATCGGTGTTGTTTGGCGCCCCCAGCAGTATTTCGGTGCAGCTATACGATGACAGTGCGTACATTCATGGAAGATAAGTTAGGGAAAAAATAAAGAG
Organism: Juglans regia; assembly: GCF_001411555.2. Taxonomy (NCBI): domain Eukaryota; kingdom Viridiplantae; phylum Streptophyta; class Magnoliopsida; order Fagales; family Juglandaceae; genus Juglans; species Juglans regia. The sequence goes on from NC_049903.1 coordinate 21,476,703, forward strand.
AGAGAGACACAAAAATTTATGTGGTTTGACACTAGGCCTATGTCCACAAGAGGTTTAGGGAGAGGAGTTTCCATTATAATATATTTGTTTACAGTCACTCATGGTCCCTCACATCTCATTGTATAAAGAAAGCTGGAAATCCACTTGTTAGAGAAGAAAATCTTATTGGTGCGCTCCTTTTTCGGGAAGAAGAAGAGGAAGAAGACGAAATTCTTGAGCCCTTTTGGTCATCTAGATAAAGGCTTTTTATACATCTCTTTGTTGCGTGTGCCCGTCTACAGTAGTGGGATCAGACCTCCCTTTGAGTGTGTTAGGATACCTTCTCTTCTCACTTTCCCTTTGACTTGCTCTAAAGCCCCTACCACCTGCTTGTTCCATGTCCTTCATTGTCCCCTACTCCCATCTCTTTATCTAGTCCCCTAACGTGGCCTGGTAGCTAGGCCTTATAATGGGGTTTAACATTTTATCCCTCCAAATATATATATATATATATATATATATATATATATATAGTAGCATCCCCAAATAATTACCATGCATCTTATCTGATTTATTTGTTTTAAGGTTTGGTTTTGGTACGTTAATTATTTGTGAATGATGTTTGCTGCTGCCAGACAGGTTGTAATCTTGATCTAGGTCTAACCAAATTTTGGGTTTCTTAATATCAATGACATCTGTTATTAAGCATTGAACTAGTTTACAGAATATATAACATGGAAATATATAACATGAATCCCTATCCAGTACCCACTAAAAATAACATCTATTTGGAGGGACACTATTTATAATCACCAAATAACATCTGTTTACAGAATATATAATCATAGGGATTCTATAAACAGATTTTATGTTAATCATACTAAAATATATAACATGAATTTAAGCTAACACACCCTCGACCACAGAGAGAGAGAAGCTCATCACAGCTTCAATAACAACTATCACATAACCCAAATTCCAATTCACAAAAACTCCCATTTTCCCGTTTGGATTAATTTCACATACCGTATGCATGTAAATCTGTGGATTGTGTATTAGGCCTGTGCATAAAAGGGCTAGCCCCGAAAGACCCGACATGGGCCCACCCTTATATGCAGTGGCGCTACTACTATCTGTACTATCTTAACATTTCTTGTGTTACAGCCTTTTTGCTTTATAGGCAAATCCAGTGCCGTCTAGATCCAATTTCATTTTAAATAGTGCCGTTTTCATTTTAGATGAGAACATGTTTTCTTATTTTTTTTATTAAAATTAATAAAAAACAATATTTAAAGTGCTAAAATTAAAATTAAATAAGTTGTTGTTATGAATTGTGGATTATATAACTAACTCATTAAAAAATAATTTATTCTAATAATATTTATGATATTAATTGTTAATTTGTTACTAATATAGTGTATATAAAGGTATTATGATAGTTAATGCATGGCTGGGTATATGAAAATTGTAAAATTTTGTATATGATTAATTAATAATTGTCATTGAACATATATATTTCATACTTATTTGCAACTTAGATGTTTAAAAAAAAAATTACCAAATTATCTTAATTAGATGTAGATACTATATAGTAATTAGTTAACGGTGATGTGTTAGTTAATTGATATAATACATTAGTTAATTGATAGCATAGTAGTAATTATATTATTATATATTTAACATTTTATATTGTCAATGGTCATAGGTTAGATAAAAATTACATAATTTATTATGTAATTATTATATAAAATAATATATATAAAATATTTAAAAATATGTATATTTGAATTTGGTCCTGTCCGATCCGGTTTAGGGAGAAAAAACCCTACTGGGAGCCATTAGGTCCGGTCGGTTTTTCCGGTCTAGACCGAACTCCTTACACCCCTAGATACAATACACAACATTTTATCAAAGCCTCTTATTCCTCTTTTATTCTCCCAGCTCCCCCATACCTCTTCCCTTCCTAACGGCTCAGGCCTCACAACACGCTGCATGCTCCGTTCTGACTAGATGCCGACTTTGGTAAGTCCCTCTCTCCTAGCTCTCACCTCGCCTCTCTCTCCCTCTCTCTCATCTTGACAGGCTGACTCGCTCTAGTTTTTCTCTTTGTGCTCTTCTCTTTCTTAAAGTTAGATTGCCATTTTTTCATTGTTACAGAGCACCACTAAACATCTCTTGCAGCGCCACTTCACCCCCGAATCCGGCCAACCACCACTTCGACTTGGATAAGATACTCTCTTGCTCTATACCCATGAAATTACCCTATAATTTTGTAGCTCAATTGGTTGATGCTCTACTAGAAACCAGGATGATCTATGATTGTGTGCTTGATTTGGAATGGGGTGATTTCATGGCTTGGCTTATGCATATGATAAGTTCTTGAAAGTTGATTGTAATGTCATGGCTTGAGGAGGCAACGTGTTATAATCTTGGGGTGGTTGTTCTCAAAATGCTAAGATTGTGAATTCAAATCATGATTTTCATATTGTAATGGAGTTTAAGCGAAATTCAAGGAGGTTGGGTGCAGGACTATTGGTGGAGTAGTATCCTTGGGACATATTGTACTTGGGCTATTATAAACCTAAGGCCACCAAGCTTTTTAATCCAAATGGTGCTGTTTCAATACAAGGATATTTAAGAAAAAAATTGAGTTGCATGAAACGATGACGTAACTCGATTTTCATCTTTTAGTGTCAATTGGGTCTAAAAGTTGTCGTCTAGATCCAATTTCATTCTAGATGGCAATTCGATTTTCATCTTTTAGCATCAACCGTCTAGATCCAATTTCATTCTAGATGGCATCATTTTCATTTCAGATGGGAACATGTTTTCTTGTGTTTTTTTGGGCATAAAAATTAATAAAAAGATGATTTAAAGTGCTAAAATTAAAATTAAGTGAGTCCTTACTATGAATTGTGGATTATATAACTAACTCATTAAAAAATAATTAATTCTAATAATATTTATGATGTTAATTGTTAATTAGTTACTAATGTAGTGTATGTAAATGTATTATGATAGTTAATGCATAGCTTGGCTATATGAAAATTGTAACATTTTGTATATGATTAATGAATAATTGTCATTGAACATATATACTTCATACTTATTTGCAACTTAGATGTTTACAAAGAAATTTACATAATTACTTTAATTAGATGTAGATACTAGATAATAATTACTTAATGGTGATGTGTTAGTTAATTGAGATAATACATTAGTTAAGTGATAGCATAGTAGTAGTTGTATTATTATGTATTTAACAATTTATATTGTCAATGGTCATAGGATAGATAAATTATATAAAATAATATACATAAAATATTTAAAAATATTTATATGTGAATTCCGTCGATTTTTCAGATTGTAATGGAGTTTAAGCGAAATTCAAGGAGGTTGGATAGACTATTGGTAGAGTGGTATCTTTAGGACACATTGTGCTTGGTCTATTATAAACATGAGGCACCAAGCAAATTAAGGCCTCGTTTAGATATAGAGATGAGATGAGAACTTAATGAATAATAGTGAAATTATTTGAGTTAAGATATTTTATGGAGTTTTGAAAAAGAAGAGAAAAAAATGAATAAAAATATTATAAAGTTAAAATATTATTAGAGTATAATTTTTTAATAGTATATTTGTTTTAGAATTTGAAAATTTAGAATATTTTTTTTTGTTTAAAAATTTAAAAAATTTGTAATGATTAGGTAATGATCAAATGAAAAAATTGAAAGATTGGGCTGGTTTTGGTTACATAAAACCAAACTATCTAATCTCATCTCATATAATCATTACAACTTTCATAAAATTTCACTCAAAATATAATAAACAATTCAACTTTTTCAAATCTCAAAATAAAAATAATATTATAATAATATTTTATCTAACTTTCAATAAAACATTTCATCTTATCTCATCTCATCTGGACTACGTAACCAAATGAAGCCTCAATTTTAAAGATAAAAAGTGTTTATATTTGAGTGATATTTAAATATTAAGATAAGATGAAATAGATTGAGACAATCTGAACATCTAAATGGGCCTAAATATTGAATAGATCGTATATTGGCTCGTGACTTGGTTCTTATGGAGCTGTGGTCCGAATTATAAAGTTATGTTATTTAAAAGTTTGTTTTATGTTGGTGTAAATTATTAATACATTATTAATAATTGTGGCCTAGGCTTTGTTTCTAGCACCATTTGGATCATATGTTGGCTCCTGCACACCCGTGAACCACCCAGCCACCCTCTTCTCGGTCACTCCCTCCCTCCGTCTCTCAATTCTTCCAGCTCTAGCTCCCTTTGTTTCTTCCTCGTTTGTTTTTAAAATTTTTTTCAATTCATTTCATTTTATTTAATTTAATTATTATAAAATTTTTAAATTATAACATAAAATAAAATAAATAATTCAATAATTTTCAAATTATAAAATAAAAATAATATTAAAAAAATATATTCTAACAATATTTTATTTAATTTTTAACTTTCATTTTATTTTATTTAATTTTATCTTATTTATAAAAACAAACGAAAATCTCTTAGAAACCATATTAAAAGAATTGTCCCTTTAAATTACACGGATAAGTGTAATATACAGGTCTTAAATTAGAGTTTAGAATTATTATTTTTATAAATATTATTATTAATATTTTTAAGATCTATTTTGAGATAGTGATTTAGGTTTCTTCTACTATGTACAGTCCCTCTATGTCATTTTCCAAATTTAAATAATTTCTTAATGAAAAAATCTACATAATTTTTTATTATTCACTTAACTTTTACATATTATATTTTTTTAAATTTTTATTATTAAATATTTAATATATAAATAATGATTAGAAAAATTAAATTAATTAAAAAAAAAAAAAATGATATGCGGGGGTTCGAGAGCTGTAGCATTGCTCACGAATTCACAAACGAGTCGTGCTACGTACAGTCCTTTTGCAGTCCTCCACACGTGCGCACGAGTGTTTCAGTTAAATGACCAAATAGCCACTGCCTTTGGTCTTCAACCACGATAAATTAGAAAACTTTCCACTGCCTCTGGCCTTCAACGAAGAGAAATCAAAATACTCACTTGGTTGTGCCCATCGACTGCCCATAGACGCCCTCCCCATCGACGCCCATCGGCGACCTCCTCCTCCACTGCACATCGAAAACCTCCTCATCCACTGCCCATCGACGTCCTCTCATCCATAGTTTGGCTCTCTGTTTTTCCATTGTGGGTTGTGCTTTACTTGTTTTGGCTTTTTGTTTTTCCACTTCCCTTTTATTTTTCATTGCAGTCGTTTGCCGGTTGTGGGGCCTGACAAGCTCCTCCAGTATTTAGCCTTATTGGAGAAATCAGTGAGGGTCAATTCCTATACGTAAGGTAGATTTTTTGCAAAGGTTTTTTTTTTTCTATATATATATATGGGCAAGATAACTTCATTGCATACAAGAGAAAAAAACTATTAATTCGGTTAGAAAGAGAAGGTTTGTTGGTTGTGCTTGGCGTGTGTGGTGTACAAATGAGGTACATGGCTGGAATGGGTGTGGGGCTATGTAAAAGTATCATGAAAGGATATGGAATTTTCTCCAATGCCCATCGACTTGAGGTGGGTGATCGCTCTGGGACTAGATTTTAACACGGTTTATAGCGCCGAGGAGGATGGACTCTAGGGCAGACTGGGTTTGGCAAGGAAGGGGACGGCGACGTCGATGGCGATGGCTACGACGAAGTTGATTTGAGAAGGGACAAGTATTCGTATTGTTTTGAGGAAGGGGATGTTCTGAATCTATGATGAAGGGGCGTTGAGTTTCATTCTCTATTTTTCACTTTAATGAAACGATCCGTTTCATTTAAATTAAAAGCCACGTAAGGCGTGCAAAGCAGTACTGTAAACAGAATTTCTCTTCACAAAAACCCTAGCAATCCTCTTCCCACAACAGTCCTTCCATCAAACAGAATTCTCACGGCCGGAAACCTTCCCACCCACGTGAAACCAAAATTCTTCTTCTACGCAACAGAACTACTCCCTCAACAAACCCACGTAGCCTTTCCCACTGCAACCAAGCACCTACCTAGCCGGAAACCACCACAGAGAACGCCGACGGTAAGCCCTCCTTCCTCCAAGACGTGTGTCGACCCCTAAACCCCTCTCCGTCGTTCTCTCTCCGCTGTCAATAACCAAACAGACCGTGTGTTTTTGCTCAGCCCACCGTCGACCACAGGGAACGTCGGAACACCACCCAGGCTGCTCAGAACTCGCCGACCAGGAACCCCCTGCCACCTCGCGCCATTCCGGTAAGCCCATGCCGGAATCTTCTTCTTTTCTCTCTGTTGCTTTCGGTTTGACAGTTTCTCTCTCTAAACTCTCTCTGTGTCGCACCACCATGTTCAAAGGGATCCTCCAGTTGCCGCCGTCGAACTCAACTCACCTCCACCGCCGCACCTCTCCTTCTCTCTCGGTGAGTCCCAAATCCCCGTCACACAAGGCTCCTCTTCCGTAAGCCTCTGTGCTTTTTATTGTTTTGTTTTCAGCCTTCCCAAAATGCCCATGCCCATTTATGATGTTTTCCCAAAATGCTTTTTTTTTTTCGTTTTTGAGAGAAAAAAGTCATACTATGCTTTTATAAATTTGCATAGGACATTACAAGATGTTTAATACAATCTGGAACCTTATCCAGAAATATAGATTCACTAGGTAAATAAATAGCAGATTTAGCTAAGAGATGAGATTTGGTTAACATCTATTGGAACATAATAGAAGTCCCAACCCGAGAAGTCAGACAGCAAAGCAAGAACATCTTGTATAAGATGACCACAAGAGGGGAATATAAACCAGTAGAAGCTTTAATAAAATTCACAACATTCTTGGCATCTCCCTCAAAAATCACTTTGTCAAATCCCAGCTCCATACAAAAAGCAGCAGTTAAGAAAGCTCCAAAAGTCTCTGCAACTTGAGGTGTTGGATTTCCAAACTTACAGATCTGCTTTGTAGCAATAACACTCCCTTTTCATCCCTTAGAATAATTCCAATACCCACCAACTTACTTTGATAGATCATAGCAATATCCCAGTTTGCTTTTATAAAACCTGAAAATGGAAGCTGCCAAACCTGGACAGGAACTTGCTCTTGCATTGTGTTTAGAAGTGAAGATTGAATAGTTAACTGAAACTCTTCCAAAGAGACATTAGCCATCTGAAACAGTTGAGAGGGATGCTGGAACAAGCCATCATACAAAGTTTATTTCATCTCAGCCATAAGAGTCTAGCTATAACCAAGAGTAATTCAAAATCTGCATCGTCTAAGTACTCTACCATTTTGAGAGCCAGGTGCATAAAATTAAGATCAGTAACTTTTGAAGCTTTTTACAACAAAGAGCCCACACATCCTTAGCAGAAGGACAGTCCCAAAGAACATGTGTCACCGTTTCCACTTCAGTTTCACAAATAGGACATTGATCCTCCTGCAGTACATGATTCAGTTTAAGATTACTTCTAGTTGGTAGTATGTCACGGCAAGCCTTCCAAATAAAAAATTTCACCACTGGTGGTGTATTAGAGGTCAAAACTTTCTGCCAAATTTTATCAAAATCAGTAGCTTGAGAAGATGAGCGTGAAAAGCTTGAATTTAAATCAAGTTGAAGATAATATGCACTTTTAACTGAAAATCTCCCATAATTAGTACACCTCCATACCATTCTATCTTTCCTTGACATAGGACTAATGCACATATTAAGAATCATATCAGCTTCATCTTCACTAAAAATAGATTACACCAAAGATTTATTCCAAATAGTTGTATCAGGAATAATAAGTGCTGAAACCAAATCATATTCACCAAGCATAGTAATTGGGGATTGAACCTTATAAGTAATAGGTTTTGGCAGCCATTTATATTTTCAGATTCTGTAACGCCCCAATGGAAGACCTAAACTACATGACCTATACTCCAAAAGGACTAGTCAATGATATAATTGGAGCCTCATTGGAACCTTATAAAGAGTAAGAACTTTTCCTTCCCAAGCAATGTGGGATCCTATACACCACCTACTCTTATCCATATCATATGAGATATCACAATCTAACTTCCTTAAATTCCCGACGTCCTCGTTGGGTCTGTCCATTGTAGGTGGCACGGCTCAAGTCCCACATTTCTGGTTGGGATAGGCTCTGATACCATTTGTAACGCCCCAATGGAAGACCTAAACCACATGACCTATACTCCAAAAGGACTAGTCAATGATATAATTGGAGCCCCATTGAAACCTTATAAAGAACAAGAACTTCTCATTCCCAAGCAATGTGGGATCCCATACACCACCTACCCTTATCCATATCATATGGGGTATCACAGATTCAAATACTATTACCATTCCCAACCCTCCACCACAGAACTGCAGTCAATAAGTTCCTTGCTGAAAAAATACTTTTCCAAGCATAGGAATCATTTTTTGGTAACATAGCTTCAAAAATGGATGAATTAGGAAAATACTCTGCTTTAAGAATCTCAGTAGATAAGGATGAAGGTGGTTGTAATATTCTCCATAATTGCTTTGCTAACATGGCTGTGTTGAAAGCCTCTAAATCCCAAAACCCCAAACCTCCAGTTCTTTTTAAAGTACTCATTCTTTTCCAACTCAACCAATGGATCTTATGATCATTTTCCTGATAACCCAAAAAAAAAAAATCGCTTCATCATTTGATTAATCTGACAGCAAAGAGTCTTTGGTAATCGAAATAAGCCCATACAATAAGTTGGAAAAGCTTGTATTACTACTTTGTGTAAGACTTCTTTTCCAGCCTGGGACAAAAACTTTGATTTCCAGCTGTTAAGCTTTCCCCATATTCTATCAACTATCCCTTTTAAAGAAGTAGTTTTGTTTTTACCAACCATCTATGGTAATCCAAGGTTTTTCTCAAAACATCCAGTTGATCCTAGCCTAGATATCTCCTTGATATTTTGCCTTACTGCCCATGCTGTATTTTTGCTAAAATAGAAAGAAGTCTTATCCCTATTCAGTTGCTGTCCAGAAATTCTCTCATAACACAAAAGAAGATCTTACAATCGACTCCATTCTAATGAAGAAGCTTTAATAAAGAGTAAACAATCATCAACAAAAAATAGATGTGAAACTCGAACCATCCCTCTTGCAATTGGCACACCAGTGAGAGAACCATGCATATGAGCATGTGAGATGAGACCACTGAACACCTCAGCACAAAGAATAAATAAGTATGGAGATAAGGGATCCCCCTATCTAAGACCTCTGAAGGCTGGAAATTTTGTTGTGGTTCACCATTCATTAAAATTGAATAATTAACAGAAGTGACACATTCCATAATCAAACTTACCCGTTTTTGCCCAAAGCCCAATTTTTCCATGACTAGCTTAAGAAAACTCCATTCAACCCTATCATAAGCCTTACTCATATCAAGTTTCACAGCCATAAGCCCCTCTTTCCCTTTTAAACCATAATTCATAGTATGGATTGTTTCATAGGCCACCAACACATTATCAGTAATTAAATGACCAGGAATGAAAGCACTCTGATGAGTAGAAACAATATGTGGAAGTATAAGTTTAAGTCTATTGGCTAAGACTTTGGATATTATTTTATAGACTACATTACACAGGCTGATATGGCGAAAATAGGGCGAAAAGCGGTCAACTTAGTTGGGTTTTTAAGCTTAGGAATAAGGTTAATAAAAGTCTGATTAATAGAAGTTCGAGAAGTACCACAGTTCAGAAATTCCAGACCATATTACACACCTTAGCTCCAATAGTTTCCCAATGAGCTTGAAAAGAAGAAGCAGAATAACGATCCGGACCTGGTGATTTGTAAGGGGACATCTGAAAAAGAGCCTGCTTTACATCATTCTTTGTGAAAGGCTTGAGTAACATAGGATTCATATCAGCTGTCACCTTCTCTTCCAAAGTTGATAAACAAGCAGAAGCACCCTCGGGATCTGATGAAGTAAAAAGATTAGAAAAATATTGAGTAAAAGCAGCTTTGATGTCCTTATCCTCTTGCAAATCCCTCCCAGATTCTGATTCAATTTCCTTAATAAAATTAAGCCTTCTTCTCTGGTTAACACGAGTGATAAAACTTTGTGTTTCTATCCCCAAATCTGAGCCAATTAACTTTGGCCCTTTGCTTCCCCTTATATCATCCTTCTCCAATAATAGGTTCCTCTCTAACTGCAATACCCTCAATTCAGCCTAAGATTCCTTAGAACATTCATTCTGAAGAGCCTCCATCCTTTCTTCTATCTGCTGCAATTCTTTCCTTTCATTAACCACTCTGTTTTTACTCCACCCTTGCAAAGCTGCACGACAGTTTTGCATTAGCCTCTTAAGGTCTGCCATCTTATCAGAAGATGATATACCAGTATCCCAAACATGTTAAATAACTTCCTTGCAATCAACATCCATATTCCAACTAGCCTCAAATCTCCATATTTCCTTCTAAAAGGAGAAGCCTGACCTTGACCTGAGACAGTGCATAAAATAGGAGCATGATCTAAACAAGATTTTAGTTGAGTCTGCACCGGAGATCTTCCAAAAAAGTAAAGCCACTCCTTATTAGCAAGGCTTCTACCCAACATTTCCAAGGTAAAATTATCATCCATTCTATTATTGCATCATGAAAATTTAGATCCCTAATAACCCATATCACGAAAACCACTATCCATTAAGGACTTCTGAAAATCCACAATCTGTTTCATAGGTCTTCTAGCACCACCTTGCTTCTCAGAGAAAGACAGGATTTTATTAAAATCACCCATGACAATACAAGGGGCAGAGATGTCTTGACTTAAAAATCTTAGTAAGTCCCAAGTCTCCATTCTGTTATTAGCAACAAGATGACCATAAAAACGTGTAAAAAACCAACTGGGGCTATTGCTGTGATGTGCAACTCAAACATGAATGTGTCAGAGAATAATTAATCAGACTAACATCAACAATATTGTCCCAATATAATGCTAAACCACCACCATTTCCCACACTATCAACAGTCAGCAAATTATTATATCCCAACTTCCGTTTCAGTGGCTGAAAACGACTATCAAGCAGTTTAGTTTCTATCAAAAACACCAATTTTGGCTTATAAATCTTTGCCAAATGGCAAAGTGTAACATACAGGTCCAAAATTAGGGCTTATAATTATTATTTTTATAATCACTATTATTATTATTATTATTAGTATTTTTTATCATTTTTAAGATATGTTTTGAGATAGTAATTTGATTTGAATAACATTCCTCCACTCGGTAGACTGGACCCCCTTTTATCTCTATTCCCTAATTTGAATAGTTTCCTAATTGGAAACCACTCTCACTTGAAAAACCCTCCCATAAAATCCTCTCTTTTCCCTCTTCATCAAACCCACAATATCCTGCATCCAAAACCCCCAGCGACATCAAGTTCCTCCTACACCTCAAACCAGAACTACACAGCTAAAGAATCGAGAAACCACCATAGCACTCCCTCTTCATATCAAGTCAGCCACCTCGCCGGAATCACCAGAGGACGCCGACAGTAAGCCCTCTTCTTTTTCCCCATGGTATTTCCTCCCCCTCTCTATTGGCAGTGACTCATTGGCCCGTTTATTTCGTGCTGCCGTTGCCGGCCACCTTAAAGGACGCCGGACCACCACTGAGTAACCCAGAAACTGCCGGCCAGCCAAGTTCCGTCGAATCCCCAGTATTCCAGTAAGCCCACGACTATCTGCCACCCTCCTCTCTCTCTGCTGTTTTTGGGTTTGACAGTTTCTCTCTCTAAACTTCCTCTATCTCTCTCTATGTGTCGCACCACCATATTCAGAGGGATCCTCCAGTTGCTCCACCGTGAACCTCGGCCAGCCACCCAGACCCACCATCGTAGTGGTTCCTCTCTCTCTCTCTCTCTCTCTCTCTCTCTCGGTGAGCATTGCACGGCCAAAGTAGGCTGAGTCTTGTTGGGGCTGGGTTTAATTCTTAACTGGAATTATGTTTTAAAGCGGGTTGGGCAGGTTGCATTTTTTCAGAAACTGTTTTATTGATTTTAAGTGGGCTGTTTTCCTTAAGTGGGGCTGAGCTGAAATTTAAGTTAGGCCAAAGTTTTATTTGAATAAATATGAGCCCATTGACTTATTTTTACAGAAAATATTTAAGGGATTTAAAGTATATTTTAAAATATACTATTGAGCCTATTATTTTAGTTAATATTTCCATTGTCTATTTGGTTGGATTTTAATAAAACTATTATGTTGTTAACTGAATGTTTATTTAATTATATCTCTATGGTATTATTTTAAGTAATTAGAATGTTACGGAACGTTTTCTAGAAATTTAGTAACGTCTAGTACCTCGTATAGGTCACGAGCTACGACGTGAGATTGTGGAAGTAGTGCTAAGAGGTAAGTAGCATGATCATAACTTTATGTGCGCTGTAAATATTATGATTTTGCATGAAAAATGTGATGTTTACCTACGCTATGCTACGAGCCAATTCAAGGTTCGCCCCTTTTCACGAACCTTGATGAATTACAATGATAAGCTTGTGAATAAGGCTATACATGCTATGCCGATATGGATTGTTGTTAGATGGATGAGAATGTTATGAAAATCTCATGTATGCCATGCCTATGCTATGCTATGTTGTGTAAGACTCATGTTAATATGCCATGTTTAATGTTTATGCCATGCACAAGGGTATGTCATGCCATGTAATTTCACGAAGTCAAACATTTTCACATGCCTTATGAAAGTTAATAAGAAAACACACGAATGCCAAGTAAGTTATAAGATTAGCCTTAAGTTATGGATGGATGTGCAAGCCACAGACTCATGCGTAGTCCACCACATGTAAGCTATTATGTTTTGAGGTGACACAGACCCAAGCGTGTTTCACCACAGGTTATGATACTCAAGCGTGGTTCACCATTTGCTATGTGATAACACGGATCCAAGCGTGTTTCACTACATGTTATGATACCTTATATGGTGCCACAGACCCAAACGTGGTTCACCCTACGTTTTGATATGTTATATATGGTCAACGATAATTGGACCAATGCACACATGTTATGATGGCCACGAAATAAGTGAAAGACGAGGAATAAGTCATGTACGAATGATAGGAAATGCATGGAGTCAGTCATTCATGCATCCATGTTACATGTATTTCCATGATTATGTGTGATTCTGCATATGTTGCTAAAGAATGATCTATATGTTATGTGCATATTGTGACGATATATGTAAGTTTTCAAAATTAAGCCTAATGTTAAATTAAGTTAAGTTTATAGTATGATGTGCTATAACTGAGTCTTTGACTCATTTGTTTGTTTCTCTATTTTATGTTTTAATGTTCTAGATGATGATTTCGTGGATTTTAGAGCAAGAGTGCCAGGAGTAGAATAAATTTCCAGAGACAGTGTATGATTTAGAGACTTAAGCAGTGTTAGTATCACAGAAAACTAGTTTAGATCATTAATATTCCTGACCTACAAGAAGGGGCGTTACAACAAGGGTTTTTCTCTTCCACGCATTTAAGGAGACGGGTCCATATTTATGCTACATGTTATTTAAGTTACAAGTTGGAGTAGTAATACGGCTACGGGTTGAATGAATTTGTGATCACGGGACTAGGTTATATGTATGGATTAATATGGTCGTGACAGATACATTTGAGGTTAATATGTTGTGAGGGTTTTGACAAATTAGTTTAAGGAGGAAAACATGTTAGGTGATATGGATCAAACAAGTGCTATGAGTTTAACTATATGACTCTATGAGTCATATTTAGAGTTGCGGATAACATGCATATTACGAGTTGGATGTATATATGGTTCGATTGATGGTTATGGGTTGCCTGGTTTTAAAAGAGAAATTATTCTGGGATTCAATTATATATTATTATGAATATTTGTTTGGATGACAAAAACGTGGAAGGTAATTTTGGAGCTTATAAGTTGGATAATTATTGCGGGTTGAAACTCACGGATAGCCTCATTAAGTGGAGTTTTAGTCTTTAAAATTAATGATGCACTCAAAGTAGAAGTTGGTGTGACAATATGCTTATGTATAGGTGCCTATTGATGTGAATGTGATTGACTGCATAAAGTTCAAGGTAAGTAACTATGATCATACCTTGATATTTTACGTAAACAAAATGTATAGGTGACGATATGCCTTGCAATATATTGGTTATTAGCCTTTATCAGTCCGATTGGTCCATTTGGGTTGGGCTTGTACAAAATGGGCCCTTTTTTTTGTTAAAGGCCCAACTTACCAAAATTAACTACCAAAAATATTTTTTTTTTGGCAACTAAATTAATAGATAAAAATTATATAAAATAGTAAAATCAAAATTAATTGAGTTCTTTAATGTGGATTATCTAACTAACTCATTAATATATTAATGATGTTAATAGTTATTAACTTAGTACTCAATAGTTAATAGTATGTGTATGAATTATGATAGTCAACGCATAATGACCTATCTTAAAATTTTAATATTTTATATATGGTTAGTGAATACTTGTCATGGTCCATGGATACTTCATACTTGCAACTTAGGTATCTCACAGAAAATGTACCTAAGTGTTTTAATTAGGTGTAGATAATAGAATATGTATCATTGTGTATAATATTATGATTAAACATATAATATATTAGTTAATTGTTTTTTTTTGATAGGTTAAATATTAATAACATATTAGTTAATTGTATATATTACATTTACATGGTCATGGTTATAGGTTGGGTGAAAATTAGATAATTAAGTTATACTACTATATATACTACTATTTAAAAAATTATTTTGAAACATATATATTTAGTTCAGTCGGTCGGGGGTGAAAAAAGCCTACTCTGAGACCAAACTGAAAACCGGAAAATTGGAATTTTCAGGACTGAGACCGGCCGGAAAGGTGATCAGTCTGGTCCGACTGAAATCGTTCTGTCGGGTCGGGTTTTTTGGTCCGGACCGATAACCTTACACACCCTACTTCTAGTTGTAGATGTAATTTTTGGTTAGTTGTGTTTGCACCATTTGGTTATGCTGTTATTCTACTTGATATATGCTCTGAATTCTGGTTGAACTAATGGGACTTTCAGGTGTTGAAAATTATTTTGGATATCTTGCATTTGAAGTTTTGTAAATGGGGGAAAAGTCAAAAGTTTTAGTAGGAACTCTATCCGTCTTGGGTTTGGGATGTTCATGTAACATGTTTGTATTTTTCTTGGCAGTTCATTAAGTTTGGGAAGCTTAATCAGGAGGCATGGGTGAGCATCTTTTATTTATTTTTTATTTTTTTTAGGCTTATAGTTCAGATCATTAAGTTTGATTTGAATTTCAACCTTCCTTTGGTTTTAGATACAAAGACATCTTAAATCTTTTATTTTTTTGGTTTAATCAGTTAAAGAAAAAAATTCAGAAGAGAAATCACGCCGAGAAAAGCGAAAAGAAGCACGATTTGGAAAGAAAGCGCAAAAGCATCAAGCTTGGCTCCAACATCAGGTAAAATAAATTTTAAGTTTTTGTTATTTTCTTTTAAGCAAGTTGTATTTTTTATTTTTTCTTTTGGACTTCGGAAATTTTTTTTTTTGGTTATTCTTTTGTATAATGTGAATTTCATGCTAACAGGAATATCGAAATCTTCGGAAAAAACCTGGGAATTCAAACTCAAAAAAAGTGAGCAAATTGAATAATTTGTTAGAACAAAATGTACAGGAGAAAGAAATTTTACAATCAAAGGGTAAGCCTGAGAGACATCAGAATTCAGAGACTTCTAACAAGCCACTGTCTGTGGGACTTAATGGTTCTAGTTCATCAAAGGTGGTGGAAAGAAAGAAGGGTTCTAAAGGAAATTTGAAAAAGACAAAGTTTGAAGAGTATCTTGAGATGGGGATGCAGAGTGCTGCTGCATCTGCAGAGGAGGATTTGGAACTGGAAAGGAAACTTGCAAAGAAACTAAAGGTGAAGAGTGGAAAATTGAGAGGAGAGGATGATGATGTCAATTTGTTATTTGAAGGGTTCCCATCTATTATTGATTCTTTAGGGGAAGAACTCCCAATTGCTGAGGGATTTCCTGACAAGAGCTCTAAAAGTAAGAAACTTAAGAAGAAAAAGTTGTTGGAAGAAGGGCCAGAAAGTGACATTTTAGGTGACCCTAGTGTTAGATCTTCTAAATCCATTGAAACATGTGATGCATTAATGTCGGAAGATGTTCCTGCTGATGCGCCTTTGAGGAAGAAGCGTCGGAAAAGAAAGTTGTTAGAGCAAGGAAAAAATGGTGATGTGGTGGGTGATACAAATGTTAGTGCATCCAAGCCAGTTGTGTCTTGTGCTGCAGAAGTGGTGTCGGAAGAAGTTCCTGGCAAGGCACCTGCGGGTAAGGGAGATGGAAAATATGTTGCTCCTCATTCAAGAGCTTGTTCACAAAAGGAATCAGAACAGTATCTCCAAATACGCAGACATATACGAGGTGTGAAATTTGTGTTTAAGTATAACAAGGCCTTTTGTGCCCTGCCCTTTATGCTGAACTGCTACTTGCTTTCTAAGTTTCAAATCCTTAATTTGCCACAGGTCTTCTGAATAGATTGTCTGAATCTAACGTGGAATCAATTACGGGGGAGATCTCGAGAATCCTTCTTGTATGTGATGTTCATTTATCTTTTTTTTTTTGTTTTTTATAAGTTTTGTGACTTTCATATATCTTAATGCTTCTATAGATTCTTTTGAGATGGTCATATGCTGTATATTCCTGGAATCTAGATATTTCCAGCCCATGGATACCACCCGAGCACCTTTTGGTGTGGGATGTATTTGACGCAGTTGGTAATGGGTGGGGGGTGGAATTAGGTTCTAGTTTCACCAACAAAAATGATAAGATACATATCTGACTAAAACAGATTTAGATTTTATACATTTTCTTTTTGACCCAGGAGACCTGTCCTGGTGCAACAGTGTCCTTGGGAGTCGAGTCTTCATTTTCTCAAATGTTTTAGTTCTTGCCTGTTTCTATCAAAGTTTTGTCGAGGATAATATTATGAAGTTGCTGGTCCAGAATTGTCTTTTACATTTTTTAATCAATCCTTCTGCAGTCTATTGCTCGTGGTACTGCTTCCCAGATAATCAGTGAGGAGGTTTTGGCATCCTGTTCTGGTGGTCCTCGTGGCAATGAACAGTTAAGTTTGTATTTGTATTTCATCTCAGTCTCTTTTCCCTTCCTTTTATAAAAAGCCTATGTCCAATATAATATGACAATTATTGCGTACAAATCTCTACATGGAGGTTATTCATTTCTTCTCCTTCATTTCTGTTTCTTAGCCGTGGCTTCCTTAGCCAACTTCCTCCACATGAAAATTTAACTTTTCTTTTTCTATTATTTTTTAAACGTCCTGTTTTGGGAACAAATCCATTGAACAGCATTGTAAAGGCTCTGCTTTGTGTGCAAATGTGCCCCTCATTAATTTATCCATACGAAGCAAGAAAGAGAGGGGGCCCAAAAGAGGGCGGGGGGCGGGGGGCGGGGCGCTTATTGTTTCAATTCAATATCATCTCATGTTCCATCATTCTGGGTATTGGAGAAAGATCATTTTGTTTTTGGTTTGAATTCGATAAAAATTTCAAGATATCTTGCGGAATTAATAGTGTATAACTTATCAAGAGAAAAGTCCTTATGACTGAAAAATGGAAGCTCTAAGAATGTCGAGTCCATTTCCTATGGTGAACAATTTAATTTTGGAAAAGATGTCGCTCTTGTATATATCCCTTGTACTTGGCTTTGCCTATTTTAATAAAATTCTTATTTACTGATAAAAAAAAAATTGGAAAAGATGAAAAGGTTCCATTGGTGAAAATATTTCATGTTTGATAAACTTTCAAGATATCTTGTGTGATTAATGAAGTTTAACTCATCAAAACAAACAAAAAATATATCCTTTTGAATGAAGCATAAGAGCTCTAAGAACATGAGTCCAATTTAGGTGGTGAACAATTTAATTTTGAAAACTGCATTTTATATGTAGTGAATATGTTATCTATCTAAAGAAATCCTCGAATATATTTTTCGTACAATTTATTTATTTACTGTTATTTGTTTTGTTATAGGTCTTTCGTATCTATGAAAGAGTCCCCAAACACCTCTTTTGTCTTTTGCAAATAGAACTTCAAGAGTTGAATTGTTTTCGTTAGATTTGGCAGTAATGTTGAAAAGAAAAATCAAAACTTTTCTGTTCCTTACTCTATAGATGGCTTTGCTTCTAAATTTTATTTCGGAAATTTTAATTAATTAATGTTGGCTCATTATTCCATTTATATACTTTGTCAGCTTTGTTGATCCAAGGACCAAAATTCCATATACAAGGGAGTTTTGATGGATAATGATTATTTTCTTATCAAAAGTTGTTTTTTTTCTTTTCTTTTTTGGGGTCCGTGGCTTATGTGAATCCATAACTTATCAAAAAAACAAATGTGAATCCATAAAACTTGCTGAATGTCACAAGATGGAGCTTTTTTTATTTGAACATTAGTTTATTCCATAAGTATATATATATATATATATATATATAAACTGGACCCTATATTATTTTCCCCCTTCTTCTTCTTCTTCTTCTTTTTTTTTTTTTAAATTTTATAAATTTTCTTAATAACTCCCTCTCTGCTCTGCTCTGTGTAGGTATGCTGCTGTTTTTGGTGCTTTTGTTGCAGGGATGGCATGTTTGGTTGGAATTGACTTCAGTGCAAAGCTTATGGCTTCTCTTGCTCTATGTTTTGAGGTGATCACACCGTTATTATTGCTAGTTGTTTGACTAATAAAAAAAATTAGAAAAATGTACTGAGAAAAATTGTTTTTTTACCCAGGATGAATACCACAAAGAAGACACTCTTTCTTTGCGAAATCTCTCTCTTCTGCTATCGTATTTGTACATATTTGGAGTTTGCTCGAGGTAAATAATAACTTCTGTTAACCTGGACTCTTACTCTGTAAAATTATCACGGCAAGAGGTGAAAAAAAATCAAGGACTTCAAAAGCATATGTCATGACACATTGATTTAGGTTGCTGGATGACAATATCTTTTGGCATGGTCAAATTTCTGCTCATCAAGCTCTAGTACATGTGAAGATACATTCTTCAATTTGAAGGCAGAGTTAATCCTGTGATGAACACATGCACAGATGTGATGTACATACTGTAAACATCAGTTCCTTTACATTCATTAAATTACTAATTTGTTGTAAGGGATGAGGCTATGTATTCTATGACAGCTCTGAAATTGCTTCAACTCCCTTCAAAAGAAAAGAGTGTATTGGGACATTGTGTTTTTGTTGAAATGAAAGCAGTTTTCTTTATGATATTATGGCGTGATTTGTCCATGTTTTGGGCATATATCCGGCATCAAGAGTGTGATATGCCATATGAGAAGGATAAGGGTAGGTGGTGTATGAGATCTTACATTGCTTGGGAATGAGAAGTTTTTGCTCTTTATAATAATTCAATGGGGTTCCAATTGTATCATTGACTAGTCCTTTTGGAGTATAGGTCATGTGGTTTGGGCCTTCCATTGGGGCGTTACAAGGAACAACATGAGTGATTGAATCCCTAACTTGAGCTATCTAAATTGTAGTAATTGCTTGATGAGTGATGTGTCCTTGTGCAGAAGTTTCACTGTCTGTTTCAGTTAGTGTGCCATAAATTTTTGTACAGTATGTAACAATCCTTTCTAATGGCTTTATTTCTGATGATTCGTCTCAGTGAGTTGATATATGACTTTTTGATAATGTTGAGCAAGCGATTAACAGAGATAGATGTCTCAACCATCTTGACAACTTTGCAATGTAAGCCTCTTTAAAATTTTGATATTCGGTATTTGCATATGTGGATTTTTTGGCTTTTATACCTTGTTATCAGAATTCTATCAACTTTAAGCTTCAAGGGGGTTCATTTTTAATAAGTCTTGCATATCAAGCATTTTATTTAGTGTTTTTGTGCTTAAAATCAGCATCATGTATATTTCCAAACCAGTTATTGTTTGCAAATGGGATCCATTTTTTGGCAAATGCTTGCATGTCACACATTTTATATATATCGTTTTTGTGCTTAAAATACATCATGATATATATCCAATAACCAGGTATTTTTGTTTGCATTCTATATTTTATGATAGCATGAAATTATTGTTCTATCTTTTGTAATTGCATGATGGCATCAGCAACTCGTCTGATTTGAACTACTATTAACTGCACAGGCTGTGGAATGAAAATAAGGAGTGATGATCCTTCTGCAATGAAAAATTTTATTCTCAGTATTCAGAATAGGGTGAATGAGTTGAAAGCTTCTTCTGGAGATGGCCAACAAAATATAAATAGCAAGAGAGTAAGTTTATTAAACGTTTTAACATTATTATGAATTCTTCACCTTTTTTTTTTCTGTTTCATAATTGCAAAGATTGTAATTGGTGATGCTTGCAGATGGAATTCATGCTTGAAACCATATGTGACATCAAGAACAACAAGAAAAGGCCTAAAGAGGATCCCGCTCATCACACCCGGATAAAGAAATGGCTACAAAAGGTCTTTCTAGTTAGTACTTTCATTCTTTTAACATTAATTTCAGCATATTGGTTTAGAATGTTTTATTACACTTTGTTATTTTTGTAATGGGACTTGGGAGGATAGGTTTTGGTTTGAGGAGGCTTGACTTTTAAGGGGCTACCACTGGTGTTGCGGTGGGAGATTGTCTCTAAAGCTCAATAAGGGGTGCATCCTATTTATTATTCATTTAAGACAATTGTTTTTAAGAGAAGCACCCAAGTAATATACATTGTAGTTTCAATACAACATTGAACATGTTTTGGTTCATACATTGACTAGAATAGCTTGATATCGAAACCTTATGAATGATTATGAACTTCATTGTGTACATTATTTGTAAAAAAATGTGTTGGGATCTACCAAAGAAATTGTGGTGGGTTCTCTCCTTTTGATTCATGGAATGCTATATGGTAAGATGGGAGTTTGTATGCGTTGGGTATTTTGAAATGTTTTGTTTTTTGTTTTTCCTCTACTTAAATACGCATCTTATCATCAAATTTCTTTGCACCAATAGTGTCATTCTGTCTCAGTTTAGCTAGGAATTTTAATTTATAATTCTCTCTTTTTTTTGTTTCTGATTAATATTTAACATTGACCACTTTGTCATTACATTAGTCATAGCTGCCATGTTTTACTTGGTACATAAAAAATGTTTTTGCCCCTTCGCCATGATCATTGTCTCTCCTTAAAATCCATGAGGTTGCTCTCTCTTTGGAACTTCGTTTTTGCGCGCCAATGTAAAATTGTGAGTTATATGGTCTCATCTTGAGGTTTACCTCTTCCTGATACAAAAAAACTTCTCTCCATACACCCAAAACTTTTTTTTTTTTATTTGACACCGGGTGTCCAGGAACAGCGTCCTAACTAATCTCGGGGGTGCACAGGGCACCCAAAAATTTTCAATGAAAAGTGATAATTTTTCTTTCCGGTGACGTTTTGTTCTCGGACACCCGGTGCCAATAAAAAAAAAAAAATCAAAGTTGTAAAAATTAATTGTAAATGGGTTGTTAGTGTATTGTTACTCAACCCTTAGGGGTTAGCTCAAGTGGTAAGAGCCTTGGTCTTGGTGATATGCTTCCTCCAGGTCTCTAAGGTTTGAACCCTTGGGTTCAAACAATTTTTAGGGGCCATCGAATAGAATTCTAGTTGCCCGAGGTGCACTTGCAGTAAACTCCTCATCTAGAGCTTGTACACCCCTGGGATTAGTCGGGACTTTGTTCCCGGATGCCCAGTACCAAAAAAAAAGTGTATCATTGCTCTAGGCGTGAAAGTATGACTAGGAATAGGGATAGCTCATGGAAACTCTAAGATAATCTAAATTTATTTTAACATTTTGCTTTTCAAAATAATGAGTGTCAGATTTGATTTAGGAAAGACAATTCAATTTTCCATTATCTTTTTGTATGACATTGAGTCCTTGGTTATTCTTTATTTTCAGTTAAGGGTAGAAGATGTTTTGATTAGAGGGCTCAAATGGAGCAAGCTTGTCGATCCTGAGAAGAAGGGCCAATGGTGGTTGTCTGGTGACATGGCTTCCACAATGGACAATGTTAAAGAAGTTGCCAGCAATATAGACAAAGAGGTTCTTGAAGCCCAAAAAATGCTGCAGCTTGCTGCTGCACAGAGGATGAATACAGATGCCAGACGGGCAATCTTTTGTATAGTAATGAGTGGGGAGGACTACATTGATACATTTGAGAAGCTTCTAAGGTTGGATTTACATGGAAAGCAGGTGGGTGCCTTGTGATTTTCTCCTTATTTTGGCAACTGTATTTAATTTTCTGATTGTTAATTTTCAATTATATTCACAGGACAGAGAGATCATGCGTGTTCTTGTAGAATGCTGTTTACAGGAGAAAGTATTTAATAAGTATTACACTGTTCTCGCTTCCAAGTTGTGTGAGCATGACAAAAACCACAAGTTCACTTTACAGGTGTTCTCTCTCTCCTTTTTTTATTTTTTATTTATCTTGGTGACTTTAGAATGAAATTTTCGGTAAAGCATGGCCAGAAATTTTGTTTTTTAAATTCAGACACATGGTTTGTCATGTAAATTCACATGTTCCATACCTTAGGTATGCTTTCTTTCCGAGTTTTTGATAATTAATTGAAAAATATTATATCAGCTGATTTTGACAATTACATAATCTTGTGAAAATATCAGGGGCCATTCATTTGACCTTTTGTTTTTTCTTATTTTTGTTTCATTGTTAAATCCGCAGTTTGTTATAAACTTTGCGATCTTCTAAAGACTACCATTGTTTTTATTCAGTGATTTTATTTGAGTAATATTTCTTGGGAGACTTTGCCTGGTTGTGGCATCAACCCTGGAATTTGAGTTTGAACTAGGTTTGAATTGGAGATTGCTGGCCTTTTATGTGTGACAAAAATAGCTTCTGTCTACTTGTAGAGATGATGAGATACTGCAGAATTTTTGGTTGGGGTTATAGCATGTCCAAGTGATTTTTGGTCCTTGCTTTAAGTGACAATCATCTTATAGACTCAAGGGTTATTATGTGCAATGCAATTGCAAAAGTACAATGAATACTTATTATTTTGGTATATATGTTTCTGAGCAATGCAACCGAGGTCGAAAAATGCTTCCTAGGACTGAAGTAGGTGGATCTATTACCTTGTTGAACACTCTGATTATGTTACTGGAAGCTCATGCCTATGGTCAACCACATTTACACACCGCATGGATATCTATGGAGAAATGTTTGTGATATAGTCCTTGTATATTTCTTATGCCTTGGATGAAGGATTGAGTATTATTGTCAAAGAGGATGCTGAAATTTTTTAATGGTAGTAGATAATTAAATCGTCAGCTTGAATGTACATGGCAGTGCAGGAGGGCTTTTTAAGACAGGGCAGGGCAGGGCAAGTATTATGAGTCAATTGGTTTTATTGCATCTGAATCTGGCTTCAACTTTTATCACACACAAAAACACACAAATGGAGAGTAGCTTAGTGGATATTTGGATATTATTTGTTTGAATTTCATTTAATTTGTTAGTTTTAGCTGAATAACGAGTAGATAGATGTCAATACCATTCTCTTCCATTAGGACTTCTACATTACTCTGATTTATTGCATACATCATCGAAGTAAATGATGTAGCTGGAATTGTCATTTCTAAATCACAAGAAAACCTTGCATTTTAAAAGAGTGATGTTATTGGCCTTCCTTTTAGTGTTGATATGTGGGATACAACAAACTGGACACTAAGTTGGTTCTTTTCTTAGAGGACTTTGGGGGAACATAAACTAAGGTTTCCTTATTTCTCCTGGGGAGAAGGACAAGTTTAAGGGGTGAGGAATATTACTTATAACCTAGGGCACGTTTGGCCTGCAGAGTAGAGCCTAGAAGCAAATAGGTATTCATGTGGAATAACAACAAACTAGAAGCAATAGATATTCCTTTCCTCTTGGGAAAAGAACGTTGCTTAGTAATAAAAAAATCAAAATTAAACTTCTTAAAACTAAAATTTAAAAATAATGATTACTGATTAAAAAAATTAAAAATAATAAGTGATTGAAATTGGAAAAGAAAGAAAAATGCAGAGGGAGGGTTGCCCCTTCCCTGTGGCAGCCCCCCTCACCAAGAGTGGGGTGGAGGGAGACCTTCTTTCACCACCCTTTTGGCTGGGTGATAGGGTATTGGGGGTGGGTCTTCCACAGTTCCCAAGGTGGAAGCAGATTTGTAGAGGGAGAGGGAGGTGAGACCTTTAAGAGATAAGCCCCTTGCAAGGGATTGCTCAAGCCACTCTTTGCGATGTTGCTACTTCCCGTCATTACAAAAGGAGGGGGGGGGGCGGGGGCACTCCATCTTGTGGTGGTGGGGGACATTCCCACCTCGCTTGCAGGGTGCTCTGCCTTGCATGCCAGGGGGATCTCCCCCACTGCTATCCCCCTCACCCCTTGCAATGCGAAGGGTGTAGACCCCTCTTGAGGCCATCACTTTGCTCTTATATTTGATACTGTTATTTCTTCCTTGTTATTACTTAAAGAACCATCGAATATTTTCAGTCACTCATCTCATACACCTAGAATCTCATACCCTTCTATAGATTCATATTTTATCTATTGGCTGGAAGAAATTCCCACAATCCAAGATAACCACAAATAAAATGAGAGCATTCAGACTTCCATATGATGCCAAATTTCTGGTAATGATTGATGTTCATGTGGGCCAACATTGCCCACTCCAATGGAAGCTCTACACCTTTGGCTTCGATTGCAATGCTCTCTCTTTTACCTGCACAATGTATATAAAAAGAAAAAATGATGAATGTTTTGCTATGACCTCAATTTTTATTTTTGAAGTCTGACATATTATTGTTTTTGATAACTTGCATTGATTTGTATTGAGCTGTTTTAAAAGTTCCATAATTTTTTTTTTTTTTCCTGTAGTTTGTTTATTTCTTTATTATTTTGAAAATATAGTGCCCTTTCTATATTCTTTTTCCTAAAATAATTTTTTTAATCTTGCTTTTACCTGCTGTAATTTCTCAGTTTTGCCTTTGGGACCACTTCAAAGAGCTGGAGTCGATGCAGCATACTAGGTCATTGCACCTGGCAAAATTTGCAGCAGAGATGCTTGCTTCTTTCACCCTCTCCCTAGCAGTTTTGAAGTCTGTAGAATTGGGTGATATCAGGCAGCTCACCCCAAGACGGATTATGCACTTCCGAATGCTATTTGAGGCCCTTTTTGAGTATTCTGATAAGCTCATATGGAACATATTCACCCGTGTGGCTGTCACCCCCGACCTCGAAAGTCTTAGACATGGCATTGAGTTTTTCATCAAGGAGTACGTTGTGAAAACCAATAAAGCCATCACAGAAAAATTTAGGGTTGTAAAGAGAGCCCTTAATAATGCTGAAGGAATCCTCATGTGAGTCTCCATCCTCACCTTACCAATTTTGTAGGTTAAAGTGTACTACATTCTAATTTTATCACCACAACAAATTTTGGAATATACCAACCTTTTTGTGTACGAAAGTTGAATTATTTAGGAGTATTATGCAGATGGTTTTCTTTGGCAAAGCATGGTATATAAAATCTTTTTTATTTACTCCACTCTCAAAGATGCTTATGCTCATTCTCGTGTTGAGTGAGCTCTACAGTTGCCACCCAATTGAATCTTGTGTGTCAAATTTAATATTATACTCTGATAAACTTCAATGACGACTTATGGAATGGTCTGATTACACTGATTCCAGGGAGGGATGGTGCATTAGGTTAAGACCCATTTCTCACTTAACAAAAAAAATTACTGATTTCGCTTAGATCTCTTCCCTCTTTTCTAATTTGGTGCGAAACCACAATGAAAAAGGAAAAAAAACAAAAAGCCATTATAGCAGAATTACCCAGAACAGTTTGAACCTATGCATATTACAACAACTAGGGTCCGAGAAATCACCCTCTCTGTTGCAGGGCCGTGGCTCCTTCCTCTTTCGGATTCCATTTTGTATTTCTCTAAACTCTTTTCAATGATACAATAACGTAGAATAAAGCAAGGGTATCCTAGCAAAAACATACAAAAGAGGAGGAAAAGAAAACAAGATGAAAAACAACAAAAGCTGCCTAACCCACGCTAATCTCTATCCCTCCTCATCCTCTTCCTCTCATCATGCGAATCTCTCTCTCCTCTCTGAATGAGACTTGCCATGATGTTTACGACTGTCAAGCAATGAGGCCTCTCTCTCCATTTTTTTTTTTTCTTTTTCTTTGAAAGCTAGATCTAGTAATACTTCAATGTATAAAATGTATAATTAAGAACCTTATAGATAAGTAGGCTCATAAAACAGGTTAGAACTTAAAAATACAAAAATCTTCTGTTAAAATGAAAACTAAGTTAGATATGAGTTATCATGTCTACACCCTAGGACAATAAGTTTGAACATTGACTCAACCACGTCAAACTTCTGGATGCTAGCCACGAGCATTCGGATGTTGACCCTAAATAGGTTGTGTGTTCCAAGTATGTACTACTAGTCGTTGTGGAGGGATTTAAGGGGTTTAAAAGATAGTTTTAGAATATAAAATGAGAATTATTGACATTTATAAAATGTTTCTTTTCCTTCCCAGGGTAAAAGATCTTAAAATTAAAACTAGGAGTGTAATTGATCTGATTCGGTCTGGGAGGGCTTACAGACCGAAAACTTTGGTCTATCATTTTTGCCAGATCAAACCGTTAGTTATTGGTCCGGTCGGTCCATTTGGTCTATGAACATTTTTTTGCTTCTTTTCTCTTTTTTATTTTTAACAGAAAAATTAATACAAAAAATTAATTAAATTAGTAAAATTAAAATTAAGTGATCTTTTTAATATTTATATATAGTTAATGAATATTAAATAATTAACTTACACAAATACTATATTAAATAATCTATTATATATATAATATTAAAAAATATATACATTCGGTCGGTCTCAATCCTGTCTGGTAAAAAAAAAAAGTCTGGAAAAAAAAAAAAAAAACCACCCCCCGAAACCGACCAATAAGACTATTGGTTTCGGACCAATAGTCTTACACCCATAATTAAAACTCAAGCATATTTTGAAAATTAAAAGAGTGTTTGCAGTTGTAATCATTTAAATAAAATTATAAAGTCCTTTTACAATACATAAGTTCATATGTTACATTAAAAACATGCCTAGATTTCGATCTATTTTCCTTGACCATGTCCAGCCCAACCTGAGCAATAGGCGAGTAGGCCTGTTTTTGGTTGTAGGACTTGTCTGCCTATGGAAATTGTACTTGTAAATAGTAGTCAGAAGACCAAGTGTATTTGATCGACCTTATTTGGGGTTTACAAATCAAGCAATTAGACATGTGTATAATTATTTAAGGAATGAAGTATCATGTGGATATTGTGATATTGTTGAAATACA
Source organism: Juglans regia (assembly GCF_001411555.2). Classification (NCBI taxonomy): domain Eukaryota; kingdom Viridiplantae; phylum Streptophyta; class Magnoliopsida; order Fagales; family Juglandaceae; genus Juglans; species Juglans regia. The sequence goes on from NC_049903.1 coordinate 21,504,153, forward strand.
TTTATGAGTTTTATTAAATTTTTGGTACTACAATATTTAGCTTTTAGACTAAACCTTTACTTTTCCCCTACAAACCATATATCTTTTCCTTCCACGTGCACTTCTTAGTGAACGTTGCATGCCTAACCCGATTCAAATCTTGGGTGTTGTCGTATGGCTGACACCCCTGGCACCACGGATCCTCGCTAGGTCTTTTACTGAGGGACTAGACACCAAACATTTCTTGTTTCAACCTCTCTTCCTCTTGGCACAATGAGTAATGAGCTCATTAAGAGTCAATTTCTCTATTTGAGTATTATAATTAATCTTAAAGGGATCAAAATGTACAGGAAGGGAAACTAGAATGAGATGCACAAGAATTTGATAAGAAAACTCTAACTTTAGTGCTCTCAGTCTAGTAACAATATTTGACATTTCATAATATACTCCCTTATATTCCCTTTGCCATTATACCGCATTGAGACAAGTTTGCTAGGAAACATACTTGTCTCTACCTTTTCCAATGTAACGAATTAGTCTACTTTTTGGCTCGGGTAACTTCTTGGCATTTTTCTTTTCAAGCATTGCACCTCGAATAGAATCAGGAATAAAATGTTTTATTATTATAAGACTCATGCGATTATAGCATTCCCATTTCTCATAAGTTGTCCTCTAATCAGTAGAATTTTGATCAGTAGGTTTGGGAGGCTCATAACCCAGAGCGCATAGTCCAGATCCATACACTCAAGAACAATAGTAACATGCTCTTTCTATTTGGCCAGATTAGATCCGCCAAAAATTTGAATGTTATTCAAATTGGTAGATATCATATATACATTCACTAGAAGTGAAACAACATAAACTCACAATAAATAAATATCCCACAATTTTAATGTATTGACCCATAATTATCATCATGCAAGCTTTAGTCTAATTGAACAACAAAATCAATCAGAAAATATGACATCAAATTAAAAGAAAATTTTATGATTTTATAAAAATAAGCCCTTATGAGATACCTAGTGCATCATTACAATCAAGTTTTTGAACAAGATAATCCCAAAAATTATACAATTTATAGTTAACTACCTTATATCATCTACAACCCGACCAAATAACAATCTTCCTTTGGGCTGATTGTTATTCACATGGATTTAGATGTAATTAGATGCAATTCACTAAATTTTACCTTTTTAGGCCAAGAAGAAAATGTGATGACCCGAGTTTTGTCTAGGCTTGGCCTTAGAATTTGTTCTAGGTTGCCACGACATTTTAGAAGCCTTAGCTACTGTAACGCCTGTCCTTATGGTGAGACTTTTTATAAATCGATTTTAGAAAAGATGACGGGAATTACCATTCGATTTAAACTTTTTACTTCTATACCCAGGGTGCAAGACTCTACGTTATAAAATAAAATGTGTTTTTAGAATAAAAGAGGTTTACAGCGTAAAACATCAATTTTAATAATAAAAAGGCCTCTCATACATTTAAATACTCATGCCTAGACTTCCGTGCTCTTCCTCATGGGTTGTGTCCATCCTGACGCGTACTTCATTCGGTTCTTGTGGGGGGAAGGGGCATTCATTAAAACTAAAATGAGTCGATGACTCATAAGCATTAGTTCATACAGTTAAAATATAATAACATAGGTTTTCATTCATACATACTATATGTACATGCATGCGTGCGTTCGTTTGAAAACATTACTGGACGAGATTTTTCTTTAAAAGGGGGTTTTCTTTTCATAAACGTGTCTCTCGTCAGTGCCTTCATTTCTTAAAGAGTTCGTGCATTCATGCATCCATCCATTCTTTATTATCACTTTCATTGGCCGATACACACTATTGCGCCCTGTGTGTTGGGGTTAGCGATCTTCCTTTGGACTCGGACTCCGCCCGTGGCCATGGGTTGGGAATCCCTTTCATGGGGTCAGCATTGGGTGCACTTCCAGTACTACTTACCCGGCATTACAATCTGCTCATTCATTGGTACCCTTTTCATTCATTCATGTGGCCATTACGTTTTTATATAGTAAACATTCAGTCATTTCTTTTAGTTCAGTCCTTTCATTTAGTCATTTCCTTTCATTCAGTCATTTTCATTTAACAGTTCATTCATATAAAACATCATTTAAAAGCAGGGCTTAAACATCATCTTTCAAGGCATCATTTAAAACGTCAGTTCATGGTATCCTTAAAACATCAGTTCATAGGGACGTTTAAAACACTTTCTTCGCGTCAGTCAAAGCATTGGTTAAAACATCGACATTTTCTTTTCTTTTTTCTAAAAATACATACAATAGATATAGCGTATAGTCATCCATTCACATGCGTACAATTAATACTTTTGGGTGCGTAAAAAAGGGCTGCCAAGGAGGGTCGTACATACATATACCTTTGAACACTTAGCATGCTTTCGTAAAACATCTTTCCTGTCATTTCATAATGCATCGTAAAGAAAAACATTTCATTTCCGTTTTGTCTACTATGTAACGCCCGTCCTTGTGGTGAGACTTTTTATAAAATGTTTAGAATGGACGACGAGAATTACTGTTCGATTTAAAACTTTTTGCTTCTATTCCTAGGGTGCAGGAAAGAGAGGTGTAGGAAGGCACCAAGATGGGCTTGCATGCCTAGCCCATTGTTTTTGTCCAAAATTTAAGTTCTAAGCTAGATTTCTTGGAAAAGGAAGTTTAGGGAAGTGAAATTGAGCTTTTCTAGAAGTTTTGTATAGGAAACTAAAGGGAGGCATATGAAATTTCGAATTTAGCTAGCTTTTGTCATGTGTCAAGCATGCACCAAGTTTCTAGAAGATTTTGTGAAGATACTTTTGTATCAAGGACAAGTTTACCCTTAGGGTTTCTGCTAGCACACTCACAAGTATTTCCATTCACTTGCCACTTGTCACTTAGTGCATTTTAGACCAATGGTATATGAAAGGTCACCTAGGGAAGGAATATTTGGAAGATGAACATCTTGGGAAAGGAAAATGGAGAGGATAGCTAGGGCTATAGCACACACCCAATGTCACTTGTCTTCTATGCCAAGAGATACTTGTTGGGAATAGGAAAAGGCATGTATGGTTTTACCAAGCTACCTTTGAAGAGATATTTACTTGTTTAAGGAAAGGAAGGGCATAAAGGGGGAGAAAAGGAATTTCGGCCAAGGAGAAGAAGTCCCACACTCCACCCTCCAAAAATGTCCATTCCCAATGCAATCCAAGTGGGGAACTTCAAGAGGCATTTCGGCAATAGGGAAAGGGAGAAGAAGAAACCTTGCCACTTGTCATCCATGAAGGACTTTGGATGCAACCAAGGAGGGAAGTGAAATATATAAAGAGAAGGGTTCACGCCTAGGGGGCTTTTCCCTTGCCATTTTTCGGATTTGCATGAACTCCCACTCTTTCCACACAATTCTCTCATATTCATTTGAAAGTTTCCTCATTTTCTTGTATTTTCTTTCCAACCAAACAAGGAGGATCCTTGCAAGAGAAGGGATTTCGGCACTACTAAGGATTAGCATGGTAATGATTGGTTTCCTCTAAGTCTTGCACACACACAAGTCTTTTCTCAAGTCGAAAATGAGATTCAAACCTCATTAGACTTTGAGAAAGATAGAACACACACACTTTCTACCATTTTCTTGAAAATAACCTAGGGTTTTCAAGAGAAACCCTTGAGGCCGATTAGTGAAGAGGGAGTTCATCCTCCATGTTTCGACCAGCACATGTATTTTTGCCTACTTTAGGTTTAGTTTTACCTTATGAGTGAAATGAAGGGATTTTAATCTAAAAACTCTAAAAGCCGAATAGTTTAAGACCAAGTGATGCCCTAGAAATCCACACACACACTCAAAGAACATGAGATAGGGTTTGGATGCTCTTTCTAATATAGCATGTTCGGATTTACTGTTTGCTAGTATTCCTTTACGAGAATTTTGTAAGTATACACTCAACTTACTCTTAGTTAATATTCATATATGATTGTGTAAATCCTTTCATAATTTTTTATTACTTTGTTTGTTATCTCTGGGTTGTTTGTTTGAATATGATAATATGATCTTGAGTAACTTTAAGGAAGGAAGTACATGTTTTGGATTGTGATGAAAATGCCATGAAATATGCCTATGAGTTTCATTTTTCACTTATTGAGGTTGATGGTTTATGCAACATGATGTTTCAGTTTGAACATGCTTTGGAAGTTTCGGACTTAGTAAAAAATCTATGATTTCATGTCTTAGCTTATTATGTTTTGATTTCTATGATATATGCTTGAGGATTGAAACATGTTTATGATATGAATCTTCATGTTTATGTACCCATGAGTTTTGGCTTAAGCAAGTTTTCATGGTTTCGTATATATGTTTTGATATCTCTTATGGTTTATGTTATCATGCTATGAAATGAATATGTTATGCTTGGTTGCTTCATGCACGACATTTCATATGTCATATATTAAGTATAAGTAAGCATGTTTAAGTCTCATGTCACATATATTTGGGGAAGAAGTGTTTTCAAAAAATGTTTTTAAAGAAAAAAATTTTATCACGACTCCAAGTGCTATGGCGGGGGAATATCCTAGTGGAACTCTTGTATTCACTCTAAAGTGCTTAAAAATGGAGTGGTAACCCCTGAGTCGACAAAGTATCGTCGACGAGCTTCGAATGGATTCTTTTTAAAAGATACTGAGCAAGGAAGTGCCTAACGCTAGTGGGTGCATAAGGTATGTAACCCGACGAAGTAAATTTGAGTTAATATAAATATTTATTTATGACGTATTCATCACGATGCATGAACCGTTGATGGTGCGGTAACTAGCAGAAACACACAGTGCTAAGGGGAACCGTGTTGTATCCACTCTCTGAATAAGAATATGAGCATAAGTGCTAAGGATTACTCGATGCAAATCTTGTGATATGTTATGATAAGACAAGTTCTGAATAAGTTCACGTGAATAAGAAAAAGTTATGAAGTTTTTATGAAAAGCTCAAATCTCTGTTACAAGTCTTTTAATAATGGTCAAGTGCATAAGTCAAGTTCTGGTCAAAGGCATAAATCAAGTACATGTCCATCCATACATATCATGATATACCTTTTGTATGCTTATGTTAACTATGGTATGTTGTGTGATTACTTGCTGACATTTCTTGAAATCTCATTATGGTAGTTTCCACTAACATTCCTCAACCGGAATGGTCGAAGTTGTAACAGGTACTTCAGATACCCAGAAAATATGAACTCAGATGGTTCCTTGATAGAGGACGAGTACACTGTTCAGGCTCGTCAAGACTACACTGTTGATGTATTAATTCATACGGTTAAGCTTCTCAGAGAGATCTTGTATAGTATTAGTGAGACCGGGATCAATGCTATGATCTATCAACACTCTAAGAATTAGAAGTTTTGGTGAAATATGGACCAGTTGTCTACATACCTAGAGCGAGCCTCTAAGGCCTCGGCTGACGCAAAGGCAGTAGCAAAGGAATTAGGTTTGATATTGCCCAAGTCTCATCAATCCCATGGGGTCTTTCAGTGTCTATATCCCGATTGAACAATGGTTATGAAGAGTACGTGAGTTTAAGTATTTTGAAAAGGAAAAAAAAAAAAAAAAAAAGAAGAGAAAAAAAAAAGAGAGAAAAAGGCAATAGTACTTATGGCTAACTTTTGTGGATTTATGTTGCTTTTAAGGAAACCCCGTATTTTGGGAATCTTAAACTATACTTTATGATTTTTAGGATATTACACTTTTATGGCTCATGTTTACGTTTGGACAATGTTTTGGGTTATGATATTAGTATGGTGCCATGTGCTTTGTAATTGTTTATCGCGTTGCTTAGTTTATTTGACTTTTATTAATTTTCCGCTGCAGCGCCATTGCATATTACTAGTGTACTTAGGTGCATAAGATGTTATCTATCAAGTATGAGGGGTGTGTAGTCTTGTGTTACATGTCCCGGCATCTCAGTCACCGTCTAATCCCAAGCAGGGGTTGGAGGCGCCACAGAAAATTTCCATGATAGAAGTCACTTAAGCTACGTATCACATTAATTTCTCTAAGTCATATGTATGAATTGGAATTGAATATCTAAAAAAATAATTATGAATATAAATAAGAAAATATTCAATGACATCTATTATAGAGAGATATTAAGAGAAATAAATTTTTTTAATTTTTTTTTTAAAATTATTATTTTATTTTATCGGATCCCGATCTGAAACAAGTCAGATTTAGCGACCCTATCAACCCAATTAAACGGGTCGGGTCAACTGGTCAAGCAAGTCAAAGTCAATGGTCCAACTATTCCGGGTCAACCCATGGATATGGGTCGTGATATGATTTAGCCTAATGAACTTAAATCCAAAGGTTTCAAAGGTTGGACCCAACCCATATTACTTTAAGCCTAATTCTTATATAAACCCAATTCACCTTAAATCCTTATTAATGCTTAACCCAGAATTGGGCCCACTAATGCAACAAGTCCAGGCCTTACAAGACCAATTCAAATAAAAGGAAATCCTACCCGAATTAAAAAACACAGAACCCAAAAAATATAAAGTGCAGCCCAAGTTATTTTAGGTACAACTGTAAAGTACGTAAATGTTTTGTAATTATTTTAAAAAAAAGTGGAGTCTACTATTAAAAAATTAATTTTTTTCATGTGAATATCATATTTTATTCATTTTTTTCAAAATGAGTACACAGCGGTTGCACTACTTACAGTTGTAAAAATATTTTTTTCGTTAAACTAATTGAATTGTTCTACTTATAATTCATACACCATATATTTGTTAAAGGAAAAATGAAAAACAAAATTAAAATAGGTGTAGTGTGTGGTGTGCGGAGATAATAAGTAAAATTATTCATAACATAAACCAATTACCACCACTTTTTTGGTGGAAATTGATGAGGACATTTTCGGCGTCCTCCCGTGCCTCTGGCTGCTTTTTAAAAAATATATATATAAAATTGAAAAAATATTTTTGCCCACCATAAGTGGCAAAAACAAATTTAGAGTGGGGACCATAACCTATATATAATACCCAGATTCTAATTTTGTCCATTATAAAATAATGGAAGCACATGAGTCTTTAATTGTTCTCTACATAGCAGTTAGGCTCGGACCACTTTAATACTCATTATTTGACCAAAATCATGGACATCTAGAGATGGGTCAATGGTCTAGTTATGTCATTTTATTGATCACATTTATTGGGCTTTACGAACATTATCCAAACCTACAATTATACAAAAAAAATTATGAATAATTTATTATCTATATAAGTCCATTAATTTGAAATATTTTTAATATCACTATCATGTCTTGCAATTTATATCATTTTCACAACATGCCTAGGTTTTAGTCATTTTTGGGGGGGGGGGGGGCAGCGTTTAACTTTATTTATATTAAAGCTAAAATAAGTTAAATAACCAATATCATAGACCGTCATTTGTCTCTTGTTCATTGAATATGAAGGACATAGTTTTCAAAACACAGCAAAATCTTGAATTGGGCTGAGTGGTGTTGACCCAAAAGAGGCACCAATGTGCCAACAAAAAAAAAAAAAAAGAGAGAGAATTAGAAGTTGTTGATACACCTAATTTATATGGAGAATGTTATAGGAGCTCAATCTATTTAGACTCTTGTGAGGGATCTAGAAGCCATCGATGGAGACGCTCAGATGCCTTTTCAACCTGCAACAAAAAAGAATAATGCAATTGCTAATGATGGTGAAAATGTGTACAAAAATGGTAACTGAAGGTATCATTTAGCTATTTCCAACTGTACTTACTTGGTCCTTCCAATTCAATCTCCATATCAGGAAGGAAAGCACTAATGTTTGCATCAACACTCCAATTAACATTCCAATCCACAAACCCTATACATACATGTTAAATTAAGTAAATAAAAGAACTTGAGCATGCATATATGAAAACAAAAATTATATATAGATACAACTTTTACATATCCTCCTAAAATATTATTATTTTTCTAATTTACTTGAATTTTGTTTGGCTTTTGATGGGTTTGAATTCAAAATATAATAAAGTTTATAGTTAATTCGGACCGCGGATTACCGTATGTTTATGATGTCAACTAATGTTAGTGTGAATGTAATATGTTAATGTGAGCTCTTACCTTCACTTCAAGATCGACCACATAACAAAGCACAAGTCCTATGGGGATGCCAATCACATAATAGCAGCCAATGTTAATAAGTGCCACAATGCCTTGTAAACCAGAACCTATGGCCACACCTAATTACAAGAAAACTAAAGATTAGCTACATTGATAAGCAATTCAGCTATGTAAATATATAACAGAAGATGATAATGTTGTCCCTAAAACTCACCAGTAAGAACTGGTTGAATACTATTTAGCAAGATTGAGAGAGAGAGAAGAGTAGAGATACTTGAAACAGCTTCCGCAACCTCTTCATCACTTGTAAACAAGTAGGAAATTTTATTCCCAAAAGCAAAACACAAGATGGAGAAAATCAAACCAAGACCAACTGAAGTACAGAGGATAACTTTAATGGAAAATATTGCAGCTTTAGAATTTCCTTTCCCGATCTCATTGGCTACACGCACACTGTACAAATTACATTACAAGTGAAATGAGTTTCGACAAAAACAAGTGGAGATTTCACAATTTTGTGTGTGTAAAGGAGAGAAGTCGTTATTGACAAAAGCCTTACCATGCAGCAGTCAGGAATCCAAGGCATATCATAAATTCCCATGCAGAGATATTGAGGCTGCAAAAAGAAGTTAAAAGTTGGAGTATTCCTCAAGTAAATTGAAATGGTAAAAAGAAGAAATCAATATGGAAAATAAGTAAAACTCATACCAGATGGAGAAGGCAGAGATGGAAACCGTTGCATTTTTCATATATCCAGCTAACAAAACTAGGATAGCATTGTACCACAGCTCTAAACTGTCAAACATAAAACCAAAAATCAACTCTCTTTATGGTCCTACTAACAAAGAAAAGTAATTAGGAGGTTTTGACCAAAATTGAGCAGCATCAGATGGATTTGAACATATATTATAAAGAGTCATTTCCTACTACCAATCTAGTTGTGCAGCAAGTTCAATTCTCTCACAAGGATGCAAATGGGATGAAGGAAAAGTCATTGAGTAAAGTGGGCAATTTTGTGTGATCAAGACCTGTGTAGCTCCAACCAAATCACCATTCTATGTTTTAGGGTAACAAGAGTTGGTCAAATTAAAATTTGGGGGAAGATTCAAGAAGACATGTAATTCTTGGAGAGTTGACCAATAGGAGCAATACTTAGCTACTGTACTTATCTTTCAAAGGTATGCTTTGTAGATTATCTCTTAAAGAATGGAGAAGCAGAGTAGATTATAACAGAGTTTAGTAAAATGTTGTTATTTGTATAATATCATGTGATGGCCATGTTCTAGCTGATGTGAAGTGTAAGAAAGAGTAATGCTACAAACACATCCTAATATTGTAACAATCCGGGAAAGCGTTACCCGCATCCAATTTTCTAAAAGGAATTGTCAATATTACCTTGATTACTTTCATGATATCATTTAGGTAGTCCAGTTTCACCTAATAAATTTGTAGGACTTTGTAAACGATAAAATGTCTTCACAGTCATCCACTCTATTTGGCACATCATCAAAATCTGGGGAGACTTGAAATTAGGTTATCACATATTGAGTCAAACTTCTTCTAATTGGTATGTTTCATTGTAGCTCTAGAAACAAAAAAAACCTTATGTTTTTTTAATATCAGTAGCTAAGACAAACCATATGGTATGTGAGACTTCTATGCCTAAGAGAATGTCTTTCTAGTAACCAAGACAAACCATATAGTATAATGAAAGAAATATGAAAAATGGCTCAGAAAAAAAATAAAAGAAAAGAAGCTGGAATTACCAAAGCATCACACCAGAGGAAACAGACAGCTTAACAACAGGCCAGATATCTTTGAAGGCAGCTGTGGAGAATCCTTTCCATGAATTTGGGCACCAACCTCCAAAGACGTAGATGAACTCTCCTATGACAACCAACCAACTAGCGATGTTGAAGGCACCCATGGCACCAGAAACCCCCCAGTTGAGTATGTTTACGAAAAGCCAAGACAAAAGCACATGGATTACAAACGACCCCGCAGAGAGCCATCCAATAACCATGTTTTTGAGTTGTGCTTGAAGGAACATTTGGATGGTTAAGCCAAAAACAAATGAGTATAATATAGGAATGAACCATAAAGAGATGGCTTCTGATGCATCTGCTATCGCGTCTTCCTCTTGTAGTAGTTTAAAGATGGGAGCAGCAAAGATGAATAGCGGGAGCAGTATTGTTGCTGTAACAGAATCAACGATCCATGATCGTTGCAAGTAAATGCCCATCATGTGGTACTGTCCCGCTCCAAATGCTTGACCACATAATGTCTCTGTTGCACTTGACATGCCCAACTTCAAATTATAAATAATAAATGAAAAAAAAAGTTAGATAAAATGTGTGAATTCATTTAACATTGGTAATATTAATTAGAGTAATTCTACGTAGAACTGTGAAGTACATAAATGCCGCATAAACGCTTTGAAAAAGAGTGAGGTCTACTCTTAAAAAATGAATTTTTTTTTATTTGGGTCACATGTTTTATTCATTTTTTTCAAAGAGATTATACGGCATTGTACAATTCACGTTTACAAATATATTTTCTCTATTAGTTATCACAATGGTAGATCATAAAGAAGAGAAATGTAAATCCAGCTCAACAAGTGGTAATGAAAATATATTTTTGCATGGAAATTATTATTTATTCAAGAAACAGATAAAGGTTGACAGAAAATAAGAAATTTTCATTTGAAGAACTATTGATATTTCTTGACACTAGAAAATAAAATAGATAAGAAACAGCTTACCAGTATCCCATTCACGAAACGTGCAAGAATACTTTGTACAATTGCGTATGCAGCCAGATCCAGTTCATTAACATGGCCAACAAAAAGCTGTGTCACCACATACATTCCAAAAGAAGTTACTCTAGCCAACATAGAAGGAAATGCTATCCTCCATATAAGTTTTGATTCCACCCAAATCCTTGTTTTTAGACCAACTTGCTCTTGTGCTTCTAACCCAAGAAGCCTCTCCTCCCCTGTATTAACCATTCTTCTGCAAAAGACCATGGAAATCAAGTCTTACATATCTAGGCTTGGGTTTTTAAGGTCTCAAGAGAATGACATTATCTCATAAAACTTGTAGTAGAAAAATGCTTGCTCGTCGCGATTGAGTCATGAACAAAAGCACAAATACATAAGCATAGATACTGAGTCATGAACAAAGACTTCCCGCAGTCTTTGGGGCCAAGGCCTCTGATCCCGTGGGCAGTGCCAGTGGCAGTGGCCTTGCCTTCCCTGTTCAATGATTCTATGAAACGAACGATATTTGTTTACAATGCTCAATCTATATATAAAGAACAATTTTGTTTTTGTTTTTAATCTAAATTGAATGTAATGAATTTGGGGAATCATGAATTTTATTGATTACACCGTTTGCTTTATTAATTTATTTCATCTCATCTCATCTCATTTCATTTAATCATTACAATTTTTTTAAATTATCATACAAAATAAAAAAAATATTCAACTTTTTTAAATTTTAAAATAAAAATAATATTAAAAAAATATATTCTAACAATATTTCATTCAACTTTTAACTTTTAACTTTCATTATATCTCATATATAAAAACAAGCGAGACCTAAATTCTAATTTCAGTCAAGAAATTTAATTACATAAATTTCCCTGATAATGAAATTTATAAAATAAAAAAACTAAAAAGATTTAAAAATTATAAATAATTTAAAAATAATTTTGAAAATTTTTATCGGTTAATTAATTCAAAGTAAGGTACGTACGAACTCATTGAACTAAGAGACAACGAATTAATGGAGTGCAATAAAAGATTCGAAAAGTGGAGATAACAAAACAAAAACAAAAATAGCTGGAAGAATAATTTCAAACATCAAAACCGAATATTTGTGATAAATTATTTATAGATAATAATAAATTTATTTTCATAAAAAATAGTCGTTCTCGAAAAGTGCACTCGTTATGTATTAAAGTTGGTGAACTACCGACATTTTTATTGGCCGGAATTGGAAAATTAATTGTAAAGAGGCCACAAGGCGCGCGCTTTACCGTCTATAAAATAGTCAATTTAATGCACATTTTTTTCTCTTCCTTAAATATCCTTTTACTTTCTTTTTCTTTCAGAATATTTTTATTTTGTAATTTATTATACATTAGTAACTATTAATTTTCATACTTTATATTTATAATTAAGATATTTTTCATAAAATATAGAATATTTTTTATATAGCGTAGAGTGTCAGATATTACTGAATAGTAATTACCGAAAATAATTTTTATTTTATTTTATATTTAATTTATTTTTACTTTTTTCCCTGGCCTGCCATCCTGGTTCGTTTCATATTTCTTTCCCTGTCTTAATTAATTTTTTTATGGTAGAAACGTGGCAAACTTGCTTATCCCATTTTTTTTGGGTATCTACTATCTACCCAAAAAAGTGAACATGACCAAATAATAAATAATTAAAATAAAATAAAAAATAAAAAAAACAGGAGGAAAGAAAGAAATAAGAAACAACACAAGAAGTAATTGCAGCTACCATTCGTTGAGCGAGTGCAGACAAACAAACTGGTAGTTAAAAAGTAAGTGATCAATATGATGCAGACAAAAAACATGAACATCGTCTTGGTCTACTTCTTTGTTGATTCATATTGTGCAGACCCCTATTATGATTGGAGGTTTAAACAGGCCGGTTATCGAGATCATGTGGAATAAAACCAAGAGAGTTCCTCTTAAACCCAAGAACTCGTCTAAATTTTTTATCAAGTTTTTGAGACAAGACACGTTGATGGATATAATTTGGAGTTACTCTCGTAGCTTTGGCTCTCTCTCTCTCTCTCTCTCTCTCTCTCTATATATATATATATATATATATATATCTGGTTTGGAGAGCAGGGGCGTTCCCTGGCTTACTCATGAGTGTTCGTATATGCACTTAAAACTCCAGAAACACAAACAAGAACTGCAACATTAATCTGAACTGAACTAAAGATAGATAGATAGCAACAGCTATTGTTTTACATGAAAAGGAAATCAATATATATATATATATATACTTACCTTGATTAGGCCTTGTATATGCTTCTCTGAATGAACCGACTTTTGTATCAGGAGCCCGTACTCCTGTAAACGCTCCTTGGAGACGGACGCAGAGAGAGAGAGAGAGAGAGAGAGAGGAATGATAGTAGTACTTGGTTATATTTATAAACAGGTCGCTGGAGGAAAACCTTTGGGTATATATATATATATATATATATATATATGGTAGCAATGCAGAGAGGCTAATTGAAAGATAGATATGCGTTCTCATGATAGAATGGTCGACGCGCTGTACGTTTGCGTGCGTGATTGACGACTAAAGCAAATAGTGGTCAGGAGTAGGGCACGCTTTTGGCCGAATACTATTTTTTATTATATTATTTAGTTTGCTTTTGCATTTCTCCTTATCGAATTCCATTCTGTTTGAGATAATCTGAGTCAAGTCGAATCGAATATTATATTATAAATGTTTAAACTCTCTTTATATTTCATTCCAACACAAAAGGAGTTATGGATTTATCACCGTATCTACAATTTCTATTTTCAATTGGTTCATTAACTTTATGTAGGGGTAAAAATAAAAAACTCGAGTAAACCGGGTCGAACCGGTGACTCCAGTCCGATTCTAAATCGGTTTTATCTTATACTGGTTCCATTTTTTTTAAAAGCAGTCGAGATAGATCTGCTTTCAATTTTCTTTTTTCTAACACCGGATCCGGACCGTTCTTATAAATATATTTTTTTTATTTTTTTATATTATATAAAATATTTTTTATATTATATCTAATTTTTATATCTAATATATATAATTATATATAAAATAATCTTGTATTATATGCTAAATTACTAATTAAGATAATATTAAATTTTAAAATTATATATAAATAATTATATATTATCACTATAGTCTATAATATTAGTAGTTATACTAATACGATATTACTATATATTATAATATACTATAATATATCACTATATTATTATATACTATAATATATATAACATATTATATATACTATATATATAATATATTGAAAAAATCAGAAGTATTGGTTTAGGGGTGTAACTAGCACGTAATCAGTTTTTTAAATTTCAAGATCGGTGTATACTGATTTGATTCTAAAATATGTCTAAAATTAAACCGAACTAGATCGATTATACCCCTAATTTTATGAATGAATTCGGTACTCGTTACATGAATTGTTTGATTAATTAATTCATTTAAAATGATTATACCCCTAGACCTCTCACACTTCTCTCAAAACTCCCAATTTAAGACTTCCAATAACTTCTTCACAAGACAGCAGAGAATCCCCATAGTATCCAGCGCCTTCCGTCCTCTCTCCGGCCACCTTAATTTATTCTAAAAAAATATTCTACTGTAAATTAAATTTAAGTGTCATAATAAATTATATTAATTTACAAATATATTTTTATAAAATTTATTTATGAATAAAATAATTTTAAAAAAATCATTATATTGGTAAACAACTCTTGACATGTATATATGAGATCGGCTCAGCTCACTGAAGCCATTTTCCAATTGCTATAATAAACAACTTGGTCTATAATATCTTTAATTGTTAGAATTTTTAATTTGCTGGCGAGTTTAGAAAATTGTGCTTTTGTGATTTATTTTAAAAGATAATGAGAGGCTTTTTATTTTAGTATTTTTTATTATTTTTTTATTTAATAATTAAAGAAGTAATTATTAATGAAATTATATATATTTTTTAATTTTTTTTAATAATTAAAAATATTAAATATATTATAAAATAATAAATGAGTGATAAGAAGTAATAAGTATATCATTATCAATTCCGGATAAAATATTTAGCCAAAATAGTAGTTATTATTTAATAATGGATCCATTCACTACTTAAATTTATTTATTTATTTTTTAAATATATATTATTTAATTTAGTACTGAATTAAAAGACATTTATGGTGGAGTCAGAAATGTCTCGTGTTCATACGTCCAACGTCGTTCTTCATTTATTAGGTCTCTCTTACGACTGTTCATACAGAAGACACGTAGCCAACGGCAGTGCCACGTATTATTAATTGGCTGATCATGTTTCTGTCGTTTTTTTCCTAAAATGAAGTTGTGTCGTACAAACGTTGGAAGTTTGACTGGCAAGTGGTATCGACTAATTTCGTTGCGGTGTTTGAATATCAGGTAAGAAGTCAATGAATATATATATTTATTTATTGAGAATTTGCCCTCACATCGAAGGATATTCTTATTGTTTTCTCAATTGATATTGACCCCTTCTTAAATTATATAAAAATTTCAATCACTCAAATCTTTTTAGCCAAGTCGCCTTAATTTTAAATATTGTGAATAGAATTTTTATGAAATGTTAATATATATATATAAATAATTAAATCTATCTCTTTTTATTAATTTAAAATTTTAAAAAAATTAATGATTTTACATGATATTATAATAAAAATTTTAAGTTCGAATCTTGATTCTACATTCTCTCTTATTTAATTAAATATTTTATATATTAAACTCACTTATTGACAAATAATATAGTCCTAGGTCCATACTTGAATAAAAATATATTTAGATAAATATAAATGATTTAAGAGTAGTACATGAGACCGGTTTGGAGAAGAATAATTTTTTTAAAATTTTTTTAATTTATTTTTTTATATTTTTAAATAATTTTTTTTAAAAATTATAATATTATTAAAAAATAATTTTTTAATTACTAAATAAAAAAAATTATCGAAACTCAAATATATGTGACTTTAGCATTTTTCATGATTAAATTACTTTTAGAACCGGCCATGATTTCAAAACAAGAAAATATTTTTTTTTTCTATACCCATTAAATAACCCTATATCCCCCTACAAGCTACCTTAATTCTAGACAAAAACAATTACCAACGTCTATGCAGTACAATTTAAGGAATAAAAAAATAAAAATATAAAAAAGAGGGAGAGAGAAGAAGAGGAAATTGAAATTCTGCCCACCTACTTTTACCCCAACTACCGAATTATTCTATATATTAAATAACATTTTCCTTTTATCTCTTGCTTTTATGACACACTGCTGACATATGTCTGATGATATTTATAATCGTGAACGTATAAATATTATATAATTATTTAAAAAAAATAAATAAATATAAGATTTATATAAAAAAAAATTAATTTTTTAATAGTAAATTTTACTCTTTTTTAAAATGACTATATAATATTTACATATTTTATAATTATATGTAATATTATTCCTGTTGATATAACTACAACATTTCCCATTAGGTAAATGTATGCAGGCAGCAGGAAACTAAATTAGTCATGAATCAGAGAGAGTAATTAAGAAGAAATTTAACAATTGAACTTTTCTACTGTCATTCAATAAATGGATCCAATTAAAATATTAAAAATGGAATTATTTTTAATTAAAATGTTACAAATTTATTTATAAAAGTGGGTGACATGATAGCACGCCACATGGCATACACTTGTAATCAGAATAGACCAAGTAATGGTCTGAATTTGGTCAGATTTAAAAAGTAATTAACAGTACCCTTGGATCATTGTGTGTGGCCCAAGTATGTCTAGATTTTTTTACATGTGTAATGTGATTTGGTCTTGATTTAAACTTTTATGTCGGGAACACTTGTAATAAAATAAACTTTGATTTCTTGTACTACACTCTTAAAAGTTTTTATATACGAAACTGATTAAATCGTTAATTTTTTATTAGAAAGTATGATTCTAAATAACTGTTTCCATTAATAAAAATTTAACTTTAGACCATAAAGAAAATAATATCTCAAGATCAATACCTTCACCACTTAAGTCAATCCCTTGTATTCTTCCTTTCTTTCTTATCCACCCATACCGATGCGCGCCCAGCCTTGTTTTGATTTTTGGCTTCTGTTCTCCACTTTCCAGCCCTCTCTTGCATCCTCATCCCACCTCCTTTCAAGTTATTGTAGCACCCATAGTTAGAGCTTGCACAACCATCATATACTAAAAGTAACTCCACAGTAGGTTTATTGAGTTGGAAGATTAAAAACCAATTAGTAAAAGTGTTCTACATTTTCAAGATTTTGCAAATTTTAAGTTGATAGTACTAATACTTGATTGTAGTTGAGTAGATCGTGTGATAATTGATGAGGAAGATTTTGTAGATATTTTGATGTAGATGTGTAAATTTTGGTATGGACTAATTTGATCACGGTTTGAGGTTGAAACTTGGAGGAGGAAATACTTGGGTTTTTGGGTAAGATGTAGAATTTAGGCCTCGTTTGTTTTCAGAAAACATCTCATCTCATCATTACAACTTTCCCAAATCTCCACACAAAACAAAATAAACAATTCAACTTTTTCAAATTCCAAAACAAAAATAATATTAAAAAATATATTCTAACAATTGTTTATTCAATTTTTCAACTTTAATCTCAACTCATCTCATCTCATTTCTGAAAACAAACGAGCCTACAAACTTTTATTTAATAAATTATGCACTTAAGTGAATAACCTATAGGATTAGAGACACCAAAAATTTTAGGATTTTTAATTGGGGATTAAAATTTAGGGTTTGACTTAAGTTTTGCAAATTGAAATGATAATTAAATTTAATACCATAGTGAGGCTTAACTTAAATTAAACTATAAAATAGTTCTATCATGACCCAATTATAACTATTTTAGTTCTAAAATGAACAGAAGCCAAAGTCTCAACGACCCAATTAGATAGGGAATGGGAAGCCGGGGCGCCACTACTATTCTTAGCCGAGGCTCTGCCCATTTACGTTCAACTTGAGTTTAGATGAGGATTATATGCTTAGATATAGTCCAGACTCCACATCATGTACCGATGCAAAGTTCTTGCAATTTAAGAAGAGTAAACATATATTCTCTCTTGCCAAGGGCCTGATGGCATAACACCCAAGACTCCAAAATGGTCTTCTTGGGCTTCATACAAGTTCAGTGGGCCTATTGCTAATCTTCCCTTACAGATTTCATTGAAATGTGATGTATATAATATATTTAGCACATTTTAAAGGTGGTAATGCAGTAGTGACAAAATCCCAAATATTTGGAAAAAAAAAAAAACCCTTAAATCTACATGCTATAAGATCCTGAGAATGACGGGATATCCTCCTTTACATCATGGCGTACTCATTCCAGCCAGCGGCACAAGACTTTTCATGTGTATCAGTTGAAGAAAGTGAAGATAGGACAATTTCACACATGCAAAGGGCAGAGAAGAATTCTTGGATGCTCATTCCAGCTAGCAGCATAATAATTTCCCACCAAATCAGTGTATAATTAGAAGATGAAGAACATAAAGATGAGACAAATTTAGAAAGGTAACGAGCAGAGAAGAATGTAACCGATACACAAACCACGAGCTAGAACATATACGCTTTTACAGCATGGGGCACTCGTTCCAGCTAGCGACAAGAGACCTTCTATAACCAAATCAGGGTAGCAGTTAGAAGATAAAGAGCATGATGATGGGGAGGGAGATGACGATGAAGTTTGCTAATATTGAGTAATTTGAAAGGTAAATATTCCAGTTGCCAACATGTTCTAATCTCAAATCCATCCTGTGACTGAAAATATAGCTTTCTTGTATAGATCCAGCATTCACATATTTATATATGTGCAATACACAATTGGACAGGTTCATTAATAGTATCTATGTGACAGACTTCTATAAAGTATAGTCAACCAACCAACTTAGCTACTCAGGGGAGAAAGCAACCCATTTATCATCACTCATGGGCAACACGGTGCAGCCTTTAGGAGTTGTCATGTTTGGCATCCGTGGGAAAACATATATCGTTTTACAGGATGAGGACCTCATTCCCACTGGTGTCACGAGACTTTCCATATCAAAATCAGTTGAGCAGTTTGAAGATGAAGAAGAATGTGAAGGTAGGCCAGTTTTAGGCATGAATGGGGCAGAAAAGGATGTATCCGGTGCACAGCCATGTAATGAGTCAGATGACAATGAAGCTCTGTCACTCGATGTAATGGTATCGGGTCCAGAAGATACAATGGACGGATAACAGTTGACTTCAGCACTAACTGTTATCAATCAGATGAGAAGGCTTTAGAGACATAAATAACAAACATCATTGATGTTAGTACCAATATGGATGCCAATTTACCAACAGATGAGTGACATGCAAATCTAATGAATCTCGCATGTAAACAAACATGTGCTTGACAAAACCATACTAGCATTAATTAGTGGCAGCGTTTCAAGAGGTAGAATTATTTAATTTTTGTAAATTTTTATTTATTTTATATAAATTAGGTTATAGACATTAATTTTAATTTAAAGACCCCAATTTATGTTCATTTGGATCTGGTAGTTTTGCTCATGGGGTTTGCCACAGCAGGCAATTACATTCATCTCAAATGCAATTCCTGAAAATAGCATGAGCCCATCAACTGGATAAAAGGAAAATTTATTAAAATGTAAACCAAATCTGATACAAAGAATGATTTTTTGACAAGGAATTTCGAAAAAGTGCAAACTCGACTTGTCTTTTACCCGTTCAATACCAAATCTGTGTAAGGCGCCCACATCATATGAGCCAGGTAAATAATTTGCTTTTCACTGCTAGGACGTGGCCTCTAGATATTGTTTGCACTCAAGGGTCTGAACCTAAGACCCGGGGGAGCATACCCCAAACAAAAGCAAGATTCATAATCTCAGGGGGTTTGGGAAATATTTACCTCTATGTTCCTTGGCTTGTCCCTCATTAATAGTGCATAGATTGATACTCCAAGGGGCTTTGGGTCCAACAAACATTTGGTTGTAGGCTAGAAGATGAAGTGCTAGGGCGGGAGAATGTCCTAGTGGAACTATTCTATCCACTTTGAAGTGCTTAAGAATGGAGTGGTAACTCCTGAGTCAACAAAGTATCGTCGACGAGTCTCGAATGGATTCTTTTTAAAAGATACTGAGCAAGGAAATGCTTAACGCTAGTGGGTGGATAAGGCAAGTAACCCGATGAAATAAGGTCGAGTTAATATGAATCTTTATTTATGACGTATTCATCACGGTGCACAAACCGTTGATGGTGCGGTAACTAGCAGAAACACTTGGTTCTAAGAGGAACCGTGTTGTATCCACTCTCTTATTCTAAATAAGAATATGAGCATAAGTGCTAAGGATCACTCGATGCAAATCTTGTGATATGTTATGATAATACAAGTTCTAAATAAGTTCACGTGAATAAGAAAAAGTTATGAAGTTTTTATGAAAAGCTCAAGTCTCTATTACAAGTCTTTTGATAATGGTCAAGTGCATAAGTCAAGTTCTGGTCAAAGGCATAAGTCAAGTATATGTCCATCCACGCATATCATGATATACCTTTTGTATGCTTATGTTAACTGTGGTATGTTGTGTGATTACTTGCTGAGATTTCTTGAAATCTCATTATAGTAATTTCCACTACCATTCCCCAACCGGAATGGTAGAAGTTGTAATAGGTACCTCAGATACCGAGGAAACATGAACCCGGATGGTTCCCTGATAGAAGACGAGTACACTGTTCAGGCTCGTCAAGACTACACTGCTATTGTATTAATTCATATGGCTAAGCTTCTCAGGGAGATCTTGCATAGTATTAGTGAGACCGAGATCAATGATACGATCATCAATCCTCTAAGAATTTGAAGTTTTGGTGGAATATGGACCAGTAGTCTACGTACCTAGAGCGAGCCTCTAAGGCCTCGGCTGGTGCAAAGACAGTAGCAAAGAAATTAGGTCTAATACTGCCCAAGTCTCATCAATCCCATGGGGTCTTTCGGTGTCTATCTCCCGATTAGACAATGGTGATGAAGAGTACGTGAATTTAAGTTTCTTGAAAAGGGGGAAAAAAAAAAAAGAGAAGAAGGCAATACTACTTATGGCTAACTTTTGTGGATTTATGTTTTTGAGGAAATCCCGTATTTTGGAAATCTTAAACTATACTTTATGATTTTTGGGATATTATGCATTTATGACTCATATTTACATTTGGACAATGTTTTGGGTTATGATATTAATATGGTGTCATGTGCTTTGTAATTGCTTATCGCGTTGTTTAGTTTATCCGACTTCTATTAATTTTCCCCTACAACGCCATACATACTACTAGTGTACTTAGGTGCATAACATATTATCTGTCAAGTATGAGGGGTGCGTAGCCTTGTGTTACATGTCCTGACATTTCAGTCATCGTCCAATCCCAAATAGAGGTTGGGAGTGCCACAAAAAATTTCTATGATAGAAGTCACTTAAGCGACGTATCACATTAATTTCTCTAAGTCATATGTATGAATTGGAATTGAATATCTAAAAAAATAATTATGTATATAAATAAGAAAATATTCAATGACGTCTATTATAGAGAGATGGTCAACCCAGATATGGGTCGTGATATGATTTAGCCTAATGAACTTAAATCCAAAGGTTTCAAAGGTTGGACCCAACCCATATTACTTCAAGCCCAATTCTTATATAAACCTAATTCACCTTAAATCCTTATTAATGCTTAACCCAGAATTGGGCCCACTAATGCAACAAGTCCAGGCCTTACAAGACCAATTCAAATAAAAGGAAATCCTACCCGAATTAAAAGACACAGAACCCAAAAAAATTATAAAGTGCAGCCCAAGTAATTTTTGGTAGAACTGTAATGTGCGTAATGTTTTGTAATCGCTTTAAAAAATAAGAAGATTTATTATTAAAAAATTAATTTTTTTCATGTGAATCCTATATTTTATTCACTTCTTTTAAAGTAATTACGCGACAGTTGCACAATTGACGATTGTAAATATATTTTTTCGTTAAACTAATTGAGTTGTTCTACTTATCATTCATACACCATATATTTATTAAAGGAAAAATGAAAAACAAAATTAAAATAGGTGTAGTATGTGTAGAAATGATAAGTAAAATTATTCATAACATAAACCAGTTGCCGCCACTTTTTCGGTTGAAATCGATGAGGACATTTTCGGCTTCCTCCCGTGGCTCTAGCTGCTTTTTTTTTTTATATAAAAAATATAAAATTGAAAAAATAATTTTGCCCACCATAAGTGGCAAAAACGAATTTAGAGTGGGGACCATAACCTATATATAATAATACCCAAATTCTAATTTTGTCCATTATAAAATAATGGAAGCACATGAGTCTTTAATTGGTCTCTACATAGCAATTAGGCTCGGACCACTTTAATACTCATTATTTGACCAAAATCATGGACATCTAGAGATGGGTCAATAGTCCAGTTATGTCATTTTATTGATCACACTTATTGGGCTTTACAAACATTATCCAAACCTACAATTATACAAAAAAAATTATGAATAATTTATTATCTATATAAGTCCATTAATTTGAAATATTTTTAATATCTCTATCATTTCTTGCAATTTATATCATTTTCACAACATGCCTAGGTTTTAGTCATGGGGCTTTTAACTTTATTTATATTAAAGCTAAAATAACCAATATCATAGGCCGTCATTTGTCTCTTGAATCGATTCATTGAAGATGAAGGACATAGTTTTCAAAACACAGCAAAATCTTGAATTAGGCTGAGTGGTGTTGACCCAAAAGAGGCACCAATGTCCCAAAAAAAAAAAAAAGGAATTAGAAGTTGTTGATACACCTAATTTATATGGAGAATGTTCCAGGAGCTCAATCTATTTAGACTCTTGTGAGGGATCTAGAAGCCATCGGTGGAGACGCTCAGATGCCTTTTCAACCTGCAATAAAAAAGAATAATGCAATTGCTGATGATGGTGAAAATGTGTACAAAAATGGTAACTGAAGGTATCATTTAGCTATTTCCAGCTGTACTTACTTGGTCCTTCCAATTCAGTCTCCATATCAGGAAGGAAAGCACTAATGTTTGCATCAACACTCCAATTAACATTCCAATCCACAAACCCTATACATACATGTTAAATGAAGTAAATGAAAGAACTTGAGCATGCATATATGAAAACAAAAATTATACATAGATACAACTTTTACCTATCCTCCTTAAATATTATTATTTTTCTAATTTACTTGAATTTTGTTTGGCTTTTGATGGGTTTGAATTCAAAATATAATAAAGTTTATAATTAATTCGGACCGCGGATTACCGTATGTTTATGATGTCAACTAATGTTAGTGTTAATGTAATATGTTAATGTGAGCTCTTACCTTCACTTCAAGATCGACCACATAAGCAAGCACAAGTCCTATGGGGATGCCAATCACATAATAGCAGCCAATGCTAATAAGTGCCACAATGCCTTGTAAACCAGAACCTATGGCCACTCCTAATTACAAGAAAACTAAACATTAGCTACATTGATAAGCAATTCAGCAATGTAAATATATAACAAAAGATGATACTGTTGTCCCTAAAACTCACCAGTAAGAACTGGTTGAATACTATTTAGCAAGATTGAGAGAGAGAGAAGAGTAGAGATACTTGAAATAGCTTCCGCAACCTCTTCATCACTTGTAAACAAGTAGGAAATTTTATTCCCAAAAGCAAAACACAAGATGGAGAAAATCAAACCAAGACCAACTGAAGTACTGAGGATAACTTTAATGGAAAATATTGCAGCTTTAGAATCTCCTTTCCCGATCTCATTGGCTACACGCACACTGTACAAATTACATTACAAGGGGAATGAGTTTCGACAAAAACAAGTGGAGATTTCACAATTTTGTGTGAGTAAAGGAGAGAAGTCGTTATTGACAAAAGCCTTACCATGCAGCAGATAGGAATCCAAGGCATATCATAAATTCCCATGCAGAGATATTGAGGCTGTAAAAAGAAGTTAAAAAAGTTGGAGTATTCCTCAAGTAAATTGAAATGGTGAAAAGAATAAATCAATATGGAAAATAAGTAAAACTCATACCAGATGGAAAAGGCAGAGATGGAAACCGTTGCATTTTTCATATATCCAGCTAACAAAACTAGGATAGCATTGTACCACAGCTCTAAACTGTCAAACATAAAACCAAAAATCAACTCTCTTTATGGTCCCAACATAACTTACTAACAAAGAAAAGTAATTAGGAGGTTTTGACCAAAATTGAGCAGCATCAGATGGATTTGAACATATATTATAAAGAGTCATTTCCTACTACCAATTGTGCAGCAAGTTCAATTCTCTCACAAGGATGCAAATGGGATGAAGGAAAAGTCATTGAGTAAAGTGGGCAATTTTGTGTGATCAAGACTTGTGTTTGTCTATATGCATAATATTTTTCTTTTATTTTTATTACTCTGTGCTTTCTTCTTATTGATTTGTATAAAAATGTATTGTTTTGTTATGATCTGTCGGCATGTTCCTTGCCAGTAGAAGCTCCTTGTAGTCTGTACTCTATGTTTTAGGGTAACAAGTGTTGGTCAAATTAAAATTTGGGGAAAGATTCAAGAAGACATGTAATTCTTGGAGAGTTGATCACTAGGAGCAATATTTAGCTACTGTACTTATATTTCAAAGGTATGCTTTGTAGATTATCTGTTAAAGAATGGAGAAGCAGAGTAGATTATAACAGTGTTTAGTAAAATGTTGTTATATGTATAATATCATGTGATGGCCATGTTCTAGCTGATGTGAAGTGTAAGAAAGTGTAATGCTACAAAGACATCCTAATATTGTCACAATCCGAGAAATAGTTAACCGCATCCAATTTTATACAAGGAATTGTCAATATTACCATGAAGACTTTCATGATATCATTTAGGTAGTCCAGTTTCACCTAATAAATTTGTAGCACTTTGTAAACGATAAAATGTCTTCACAGTCATCCACTCTATTTGGCACATCATCAAAATCTGGAGATACTTGAAATTAGAGTATCACGTATTGAGTCAAACTTCTTCTAATTGGTATGTTTCATTGTAGCTCTAGAAACAAAAAAAAACCTTATGTTTTTTTAATATCAGTAGCTAAGACAAACCATATGGTATGTGAGACTTCTATGCCTAAGAGAATCTCTTTCTAGTAACCAAGACAAACCATATAGTATAATGAAAGAAATATGAAAAATGGCTAGGAAAAAAAATAAAAGAAAAGAAGCTGGAATTACCAAAGCATCACACCAGAGGAAACAGACAGCTTAACAACAGGCCAAATATCTTTGAAGGCAGCTGTGGAGAATCCTTTCCATGAATTTGGGCACCAACCTCCAAAGACGTAGATGAACTCTCCTATGACAACCAACCAACTAGCGATGTTGAAAGCACCCATGGCACCAGAAACCCCCCAGTTGAGTATGTTTACGAAGAGCCAAGACAAAAGCACATGGATTACAAACGACCCCGCAGAGAGCCATCCAATGACCATGTTTTTGAGTTGTGCTTGAAGGAACATTTGGATGGTTAAGCCAAAAACAAACGAGTATAATGTAGGAATGAACCATAAAGAGATGGCTTCTGATGCGTCCGTTATCGCGTCTTCCTCTTGTAGTAGTTTAAAGATGGGAGCAGCAAAGATGAATAGCGGGAGCAGTATTGTTGCTGTAACAGAATCAACGATCCATGATCGTTGCAAGTAAATGCCCATCATGTGGTACTGTCCCGCTCCAAATGCTTGACCACATAATGTCTCTGTTGCACTTGACATGCCCAACTTCAAATTATAAATAATAAATGAAAAAAAAAAGTTAGATAAAATGTGTGAATTCATTTAACATTGGTAATATTAATTAGAGTGATTATACGTAGAACTGTGAAGTGCGTAAATGCCGCATAATCGCTTTGAAAAAGAGTGAGGTCCACTATTAAAAAATTAATTTTTTTCATTTGGGTCACATGTTTTATTCATTTTTTTCAAAGAGATTATACGGCAGTTGTACAATTCACGGTTACAAATATATTTTCTCTATTAGTTATCACAATGGTAGATCATAAAGAAGAGAAATGTAAATCCAGCTCTAAGTGTACATCCAACAAGTGGTAATGAAAATATATTTTTGCATGGAAATTATTATTCAAGAAACAGATAAAGGTTGACAGAAAACAATAAATTTTCATTTGAAGAACTATTGATATTTCTTGACACTAGAAAATAAAATAGATAAGAAACAGCTTACCAATATCCCATTCAAGAAACGTGCAAGAATACTTTGTACAATTGCGTATGCAGCCAGATCCAGTTCATTAACATGGCCGACAAAAACCTGTGTCACCACATACATTCCAAAAGAAGTTACTCTAGCCAACATAGAAGGAAATGCTATCCTCCATATAAGCTTTGATTCCACCCAAATCCTTGTTTTCAGACCAACTTGCTCTTGTGCTTCTAACCCAAGAAGCCTCTCCTCCCCTATATTAACCATTCTTCTGCAAAAGACCATGGAAATCAAGTCTTACATATCTAGGCTTGGGTTTTTAAGGTCTCAAGGGAATGACATTATCTCATAAAACTTGTAGCCGAAAAATGCTTGCTCGTCTCGATTGAGTCATGAACAAAGACTTCCCGCAGCCTTTGGGGCCAAGGCCTCTGATCCCGTGGGCAGTGGCCTCGCCGCCCCTGTTCAATGATTCTATGAAACGAACGATATATGTTTACAAGAGAAATGCTGGGCATCAGCCGGAAGCTGCAGCACACTCTTAAGATTTTTTTTTTTTTTTTCAACTCAACACGGTGTGTTGAGGATGTAAGCTGATATTTTTCATTTATCATGTTTACAATGCTCAATCTATATATAAAGAACAATTCAGTTTTTGTTTTTAATCTAAATTTCATGTAATGAATTTGGGGAATCATGAATTTTATTGATTACACCGTTTGCTTTATCAACTTATTTCATCTCATCTCATTTCATCTAATTATTATAATTTTTTTAAATTACTATAAAAAATAAAATAAAATAAAAATTCAACTTTTTTAAATTTTAAAATAAAAATAATATTAAAAAAATATATTCTAACAATATTTCATTTAACTTTTAACTTTCATCATATCTCATCTATAAAAACAAACGAGGCCAGGAGACGTTTGGATTCGAAAATGACTTGAGATGAGTTGAGATTGATTGTGAATAGTAATGAGATGAGTTGTGAATAGTGGTGAGATTTGTGAGTTAAAGTTACTGAATAATAATGAATAATAGTGAGATGAGTTGAGATGAGCTGAAATGAGCTGAAATGAACTGCAAATTCAAACGTCTCCTAAATCCTTTCAAATTACATAAATTCTCCTGATAATGAAATTTATAAAATAGAAAAACTAAAAAGATTTAAAAATTAAAAATAATTATGAAAATTTTTATCGGTTAATTAATTCAAAGTTAGGTACGTACGAACTCATTGAAGTAAGAGAACGAATTAATGGAGTGAAATAAAAGATTCGAAAAGTGGAGACAACAAAAATAGTCGTTTTCATAACATATAATAAGCATTTTTCTTAAAGTACTATTATCTCATAAATATAATCATGAGTTCTTTAAATAATGGTTTCTTTTTTTGACAAAATTAATGTCTTTGAGCATTAGCATTAGTTTATGCATATGCATATATAAAATTACCTCTTTTACATATCCACTTTATCATTCAAGTAAAATTTCTATATTGACTTATGCATATTTGAGACAAAATAACAATAAAATATTATTATTTTATTATTATTTTTTTTTTTGCTAAAATCTATTTTTTTATATATATTTTACAATTAACATCCACTACATATATTTGACATTAATAATACAAATATAATAATAAAAAATATAATTTTTTAATAATAATATATTAAAAATATAATAAAATGAAAAAAAAATATATAATATATTATAATAATAAAATAAATGTGCAAGTGAATGTTTGTTTTGTTGTTGAAGGAGGGAGAAAATGAAAGGATTGTGTGAGAGAGAGTGAGAGGAGAGAGAAATAATTATTTAAATATGATTTGTAGGATGAATAGTAGTTATCTAGGTATTAATATTGGTCTATATATATATATATATGTAAAGTCAAATTTATATAATATGATCTTAAAATCTTTTATATTGACTTATGCATATCTAAGTATTTAGCTACTTATGAATAGTACTTATCTAAATTTAGATAAGTACTATTCATAAGTAGCTAAATACTTAGATATGTATAAGTCAATATAAAAGATTTTAAGATCATATTATATAAATTTGACTTTACATATATATATATATATATATAGACCAATATTAAAACCCTTACCGGATTTGTTAATGGGTGGGTGCACTTAATAAGTGCACTCGTTATTGTATTAAAAAAGGGCAACTACCGACATTTTTATTGGCTGGAATTGGAAAGAGACCACAGGGCCCGCGCTTTACAGTCTATAAAATAGTCAATTTAATGCACTTTTTTTTCTCTTCCTTAAATATCCTTTTACTTTCTTTTCCTTTCAGAATATTTTTATTTTGTAATTTATTAAACATTAATCACTATTAATTCTCACATTTTATATTTATAATTTTTTTATAAAGTGTGAAAGTTTTTTTTCTAAAATATAAGATATTTTTTTATATAATATAAAATGTAAGATAATAAATGAAGAATTTTTAATTTAATTTCTTTTATATTTAATTTCTTTTTACTTTTTCCCCCCGGCCTGCCATCCTAGTTTCATATTTCTTTTTCTGTCTTAATTAATTTTGAGTATTACTATATAACATCCATTGTAGTGGTACATACAATACACATACTATAATTTACTAATTTTTTCTTCCTAGATGGATGGTTGGGATGATGCCACATAGAGTGTGCAAAGTGGTTGTTCCTAAACAGCAACTTCTACCAAGATTATTTCATTAATTTTTTATGCTAGAAATGGCAAAATTGCTTATCCCATTTTTTTGGGTATCTATCCAAAGAAGTGAACATGACCAAATAATAAATAATTAAAATAAAATAAAAAATAAAAAAATAGGAGGAAAGAAAGAAAGAACAACACAAGAACTAATTGCAGCTACCATATTCGTTGAGCGAGTGCAGACAAACAAACTGGTAGTTGCGAAGTAAGTGACATGATGCAGACAACACAAGAAAGAAAGTTACTCTCGTAGCTTTGGCTCTCTCTCTCTCTCTCTCTCTCTCTCTATATATATATATATATCTGGTTTGGAGAGCAGGGACGTTCCCTGGCTTACTCATGAGTGTTCGTATATGCACTTAAAACTCCAGAAACACAAACAAGAACAGCAACATTAATCTGAACTGAACTAAAGATAGATAGATAGCAACAGCTATTGTTTTACATGAAAAGGAAATCAATATATATATATAATATATATATACTTACCTTGATTAGGCCTTGTATTTGCTTCTCTGAATGAACCGACTTTTGTATCAGGAGCCCGTACTCCTGTAAACGCTCCTTGGAGACGGACGCAGAGAGAGAGAGAGAGAGAGAGAGAGAAAGAGAGGAATGATAGTAATACTTGGTTATATTGTATTTATAAACAGGTCGCTGGAGGAAAACCTTAGGGTATATATATATGGTAGCAATGCAGAGAGGCTAATTGAA
Organism: Juglans regia; assembly: GCF_001411555.2. Lineage (NCBI taxonomy): Eukaryota > Viridiplantae > Streptophyta > Magnoliopsida > Fagales > Juglandaceae > Juglans > Juglans regia. The sequence continues at coordinate 21,533,796 of NC_049903.1, forward strand.
AGATAGATATGCGTTCTCGTGAGAGAATGGTCGACGCACAGTACGTTTGCGTGCGTGATTGACTACTAAAGCAAATAGTGGCCACGAGCAGGGCACGCTTTTGGCCGAATACTATTTTTTATTATATTATTTAGTTTGCTTTTGCATTTCTCCTTATCGAATTCTATTCTGTCTGAGATAATCTGAGTAAAGTCAAATCGAATATTATATTATAAATGTTTAAACTCTCTTTATATTTCATTCCAACACAAAAGGAGTTATGGATTTATCAACGTATCTACAATTTCTATTTTCAATTGGTTCATTAACTTTATGTAAGGGTAAAAATGAAAATAAAAATAAAAAATCGAGTAAACCGGGTTGAACCGGTGACTTCAGTCCGATTCTAAATCGGTTTTATCTTAGAGAAAATCTTGGATGCAGCCACTGTTTGCTGTATCCAAATTGCACACATTACGTGTCGAAACGTGGGGCTTCGGAGATTTTCAACACATTTTCAATTTTCATTCTGTCTCTCCTCCCGCGTTAACCTTTCTTCTTCCCTCCCTGTTTCTTTTTCCTCTTCTCCCTTCCCGTTTCTTTCCTTCTTCTCCCCCCACCCCCTTGAGCTCACGAGCTCCTCTGCACTATGATTTACCGGACGCGGCTCTACATTGAGATTTCGAGTTCCTCTGCACTGCGATTTCGAGTTCTCAAGTGATCCTAACGATTTCTTCTTCTTCTTCTTCTTCTCTGAGATTTCTTCTTCTTCTTCTCTAAGATTTTTTCTTCTTCTCTAAGGTTCGTCTTCTTCTCAACTATTAAACCATACACATCTCTTTCTCTCTCTCCGATCAAACTTCTCAGTCATTGCAGATCCTCTCTCTCTCTCTCTCTCTCTAAAAAAATACCCCAAAACAATCATCCAAATTTTTGAAGTTCTAGCGGTAACAAGAAATGGATACGGAAGGCTTATCAATAATCTGTGCCGGTCTCAGAATCGCTGAGGAGGACGAGAACGGCAATCGAGTTGGTTACTCAAAGGGCGAGTACTGTCTAGGTATTCATTCTTTTTCCCCACAATTATCCCTTTGGTTCCTGAGAAAATATGCCGAAAGTAAGCTGGGAGTTTACGATTTGTTATTTTTTTAGAGTTTTGTTTCCCAAAGGTTGATTGATGTTACATACGTCGTTAAGTTGCCCACAAATTTCCGTTTGATTCCTAAATAAGAACTATTAGGAAAATTTTGAATTCTAAATTTACTTTCCCAGTTGACTGTTTGATACTAATTTTTCTTGAAACTAATTAAACCACCCTATTTGATCGCACCCTTTTTGTAATCTTGGGTGAAATTTGTACTGATTTTCATTATTTTAAAAATAGTCTCACTTAAAGGTTGTTTTTTTATTTTTTATTTTTTATCATTCTCGTTCAATTAACACTTCGCAATGTACTGCCTTAATTTCTCAAAAATTATTATTTTTCTCTATAAACTGATATCATAACTACGTCACTAAAATTGTTAAGTTACAGTTTGTGGTTTATGTGGTATTGACATTGGGTTTCAGAAATCTAAAAGCTTGCCTAAGGTAGGATAATGTATTATCAGTTGACAAGAGTTTGTTGTCTATGGTCCCATGAAAACCATAAGATTTGGAATTTAATGTTTTAACTTCCTATAATAAAAGAGGAAGTCGCATTTTACACTAGCCTTTTTTGGCCCACTCAGGTGCAAAGATTTGAGTGGTTTGGTTTACCATACTTCATTGCCTGCCAACCTTTTTGCAGATAATTTGAAGGATTTGCGAAGGTTTTTGAGGCGTGACGATCCACAAACTCGTGATGTGCTTAAGCAAGTCTGTAAATGGAACACTGTATCAAAAGATTTGATGCCTATTATTGAACACTGCCAAGATGATTATAACTTGGTTTTAAATGTAGGTGGGTTTTGATTATTTCTCCATCTTGTTTATTCTTTTTTGGGGGAGGGGGATGTGCCTGATGAGTGTCTTGAGTATGTAACATCCAAATCCAGAGTATGGTATTTTGGAGAGAGAAGTTCAAACTCTAGAGGGAACCTATTGAGGTTGCCACTCAAATGATACTGCCAGTATGTAAATGGATTGAGATTGAAAGAGCAAATAAAATCAAAGCTTGCTATGGATAAATTTGCAACACTGGGTTTGATTTGGAGGAACAAACTCATATTATAGAGCAGGAGTGTTAGATATACATAGAGAAGCATAAGCATATGGATGTTAGATCCATTCCTCCTGGAATGGTAATCCAAAGTTCTAGCAAGATTCCCTGATCAATATAGGGTATATTTTCCAATTGAGCAATGCAAAGTTTGTTCATAGGTTTGCAGGATGTTTCCTATCACTATAGAACCCAGATTAAATATGCCATGCTGTGTTAAAACTAATCTTTCACTCTAATATTCATAATTAAAAATTAAAATAGATAACTGTTAAATAGAATTCAATTCAAACAATGATCACTTGACCAGAATTAAGAACAATCTGCTCGAAAAATTCATAGAACAAAAATTAACTATATCTACAGAACTCTAAATTCAATTCAAACCAGCTCACTGGCCATCTCACGAGGTGATCTATCAAATGTATCCAACTGTTTTTCATTTGCTAGACCAGCATGCACATGGTTCAACTGTTTTAAGACCCTTAAGAGGTAGATGTGATCACACATGGATCTGCTCCACAATTGTCCAAGTAATGGGTTTCTTGAGTACACTAAGCGCTTTGAGCAGGAAGATCATGATCCAAGGCAATAAATGAGCTTTGTTTAAGCAATTGCAGGATTATCATCCCAATCAGCACATTTTGAAGGACCTAGCCCACTTCTGTCTCATTTACTTTTCTCTCTGCCAAGGCATTTTCAGCTTTTATCTTCTCAGGGACAAGATCTACAGACACGTAAATAACATCAGAAACTGCAGAAAAGTTTAGAATATATTGTATTTAACATGGAAAGGTTTCACCAAGAGAAGCATACAAATACCTGAAAGAAAGTCATATCTCCTCGTTTTACAAATGACCGATGCTGAAATGAGAAAGAAGCATTTTAATACAGCTTGAATAAAAATAACGGTATTGACTTGCAAAAAATCTAGCACAGATAAGGGACATTAAACATTTAAAGAGTCTTTGAACCCTCTACAAGCTGAGTGTAGAATCAATTGAAGTAACAAGCAAATTGTCTGAAATTTAGAGGTTGTTTGGGAATAGAGATGGTTTCAACTCATCACATTTCATCCTATCCTATCCCATTTCATTTCATCTCATTTTTTTCCCAAACATCACTCAAACACAAATACTTTTCAATTTCAAATATTTAATTTTTTCATCTAATCATTACCTAATCATTACAGTTTTTCCAAACTTCCAAAACAAAACACAAAAAATAATTCAACTTTGTCAAATCCCAAAACAAAAATTATATTAAAAATTATATTCTAACAATATTTTAATTTTATAATATTTTAATTCAACTTTTTTTCTCTCTTTTTCCAAAATCTAATAAAACACCATAACTCAAATCATTTTACTACTATTCACATATTTTTCATGTCATCTCATTTCCCAAGCATCCCTTAAGCTTTCTAATAAATCAAGGGTAGAAAATGGTTTGTTAATGATTTTTTCATGCAATCGATATTACTGCAGCCACAATAATTTATAATTTATCCCAAAAGAAAGCATAAGTCATGCAGCACAAAGGCCCCTACTTTACTAGATAGAACAAGTAAAATATTAAAAACCATAGGTAGCAGTGCATTGGTGTTGCGTTTCCTTCCATGAATCATGAACCAAAACCGTGAAAATGTGCAACAAAGATCACCACATTCAATGAAAATTATAAAATTTATTTTCAACGCTTCATTGATTTTAAATAATCAAGATCATGAACCCCAGCTATTCAACAAGATCTACGCAACGCAAGCAAAAGGATATCATTAAAAACAACCAACTACTGACGCAAAGCAGATAGCCAAGTGTTAAAAGCTAAAACGAAAGAATTGGCCAAAGTTCATCCAAATCTTAAAAAAGTGTTCTATTTTTTTTTTTAACGAGATCAATGAAAGTGTTTGAGAAAACAAACCAATCAATGACACATTTCTAAGGCAATGCAATTATCGAACAAGAAATACGTTGGTCAATAACAAATTTAGACAGAAAAGACAGTTAGAGACACTACATAGGTGCTTGTAAGCGAGCGATTTTTTACGGTCCCCAACACAACATGAATATGCATCTTAAGTAAATTGTTCAAGGAACTTCTCATGCAAACAATTGAAATAAACCTTCATAAACACAAACACATTTATTTTCTTCATCCAAAAAATAAAAATTGAAAACCCTAGATTTGTGATTAGGTTGAAACCGAGCTGAAATCCGTGAATGATAGAAATAAAAGGATAAAATACCGTAGCTTTGTTGACCACAAAAAGGGCCTCCTGCGTAATGCGCAAATCGGAGTTCTCACTTCGGATAATCGTCTTGATACGATGCATCGAAAACCTATGCGGCTTCACGTCCTGTTTCTCTCCAAATCAAAGTGTTTGTACAAAGATTAAGGTAAGTATGCCTGTTGCATTTTTTTCGAAATGGGAGCTAAAGAGATGTAGCTGAAAAGTAGAGGATTTTCTGCTCCTCTTAAGATGTAGCTTGAATTTGCTCCGTTCAACGAGCTCGTGGGATGGTGGAGGCGCTGGGCAGACGGAGGAGTGCCGCTCGGTGGCACTGAAGAGAGAGACGGCGTCGCCAGGAGGTGTTGGGTTGTGAAAGTAGACGCAGGTTGCGATGGAGCAGGGTTTTCGCGGCATGAATTTGAATGGGATGAAACAAAACATACAATTTTCAAATACGTCTTAGAATCAAAACGTGCGTTGTGATTAAAAAAAAAAAAACAAATACCCAAATGCATCCACGTAGTGTGTGCATTTGAGTGCACCGCTACAGAGGATTTCATATAGAAGGACTCTTTATCTTATATTGGTTCCATTTTTTTTAAAAGCAATCGAAATAGATTCGATTTCGATTTTCTTTTTTTTAACACCGGATCCGGACCGATTCTTAGAAATATATATTTTTATTTTTTTTATATTATATATAATTTTTATATCTAATATATATAATTATATATAAAATAATCTTGTATTATATGCTAAATTACTAATTAAGATAACATTAAATTTTAAAATTATATATAAATAACTATATATTATCATTCTAATCTATAGTATTAGTAGTTATACTAACACAATATCACTATATATTATAATATATCACTATATTATTATATACTATAATATATAACATATTATACATACTCTATATATAATATATCGAAAAAATCAGAAGTATCGGTTTAGGAGTGTAACTAGCACGTAATCAATTTTTCCAATTTCAAGACTGGTATATACTGATTCAGTTTTAAAATATGTCTAACACTGAACTGAACTGGATTGATTATATCCCTAATTTGATGAATGAATTCAGTACTCGTTACATGAATTGTTTGATTAATTAATTCATTTAAAATGAAAGAAGTACATATAATATATTTTTAAAAGAATTACATGAATATTGGAGCTTCCCACCTTTTAGACTCATGTATTTTATAAATCTTAAATATTATATAATATGCTTGTTTAGAAAAAAGAAAAAAAAAAGTGGTCTTGACAAATGGTGGTCATTGTGAATTTTGTGATATCGACAACAAAGAGAAACATCCATTATTTCCCTTTTTTATTTCATAAATAATTTTATGAAAAGGAGATAGTATTTCTAAATAAAATATAAATAATAAGAAAAAAATTATTTTACCTCCTCATTTTGATCGTTTTATTTGACTATTGATCAATTTTTTTTACTTAATGATTAAAAAAATAATTTTTAAATATAATGATATATTTTTTTATTTTTTAAAAATATTTAAATATATTAAAAAAATATTAAATAATATACCCAACTGCAAGAATAGGGCGACATAATAGCCCCACCCAAATAATAATAAGTGCAAGACAAGTAGGTGCATGTCACACCCTTGAATTCTAACAAAATAACACAGAGCGCACCTACCCCTAGACCTCTCACACTTCTCAAAACTCCCAATTTAAGACCTCCAATAACTTCTTCACAAGACAGCAGAGAATCCCCATAGTATCCTGCGCCCTCCGACCTCTCTCCGGCCACCTTAATTTATTCTAAAAAAATATTCTACTGTAAATTAAATTTAAGTGTCATAATAAATTATATTAATTTGTAAATATATTTTTATAAAATTTATTAATTGGCTGATCATGTTTCTGTCGTTTTTTTCCTAAAATGAAGTTGTCGGAAGTTTGACAGGCAAGTGGTATCGACTAATTTCGTTGCGGTGTTTGAATATCAGGTAAGAAGTCAATGAATATATATATATTTATTGAGAATTTGCCCTCACATCGAAGGATATTCTCATTGTTTTCTCAATTGATCTTGACCCCTTCTTAAATTATATAAAAATTTCAATCACTCAAATCTTTTTAGCCAAGTCGCCTTAATTTTTAAATATTGTGAATAGAATTTTTATGAAATGTTAATATATATATATATATATAAATAATTAAATTTATCTCTTTTTATAAATTTGAGTTCGAATCTTAATTCTATATTTTCTCTTATTTAATTAAATATTTTACATATTGAACTCACTTATTGACACACTTATTGACAGATAATATAGTCCTAGATCCATACTTGAACAAAAAAATATTTACATAAATATAAATGATTTAAGAGTAGTGCGCAAGACCAGTTTTGAGAAAAACAATTTTTTTTAATTTATTTTTTTTATATTTTTAAATAATTTTTTTTAAAAAAATTACAATATTATTAAAAAAAATACTTTCTTAATTACTAAATAAAAAAAAAATTATCGGAACCCAAATATATGTGACGTTAGCATTTTTCATGATTAAATTACGGGTTAATTACACTTTACCCGTTCCAACTATCACCAAATTCACAATATGCCTCCGAAACTATTGATTGCATCAAAGTGGACCCTCTTACTTTTATAACGTCCCAATCCCCTCCCTTTCCGTCTACAGTGAGAGTTAAATCAAACGGAAAACTCACCTACGTGCTTCTCACATGCTAATCCTTCAATGCAAAGACAAAATCACCCCTCACTCCATTTGTTTCCATTTCTCCAAACTGAACTTCATATTCGAAAATCCCCAAATCCATAGCCAAAACGACTCGTTTTATTAATGTCAAAAAATGGTTTTGTTTTAAAGTGAACAACGTCTGTCTTGAAGCCATTAGGAGCGATGGAGAAATAAGTTGGGGTCGACTGCAAAGAAGGTGGGCAACGACGAACCCTAACAAAGCTGCCGACCACGGTGTGAGCTGCCGACCACGACGTCGGCGTCCCCTTCGAGCTGTCAGTGACTCCATTGCAGAGGAGTTTTTTTGTAGAGCTCTCATTCAAATTGCTTTCTCCATCGCAGGTACCTCAGTGATTGTTAATATTGATAACAAATCTCCCGCCTTGATGTAGCTCAAGAATACTATAAATGACTGTACGTTGTAAGGTGAAAAAATGATTCGAGTTTATTGTAGCTCAAGAATGCTATAAATGATTGTACATTGTAACTCAACAATGTTCCAATTTAATTACCATGATATTGATTCGATACCATGCTTAGATAATGTTCTAGTTTAGTTTGTTAAGATTATTTTCTCCTTTTGTATAAAGCTACAGTAGTCTGTAAAGAATAATATTGATTCAATTCTATAGAGTAGAAATCTTTTGGCTCATCAACCTCTCTTTTGACTGTTTCCTTTCTACACTCGTAATCCTAACATATTTCAGCAGGTTGTGAAAGATGTCTACTGGTTCATCTAGCACAAGCTGGGGTGGTAAAACACCACTAGATGGCCCATTTTGCCGTTGCAATCTACGAGCATGTCTAAGAGTGTTAACTACGGATGATAACTACAAAAGGAAGTTCTGGAGATGCCCATATTGGACTCTTGGTTGTCAACATGGGGATGAAGACAGGTTTTGTACATTTTTTTATTGGGTAGATGATGACCATTGCTCCACGTGCGGAGATGTGGTTGGCCAGCTACGAGATAGACTCCGGATACGGAGTTGTGAGTTCAAGATTGAGAAATCTGAATTGGAGGCTAACTTAGTGATGGAGAGGGAGCGTAGGGAGCATATCCAAGAATTATGCAATAAGTTGAAGAAAAAATCTACGGAATTGGAGGCTAAGTTAGTGATGGAGAGGGAGCACATGAAACATATCCAACAGTTTTTGTACGAGGAGAAGGAAAAATCTAAATATTTGCACAAGAAATACAATAATTGCACATGGTGTGGTGTCATTGTAATTGTTCTAGTTGTTGCTGTTATCTACATGAAAATGTCTCATTATGCTGATGAAGGTCGTCATTACTTGATGATAGCGTAGGATTGGTTAATATAATTTTTTGGATGTGTATTGACTATGGTTGTTGTTTTGAATTTGATTGTTGTATTGAACATCACTTGTTGTATGTAATTTGGTTATGAGGTGAATTTTGTGGCAACAACTTACTGTGTTGATAATGATTAATAATAATATCACCCTACATATCAAAATCCCTCAATTGGAACAGCAAGTCAATATTGCCAACAAATAATGTCACTCTAATAATATCACCCTACTATAGACCATTACAACAAAAGTTTTCCAATAACAGTAATGTCATTAAGCCCTAACTACACCATTACAATAGCAAGTCAATATTGCCAATTTGGTCGCTTCTGTTTTCTCTTTTTATCTTCGTTCATCCTCTCCACACGTGAAGATGACTCTACATTCTTTCATTTTTGCACTGATACATTAGCCTTGGCAGGAGGCACTTGGGTGTTGGGTGGCAGTTGACCAACTCTGAATTGCATGCCTCCCTTTCCAGGATTGCCCCAAGAACACAGTCTTCCTTGTGCTGGATTGCTTGTATCAACGTCTAAGTCCACAAACACAGGTCTACGTGTACTAGTCTGTGAGTGGTGGCCCCCAAGTCTTGCAGACCGCCTCCTGGGTGGTCGTTTGGCCAACATCTTTACACGACCCACATTGACTTGCAGTTGATTACTTTGGCCTGCCTGCGAAGTCTCTGACAAGGGAGTTTGCACTGTTGGACTTGTTTGCCATGTTGCCTGTGAAAGCGACGAAGGTGGAGCGTTCCCAGTTTGCATAGATTGGGTTGTTGGCTGTAAAGGCTCTGACATTGGAGGTTGTGAAATGACCTAGTACCACATTTAAATATAAATTAACATTCTCAACATTTTCAAGTAATATGTAAATGAATACCATATAGTAAATAAGGAAGAAGTAGCCACTAACTTGTTCATCTGGAAATGAAGGAGCTTGAAATTCTGCTGCAGAAGTGAAGGAGGGTGTGCCTGCGTTCCCACGCGGACATTTTCTTTTGTTGTGACCAACTTGATTACATCTCGAACAGGTCATATGCACACCAATTTTCCTCAACTTGTTTGCTCGTTGTCGATTGTCCTCATTTCTTCTTTGATGTTTCTTTGGCCTCCCGGGTTGTTTCCTAACCTCAGGAGCAGTGGGCTTCTCGTATGTGGTAGTGAGCCACTGATCCTCACTTGACATAGGGTAAATTAAAGGCTCGTATGCTGCCCTCCACATCTCCACACTATAGTAATGATGCACATATCCCTTGGGATCTTGGTTAGAATACACAATACATGTGTATGCATGCGGGCATGGAATACCTGTGATGTCCCATCTCAAACATGAACATATCCTCTTTTTCAAATCAACCACATATTGCCTACCAGCATTGTTAACTTCAAACTGACCACATCCTGCATACGTTGGAGTACAATAGATGGACAAATCATGCATAAGTTCAAGCTTTGCAACTATCCGAGGCATGATTGTATTCTCCCATTTACCAATTGCTTCCCTTTTCAACTAATATCGTCCCATCAGTTTCTTCCGTATGGTCTCCATCATAGTCACAATTGGCTTATCACGTGCTTGCAGAATATACACGTTGAAACATTCACTAAGATTATTCACTACCAAGTCAGATTTTGAAAATGTGTTAAATCATGCTCTAGACCATTGTGATGGGTCTATAAGCTTTAGGTAGTCATATGCAGGTTGACTGAGGGCTTTCAGTTCCTCCATAGCTCTCTCAAAGTCCCAGCTCTCTCAAAGTCCCTCTTTGTGTATGCTGTGACTGCCTGCCACAATTTCTCCTTTAAAGCCACACCCCTGTGGCCAGCATCTCGAAAATTGTCATATAAATGTCTGACACAAATACGGCTGTCATTGTAAGACACCAACTCCTCCATTGCTGGCTTTAAACCCTATAAAAAATATTCAATGAGTGGCTCATTTAATAAGTTTTAGTTAATAGAATATATTGAAATATTTACAAAATTACCTTTTGTCTGTCACTAATAAATGTCCACCCGCCTTCAGGTTGCTGTCCAAGATCGAATATAAGTGTCTCAATAAACCATCCCCAACTATCCTTTAACTCTGCCTCCACAATGGCCATTGCAATTGGGTACACGTTATCATTTGCATCCCTACCAACAGCACATAAGAGCTGCCCCTTAAATGGTCTTTTTAAGAAACAACCGTCCAAACCAATCAATGGTCTACAACCAGCCTTAAAACCCTCTCTACAGGCTACCAATCCTACGTACATCCTTTGAAAAATAGGAGGTAACTCAGGAGCTATTCGTTCCACCCTAACTAACAAACAACTACCTTAGTTCCTTTGTTTCAGGGTCTCACAATAGTCTCATACCTTGGCATATTGTTCTCTATGGCTGCCAAATATGGTAAACTGAGCCTTCGATCGAGCACGATACAACTTCATTTTAGGAACTTCCACTCCCCACTTTCTCTTAATCTCATCAGCAAGTGCTTTGATAGGCACATTAGGTTGGCTTATAAACAGTGGCATCATCTTATCTGCAATCCAAGATGATGTGACAATGAGGTTCTTATAACTCCTACTACAATCATATCTTGGGTTCATAGACTTTATCTGGAAAGTTTGTTGCCCTCTAATCCAAGACTCATAAACCCGGTAAGGACATTTAGGGGTATTGCAGACAACAGTAACCCTATCCCCATCATTCTTTGCATTATCGATTTACCTATATTTAGGTTCAACCTCTTTATTGTCTCTCTAAACTGTGCTGTAGATCCAAACTTCATTCCAATAGATATTTTTGGCTTCTCCAAGTCAACCGCTTGAAACTCGGGGAACTTAAAATCATGATGTCCTTCGTCACCACTATGGACAGGAGATTGAAGGACGTCACTTGGTGTCATATCAGAACAATTACCTGCTAATTGTTAAAGCAAGCACTGTTTAGCAAGTTCTGAAAAATGAACACTAAAATAATAAACAAGAAAATAGAAGAGTATTTTATACCTATGTCATCCTCCTCTGGCCACCTTGGACCACTTCTGTCTTGATTCCTCCCTTCATCCTCCTCATCCTCAGTATCTGAGGAAGGTTGTGGCTCTTTATCATCAACTGTCATTTGAGACTCAACACCTTTACTCCTTGGTTGTGCAGGCTTTGACCTCGATATTCCCACTGTATTGACATCAATGTCATACAACTCATCCTCACTACTCAACACTTCTTTTCAAAATGGATCATTAAGTCCAAGGCGACGTGCTTCTGCTTCCTCCTCATCCTCACTCACATCCTCCTCGACATGATGATCATGCAAAGAAGACTGGTGCACTGTGAAGTTTGAGAATGAGACACAAGATACAAATGAGCCACTTGTTGATCCTGAAGCGCAGCCACCATAGACAGCACATCATGGTCAGATGTACGCAATTTAAGACCATTGTGCATCCCCAAGCTAGGGTGTCTATAGTAGACTAGGTCACCTGGATGGTAACCATACTTGGCCATAATCGTCTGTATCTCAATCTATGATAGCTGATCCTCATCATATGGTTCATGGTACACATCAGTCTTACCCCCCAACATATTCCCCATTCTGCCGCCTATCAATTATCCCACCATGATGGACTTGAAATAACAAATTCCTCGTAGCCATCCTACAAAATATTGTCTATTAAATTAGTCATGGACCGTAGTCAATTATTAGACCAACCATAAAGTAAACTATTAGACCAAACGGATAAATTTGGTCATTTTCCTATGCAAGAGACCACTTCTGTGGTCCCTCTGTCACAACCCGACAATAAAGATAACAACAACACACTCATGTTATTGTGTTCTCAAACTGGGATAACTAACGCCACTCAGCAATGCACTAGCGTCATATTAGGAAGCATACAACATTGGACCCACCTATGTGCAATATTGGAGGGGGACATAATAAAAAACAGTAGACTTTGACATTCCAAATTACTCAGTTTTACACGAAAAATATACAAATTCGATGAAGACAAAGATGGAGTCATTTTGAGATGGACTCACCTCTGTGACACCCACTGCGCGAAGAAGACAGATACCAACTCGATGAAGATGAACGAAAATATTTTATGAAGCCACTAAGATTGGTGCGAAGACGAACGAACACCAATGTGAACAACAATCGATCTATGGTCACTGGTTTCTGAGTTAGGGTTTTCGAATTTTGGATTTAGGGATTTTCGAATATGAAGTTCAGTTTGGGGAAATGGAAACCGATGGAGTGAGGGGTGATTTTGTCTTTGCATTGAAGGATTCGCATGTGAGAAGCACGTGGGTGAGTTTTCCGTTTGATTTAACTCTCATTGTAGACGGAAGGGGGGAATTGGGACGTTATAAAAGTAAGAGGGTCCACTTTGATGCAATCAATAGTTTGGGGGGCACATTGTGAATTTGGTGATAGTTGGAGGGGGCAAAGTGTAATTAACCCTTAAATTACTTTTAGAACCAGCCATGACTTCAAAACAAGAAAAATATATTTTTTTTTCCAAACCCATCAAATAACCCTATATCCCCCTACAAGCTACCTTAATTCTAGACAAAAACAATTACCAACGTCTATGCAGTACATTTTTATGTATTTTTTAAAGTTTTTTTTATATAATTTTTTTTAATAATTTTAAATATTTTAAAAAAATAAAAAATATTATAATATTATTAAAAAATATTTTCTTAATCACAAAATAAAATAAAAAATCATAAAAAATATTTTTTATGATTTTTTATTTTACTTCGTGATTAAAGAAGTATTTTTTAAATATATTTTTTTTTTTACTTTCTGATTAAGAAAATATTTTCTTAATAAAATCTATTAAATAACATTTTCTTTTGTCTCTGGCGTATGTCTGTTGATATACGTGGATGAGTTTTCCGTTTGATTTAATTCTCATTGTAGACGGAATGGGGGGATTGGGACGTTATAAAAGTAAGAGGGTCCACTTTGATGCAATCAATAGTTTCGGGGGCACATTGTGAATTTGGTGATAGTTGGAGGGGGCAAAGTGTAATTAACCCTTAAATTACTTTTAGAACCAGCCATGACTTCAAAACAAGAAAAATATATATATTTTTTTTCCAAACCCATAAAATAACCCTATATCCCCCTACAAGCTACCTTAATTCTAGACAAAAATAATTACCAACGTCTATGCAGTACATTTTTATGTATTTTTTAAAGTTTTTTTTATATAAATTTTTTTAATAATTTTAAATATTTTAAAAAAATAAAAAATATTATAATATTATTAAAAAATATTTTCTTAATCACAAAATAAAATAAAAAATCATAAAAAATATTTTTTATGATTTTTTATTTTACTTCGTGATTAAGAAAATATTTTTTAAATATATATATATTTTTTTTACTTTCTGATTAAGAAAATATTTTCTTAATAAAATCTATTAAATAACATTTTCTTTTGTCTCTGGCGTATGTCTGTTGATATAACCACAACATTTCCCATTAGGTAAATGTATGCAGGAAACTAAATTAGTCATGAACCAGAGAGAGTAATTAAGAAGAAATTTAACAATTGAACTTTTCTACTGTCATTCAATAAATGGATCCAATTGAAATATTAAAAATTGAATTATTCTTAATTAAAATGTTACAAATTTATTTATAAAAGTGGGTGACATGATAGCACGCCACATGGCATACACTTTGTAATCAGAATAGACCAACTTACCAAGTAATGGTCTGAATTTGGTCAGATTTAAAAAGTAATTAACAGTACCCTTGGATCATTGTGTGTGGCCCAAGTATGTCTAGATTTTTGACATGCGTAATGTTATTTGGTCTTGATTTAAACTTTTATGTCGGGAACCTCTCGTAGGCACGCTGTTCAGACTCGTCATTACATAGTAAACCTCGATTTCTTGTATCATACTCTTAAAAGTTTTTATATATGAACTTGATTAAATCGCTCACTTTTCATTAAGAAATATGACTCTAAATAATTGTTTCTATTCATGAAGAGTTAATCTTAAACTTTGAAAGGAATGATATCTCAAGATCAATACCTTCACCACTTAGTCCAACCCCTTGCATTCTTCCTTTCTTTCTTATCCACCCATACCGATGCGCGCCCAGCCTTGTTTTGATTTTCGGCTTCTGTTCTCCACTTTCCAGCCCTCTCTTGCATCCTTATCCCACCTCCTTCCAAGTTATTGTAGCACCCATAGTTGGAGCTTGCAACCATCATATACTAAAAGTAACTCCACAGTAGGTTTATTGAGTTGGAAGATTAAAAACCAATTAGTAAAAGTGTTCTACATTTTCAAGATTTTGCAAATTTTAAGTTGATAGTACTAATACTTGATTGTAGTTGAGTAGATCGTGTGATAATTGATGAGGAAGATTTTGTAGATATTTTGATGTAGATGTGTAAATTTTGGTATGGACTAATTTGATCACGGTTTGAGGTTGAAACTCGGAGGAGGAAATACTTGGGTTTTTGGGTAAGATGTAGAATTTAGGCCTCGTTTATTTTCAGAAAACATCTCATCTCATCATTACAACTTTTCCAAATCCCCACACAAAACAAAATAAATAATTTAATTTTTTCAAATCCCAAAACAAAAATAATATTAAAAAATATATTCTAACAATTATTTATTCAACTTTTTAACTTTAATCTCAACTCATTTTATCTCATCTCATTTCTGAAAACAAACAAGCCCACAAACTTTTAGTTAATAAATTATGCACTTAAGTGAATAACCTATAGGATTAGAGACACCAAAAATATTAGGATTTTTAATTGGGGATTAAAATTTAGGGTTTGGCTTAAGTTTTGCAAATTGAAATGATAATTAAATTTAATACCATAGTGAGGCTTGACTTAAATTAAACTATAAAATAGTTCTATCATGACCCAATTATAACTATTTTAGTTCTAAAATGAACAGCAGCCAAAGTCTCAACGACCCAATTAGATAGGGAATGGGAAGCCGGGGCGCCACTACTATTCTTAGCCGAGGCTCTGCCCATTTACGTTCAACTTGAGTTTAGATGAGGATTATATGCTTAGATATAGTCCAGACTCCACATCATGTACCGATGCAAAGTTCTTGCAATTTAAGAAGAGTAAACATATATTCTCTCTTGCCAAGGGCCTGATGGCATAACACCCAAGACTCCAAAATGGTCTTCTTGTGCTTCATACAAGTTCAGTGGGCCTATTGCTAATCTTCCCTTACAGATTTCATTGAAATGTGATGTATATAATATTGAGTAATTTGAAAGGTAAATACTCCAGTTGCCAACATGTTCTAATCTCTAGCTGCCAACATGTTCTAATCTCTAGCCGAAAGATTCATACGGAACAGCAGGTTATCATCAAATCCATCCTGTGACTGAAAATATAGCTTTCTTGTATAGATCCAGCATTCACATATTTATATATGTGCAATACACAATTGGACAGGTTCATTAATAGTATCCATGTGACAGACTTCTATAAAGGATAGTCAACCAACCAACTTAGCTACTCGGGGGAGAAAGCAACCCATTTATCATCACTCATGGGCAACACGGTGCAGCCTTTAGGAGTTGTCATGTTTGGCATCCGTGGGAAAACATATATCGTTTTACAGGATGAGGACCTCATTCCCACTGGTATCACGAGACTTTCCATATCAAAATCAGTTGAGCAGTTTGAAGATGAAGAAGAATGTGAAGGTAGGCCAGTTTTAGGCATGAATGGGGCAGAAAAGGATGTATCCGGTGCACAGCTATGTAATGAGTCTGATGACAATGAAGCTCTGTCACTCGATGTAACGGTATCGGGTCCAGAAGATACAATGGACGGATAACAGTCGACTTCAGCACTAACTGTTATCAATCAGATGAGAAGGCTTTAGAGACACAAATAACAAACATCATTGATGTTAGTACCAATATGGATGCCAATTTACCAACAGATGAGTAACATGCAAATCTAATGAATCTCGCATGTAAACAATCATGTGCTTGACAAAACCATACTAGCATTAATTAGTGGCAGCGTTTCAAGAGGTAGAATTATTTAATTTTTGTAAATTTTTATTTATTTTATATAAATTAGGTTATAGACATTAATTTTAATTTAAAGACCCCAATTTATGTTCATTTGGATATGGTAGTTTTGCTCATGGGGTTTGCCACAGCAGGCAATTACATTCATCTCAAATGCAATTCCTGAAAATAGCATGAGCCCATCAACTGGATAGAAGGAAAATTTATTAAAATGTAAACCAAATCTGATACAAAGAATGATTTTTTGACAAGGAATTTCAAAAAAGTGCAAACTCGACTTGTCTTTTGCCCGTTCAATACCAGATCTGTGTAATGCGCCCACATCATATGAGCCAGGTAAATAATCTGCTTTTCACTGCTAGGACGTGGCCTCTAGATATTGTTTGCACTCAAGGGTCTGAACCTAAGACCTGGGGGGAGCATACCCCAAACAAAAGCAAGATTCATAATCTCGGGGGGTTTGGGAAATATTTACCTCTATGTTCCTTGGCTTGTCCCTCATTAATAGTGCATAGATTGATACTCCAAGAGGCTTTGGGTCCAACAAACATTTGGTTGTAGGCTAGAAGATGAAAACTCACTTGTTTTCCACCATTGCTGAGCAGGCGAAAATTTCAAAGGGCTGGCATGGTATCTTACAAAATATTATGAACCGTATTCCAAAGGAAAGGCAGGGGTGCATGATTGTACGTAATCCCCATTTTAAATTGTTTTTCCTTCTCCTTTTTCTCTGATGTGGTTAAGTTGACATCAAATCATCATTGATTGATTAATTTCACGTAGGATGTTTGTTTATGAAAATTATAAAACAGAAAGCAGTGCCTACTTCAAGATCTAAATTACTATAACCAGCAGCTTTAAAAGAGATTCAAAACCAGAACACAGGCATTAAAAATAATTTGGAAGAGAGGAAGTCTAAACATTCATGATAAATATAGATTCTTATAATTTATCAAGGTAGTCCAGTTGGACCCAATGTTGACAGTGATAGAAGATTCCTTGGGATGAGATTGCTGGTTTGTGCAGTTGGTAGGAGGGCCCATGATGTATTGGTGGGGATTTTAACATTACTCGGTTTCCGAGTGAAATGTTGGGGGATTCTCGTATCGGTCCAGCCATGGTTGATTTTTTCTGATTTAATCTTTGATATGGGCTTGGTTGATTTACCATTGGCAGGGGGAGATTTCACTTGGTTGAACAGGAGGGCATGGTCTAGGCCTTGGAGGTGAAGATCATTACAAAGTTTCAAATGCCTTTGTGTACAAGATCATCTCGAAGGTGCTTGCCAACAGTTTGAGTGTGGTTATGGAGAAGATCATTACAAAGTTTCAAATGCCTTTGTCCAGGGAAGACAAATACTTACCAACATTCTCATTGCTAATGAATACTTGAAGAGTAGAATTAGAGGCGGTGTTCCAGGCCTCCTTTGCAAATTGGATATGGAGAAGGCTTTTGACCATATCAATTGGAATGTTTTGGTATATATCCTTGGTAGGTATGCTTTTGGGGAGAAATAGTGTAAGTGGATGAAGCATTGCATATCTTCAGCTAGATTTTCAGTCTTGGTTAATGGCACTCCAGCTGTTTTTTTTAACGGCTCCCGGGGACTCAGACAAGGGGATCATTTGTCCCCCTTTCTCTTTGTTTTAGTCATAGATGTGCTGAGTAGAATGCTGAAGGTGGTGGTGGATAGGGGTTTTGTCTCGGGCTTCTCGGTGGGCAGTTCCTCACATGGCAGCATTAATATTTCTCATTTACTCTTTGCGGATGACACTTTGATCCTTTGTGAGCCAAATTCTGATTAGATCCGCCCATTATGGGCACTTTTGCTATGTTTTGAAGCTGTGTCTGGTTTAAAAGTCTATTTGTCTAAATCTGAAATGGTTCCCGTGGGTTTGGTCAATAATTTAGGGGATTTGGCTGATATATTGGGCTGTAAGGTTTCTACTTTGCCTATGAAGTATTTGGGGCCTTCCCTTAGGGGCAGCTTTTAAATCAAAGGCAATTTGGAACGGGGTTCTAGAGAAGATTGAATGTAGATTGGCAGGCTGGAAAATGATCTATTTGTCCAAAGCTGGTAGAATCACCTTAATCAAGAGCACCTTATCTAATATCCCAACCTATTTTCTATCTCTATTTCTTTGCCTGTATAGTGGCTAATAGAACGGAAAGGATATTCCGCTCTTCTTGTAGGGTGGATTGGAGGATGAGTAGAAATTCCACTTGCTTAAGTGGGATAAGATTTGATCTCCTTTATATTTGGGAGGTTTGGGATTAGAAAGCTGAGAACTTTCAACAGAGCACTCTTAGGAAAATGGTTGTGGTGGTATCATGAAGAAGGGGATGCTCTTTGGAAGATTGTTATTAATGCTAGGGGTGACAATATGTGATACAATCCATTAACCCAATACGAATACAACACGATAAAAGCGAGTTAGGATTTAACCTTAACGAGTTTGGGTCAAAACAGATTGACCCGTTAAGACACGATTGCTTAACGGGTCACTCTCGGGTCAACCCGTTATAATCCGTTATGACCCGTTAAGAAAATTAAATTTACCTTTATACCCTTAGACCTAAAGAGCAAGGAAGACGCTCTACTTCTTTCTTCAAGTTCTAAATTTGTTAAGATCTGTGTTTTTAATTTTTTATTATATTTGAAATTATAACATTAATATATTTACATTGTATATTTTGTTTATTATATTTGGGATGTAATTTTAATAATGAATATTATTAGAAATTGTGTGGATCATATTTGTTTGGATTGTAATTTTAAATTTGTAGTTAGTTTTTTATTTATTATAGATGTTATTTATATTTAAATATTTATATAAAATCAATCAAGTCAAACGGATTGTGTCGTGTCTATTCAACCCATTAATGTAAACGGGTTGAAACGGAACGGGTCGTGTCGTGTCAACCTGTTATCTTATTGTGTCATGTTCGGATTAGAAATTTTGATACGAAATCCTTAAAGGGTTGTGTTCGTGTTGACCCATTAAGTATAATGTACATACGTTGACACGACACGAACACGACCCATTAACACGATTTGACATCTCTAATTGATGCCAAATATGGGAGAATTCGGAGTGGTTGGTGCTCAAACGAAGTTAGAGGGACCTACAGAGTGGGAGTGTGTGGAAATTCATTCATAATAGATGGGCGGAGTTCTTCAGAAATTTCAGATTTGAAGTGGGTAGGGATAACCAGTCAGTTTTTGGCATGATTTATGGTGTGGAGACGTGGCCTTGAAGATTGCATTTCCATCCCTCTTTAGAATTGCTTTGGATAAAGCCGCTTTCATGGCTGATTACATGGACAACACTGCTGGTTTTATTTAGTGGTCGGTAAGATTTATTAGAGGTCTTCATGGAAACACACAAGTTGCAGTAATATGAAAA
The DNA here is from genome assembly GCF_001411555.2 of Juglans regia. Taxonomy (NCBI): domain Eukaryota; kingdom Viridiplantae; phylum Streptophyta; class Magnoliopsida; order Fagales; family Juglandaceae; genus Juglans; species Juglans regia. The sequence goes on from NC_049903.1 coordinate 21,553,713, forward strand.
ATGGTCCCTATATGTATGTGTTGGTGTATTTGGCAGGAGCGAAATGATAGAAGCTTTGAAAACCAAGAGAGAACAATGGAGGAGCTTAAACGTTTTTTCTTTAAAACTTTGTTTTCTTGGGTGGGGGCTATTGTTTGTAATGGACTCAATGTTCATGACTTTCTTCTTTCTGTTGTACATTATAGATAGTTATTTCACATGTATACTTCCTGTATACCTGGGCTTTGCCTATTACTATGAATAAAACTTCTTGATTACTTATAAAAAAAAAAAAGATTTATTAGAGATGCCCACGATTTGGGAAGTGGGGACATCACTTATTTTTACAGTTTACTCTATGCTTTAAATTTAAATTTTGGAGGGGACCTTCAATAAAGTGTTATTGGGGAAATAGCTATGGAAGTATCACTTGGAGAGGGAGTCATTGTGGAAGGAAGTTGTTGACTCTAGACACGGAGGTGCTTGGAGTGGTTGGTGTACCAATGTAGTGAATGGTGTGGGTTTGTGGAGATATATTAGGGGGGCTAGCAGTGTTTTGAAAACAATATCCGTTTTGTGGTTGGAAAGGGCACTAGAATCAGGTTTTGGCAGGATGTTTGGTGTGGAGAGCGCTCTTTGGAGAGGGTCTTCCAAGCTCTCTATAGTATTGCAACTAATAGGGAGGCTTCAGTGGCGGATTTGCTTGTGTTTGCCCATGGTTCTCAACAGTGGAATATCCTATTCACTCAGGAAAATCATGACTGAGAATTGTCTACCGTTTCAGAATTTTTCAACTTGATATACTCCTCCGGAAGTATAACGGCACAGGGTGATAGGATACAATGGAGGTCCAGTGGGATATAATGGAGGTCCAGTGGCATCAAGAAGTTCACAATTAAGGCATATTATAAAATACTGGCTTCACAAGGTAATGTTTCTTTCTCGTGGAAAAGCATATGGAGGTCTCACGTACCTTCCAAAGTTGCTTTCTTTGTGTGGACTATGGCTCTTGGGAGTATTCTAACCACGGACAACTTAAGGAAGAGGGGTCTCATTGTGATGGATTGGTGTTATCTGTGCAAAAAAATGGAGAATCAGTAGACCATCTATTATTGCATTGTGAGGTGAAAAGAGAGTTTTGGAATGGGATATTTAGTAGAGTGGATGTTGCTTGGGTTATGCCGTCAAAGGTGGCTGACCCGCTTGCTTGCTGGAAGGGTATCCAAGGTTGTCCCCAGGTGGCAGTAGCATGGAAGATGATCCTATTGTGCATTATGTGGTGTACTTGGATGAAAAGCAATGCGCGGTGCTTCAAAGATAGGGTAACAACAATGGCGGAGCTTCAGAATTTTTTTTACACACTTTACTCCTGTGGTTTTCAGCCATTGTCCTTAATGGAAACAATGTGCATGATTTATTATCTTTAATTTAGCGCTTTTAGAATGTATTTAGGCTTTTTCTTCTGTATACTCCATGTGTACATGAGCTATGCCTATTTTCATTCATATCAATGAAACTTACTTATTACTTATTAAAAAGAAAAAAAATTGGAGGGGAGGTTAGATTAATCTGGAATCAGCATGGTAATAAGAAATTCTTGGTTAGATCTTTCTACAAGGTCTTGGTGTCACATCCTTCAACTGATTGTTTCCCTTGGAAATATATTTGGAGATGCAAAGTGCCTCTCAAGGTGGCGTTCTTTGGGTGGTTGGCTTCTCACAGGAAAATCCTTACTACTGATAAGCTGAGAAAGAGTGGTATCGTTGCAATAGATTGGTACTTTATGTGCAAAAAGTGTGGAGAATCAGCGGATCACCTTCTTCTTCAATGTGATGTGTCGAACGCTTTGTGGGATGAGGTTTTTACTAAGCTTGGCATTGCTTGGGTGATGCCCAATAGTGTGGTGAATCTTTTGGCCTGTTGGAGAGGGATTCAAGGAAATTGTCAAATGGCGGCTTGTTTGGAAGATGGTTCCAATTTATCTTAAGTGGTGTATTTGGAATGAGAGAAATGGTCGCTGTTTCGATAATAGGGGACGCTAGGTGGATGGGATTAGAGCTTTCTTTTTTCATACTTTGTTGCTTTGGGCTTTGGTTATTGTAATGGATGGGATTAGCCCTAATGACTTTTGTGCTGTTTTTCAGCTATAGCATGTAATTAGGTGTTTTTTCTCTTATATACTTCCTGTGTACTTGGACTATGCCTAATTACATGGTTTCAATAAATTTCTTACTTGTAAAAAAAATGAACATAATAGTGGGAACAAATTTGAAATATCCCTCCATCCTAACCCATAAACTTGTTAGTTTGAACACAATTTGGACCATGAATTGTACATTGCAATAAATATTAAATTAGACTGTTAAGAAATTTTGTAGTTTAGCATGGACATTGTAGTAGCACAATTAACACTTTCTTTGAAGACATGATTAAACCGACCGCCTCAATGGTTTCAAAATTCAAGAGTGGAAAAGAAACTATGTGATGCATGGAGATTCGACTCTGGTGATGCATAATTGTTAGATTATATGTTGACAGCGCTGGACTAACTTGAGAAGGTAGATCAACACAAATATGGGAAAAAAGGGTGAAGATTCCTCAAATTGGGTATTATTGCACATGTTATTATTTTAGCCATAACTTTGGTGACAAGTATTGCATAAGACCCAATTTCGGAAAACTCTTTTCGACAAGCACACCATGGTCACCACACTACACCTAGTATTTCACATTTTGACCCCAAAATCAACTAATTCCCTTTCAAATTATCAATTTACGTTGTTTTTTTTCCCTTGTAAAGAAACATTTCATTTGACTTTTAGAGGAGATTTTGATTTTGATTTTAGCCAATTTTTGGCAAAATACGGCCTGGAGATGCATTTGAAAAGAGCCTATGGCCAATTTGAAAAGAACTTCCGAATTGGGGTCTTATAAGTGATTTTTGTCCTTGTAGACAAAGTTATGGCCAATATACTTATACATGCGCAATAATTCCCCAATATGAGGAATCTTCACTATATCTTGCCATATTTGCAATGATCTGCCCACATAAGGTAGTCAATGTAGAATTTGTGCATAAAACCCCAACTTGGAAATCTTTTTTCGGCATGCACGTCGTGTTTACCGTGCTAAGCCTGGTGGTCCACGCTTCGACCCCAAAATTACTTGTTTTCCCCTTCAAATCATCGATTTACGTTGCTTTCTGCCCTTTAAGGAAACATTTCTTTTTGGCTTTTAACAATGATTTTGATTCCAGTTTCAGAATTCTTGTTTTGTTATGCATTTAATTTTTACCAATAATTAGAATTTTTCCTCTTCTGCAAAAATTTTCAAAATTTTGGGTTTCTATACCAATTTGAGCCTGGCTTATGGGCTTTAGAACTTGCTTTAGAACTTGAATTTTGAATTTGATGAACAGAACCTCTTTCAGAGTTTCCAATCTGTTTCTACGTCTGTTTTCAACCTCAATCTTACAGTTTCTATTGATTAAAATACTAGCCACCAAAATAATTCTAGTTCTGTCCGGCATCACTATACTTCAAAATCCTGAGAAGTTTTAGATGACGGGATCAGTATATATTTGGAAAAGATGAAGACAACTGTTACTGGAATTTCTGAGTGTAAAAAGAACAACGGTGCATGTGTTAGTCTATTATGTGCATCAGAAAACACCAAGGCAACATATTTCTGTTTTTATCATAAAAATAAATATATATAAATAGAAAAAAGATCCCCTATTCAAGGAAAGGCTTTATTTTGAACTTCAGCTAATAAAACCTGAAATTATCAGCATCTGCATTAATTATATCTAACTTGTTTGTTTGGTTGTGCAAAAAGCACAAAAATCTAATTCTCAGACCATCCATAAGAATATAATTCTCACTCGATTTCATAAGACTAGGTATTGGAATTTAGCATTATGAATATTACTTGAAAAATCTATATGCAATCTAATACTTCCTAAAACTAGAAACCACTTGCCAGGCTTGGCTGGTATGATATATATATATATATATATATATATCTATATAAGCAATAAAAGGAAAAATGTTAACATCAATCTTTGTAGATAATAGCGTTGGAAGAAAAATACACTTACATTCTTTCATAGTAGTGAAAGCAACCTTTGCCGCACTCATCTCTGCCTGCTTTTTGTTCCTTGTTTCTTGTCCTTTAAAAACCTTTCCATCTATCTCCACTGTCGAAACAAAAATTGGTGCATGAGGTTCACCGGATTTGATTGTATCATAAACAGGTAAACCCAACCCTTCTTTCTGAACAAACTCTTGTAGAAGGTTCTTGTAGAGTCCAGAATCATCCTGAAATATTGACAGAAAATTTTAAAACAAAAAAAGGAAAAAGTAATATAACCCCACCCCCCAAGAGAGAGATTGCAGATGCAGTGCAATACTGATTTAATAAACATAAAAAAAGAAGTGAACTAACAAAAACACAATACAAAAAGAAGTAATATAAAAGGGCAGACGAAGTAGAAGACTAGCCTTTCTAACTCCATCTGGCAACAAAGATGTTAAGGCAAATTTTGCAGCTGCATGTTCAGCATCCTTAATACTGGAAAAGAACTCTGGACTTTCATAGGTCTGTCCATCAATTGTGACCTTACACTTGAAGCGTCTAGCATGAGGAGGGCCCTCACATTCACAAGAGTAGACAGGTAGAATTAGATTTCTCTTTTGAGCATAGTTTTGTAGCTGGTTCTTGTACAAATGTTGCATATCTATGACCCAAGAAAGAAATTGAAAGCTGTAAGTTTATACAATAAATCATCATGAAACAAAGAATAGTATGTTTAAAATATAAGCTCAGTCCTTAAGTGAGACAAACCTATTTAAGAAATATCAGTAACCAGAACCCAAGATACAGTAGCAGATGATTTTTTTTTTATAAAGTTGGGTAAGAGTAGCAGATGATTTTTTTATTAGAAAATCAAAATAATATTTTGCCAAATGAACAGAGGGCACCAGCCAAGTAATTTCTTATAAGTTGAATATTATTTTGGGATTTGAAAAAGTTGAATTGTTTATTATTTTTTGTATGGGAATTTGGGAAAGTTGTAATGATGAGATGAGATGAGATAAGATGGGTTGAGAGTGTTTCTGTATCCAAATGGGGCCTAAATGAGCATCAAGGAGTATACAAGGAACAAGATTATGCAATAGAAGATCTACTGACTCCTTATAAACTTTGCATATGATACACAAGGAATTTTATTTCTGCAACTAAGGTACCTTAGGCTCAGATTTCTGAACCACTAAAATTTTTCTTACCTCTAGATCTATTATCATCATTGACATGTAAGGCAGTGCCATTGACTTGAGGAGTTTGGCATATTTCTTCTATCTTTGGTTGCAATGTGAGCTCGGTAGTGAGTACAACATCCAAATCAGTACTTTCATTTAAAGAACCTGCAGGAATATTTTTTTTATTTTTTTTGAGAACCCCATATTAATGTATGTAAATTGCTCATGCATATAGATTGCAAAATTTGGAACTTCGAGATAAATATATCATAACAAACTAATTCCTATGAAGAAAAAAAAAAAAAAAAAAATCCTAGATAATTGGCAACTAAACTAGCAAACCACATACCAGTAGAGTGCAAGAATGAAACGTTAGCCAAAAGAATGAATCAACTGAGAGTTAGACATAAATTAACCATATGAAAAGTAGCAAATATTATTGATATACACAATTTGTTAAAAAAAACTCTAGGACTTCGAAGACAACAAAAACGACTCATCCTTGGTGATAATATAAAGAACTTGAAAAATAAATTTGATACTCACATTGAGAAGATTTAGGCTGCGTTTGGATATTGAGGTGATCTTAAACAATCTGAGTTGATTTATGAATAATAGTGTTTTGTGGGTCCCATTGAGATGTGCTTGAATATAAATACGTTGATATTTGTGCTTAAATATATGAAGTAGGTTGAGATAAGTTTAGTTTTTTTATAGGAAATTGAAAAAGTAGTGGGGCCCATCAATGATTGATTTGAGATGGATTGAGGTAGGCTTGCCAACCAAACTCAACCTTAGAGTGTGTAAAGGGAGAAGTGCTGAAAATTATATTGACGTTTAAGAACCATAAATGTCATCCCTAAGCATTGGATTCTGAGTTTGGGCGAACTTCAACTAGGGCCCATGGGCCAGATTTGTCTTATTGGATTAAAATTCTAGGATTTAATTTTTATATTTTGTTATTGTTTGATGGAGTGGGTTTTGGGCATTTATTTCACATGGTAGTAAGTGGTTTATGATAGTGGGCTTGCTGTCCAGCCAACTGGAAAGCTTGTGGTGCCAACTTGGTGCCCAAGTAGTTTAAAATCATTGACTTATATAAATTGAATATTTTCCCCACACAAAAGCCAAGTTTTGCGAATATTTCATAGGGCTGCTGACAGCCATAAGTTTCAAAGACTTCCCTTAATTAAATAAGGAAGGTATTAGGTGGTTTGATTACCGGGAGAGTTAGTCTACATACAGTCCTCAAATGGGGACTGGTCATGCAAGCCCATGTAATTATGTTTAAAAAAAATTTTAAAATTACAATAATATCATTTTTAAAATGATACTTTTTCCCCTTTTACCCACATTCATCAATGGGACTGCTAACGCAGTCCCCCACTCAGGACTGCAAATAGAATTTCTCTTACCGGAAATAGGACTTGGGACAGATAGGAAGTTTCACAATCTGTTGGGCAGCAGAACATTGAAATTTCTGAGCATATTAGGCAAGTTTTTCATTCATTAACACATAGTAATGCATAAGGAAAGTTTCTTTTTCTTTATAGCAGAAGTTGACTTGACAGCAAGCTCGCACAGCCAGGAAATTCCCCATTAAGAGGCTGCCAAGATATTTGGATTAATTAGGAAAGAGATTTGACTCTAGAAATCTTCTAGGCACAGAGCTGACAGCCAGCTTTAAAAGCCAGTCAGCCCCTAATGTCGCCCGTCTGAAACCTACTGCCAGTCCCAAAAGTTCCCTTCTGGTGCCAGCTTAGTGCCCAGACTTAATTGCCATTGATGCCAATGGGAAGAATACTAGAAGAGATATCTGCCCATATTTTGACCTTGCTGCACCATAGAACTAATTTAAGAGAGTTTCCTTTAATTTTAAGCAAGAAACCCCCCAAGATGCTGGGCTTCCAAGTCCAAGAAAAGCCCTGAATAAGTTGCTGCCGACTCTCTGGAATTTTGGGAAACCTAATTGTACAAGGAAGACAACACCCAAGGAAAGCCTAGAGGAAATCGGTCAAGACAGGAAATCCAGCACCATCGTCGCTGCTTTGATGGGATGAGACCCTAACCAGATTTTCAGAAACCAAAAAGGGGCTGCCAGCAAAACAAAAGCAGCAGCATGCACATGTGCCACTCCTCTCAATTAGATTTAACCTTAGATAAAAGCTGCTGCCATTTCCTAAAAACGAGAAACACACAAAGCATAAAACCTTCAGCAATAAAACACTAGTTTCTGCTTGTGCTACCAGCCTTCAAGAAATTCCTCGATATCCCTATTTCTGTTCTTAACCCATCTACACTCCCAAGGGAAGCCAAAAGAATTCAGCAGCCAGAAATCAGTGCAGCCACTCCCCTCTATTCACCCAAGTTTTCTGGTTTAAGTGCATAGGAGCCTGCTGCCACTAATCCTCCTCTGTACCGCCCCATTCAAGCGAAGCTCTTGAGTTTAATTGCTAAGAGATTGGAAGGATTCTCCTACAACACTACTGCAACCAAGGTGAGGAATAAACTAGATAAACGTTTCCTTCCTATTCTTTGTGTTATGTGTCGGATTAATGCACTAAATCTGCCTATAGTTCAGCTGTCCAGGTTGAGAATAGAAGAGTTCAATCTTCTGTGATTCACCCTATATTACAGCAACTCTAAAGTAAGTAATTCTCAGAAACTTATACACTCCTTGGGTGAATTACGAGCTATTTGATTACGCCTCTTAAGGAATACTGCTCACTATGTTTCGCAGTATCAAGGGACTGAATTTAGGGTGCTTGATTGCTGCCCTAAGTGTGCTGAAAGCCCTAGGTGAGTGTGCTCTCAATCTCATGAACTTTCTTGCATGGTTCATGTTATAATACTACTAAATTCCTATATGCAGTGAGTCGTGTAGTTACAAATCCATGTAGTCCAAGGAGTCTAAACTTGCTTCTATGAGACATAGCCCGAGTCAAAAGCATGCATTGGAGATCACTATACATGCTACTATACCACCAAAAGCAGGATACACGCAAAACACATGCTGTCAGGAGCATCACAGCAGCATGCCATTAAACCATGATTTCTCATGCTTGACGTGTCTAGATCTAAGGGGCACACCTAAATCACATGTATATCATGCACACTCAGCACGTACCATGTTTTTAAGTGTATATTCATAACTAAAAAAACAGATTTTCTGAAAGGTAAAAATTTAGCATATGGAGCATAAGACTGAACAAAAATTCCTCAAACCAAAATTTCCTGCGTATTTGACATGTTAATATTTGATTTAGCAGCTGTTGTATGATATACACAGCATGAAGAGACCAGAAAATAGAGGTTTTGAAACCCTATGGGATACTCAACATGTGACATGCATAATTCTTTGAAATCTCTAAAGTTTTAAAAGGGGTTGCTGTTAACAACCCCAAATGACTCTAGGAGTCAAATTTGAGCATATTAGCCTCTGCTTTTACCAAAAGTTCATGAATCTCTTATAATACATCAAAAAGAGTTTGCTGAAGTTGGCCAAACAGCATGTCTACCATACACAGCCTACAGTGAATACATGACACAAAGTTAGCTTTTACTCAACTCACTGTCACTAGGTAGACAGCAAGCAACACTATGGAGTATAGGTTCATATCTTAGTCAAAAAGTATGAGTTCTGAGTATGTAACTTAATAGGTGCTTGATTGACATGCTTAGTTGATTCTCAAGGCTGAGGAGATAAGGTAAGAGACATTATTATAACCTATGTGTGCTGTAATTAGTTTATTTTGCATAAAAAAAGTGTTGTTTACCTATTCTATGGAATGGATGCCATGTCATGAAAATCACTCACATATGTTATGATTATTAATTGTCATAAATGGATGCCATATCATGATAACCATATTTATGTACGTTAATACAACACCGTGTATGAATATGACACCATGAACATCATGAAGTAAAAAACCTGAGCCGAATCAAGCTTAAGTACCATTGAAAAAAAGTAAAACAAAAACAAAATTGAAAATCCAATCATATAATCAATTTCCTCATTTACTCAGCATCCAAAAAGACAAATTACAAATTTTATGGAACCTATAGAAACAAAAAAATAGCAATTTTTATAAAGAATTTTACCTGGTGCAGAGGGAAGTGAAGGCTGTGGGAAAGGACCGAAAGATGAGACAATGGAAGCCTGAGCCGGGGGAGGATTAGGGTTAGTGAGGTGGTGGAAGGCAACAGAAGCGGCATCGTTTTGAGCCTCTTTAGATGTTCTACAAGGGTTCTGCGTGTGAAAAGATCCACCATTGACGGTCACAGTGGCCTTGAAGTGAGGGTTGTGGTCGGGGCCATCCTTTGTGGTTGTGTACACCGGTACACTCCATGATTGTTTGTGGCAGAGCTCTTGCAGCCTTGACTTGTACATCTCTCTCCTATTTGTTTATCAGTTCATCCACACAGCCTTCAATTTTAACACACCTAACCACATAGATTAATTAAAAACATTAAAAAAAAAGACTAGGATTGTTCATCCAGATCCAAGTCCAGGAACTTGGGTATACCTGGACCCGAATCCAATTAACAGCCCCAGTTAACTCAGGTTATGACTCTGCCTCGGAATAATCCATCTTTTTGAAACCTAGAATCTGGGTACCCAGGTTGTACCCGAATTTTGTAAAAGCTTTTTTTTATAGGATTCACTTCTCTATTCTTCTCATATATATTTTCCTCTAATCATCGTGCAAGGGAAACATTCATACGTTAAACTTCATTATATCATCGTTCCTCTTCTCATAACTTTCTTTTCTTTCAAAACTAACAATCCCCATTTATACACCATCATGCCTATACTACCAACCACGTCAAACAATTAAAAAGACTAAAATCACAACAAACAATCAAACATGCTGCATCCTTTTTTTTCCCTTGTTTTTGGCTTACACGTCTCTTTCATTTTGGACAAGAGAAATCCTGAACTTAAATGTCATTCAATCCATGGATACAAAGCAGATGGAGGTCTCATGACATGAAAGATCAGTAAGTAGCTAATACGGTCGAGGCCCACAAGAGAACTCACCGTTTCTCTCCTCTCTTTGAAAGATGATATTAATTCATATAATGAGCAATTAAGATATTCACAAAGCATTTGATTCACCCTTTTGTAGCAAATTGTTTCTGGGGAAGTGCTCTCCAACCAATATCCTGCCTGCAAAATCCTCCTGACCAGTTAATTTCATCAATAGCCTGGTAAGCTTGATCCCGTGCCTCTTCAAGATCTCTTCCTTTTGCAGTGACTCCAAGAATGCATCCCCCAACCACAATGAAGTACCCTCCGTGTCTTGCGATATTCCTGCATGGAATATCATAACACATGAACTAACACGTTCTGCTTCTTCTAGGTTTCTGATCATGGTTCCCTTCTCATAGGCCCCAAGTCTTAATGAGGATGAGACTATTACTCTATTTTCACATGAACAGCTCTGAGATTTATAAAAAGAATAACACTCAGATGCATCCACAAAAATAGCAAGTCAGACACTCATCATCCACGACCATGGGAAAGGCCTTTCAAAGTGTTAATGTTAATCTGATAAAATTTCTTGGTAGGAGAGAAGGCAAAAAACATAGAGGGTAAACAAACAAATTTCAAACTAAGTTCTATGAAATTCTGAAATCTCAAACAAATCTCATTGAATGTTTGAGCAGGACACATATATATAGCATTTTGATCAATCTCAATTACTGTAGCATATTTGTCGCACGAATTCACTCTTCAAAAAGGAAAACTGAAGTGGGGAAGGGGTTCATGAAAATCACTGAAAACCTGCATATTTATCTACTGATTTGAAAGCATATTTATCTACTGATTTGTGAATTATTTTCAACATCTAACAGAGAGTGGGTTCCATTTGAATAGGTAATTCAATTTTTTATTTTTTAAGTAAATAGGTAATTCAAATGAAAATTGAAAGCATATTTTCATGAAAATGACTGAACACCCGCATATTTAAGCCTACTGGTGTCTCTTAAAACTTAAAAGAAGTGCTCAATGAGCATTCGGTATGTTCAAAGTTAGACTATCCGAGTTCCTTCAGACCAAACGTTACATGATTTCATTCAGGAAATACGCATAACCCAAAAAAGGAGAAACAAGAACAAAATATTTATCGATGCACACATCTACGTGGTTTCATTTATGTAGGTCCGATTCTAAAGTTAGTCTCATTTCATTCAACCAAAATAGTAAAGGAAGATCCCTATTCAAATATTCTGTGCCGACGAGAGATAAACTGGAGAGAGAAAGTTACCGAAACGTCCGGTGAGAGAGAAACGGTGGCGGAGGCTCGAGATTTCAGAGAGGCTAGGGTTTCGGTCCTTCGGAGAGGGAGAGACAGGTCAGGGTTCTCCGCAGCACAGGCGTCGGGGAACGGCGGCTTAGACTCGAGATCGCAGAGAGGGACCGGGTTTAGGCGCGAGAGAGAGAGAGGAGAGCGAGAGCCAATTTGGGCTTCCCGCCGGGGGGGGTGGGGGGGGGTGTTGTTCCTTCCTTACCTTTTAAGCAAAACAAATTTAAAAACAAATTTAAAAACATCCAAACAAATTTCAAGAGTACAAAATCGTGGTGGAGCATGATATCATTTTTCTAAATAAAATTGTTTAGGCAATTCAGCTGAGTATATTTTATTTTTAAGAAAAAATCTATTTTTCATATATTTTTTCATTATTTCATAATGTGTTATTAGATGATAGATTTATAAATAAAATATAATAAATAACTTTCAATCATCTAATGTTATATCATAAGATAATAAATAAATGATAAAAAAATAGATAATGAATAACATTATTCTATTTTTAAACTACTTTGAACAACTATACGCATATTTCATCCTCTTATATAGTAACATTACTATATATGATGCGAGGGTATGGTGTGGGACGGATTCCTACTTTATGTTACTAATAAATTTTCAAAACGTTCACAAACTCTACTTTATTTTTTTTCTAATGGGAGGATGATATTCCCTAAAATAAAAAAGATAATTCCAACGCAATGAATAAATAAAGATGGGAATTTTTTAGTGGACAAATTAGAAAAACTGAGGTGGAATTGACGTGAAATCCGGAGGGTGTCTTGACAATTTTGATAAATGAACTTGGAGAGAGAGCGAGCACCCAATCTGCCCCCACTTCTTTTCGTTTAAAAAAAAATACATTATATTTATTTGATTTAAAAATTATTTATAAGTATAAAAGTAATTAAAAAGATATTTTTAGATCTAAATTATAAATTTAAATTTTATAAATATGATAATAATTTAAAAAATATATAATTTTTAAATTTCTTAATATATATTTTATGAACAAGTCTAACAAATTGTAATATATATTTATATATACATAATTTGTAAAATATAAATATATATTTATGTTTATATATATATGTATATAATATATATATATATATATATATATATAAATGGGGGTGGGGGAGGGGCGGGGTTGGGCCCTCCCTGCCACCCGCCCCCGCACCTAACAAAGTTTAGATGTCAAATTATTGTTGGACCCCACCTGACAAACCCACGTGAACTTTGGCCGCAAGTGCAGCTTCTGTTATTTGCCTTTTTTTTTTTTTTTTTGCTTGCAGGTTTGGTGCCGTAAATGGGATAAAGGTGTCAGATGAATAATACTATTTAATGGTGGGACCTAATTATTTTACAACTTTCTATAAATATATCTAAACTAATTTTAACATCTAAATTCATTTTAAATGGTCTTACAAAACTCACTCAACAATCAAGATGCTTGGACACTATCTATTGGTATAGAGATAGCTATCACAAGTGAGGAAAGACAAAGGAGACGACTAAAAGAATATACGCAAGAGGTATACTTGAGGGAAGGCAAGGATTAATGGTAGAGAACAGAAAGTATTGTCTAACAAGATGGAACTGTATATGGACTAAATGTCATTGGTAATAATCATACTCGACTTCTACTTTCCTCCTAGTAGGACACATTACATGAGATTTGCATTGAGGAATGTGGCGCCCCCAGCCCCCGCTTGAGATTGGACGGTGACTGAAACATCGAGACATGCAACACAATGCTACATACCCCTCGTACATGACAGATAAGATGCAATGCACCTATGTATATTAGCAGTATGCAATAAATAATACAGCGAAAATTGTAAAGTTCGTATGAAACTAGGCAACATCTAAAGCAATTACCTTAGCATAGTACTTTAAGACTAAGCATAACTCAAACATTGCCTTTAACATAACATTCATATCAAAAGTACCAATGAAAGATATGTTCATTGTCTTCCAAAACATGGGTATCCAACAAAACATTTTTCCCTAAAACAAAGGGACCGATCACAAAAGGGTTTAATTCATTAGAAATCTAAAACATATTTCCTGTCATAGGAAAACGATCCGTCGTCTCTTTTTTTTTTCCTCACAACTAGTCGGGCTTCTTCCTTTTCCCAAAAATCGATCATTGTCCCAATTACTTAATCTCTTCAGCTCGTTAATGAGCTGCAGTGCCTTATAAATGAGTCGGTCGGTGTTTTGTATCCTATCCAACAAGGAGGGCCCAACAAGCTCTCATTGTTCTTCGATACCTCCTCGATGGTCGGGAGTACCATAGTTCTCTTGTGTTTCACCATGGGGCAATCTTTTAAACCTGTCACAACTTCTACCATTCTAGGTGGGGAATGGTAGTAGAAACTACCATAATAAGATCTTAAGAAATCTCAGGAAGTAAACATACAACATACAATGATTAATATAAGCATATACGTGACAAATCATGGAATGCATGCATGAGCATGTACTTGACACATGATGTGACCAAAACTAAACTTATGCACTTGATTTTTTTTAAAAGACATGTAATAGAATCTTTAGACTTTTCAGAAAATATTTTTTATATCATTTTCGTTTTAATCATTTCATATCTTATCTTATCATGTGATTCATATCGTATCGTATCGTATCGCATCATATCATATCATATCATATCATATCATATCATATCATATCACGTGATTCATATTATGTGATCCGTATTATGTGAGCTCATTGCCTTGTTCTTATAATACATGGTGGACACAAAGCGACTCCACTAAGCACTGCATGTTCCTGCTAGTTACCGCACCACCGACGTTCCGTACACCGTGGTGAATACATCTTATTCATAATCATTAGAACAAGACAGTACTTCGTCGAGTTATTTACCATAGTCATGACACCCACTAGCGTTAGGTACTACCTAGCTCCAGAATCATTTTTCAAAAAGGTACATTCGAGGCACGCCGACGGTTCTTTGTTGACCCAAAAGTTACCACTTCATTCTTAAGCACTCCACAATGGACAAAAGAGTTTCACTAAGACATTTTCCCATCCTAACATTTGGGGTGATGATAAAACATTTTCCATTGCTTTTTTTTTAAAAGACCATTTATCCAAATGCATGTGACATGAAACTTAAAACATACTCCTTACACTTGACATGTGACACATGAAATGTCGTGCATGAAATAATCATGTAATACCCGAGTCCTACTACATAAGTCCTTACGTCATTTTATTAATTTTTTAAGTTAAATATTTTGAGATAAATATTTTTTTTATAAGTATATTTTGAGATAAAGATTTTTATTACTTTTAATTTTTAATTATTTTATTTTAAGATGAGTATGTTTTATTTTTAAAATATGATTTATTAAAATAAATCAAGGGTATTATTTTTTAGACTTTGAAATATTTTCTCTTAAGTCATTTAATTTTATTTATTTAGGAAATGACTCAATTAATCTCTACCATTTGATTGGTAGGTGAAAAGTAACCTTGAGGTTGATGGATATCCACCATCCATCTTCCAAGCTTATGTGATAAGTTTTGATTAAAGCAATTAAACCCTTATCCCTTTCACCGTAGGATTCTAAGACAAGCCATTTAGCTCTTGCACCCATAGGCTTCTAAAGCAAGCCATTGAGCTCCTTGCACCCATAAGCTTCCTAAGGAAGCTATTGACTTCTTGTTCCTTTCCTTGCACCCATCGTCTAAGGCAAGTCAAAAAGAGAGGAGAAAAAAATAAAAACTATCATAAGGTATTTTGTTTCTACCCGTTGACCATCACCCAAGAAAAACAAAGAACAAGTTTTCATCCTCTTCCCCATGCTAAAGCCGATCCCCTCTTCTTCGCCTCTCTTCTCATCTTCAAGAAACCAAACTCCTCTCATCATCTTCAAACTTATGACTTCATAGCAAGGTAAGAGTACCCTTAATCCTTTTCCTTTGTATATTTTGAATTTAGCCGTGGTCAATCAAGTGAGTTTTCTTTTGATATTTTTTATGTTTCAGTTTTGGGGTTTTTGATTTTTCTTTGTCGGCCGATTGTTGTATGGTAGTTTCTAGACTGATTTCTCATTTGTTCCTCTAATATCTATTCTAGTTGAGTGGTAACCGAGTAGTAAAATGATAGCCTATATGTGTTATGCTTGTTTTATGTTCCAGCTGTGTGTTTTGCAAGGCAGATTTTGTAGTCATTTCTTGTATTTTCTTGAGTCTAAGCTATGTTTTAATTATGCTGTTATGTGTTAAATTAATGGAGTTGAAGTTTATAATTTTAGATATACTTTCCTCAAGTTTATGGCCTAAGTAAGCCACTAAGAATTTCTAGATTAAACTAGTAAGCTTATTTTAGGAATTTTTAAGTTGCCAAGAGTTGTATCTTTTTAATTATGCTATGTTTTCATAAAATATATGAGGCTTTTATGAGGTTTTCTACAACTTTAGTATTGTTTAATTATGGAGTTGAGATTTTGGTTAAGAGAGGGATGTTTAAGACCATGAATGTACTAAGACTTGCTAGCTGCCCATATACTGCAAAATCTCTTAAATATGTTTTGTTTTAAAGCCTAAATCAGCCCATTTCATCCCTTGCTCAACTTCACCCTTTAATTTAACCAAAGATAAATTTTAATATGAAAAAACATTGAAGAACAACTGACAAAAATCAACCCTCTTGTGGGCATTAGCCTTTTTGTTGGACTTACCTTCCATATGATGTTACAAAGCTATCAAATGCCTTATTTGAATGAAAGTTTCAGACTTGTAGCACTTCTTTATTCCCTTCCATTCTTAAATAAATTCTTACCATCTATATATTCCTAACTTATGATTTCTACCTATCCTTCATATAGAAAACGATGGCCCTTAAAGGGGATAATAAGCAAGTTATGTACTTTTATGAATTCTTTAAATGTCGGAATGAGAATATTAATATTTTGGCTTAGTGCCATGTATGGTGGGTAGTTAAATGGGTTAAGGAAAAACACTTTAATTCCAATTTAGAATTTAAGTGAGCATGTAGAGGTATTGGATGGTAAAGCTTAAAGTGAAATGAATATTGATGTGTTTATTCCATTTCATTGAATATGAGTTTATTTTCAAGATTCAAGGAAACCACTAATAAAGCTCATAGGTAAATAGTTATGACCATACTTCTTACACTAAGTTCTCTTTATGAAAGAATGTATCTGTCTCTCTCATTTCAAATGTTCTTCTAAAGAAAGAGTAAATGTATATAGTATGTACACGCCCTTTCTTGATAGCCCCTATTAAGCACCCTATTAATTATAATTGTGTGTATGTGTGTAAGGTAATGCATGTACGTAGGTTCTAAGTCATGAGATTTCCATACACGCTCTCTTAATAAACTTATTGATTATTCCTATATGTAGTATAACATGAAAATGTATCTTATTTATAAAAATGCATGTGCATCGAAGTAAGAAAGATGATGCAAATGTTTTGATTGCAAAGGAAAGGAAATGAATGTCTCATGCCTTCTGCTTCAAGTGATGCTTTAAATGAGTTTCAAAATGCTCCTATGAACTTGTGCTTTTAAATGATGCGAAGAAAGTGTTTTAAAATGTCCCTATGAACTGATGCTTTAAAGGATGCGAATAAAATGTTTTAAAATGTCCCTATGAACTGATATTTTAAATGACGCGAATGAACGTTTTAAGATGTCCCAAAGAACTGATGTTAAATTGTTCCTATGAGTTGACACTTTATGGATGCCATGAAAATGATGTTTAAGTTCATGCTTTTAAAATGATGTTTTCTTCATGAATGCATTGTTAAATAAAAAGATGATGTTTAAGTTCATACTTTTAAATGACGTTTTCCATGAATGAACTGTTAACTGATGAAAAGGACTGAAATGAATGAAAGAAAGGATTGAATAAATGAAAGAAAGGACTGAATGAATGAATGCCTTATTGTATGAAAATACGTAACGGCCATATGAATGAAAAAGGTACCAAAGGAATGAGCATATTGCAATGCCGGGTAAGTAGTACTGGTAGTGCACCCAGTGTTGCCCCCTGACTGAAAAAGGATTCTCAACCTGTGGCCATGGGCGGAATCCAAGTCTAAAAGAAGACCACTAACCCTAACACACGGGGCGTAATAGTGTGTACTGGCCAAAGAAAGCGAAACATAAAAGCATGGTGATTTCTTAAAATGTTTATACATAAAAGCACAATTATTTCTTAAATATTTATACATGAAAGTATAACTTATTCCTTAAATGGTTTATGCATGAAAGCATTGTCACGATTAGCAAAATGTTTATGTATGCATGTTGTCAAAAGAAAAAGAATAGATGCCTAGTATGTTCACTGCATGGTGTACTACTTATTGAGTATTCTACTCACTTTCGTTTTAAATATTTTAACGTCCAGGTAATGATGAAAAGGTTGGGAAGCAAGGCATTATTGCAGAGAGAGAGAGGAAGACGCTTAGGATCTTCCCTAACAAGAATAATTATGTTTATGGATGATGAGTTATGTTTATGGGTGTTGCTTTTTATGTTGGGACGAAGTCTCCTCTTAACTAGAACAATTATGTTTCTGTGAACGTATAATGGACTTTGAGAGTCTCTTATGGGTGAATGTTTGAATAGAATGTCTATCAAGTGTTCTCTTTATTAAATTAGAAATTTAGAGTGCACGTGTGTCATGTTCATGCCGATCGCATATTACTAGAAAAAGAAAAAAAATAAAAGAAAAGAAAAAGGACATGTATGTACGTCGCGATCCCGACCTTCCTAGGGTGGGGTTGTGACAAATCAAGTGTAACATATTGAAATCATAGCATGATAACATAGGACGCATGAAATATCAAAACAACTTCATGAACATAACTTGGCTGAAACATCAAAGGCATATTAACATGGACAAATTTCACTTTAACATGTTCCAAACTTGAATCATAATAGATAAAAATCATGGCAAAGGTGCGTCAAAACATAAAATCATGACAACATAACATGAATTCGAAACACTTAACCTTGAAATAACTGAATCTTCATGACACATGAAATATCAACACAACCTCAAGTAAAACCAAAACATGTGCATGTGAATCATGGCATTTTCAACATGAATCTGAAACACAACCTTTTTTCATGGTCTTATGCAAAATCACAATAGCACATTCAACCATGTAAAGCATAGAATAACAATAAAAAGTAACAATAACAAGGAAAAGATTTGCACAAATATATACACATATTAACCAAACTAAGTTGAGTGTTTACTTACAAAAATCATTCAAGAAAGCAAGCTGTAACAACTTGTTAGAACAAGAGTTTTGAACCATAATCCATGTGCATGAGTGTGTGAGGTTTCTAGGGTTCATCATCTGTTGTTGGAAATACCTCAAGCTTCCGACTCTAGGATTTTTGAACATGAAAACCCTTCAAGTTCACGTAACCATGAGTAGGTTATGAACATATGAGTAGTGTGTGTTTGGCCAATTGTTTAGAGAATGTAGGTCCTCAAAATTTCGGCTTCTCCCCCCTTGAAAAACGCTAGGTTATTCCAAGATGAAATAACATTAAGATCATGTGTGATCTTTTGAAAATCTCAAGCTCTTTGGAGATTCTATCATCTCCTTGAGTGAGGTGTGAGTAGTGTGAAGAAAAGATAAGAAAATGAGATCCTCACCTTGGATTCCTTTGTGCTTGGTGTCGTGACCCTTCCTTGCATGTAGAGAAGAATGGTTTTCGTGTTTGTTTGGAAATAAAACATGAGAAAGGGAAGAAATCTCTAAGCGGTTGAGTAAGAGAGTGTGGAGAGGATGAGAGCATGTGAAATCCAAAAATGGCAAAAGAGAAAAAGCCCTTGGGCGTGTGGCTCCTCCCCCTTTATATAGAAAACTCCACAAAATCTCATTGGTTGCTAGTGATCTATTGCATGAAGGACAAGTGGCGTGCGATTTTTCCCCTTGACCAAATGTCCATTCATCTTCTTCATCATTGGATTTCTTTAGGAAGGCTAAAAGGCATATGGATGTGGCGTGTAACCCCCCCTTAGCTAAACCTCTTGGTCTTTCAAACCTTTTCTTCTCCTATCTAGGTGTAATGTATCTTTGGACAAAAGAGTAAAACAAACACAGTCTCTTCATTTTCCAAAAAGTGATGTTTGCATGTGTTGGACATGGCATAGGCGTGTGTGTGCGTGTCTCCTTGCCATCCACTTCCTTTCAATTTTTCATGAAAATTTTTCATCTTTTAGTGCTCCTTCCCTAGGTGACCTTTTCGAATACCCAATGCCCTCTTTTGTAACCCTAAAGTGACAAGTGGCGCATGAGTGCGTGTCCTTTAGTGGCTGAACGTCTAGGGTTAGGATAGTCATTTTACGCATGCACAAGTCCCTTCCTCTTCCTTCTAGAAACACTCATATACTAGTGCATGGTTGACAAGTGGCAAAATGTCAGAAAAATCACTTGAGTGGGCATGCGGGTGAGGAAAATCTGAAAATCCCTTTTGTCCTTTGGGCTTCCCTATGCAAATCTCTTGAAATGATCTTTTTTTTTTTTTTTTTTTGTCTTCTCTAGGTGCCACTTCTCATAAAAATCTTCTTGAAACTCAAACAATTGCCAAATGGCATGGGGTGTGCATGTGGGTGAGTTGGCCAAGTGGCCTTTGGCCTTTTATAGGTCATCCCATCATTTATTCTTCTAGAAACCTTATTGCATGAAAGATAAGAGGCAAACCAAAGGGATTGTCACTCGAGTTGGCGCGCACGCCTCCCTTAGCTTCCTAAAACTTGTCTCTCTCCCCCTTAGCCCACTTACACGTCCATATTTGTGGGCCTTGCGTGTATGACAAATGGTACAAGCCTCATGGCTTAGGTGTGTCCTTATGGCTCTTCTAGGTATTTTGGGCTCAAGCCTACATAGTTGGCGGAAGTCTAGGGGTTCGAGTGGCTCTTTCTCTTGGGCTTTAGATGCTAAACTACAAGTCCAAGGCCTTTATCCAACTAGACTTAATCTCATGACCCTAAAATAATATTAAGGCAATGAAAAATAAATACGGACGAATCCTAACTAGGTTCAGGTTATCACAAGGAAGTAGGTCTAACCAAGAGAATTTTGCCTTGAGGACAATCCACATAGAAGTGCATACCAATGGGACAACTCCATGCGACATCGTTTATATCCTATAAATATCCCCCAAGTAAATGTTACTTGACTTTGAGAGATTTTCCTTAAGGATTCTATCTTCCTACTATATAACTTAGGCATTAGAGGTTTTTCCACTAGGGTCACATGGTGTTTTTTCTCCATTATTGCAAGTGGACACTACTGAAGTTTTTTACATTGCCAAACCAACTGGAAATCGCCTCAACAATTGGCATTGTCTATAGGAACGACTTGTTTGCCATACCTACTGCGATCTAGACATAGTTGCAGTAGAAGCACAAATGGCCAACAGAGCAGAACATATGTTCTCAAAAATAGAGGAAAAACTACGTCAAATAACCCTAGCCACGGAAGCGCTCCAGAGGGAGAACGAGGAGTTTAAGCAAGATTTGGAAGCAACAAGAGGACTGCCAAAAGGTGGTTCGAAGGCTTGAGAAATAGGGTCGATCATGAGTTTCAACAAAATAAGCTCACAATTACTCATGTAGTTCATGACCAGTAGAAGGAGGAGGCCAGCTGCCTACCTTATTATCGTGAAGTAACAAGAGGATGAGACCTTGAGGAGTACATGGCTTGATTTAACAAAGAGTGTCTGACAACCAATACTCAAGACGAGAAAATCATATTGGTCGATGTACTCGATGAGGGAGGGTATGGTCCAAGAGTTCTTTCATGTTAGAGCTAACCTGCGAAACACCGATGACCTTGTGAAATTCATGGGGCGAGCTAATGACTTTATTAATGCCAAGATAAACTGAAGGTAGAGGGAGGAGATTAGAAAGGTTGAGAAGAAAGGAAAGAAGGCATCAATGTGAGAAAACGACTGGTGGCCAAAGGAGGATAGAAGGAGAAGCAATGTGCGAGGTGATTGGGGGTGAGAGAACACTTCACACGCTTTCGCTCGAAACGTGAGAACTGTACACACAAGTATGAATGTACAATGTACAAACCAAGGAAAAGCCCCAGAAGAGGGTAGGTGAGGAAAGAAAAACATGCACAAGATCAAGAGATTGCTGCGTCTACCACAAAACACAGAGCCACAACACAAAGGACAATTGTACCCTCAAGAACATAATTAAAGAGATGAGGAGAAGTGAGGAACTATAATGTTTGTCGCCGAACACCGAATGCTGCCAAAATAAAGGACTACAAGCAAAGGGAAAGATCACAAGGAGCACATGTGAGATGAGGTGGAAGCTTGAGGAGATATAAGGAAACAAGGGGAGGAGGCTCCCCACCCAAGCGTAGCTTGACCAGACAGCAAAAGCCCTAATGAGAGATTCGCACCATAACGAAGGACCTCGTTGGCAGAGGCACCATATCAACTACAAGGAAGGTGCATGCCTGATGGGCGAGATACAAAAAGGTGTACACAGTGGGATGAAAATTGCAGTTGGCAAAGGTAGAAGAGACACCTATATCCTTTGGGAGTGTTGACTACAAAGATATGCAATAACCTTGTGATGACGCTCTAGTAATCATGCTGCTTGTGGAAAACTACAACCCTCACAGAATCTTCATCGACAACAAGAGTTCGATAGAGGTCTTATATTGGATGCCTTCAAAAGGATGAGAGTCAAAGAAGAACAATTGTGGCTAGCTCCTACCTTATGAAGAGCTTTATCGACGAGATGGTAAAACCCTTAGGTGTAATAACTTCACTGGTCACCACGGGGGCTAGACCTCTCACCACTACCGTAATAACAAACTTTGTTATGGTATGGGACACCTTATCGTACAACGCCATTATTGGGCACCTAACGCTAAACAAGATAAGGGCAGTCATGTCAACCTACCATTTGAAAATGAAATTCCCAACTAAAGTAGGCTTAGGAGAGGTGTGGGCGAACATATAGTGTCGAGGAAATGTTACGTGTAGGAGTTGAAGAGAGGGGAGAAGCGCGGATAGATCGGTTGAGCCCGAGACAAGAAGGAATTTAAGCAAGGCAAGGCCCTAGAACATTTGGAGCTAGTCACCCTATATCCCGTCTAACCAAAGGTGATAGCAAGGATAGGAACCCATAAGCCCCCGAAACTCAGGGAGCAATTGATGCAGCTCCTTCGAATATATGAAAATCTTCGCATGGAGCCATGAAGACATGTCCGGGATAGACCCGACTATAATTGAGCATTGTCTCTACGTTGACCCCTTGATGAATAAGGTCTGGCAAAAGCAAAGAAGTTTCAACCTTGGGAAATACATAGCCACAGAGATAGAGGTTGATCGCCTGCTCGAAGATGGGTTTATAGGGGAATCGCATTACCCTGAATGTTTGTCAAACGTTGTGTTGGTGTAGAAATCAAACAAGAAGTGACACATGTGCGTAGACTTCACAACCTTGAATAAAGGCTGATGCAAAGATAGTTTCCCATTACCACATATAGATTTCATATTCGGCTCGATTGTTGGACATCATATGCTCAATTTTATGAATGCTTATTTGGAATATAACCAGATCAACCTCTATAAGAGTGAACAAGAAAACACATCATTTATCATAGACAAAGGACTTTATTATTATCGAGTCTTACCGTTGGTCTAAAGAACGTGGGGGTGATGTCTCAACAACTGGTCAATCTCATGTTCAAAAAGCAAACTGGGAATAAGATAAAGGTGTATGTCGTTGACTTGTTGGTCAAGATAAGTTAAAGTAGTCAACACCTTTAGGATCCAAGGGAGGCCTTTACCGTGTTGAGAAAGTATAACATGAAGCTCAACTTGGCAAAATGCACTTTTGGTGTTGAACTATGAATGTTTTTGGGCTTTATGGTTTCCAAAAGAGGGATAGAGACCAGCCCGGAGAAAACTAGAGTGATCATGGAAATGAAGTAATTGAAGAGTCTACATGAGGTGCAAAAGCTTACAACTAAGATAATGATGCTAAATATATTAGTATCAAAGTCAATCGATAAATGCCTTCATTTGTTTCGCATACTTTGAAAGACCCAAAAATGAGACAAAGAGTATAAGTAGTCATTCGAATAGTTGAAAACTTACTTATCAAGTCCACCCCTCCTTAGCCAAACCAAATCTAGCGAAACACTCTACCTCTACCTTCCAATCACACAATCAATACCACATTTGTGAGAGAAGAAGACGAGTCAAAAGCCTATGTACTATGCGAGCAAAGTGTTGAAAGGAGTAGAGACTTGATATCCACAAATCAAATTATTCACCTTTGTGTTGGTGGCCTGTAAACTGAGGCCATATTTTCAGTCACACACCGTAAAGGTATTGATTGAGGCACCATTGGATAAAGCCTTGTGCCAACACGACACCTCAGACCAGGTCGTCAACTGGTTAATTGAGCTTAATAAGTTCAACTTAGACTACCAGCTGAGGAATGCAGTGAATGGATAAGTTTTGTAAACTTCATCCCCAAACTCAACAACTTTCCAGAGGAGCTCCCCAAAGTGCCAAGAAGGAACCCATGATGGGTATACATTGACAGCTCATGAAAGCAAAGGGGGAAGAAGTTAGCTACATCATATTGGCATTCGAAGTAACCAACAATGAGGTAGGATATGAGCACTATTAGAAAGACTCGTTGTGGCACTGAGTCTAGGGGTGAGTGAAGTTCAGCTACATGCGAACTCACAACTAGTGGAGACTCAAGTGGCAGGAAGGTAAGTGGCAAAAAGCGACAAGCTAAAGTAGTACCTATAGCGAGCATGGGAGTGGCGAGATATTTTAGCATTAAGCAAATACCTTGAGAGGAGAATTGGTGGGTGGACAAACTAGCACATATTGGTAGGGGTGGAAGAATGCCCTCCCCCATGGAATGTCATAATGCACGTCTTAGAGACCCAGTCAATTAAGATCGAAGCCTTGGAAGTGATGATAGCTACCCTGGAGTTGGCATAGTCAATTTTGAGGTACCTAATCATAAGGGACTTGCTAGAGGAGCAAAAAGAGGCAAGGAAAGTAAAGTTCAAGGCAACCGTGTTCACGATGGTAGATAGCATGATATATAGGAGGGGGTTCGTACTACCACTCCTAAGATGCGTGTCAAAGGAGGAAGCGTAGTACGTGATGGTGGAGATCCATGAGGGAATATACAATAACCACTATGGGGGCAGAGCCTTAGGCTATGTTTGGGTACTAAACTATTCTCAATACTTTTCAAGTATTCTCGTACTTTTGAAAATACTTCACATGCCAAGCAATTTAAAATACTCTCAATGGGACCCACAAACACACTTCAATCTCTACTCATAACTATTCACAAATATTCTATAATACTTATCACCATTATATATAAATAAAAAATAAAATCACTATAATATTTATCACTATTAAATATAAATAAAAAAAATCACTATAATATATAAATAAAAAATAAAATCACTATAATATTTATCACTATTAAATATAAATAAAAAATAAAATCATTATAATATATAAATAAAAAATAAAATCACTATAATATATAAATAAAAAGTAAAATCACTATAATATATAAATAAAAAGTAAAATCACTATAATATATATAAAAAAAAATCACTATAATATATAAATAAAAAATAAAATCACTATAATATTTATCACTATTAATATATAAATAAAAAATAAAATCACTATAATATATAAATAAAAAATAAAATCACTAAAATATATAAATAAAAAATAAAATCACTATAATATTTATCATTATTATATATATAAATAAAATCATTATAATATTTATCACTATTATATATAAATTAAAAATAAAATCAATATAATATTTATCATTATTATATATAAAAATAAAATAAAATCACTACAATATTTATTAATATAAAAAAATCACTATAAAAAAATCATTATAATATTTATTATTAAAAATAAAATCACTATAATATTTATGGGACTCACACATTTTTCAACTACCTACCCAAAAGTCAACAACTCAACATACTTCACACATCCAAACAACTTAAAATACTCTCAATGAGACCCACAAACTCACTCCAATCTCTACTCATAACTATTCACAAACATTCTCAACACTTCTCAAGTATTCTCACTACCCAAACGCACCCTTAGAGCTAAAACCATTATGAGCAAGGTATTACTGGCCCAATGCGCAGAGGGATATGAAAGAGTTTGTGAGGAAGTGCAAGAAGTATCAAGTGCATGTTAATTTACCTTGAAGCCCAACAGAAGAGCTGATAACCATGTTCGCAAGTTGGTCCTTTGTGAGATTGGGAGTGGATATTATTGGACTCATGCCACTCGAGGAGTGAATTCATTGTTTAGCCATATATAACTTTACAAAGTGGGCAAAGGAAGAGGCATTGAAAATGATTACCATGAATCACATTGTCAAAGTTCTTCTGGAAAATTCATTGTGTGTTGATTCGAGATACCCCATTCCCTTGTCACAAACAATGGCTGCCAATTTGATTGTGACACATATATGGATTGTTGCTCAAAGTTGGGAATCAGGGTTCGTTATTCATTCCCTTTCACTCACAAGCAAATGGCAAGTAGAGGTGGCCAACAAGACCATATTCTACATTATTATGAAGATGGGAAATCACAAGGGATCCTTGAAAGATGAGCTCTTAGAGTACTGTGGGCATATAAGACAACTGATCAAACCCCGACAGGCGAGACACCTTTCACCTTGGCTTTCTGGACCAAGGTGGTCATTCCCGTTGAGATCAACATCCCTAGCTATCATGTGACGTATTTTGGCTAGGAGACAAATGACTGGGGCTTGGAAGGAAGCTATGATTTTAGGAGAAAAACAAAAAAGGCCAAGGTAAGTTTTGTGATGTATCAAGGGGATACTGTGGAGTACTTCAACAAGAAGATGAAGCATAAGGCATTCAAGACAAACACGTAAGTCCTCGCACGGCTTTTACCTAAGCATGTGGCAGGATGGCCATCGAGCCTAACACTCGGGCTCCCACTCTTATAGAATATGAAGCATGCAGTGGGGTAGCCCTTGAGCCTAACACTCAATTTTCAACACCTTACAAAAGAAAAGACGTGTGGCGGAGCAACCCTAAGGTATAACACTCAGGCCCCTGCTCTTTGCAAAAATAAAAGTTTACGATGAGGTAACCCTTAAGATTAGCACATGGGTTGCCACATTGTGACTACCAAGGTGTGCTATAGGGTAGTTCTTGAGTTTAGCACTCTAGCCCCCACCCCTAAACAATGACTTTGTTCGAAAATACTTAATGAACAATAAAATGTTTAGTAATATGATTTCACTTAAAATCAATAATGACATAAAGTTCATTGCTTGGTTACTTAAGCCTCAACGTCATTGTCATTTCTCAAAATAGCATCTCCGCCCGTAGCACCCCTCGTAATCTCTCTCAGCTGGGGTGGAGAAAACATAAAAGCAAATTAAAATGAGCTAAATACTTGGTAAGAATCACACAATGTGGTAAATATAATAAAATTATAGGGTGATGGGAACCAAGATGGGCCTAGTCTTAAAGATCATTTGCAACTTCCAAATGAGTCAAGAGGATCAAGGTGACAATGCAAGGATTGATGCAATCCACTAGGGACGAGTTTAGCAAGAGCCCAACATTCAAGATGGGGCTTGAAGGATGAAAATCCAGTTTTAATTCATTTGATCACCTATGGAAGAGTGCAACGACAAGACTTAAAGGCTTTGGGCTCTTGAAGGGTTTCAACTTATTTAATTCATTTAAAGAGCTTATTTTATTAGCTTAGAATAATTGAGTTTATTATGAGAAGTACTTAAGGGGGCCTATGCAAGGGCATGTTGGGAAAGTTATTATTTTATTGAACTAGGGTTAGGGTTACTGTAGCGCTGTACTGTAGCTGCAGCACTATTCATCCAGGGGCACTTTTGGAAGATGGAGGTTTATTTTGGCTAGGGTTTCATTAGGCTTTGCTTTAAATACTCTATGTAGCCTCATTTTAATTAGTTTATGAAGTTTATGAAATTTGATGAATTTATTCATTGTGAGTTGAGTTTTACTCCTCTTATTCTTAATTGAACTTTTGAACTTATCAAAGGTCAATCACAACCTTTGTGGCGTTCCTCCTTTGTAATATGGGTTCTTGGGACGGGTTCTTCAACGGGTCTAGATTTTAATATAATCTAAATTCTTGAAACGAGTTTTCATCGGGTCTAGGTTCTCCATCCATTGGCTTGATTTTGGCTTTCTTGGGAAGTTTTCAAATTGATTGTGGGTTCAAGGGATTCATTTCCCGCGGGTTCATATCATTTGTATTCAGAGCAAGGTTTCCAATCAGGTCTAATTCTATCTTTTAATTCTAGCATCCTTTATTTTAATTCTAGGGCTTCATTGTTCTAGGGTTGCCAAAAAAAAAAAAAAATAGAAACAAAAAGTAGGCTGCCGAAATTCTTAGGGTTTTGGGTTTGGCTGAAATTTGCATCACCTAGGGTTTCAAAATTCTAGGGTTTCCTGCATCTCTAAGTTTGTCAATTGCTTGGAGTGTCGTTCCATTGATTCTCTTCTACTTCATTGTCCATGCTTGTGTGTTTGAATTCAATTGCTTGGTTTTCACAATTGAATATTGCTGTTTGTGGTTGAATTAGAGAAAAGAAAAGAAAGGAAAAAAGAAAGAAAAGAAAAGAAAAGAAAGAAAAGAAAGAAAGAAAAGAAAAAAAAAGAAAATTCAAAAAAAAAAAAAGAAAAAAGAAGAAGAAGAAAAGAGAAGGTAGCATATTCAAAGTTGCTACATAGTTACAACAAAGAGAAAGAAAGAAATTTGTTGATTGAACCTTATCATCAAAGGGCTGCTGCATACATCACTCAAGTTGGTATCTTGTCTTATTTACTCTTTCATTCGTATAAATTCCTTGATTCTCGTGTCATTTTTATTCATTCCTTGTTTCTTTGATCTAATTACTAGTTGGATAAAACAAGGTTGCCTTGTCTTGATTGAGTTCAATTAGTTCTTAAAGAACTTGAGTGGAAAACTATTGAGGTAAAAGGCAAGAGAGTGTGAGACTATTATCGGGAAAAAGCCATTAAGAGTGAAACACGAGTGGAGTGCCATTATTCGAGTGTAAACACGTAAGGGAGTGTGTAAGGTTTTCTTTTTTACAACTAACATTCTTTTGTGCAGAACTTTATAATGTCTCATCGGAGTAGCTCATCACCAAGGGGGAGAGCAGATAACTCATCCTTTGTGTTGCAAGCCATGCAACAACAGTTTGAGCGGTTGAACTTGGTGTTAGGTGAAGTGAGGGATAGTATGGATAATCAAGAAGCAATGATTAGAAATCTGCAAGGTGAGAGAGATAGGAGGCGACGTGAGCCTAGAATTGAGAATGGGTATAAGAATGGACAGTTTGGTGAGGATGAGGAAGGCTTAACATCTGAAGTTGGATTGGGTGGACATAGAGGAGTTAGGCATGGAAGAGGCCTTAGGGCAAACTCAGGGGGTCGAGATGGAGTAGATAAGAACCTTGGGAGTATCAAAATGAAAATACCATCATTCCAAGGTAGAACTGACCCTGAAATTTATTTAGAGTGGGAGAAAAGAATAGAGCTGGTGT
The DNA here is from genome assembly GCF_001411555.2 of Juglans regia. NCBI lineage: Eukaryota > Viridiplantae > Streptophyta > Magnoliopsida > Fagales > Juglandaceae > Juglans > Juglans regia. The sequence continues at coordinate 21,582,933 of NC_049903.1, forward strand.
TTGATTGTCATAATTACTCTGAGGAGAAGAAGGTGAAGCTGGTTGTAATTGAGTTCACTGATTATGCGATTGTTTGGTGGGATCAATTAGTGACCAATAGGAGGAGAAATCTTGAGAGGCCTGTAGAAACATGGAGAGAGTTGAAAGCTATCATGAGGCGGAGATTTGTACCTAGCCACTACTATAGAGACTTCTACCAAAAATTACAAAATCTTATACAGGGGTCTAGGAGTGTAGATGACTACCATAAGGAGATGAAGGTGGCTATGATTCGGGCTAATGTAGTAGAGGATCGGGAGGCCACGATGACAAGATTTTTGAGGGGGTTGAATAGGGAGATAGTCAATGTAGTTGAGTTGTAACATTATGAGGAGGTAGAGGACATGGTGCACATGGCTATGAAGGTGGAGAGACGGCTAAAAGGAAAGGATACATCAAGGTATACTTCGGTTTCTAGTACTCCTTGGAAACCAAAGTGGGTTAAAAATGATCAAGCTGTAGCAAAGGGGAAGATCGAACCACCAAAGGAAAAATATTTGAGTGAGGCTGAAACCTCAAGAAAAAGAGAGAATGAGTTGAAAAACAATTGTGAGGCCGAGAGTTCAAAAAAAGAGGAGACTGAAAGAAAAATAGAGAGTGAAAAGAACAAAGAGAGTGAGAGGAAAAAAGAGAATGATGCCGAAACATCAAAAGAAGAGAGAGAGAAAAAGAAAATAGAGAGGTGGTTGGGAGTCATGAAAAAAGAGTACAGCCACAAGAGGAAAAAGAAAGAGAGATTGTAGAGAGAAATAGAAAGACAAAAGTAAGTTTTTATGCTAAAACAAGTTTTTATGCTAACGAATTTAACGACTCTTTGCCAAGTGTTGTTGTTTCTTTGTTGCAGGGATATGAGATCGTGATTCCTACCGGTGTGTTTAGTGGATTGCCACCTATTAGGGAGATAGAGTACTACATTGATTTTGTGCCAGGTGCGACAATTCCTAACCAACCTTTCTTGGAAAAACATGAGTTATTGACACACTTGAAAGGACAAGGTAAGTTGTTGACTAGAATGCGTGCTAAGCGGGAGGATTGTATTGAGATTTTTTCTCATGTATTCAAATACACACAAGGTATGAAAAATTTTGTCGTTGATGCTTTAGCAAGAAGGTATGTCCTTGTCTTCATTTTAGATGCAAAATTGTTGAGACTTGAATATGATAAGGAATTACATGCTAATGATGATAACTTTGCTAGTGTGTATGGAATATGTGAGAAAGCATCATTTGGTAAGTTCTATAAACTAGATTGGTACTTGTTTAGAGAGAATAGATTTTGTGTGCCTACTAGTTTTATGCGTAAGCTGCTTGTGTGTGATGAATATGGTGGTTTGTTGGATGACTTTGGTGTAAGGAAGACTTTTGTTGTGTTGTATGAACATTTTTGGGACTATCATTTACCATTCAATGACGTGTTGCATGGATGTTTGTGGAAGTATTATTTTTCATTCATTGATGTGTTGCATGAACATTTATGGGAGTACCATTTGCCATTCAATGATGTATCACATGAACGTTTGTGGAAGCATCATTTGTCATTCATTAACGTCTTGCATGAACATTTGTGGAAGTATTACTTGCCATTCATTGAGTTTGCATATAATTGGAGTGGTCATTTTGGTGTAAGGAAAGATTTAGGTTTGTTTAATGAACGTTTGTGGGAGTATCATTTGCCATTTATTGAATTGTTACATGGACGTTTCCGGGAGTATCATTTGCCATTCATTGAGTTTGCATATTGGAGTGGTTATTTTGGTTCGAGGAAGACTTTAGATGTGATTCATGAACATTTGTGGGAGTATTGTTTACCATTCATTGAGTTTACATATAATTGGAGTGTTCATGCTACTACTAAATTTTCACCATTTGAAATTGTTTATAGACTTGATCCATTTACTCCTTTAGATTTAACACCTTTACCTGTTGATGACAGGAGTAGCTTGGATGGTCTTTTCCAAACTCTTGAACAACTTAATGAAAATGCATATCTAATGGATCTTCCAGGCAACTATCTTGTTTCTACTATTTTCAATGTTACTAACCATTTTCCCTTTAATCCAGGTGGAGATTCGAGGTCGAATCCTTTTGAGGAGAGGGGGAATGATGGGAACCAAGATGTGCCTAGTTTTAAAGATCATTTGCAACTTCCAGATGGGCCAAGAGGATCAAGGTGACAATGCAAGGATTGATGCAATCCACTAGGGACGAGTTTAGCAAGAGCCCAACATTCAAGATGCGGCTTGAAGGATGAAGATCCAGTTTTAATTCATTTAATCACCTATGGAAGAGTGCAACGACAAGACTTAAAGGCTTTGGGCTCTTGAAGAGTTTCAACTTATTTAATTCATTTAAAGATCTTATTTTATTAGTTTAGAATAATTGAGTTTATTATGAGAAGTACTTAAGGGGGCCTATGCAATGGCATGTTGGGAAAGTTATTATTTTATTGAACTAGGGTTAGGGTTACTGTAGCTGAGTTACTGTAGCGCGGTACTGTAGCCGTGGCACTGTTCATCCAGGGGTACTTTTGGAAGATGGGGGTTTATTTTGGCTAGGGTTTCATTAGGCTTTGTTTTAAATACTCTATGTAGCCTCATTTTAATTAGTTTATGAAGTTTATGAAATTTGATAAATTTATTCATTGTGAGTTGAGTTTTTACTCCTCTTGTTCTTAATTGAACTTTTAAACTTATCAAAGGTCAATCACAACTTTTGTGGCGTTCCTCCTTTGTAATCTGGGTTCTTGGGACGAGTTCGTCAACGGGTCTAGATTTTAATATAATCTAGGTTCTTGAAACGAGTTCTCATCGGGTCTAGGTTCTCCATCCATTGGCTTGATTTTGGCTTTCTTGAAAAGTTTTCAAATTGATTGTGGGTCCAAGGGATTCCTTTCCCGCGGGTTCATATCATAGGGTTTAGTTAACATTAACATTATTGAGAAATATTACCTTAGAGCATAAGACATTTACCTTGGAGCATTAAAGAAAAATATACTTTTACCATAATGAATTTTAGAAAACTTTCTTTCCTCATGCTTAAGCATTAATCATCCATTTATTTTAATCACATTCTTTATGGCCTTACACACTGTTAACACCCGCGTATTAGGGTTAGTGACCCTTGCAATGAATGGTTCTTCATGTAGCTAATGGATAAGAATTGACCCTTAGGAATGGGTCATCAATAGGTGCAATGCTAGTGATGCATTCGGCGTTGCAATCTGTCCTAACCTCATGGTATCGTCCTCATCCTCAGATGATTCATTTATATACCTCATCAAATACATAAAGTCATACCATTTTTTTTTCTTTTAACTATACCAATCTCGCATTTCATTCTTTAAAATATATGTTCGTACTATATAATATTTAGTCACATCATCATTCATGCAGACTTTAGAATTATTTTCAATTACCTTCATCATAATTAATGTTCATAAAAATGGGCCGTCAACAAAGACTCATATGTATAGATACTCTCATAAACATTTACTACATAAGTATAGTTGCAAATAGACCTTTTAGTTTAGATAAAGTGATGTGTAGAAGAACATGATCACAGTTACTTATCTCAGTCCTGGAGTTACGTTAACAGTGCATACCCCCAAGCTTTAAACTGTACCTATAATAACTTAAACAATGTCTTAAACATCCTCAATCATCATACTTTACACATAACATGTATGAAGTCTCGGGATGATTTTCTCTCTTTTCCTCGCCTAGTTTACATTGCTCACCTAATACTTTTGCCTTTACTTTACCCAAATCTTTCCTTGCCTAGTTCTTTTCGTGCCTTTTTTAACCTAACTCTTTTATTATTTTTCCTCAATTAAACTTAGGTCCCCTATCCTTACAACACTGCCTTTATGCATATCCATTACACCATCTTTTCTTTATTTCACTACTCTTCCGACCTCTAACCCTAAGTCCAGAAGTCTGTCTACATGTTTTTATGCAAAAGGAGAGAATACATGATTTTAGAAAGAATGCAAGGAAACTTACTAACAATAATGCATGTGATTGTGGGGTTAAGTTACGAAGGTCTTTGTTCCTTTAACTGCATGACTGTAGCAATTTAATATAGGAAATGTATGTCACAACAGCCTTTGTCTTCCTCTATTTTTGGTTAACAAAAGAAAGTGTGAAAAAATGTGATTCATATGTGTGTTAAACACAGAAGAATGCCCACTACCACGACTAAATGAACTTTACTAGAGATTAGTGAACGGCGTATGGATGAGGTCTTAGAAACGTTTGAACAAGGTGACTTCTCACAACTTTCATAGCCTTGTAATGTTGTTCATTCTTGCAAGGTTGAGCCAAGATCCACGAATCTTGGCAACATAATGACAAGTGGGAAAAAGAAGCAGAATGATGTAAAACGGCTGAAAACTTAGAAAGTGGATTGTGAAGGAGAATGAGAGGTATTTATAGGATGTTAAGGACGTTGGATAGAGCATGTTTATACTAGCCTACAACTCTGGGTAAACTTACATTGTCACATAGGAAGGGTACTAGAAATATATGAATTGATCATTAGCATCATAGGCTTGAGTCTTAGAGCATGATAGGTTTAAATTGTTTAGCGAGTGGTAGTTAAGTCAAAATGTGATAGGTTTGGGTTTTGTGTAGGGTTCGAGCATGGTGCGATCGAGAGTTCTGCGTGGCAAGTTGCCGATAGGTAGTCGCGAGGGAGAGTCATCAAGGGAAGGAAGAGAAAGCGAATTAGCAAGAGTGCTTAATCATATTTCGGACCTACTGCAGTAACAACACAAACTCTATGCTCAACATATGGAAATTTAGCAAGTTAATTATCCTAGGGAAGAGCATAGGGGTTGCTCATTCAAGCAATTTTTGGCTTACCGTTAGCCGAGATTTTGTGGTAATGAGGCTTCAATGAGGGCGGAAAGTTGGATCACGAATATTGAAAGGACTTTTGAAGTGAGTGCATACACTGAAAGTCAGAAGGTTTTGTACGCGAGCTATTTGCTCTAAGGTGAAGCCTCACTATGGTGAGGTGCCAAAAGTCAACTCCTTACGATGGAACTGGGAGCCACAAAATGGGAAAGATTTAAAAAGGTATTTGATAATGTTACTTTTCCCTATTATGAAACTGTAGAAGTTGAAGGACTTTGCTAACTTGGTTCAGGGGAGCATGCTCGTGGAGCAGTATTCTACTAAATTTATGGAATTATGGAGGTTTGCCCCACACCTTGTTTCCTAAGAGCATCAGAGTAGAAAGATTTTAGGATGGGCTTCAGAAGTGAATTGGAGCTCAAGTAGTGTGCCTAAAGATTAAGGATTTCCAAGAGCTGGTGCACGTGGCCTCCATAGTTGAGCGAGAACAGTGCATTTCGTTGGTAGTTCTCGTGAGTCTTAAAAGGAGAATGATTATTGGCGAGGGAAGCAATTCGGGTGCCCCTTAGAAGTTTATAACTAGAATAAGAGGACGACCACCAAATACCCGTGAAGCACATATGGGAGGGAGAACACCAGTATGCGGTAGTTGTCATAAGGCTTATGAGGGAGAATGTAGTTAGACCCCAACCTTGTGTTAGCGTCGTAAGCGGGCTAGACACTATGCCAAGGATTGCCCCCTAGGCAATACCAATGTTGCGAGCAGGTCATGATGAAGGATGTGAAAATCACAAACAAATTGTGCAAGTAAGGGTGTACACCTTCACTTTTGGAGAAGTTGATGAAGACGCTCTAGAGACTAAGGAAGCAGGCATCATCACATGTATGTGACTTCAACCTGCGATTGATTAAGTTGCATTCGTAAGAGCGTAGATTAAGTAGTAAGTTAGTTGTTCATTCTAGGGTGAGTTAGATTATTGCACTTTTAAGTGTGTGCACTATTTGAATCGGATGCGTCCCAGTCATTTGTGTTGGCTACATTTGCCAGGATGGCTATCCTGTGAATGGGGTTGATGCGGCAAGGATTCTCGGTAACGTTACCCGATGAAGAAATGGTGATTTGCACTAAGATCATTATAGAATGCTCTTTAGAAATAGATGGAATTATATGGAAGTGGATCTAATAGTATTCGATTTGTTGAGATTTGATGTCATTTTAGGCATGAACTGATTGTTTAGGTACTTTGCAAGTATAGATTGTATGTAGAAGATGGTAACATTCTGTGTGCCTGGAATGGAGGATAGGATTTCTGAGGAAGTAAGTTAAGGTCAATGTCGGGAATGATTACCTCGTTGCAAGCCAAGAAAGAGTTGGCAAGCGGGGTCGAAACCTACTTAGTACATTTTTGTACTTAAAGAGAAGGAACCTATGGAGATAAAGAGTATACCCATAATAAGAGAATTCTCAAAGGTGTTCGGAGAATTACTAGGACTACTCCCTCCTAGAAAAGTCAAGTTCTCAATTGAGTTGGAACCAAGGACAGTTCTAGTGCATAAGGCACACTATAGAATGGCTTCAACCGAGTTGAGAGAATTGAAGAGCCAATTGCAGTAGTAGTTGGCGAAGGGGTTTAACAGACCTAGTATCTCACCTTGAGAAGCACCGGTGTTATTTGTTAAGAAGAAGGATGGAACCCTTATGATGTGTATCGATTATAGAGAACTTAATAAGGTAACCATAAAGAATAGGTATCCGCTACTGAGGATAGACAATTTGTATGATCAACTACAAGGAGTTGCGGTATTCTCTAAGATTGATCTTAGGTGAGGATTTTACCAATTGAGGATTAAGGAAGACGAATACCAAAGACAGCTTTTTGGACAAGGTATGGCCATTTTGAGTTTACGATGACGCCTTTCAGGTTAGCTAATACCCCCAACAACTCTTATGGACATTATAAATAGAGTATTCTGACCATTCCTAGACTTTTTTGTGATAGTATTCATAGATGATATACTAATATATTCAGGAATGTAGAGGACATGATGACCATTTGAGATTAGTATTGGACAACTCAAGGACCATCAAGTTTTTGCCAAACTCAACAAGTGTGAGTTTTGGATAGAGGAAGTGAGATTTTATGGTCATGTGATATCGAAAGGAAGGAGTCACGGTTGACCTAAATAAGATTGAGGCGGTAGTGGGATGGAAATGACCCACCTCAGTGCATGAGGTAAGGGGTTCCTTGGGTTTAGCTGGTTACCATTGGAGGTTCATGGAAGGATTCTCTAGATTGTCAAATCCTCTCATCGAGGTAACCAAGAAGAATGTTAAATCGCCTAGATAGACAAGAGTTAGTGGAGGTTTGAAGAACTAACGAGGAGCATAACCCCGACCCCTGTTTTGCTTTGCCCGAACCTCAGAAACCATTTGTGGGGTTTAGCGACACATCAAAGTAAGGATTAGGTTGTGTCCTAATGCAAAAAGGAATGTTAGTGGCTTCTTAATTTAGGCAATTGAAGGACCACAAGAAGAATTATCCTACCCACGATTTGGAACTAGTAATTGTAGTGTTTATCCTGAACATTTGGCGATACTACCTATATAGTGAAGAGTATGAGGTGTACACGGACCATAATAGTTTGAAACACCTCTTCACCCAAAGGAATCTCAAATGAGGCAACGGAGATGGTTGGAAACCATTAGTGACTATTGATCTAGTCTTCGATACACTAAGTTGCAAGTCAAACTCAAAAGGTGTGGAAGATTCCACGATGGTGGAGTCACTTTTGGAAGGAATGAGACACCTATTACTAAAGGATTTACCATAGGAGGAGATTCTCACCGCCATGCAGCAGTTGAGAACAAGCGAATTTGATGAGTTGCGGCAACATAAGAGAAATGACCCAAAATTACTAGAGATTCATCGAAGAGTTCCTAGAGGTAGGGGACCTGCACATTTCAATTTTGGCAATGATGTAACCTTATTGTATGGATGATGGAAAATAGTTATGACTAATTCAGAAACGTTAGAATGAATACTAGCAAAAACTCATTCCTCGCCATACTCAATACACCTTAGAGGTACAAAGATGTACTGAGATCTTAAGAAAGGATTCTCAGGACATCACCCACTTCATTGAAATATGCACTCTATGTCGTATAGTGATAGTTGAGCATTAAAGACCGGCTAGGAATATATAGCCCCTGTCTATTCCATAATGAAAATAAGAAGACGTCGCCATGGATTTTGTGGTTGGGTTATCTTGAACCCCCAGTGGTAAGGATACCATATGGGTAGTTATAGATCGATTGTCTAAGAGTACCCACTTTTACCGATCAATACTATGGACACTCTGAGCAAACTCACTTGGTTGTATGTAAGAGATATAGTTAGGTTACACAGAGTGCCTGTGACTGTAGTATCAGATTGAGACCCAAGATTTACATCTCATTTTCTAAAAAATGTACTAGCAGTGATAGGCACTAAGCTAAAATCCAGTAGTTTTGCCATCCCCAAACCGACAGGCAGTCGAAAAGGGTCATTCAAATGTTGGAGAACATGCTAAGGGCATGTGTATTGGTTTTAAGGGACCTTGGAAAAGCCACATCTCATTCATCAAGTTTGCATATAATAATAGTTACATGACAACCATCCAAATGGCCCCTTAGGAGGCACTATACAGGAGAAAATGTAGGTCGTGGATATGTTGGGATGAAGTAGGAGAAGCTAGAGTTATTGGACTAGAGATTGTCTTGGAGATGACATAATAAGTCAAACTTATATGAACAAGGTTGGTTGCGGCTCAGAGTAAGCAGAAAAACTATGCTAATGTGAGGAGGAGGGAGTTCACCTTTGAGGAAGGTAACTGGGTGTACGGCTAAAAGGAAACTTAAACCCATGGTATGTTGGACCGTACCAAGTGATGGAAAAAGTAGTCCCAGTAGAGTATCGAGTCGTGTTACCAACGAAACACGAAGGGATTCACGATGAATTCCACATTTTCTTGTTAAGAAAAAGTTTCATGTATCAACAACGTAATTAGTTCGGATTTACTTACACTACAACCGAATCTCACTTATTTGGAAAGACCAATAGGAGTCATAAACTGGAAGGAGTAGGGATTGCAATCTAAAGTTGTACCTTTGGTGAAAGTGCAATGGGGAGATGATGGAAACCTTGGAAAAGTAGTGGGTCATGTGAGAACAATTCTCATATTTATTCGAGCCATAATGAGTGTGTTGTAAGCTCGAGACTAGGGTAAATCAATCAAATCGAGGGTTTGAATAACTAGAAGTAAACCTGTAGTTTACCCATTTGGACCATAACACTTAAAGCCTTCAAACTGGTAACCATTGTGCAAGAGAAAATAATAGCATGAAAGGCAGCTGTACCACCCAAAATAATGTGACAGTTCTTGGAAGAACGATGCGAAGTAGCGAGATTGGAGGTCGAACACTGACAAGCAGAGGAGGAGCGCTGTCGAGACGAAGAGAGTTCTTGAAGGGTAAGAACTCTAATAGCAAAAATGCTAGTCCATGATGGTGAGGTTAAGGGAGAATCCTTACCGAAATTCCTTCTAAGGAGGGGAGGATGTGAGGACAGCATCAGCGAAAGTGGGCAGACCGCCATATAGGAGCAAAAAAGAAAGCGAAGAAGAGAGCCTTTTCTTGTCAAGTGGAAGGCAAAGATGATCTTCCCTCGACATGGTGGAGAACGAGGTAGCAATGGTCTACAGAGTGCAACTAATCCAACGGAAGGATGAGCAAGCACCTAGGTGAGAATGAGGAGTTAAAGATGCTCAAGTTCTAAAAAGCCGCCCAATGTACGAAGGCAAAGAACAACCTTAAGGAGAGTAATGGTCGAGGATAAGACCTGTGTGGATGTACGAGCTTTCTGGGATTACACAGAAACACTCCGAAGGTGGAAGTGTCATACGTAAAAGCCCACACTCCATTTGAAGAGTCACATTCGGAGTGGGTTTGCAAAAGGGATTACAACTTGGCAAAACATTTCTTCTGAAGTCAAAGGTATGTCCAATGTCAAGTGGGAGATTCTCACTCGAAGAGAGACTGAGAATTGGACTTAAGGCAACCCGCAAGGATATGTGAACCATGCCTTGCCAGTCTGTCTCTGTCATCCTACAATGGGACGATCAAGACTAAATGACACCTATTCAAGCTCGCCTGGAGTCAGAAGGACGTTAGAAGGACACCTTAAGAACTCGTGCTATAAAAGACTTAAGATAAAATCCAAAATGTAACTTTTGAGAATGTAAAAAATATGAGAGCAATTGGTTTTAGACTCTTCAAAGAAAGCAAATGACTTCAAAGGAGATAATTGTGAACTGCTACGTGATTGGTGTTACAAGTTTTACGTGCTGGAGAATGGGGTTATTCCTCACCTTGAAGACATGTACAATTATATATATATATATATATATATATTGAGTTTTGTGTAGAGGGTAGTTCCCAGAGGGTGATATCTCACCATGCTTATCTAGAAATTTTTTTACTGAGAGGATGATTCCTCACCATGTTTATAATACGTGTGTTTTTGCTTGAGAGGTTGATTCCTTGCCACGCACTAATACATGCATTCTCTCATTCTTATACATGAAACTATTCATTGAATATTCACGAGCATTTCATTAGCGGTCTTGTCATAACTGTCTAATCTTTCTATGGTTTTTGTATTAGAACCATAGATTTTGATGCAAAAATAGACCTAGGAGTGATAACCAAGGAGGAAAAGGCAACCTAGCCCGAGCAATAGGAGCGTAGACTTCTTTCCTGTTATAGAGCTTGTCCATTTTAAGGGTTGTACTTATAATTACTAGGGAGGCGACAACATGTGTTCAGTCAGCCTCATTTTGGGGATTCGAACCAATTCGCTAGACTTGTGTATAATTATTTAAGGAATGAAGTGACTTGTGAATATTATGAGAATGTACTTATGGTTTTAGACTTTTGGTACTATAATGTTTAGCCTTTAGACTAAACGGTTTACTATTCTACTGCAAATCAGATATATACTTCCTTATATGTACATTTCTTAATGAATATTGCATGCTTAACCCAATTGAACCTTGGGTGTTACTGATTAGCTAACACCCTTGGCACCACGGATCCTCACCAGGTCTTTTACCAAGGGATGGGGTGCCACAATGATGGTGTCGCATACGAGTCCTATGTGTCTGTTAAGGATAGTCTTCATTACCTAGCAATTCCTCATACCGTATCTTTGATTAGATTGCAATCTTACTCATGTGTCATTCATACAAAGATTGTTTTAAGCATTTTTCATAACTTTTCCTATGAAAGAGATTTTTACTTGGATTTCCTCAAAATATTATATCTGAGATTTCTATTAAATTTTTACAAGAATGATGTAGATTGTTTTACTAGGTGTGTGCATGTGTGTGTGTCTCATGATCCCAAGTCAAGATTGGGCATTATCTCGGTGAAACTCTCCTGGTCACTTAGGAACATGTAATCATGGAGTGACATCTCTTGGGTCAACGATGGGCTCGGACGGGAAGGTAAAGCTCTCATACTGTAGTCATTGCCTCTTTGCTAGTGGAGGCTAGAGAACATTGTGATCAAGGAATTGGACGTGAAGCCAGGCGTTGCCTGTGAAAAGGTCCCTCACTTGTTGTTACCCGCGATGTGACGAAAAGAACTAGGATGTGTGCATAATAGTATAAGGAAGAGTGTGGCGCATATGTTAAAAATGAGTGTTTTAAAGATGGATGAGTTGAAGGATCTATGGTCCTCAGAGTGAATTATGGTTAAATGGAGAACCTGAGTTTCTCAGATTTTATGAAATTTTGGATTTATCATTGAACTCGGGATGCTCGGATGGCTTTATTGCTTTAAAATAGTATTACTAATATTTGCTCAGGATTTTCAAGATGGTATTAACTTTGATGCTTGATTTTCAAAATCTTAAAGCTTATGAGTTATGAATATTATATTTTGGTTTCCTTGCCTTGTTCGAATTTTAAAAGTGCACATGTGAGATTTCCTTTTGCTACTTAGGGTGTTGCATTCCCTGACGCTAGTTTTGGTTGCTCAACTCTTTTCCTCGATAAGTAGAGCCTGTTACCCAGTGGTCTCTTGAGTGTTATTTATCTAGCATATTTTAGTCATCTCTCTTATTTTATCACTATTAGTATGGTCCTTACTTATTGAGATTTTTTGAAATCTTACCATGGTGGGCCACTACGATTCTGCCCTTGGGAACAACAGACTTTGTTATAGATGTAGGCGATTAGGATGAATATGAGCATGAAGAACTAGACCAACCCGAGAAATGAGGGGAGGGCTTGTTACCATTTTAGTCAGACTCTTTAGATATATATTTGTTTAAGTTTTAAAGATTTGATGAACAATTTATGGCATGAAATAGTTTAGATAACTTGGAGACTTATGATGGATTTTTATGGATATTTATTAAAGTTTGATGTTCTTAAATTTTTTGGCACTCACATTTATAATTTTGTTCCCTATCCTTCCCTTTTTGCTGTGAAATTTTTTCTGCCCTCGTGTGTTGAGCATACAAACCTCTACACAACGAGGGATGTGACCCGTGTGGGCATCGCGGAAAATATACATTTATAGTTAATTGGAAAATTCTATTTACAATTTCTACTTAGAATTATACGAATAAATCTTTCATTAAATAGAAAAAAATATTATTTTAAAAAAAATATTATTATAATTTAAAAAAATTTTAAAAATAAAATTGATTAAATTTACACCAATAATCTTTAAATAGAAACTATACGCAACATTACTGATTATTATATAACAGTTATATATAAAAGAATCAATCATCGACAGTCATATCACCATTCATTCTTCTTCCATTTCCCATCTTTTAACTTTACGTTGTGATTCTTGACTTTCTCGTAGATTTACCACGTCCAATTTTTTTACAAATGTTCATGACAATATTAAAACATATTTCATTGATATAGGCATTATTGCGTGAAAATATACTATATGCAATCGACTATAAAAATAAGAATAATTTTACTTATTATTTTTACATACTACACATCATATTTATTTTTATTTTTTTATAATAAATATGTGATGTATGAATGATAAGTAAAATAATAAAATTAATTTAATAAAAATAAAATAAAATAAAATATTAATAAAAAATAATTTTAAAATATATAAAATATATAAAATATATGGCATGGAATGGAATGAGAAGTAGCGTACTTCTAAAAACAAATGAATAATGTTTATCATAAAAGCTCATTCAAGTCACAAGAGACACTTACCAATTATCTTCGCTTAGGAATGTGTGCTCCTCGCTTTCTGCTTAGATTCAATTTCATTTGTTTAGAGTTCAAATGTTAGCTTCTACTTAAATCGTACCATTTTTATAAATTACTGATTATGCCCTTTAACTTATGATTTGTTTATAATATTTCCCTTAAGTTTTTGTTATTTGCATTTTTAGTCCCAATACTTTATAAGGTTATGTTTTGACCTTGTTTTCAACCATTTTTATTTAAAGACATTTTCTACTTCTTTTTTATTCTTTATTTTTTTTTCCGTTTCTTACCCATTTTTATGTCTATTTTTATTTAAAAGCATTTTAACCCTTTAAATCCTATAATGCATGAAACTTATCTATTTAGGCTATGTTTGGATTTCAAGATCATCTAAACTAATTTCAAACTAATTATTGATGAGACTAACTAATTTTTCGACTTCACATAAAAAGTTAAGTCCATCTCAATCTACTTCATACATTCAAATACATATCCCAACCTATTTACATTCAAACATATCTCAATGATACCCACAAAATATTACTATTTATAGTTCAATTCAGATTACTAATCAGTTGAGATCACCTCAACATTCAAACGTAACACACTTATTATTATCATTTTTCTCTCATTTTCACCTAATAACACATGACAGGTTACAATTACCCAACCATGACAGAGAGTTACCCATCTTATAATCATTTTAAATCCCATTTCACCCTTCACTACATAGACCCTAATTCATCATAACATATATAAAATATATAACATATATAAAATATACCATTTCATCATTATTTTCTCTGCTTAAAAATTAGTGTCAACAAACTCATGGACTTAATTAGTCATACAAATGATTTTTGTTGTGAAATTATTGCATCTTCCTCCACGAACAAAGACTCGGGACCCGAAAGGGAAACCTCCGATGATTAAGTTAGAAAAGATAATATTGTTGTGGATGATTCAGGTCTCGAGAGAGTTTTCAAAGCATACCTGTCGATGTATTTATAGATGATGAAGGACTCAATATGGAATTTCCCCTCTGAGAGCTGGATTCCAGGGGTTTGATATGGTGACGCCTTGAAGGCTTGATTATAGGGATCTTGCCTCAAATTGCTTGATTCTAGGGATCTGGTATGGTAAAGCCTCTAGATTTCATCATCAACTCAACTTATAACCTTAATGAACTCAAACATTAAGCAATTTAAATATCAATTTTTATATGAGAATTGATATTTGCAATTATAAAGTGCTCAAGCGTCGTGCTCTCATTTTGAAAAAAAAAAAAGTAAATATGAGACGCACATAAAAAAAATTAATTTTTTAATAGTGAACCACACTCTTTTTCAAAAAGAGTGTGCAACGCTTGCACAATTTATGACTGTATCTAGCTAGCATTACTCTTTTTGTATTAATTAAGAGTTTAGAAAAAAAAAAAAAGTTACCTAAATTTGCTAAATTAAGGGCTCCCAATACCTTCTACCTTCTCTTGGAACGAGTTTTAGGTATTTGTATTCGGAAATTTAAATAACGTGTTTGGGTACAAGGGATGCGAGGGTTCTACCTAACACGAAAGGAGATAGACAATTCGTGGAGATGAAGGAAATGCAAAGACGAAGAGCACTCCTATGGTCTTATGAACCAGCAGTAGGAGATACCAAATGCAGCTAGTCCAACATCTGGGTGAGCAGGCACCACGTAAGAATCCGGCTAACATGTCCCAGAGTGATTTAGAGATGAACATGGAAGACGAGTTAGAAAAGTTGTTTCTTGTGAGGATGAGAATGAGGAGTTGAAGGGACTGATGAGCTCGGTCAAATTACAAGCTACACATCCAAGGCGAGAAATGATCACTCGCCAAAGTGGAACTACAGACAACAACTAACAGAATTAGTCATGGGAACTTTTTGGGATAACACGAAAGAGTTCGGAGAAGTGTCACCAACACATGCAGAAGTCCACACTCTATTGGAGAGGTCTCATCCGAAGTGGCTATACTATTAAAGGTGAAGGCTCAACAAGTCGTGTTGTTAGGACCCAGAAGTATACGCCATGTGGAGGATCCTCGTTCAAAGTAGAATTGAGGAGTTGGCAGACCATAGGGTGTGCGGATCATGCCTCGATCACCTGTCTCTGTCATCCTGCGGTATGATAAGATAAGGATGAAATACTCATATCCAAGTATATTTGGAGTTAGTGATACGTCATAAAGGACATTTGACATTCTCCATCTATTTAAAGGACCTAGACGGGGCACAATAACTCACTTTTGAGATTTTATTAGCTAAAGAGTTCAATAAGGTGACAATTGCGAAAATCAAGGAGTAGGAAAGCAACGAGAGGACTTTCGACATAGGAAGACATGTTAGCTTCTAAGACAGTGTTGGGTAATGTGGGATGAATGTTGTGTATGAGAGACATTGCATTAATTTTTTAATCTTCTTCCCTTTTTCTACAAGTATGAATAAATATTTCTAACACTATGTTTTTAGCTATATTTACTTGCAGATTTTTTATGCTTACAATGTTTTAACTGTTTTCTACTTCTAATGTGATATTATGGATGAGAACTCTGGATGCCAGTGTGTGTAAGTGTGTGCATGTAAGTGTTTGTGGAGTCATCGGGAGTTTAGAAACATGGTACGGGACAGAGACTACCTCTGGACCATCCCGCGAAGTGTTACCATGTACATCACACGAGAAGGAGAATGCCTCGTGGGGAGTAGGGTGGAAAAATATCGTATTTGGCCTCACTTGATAGTCAGGACGTGGGATCCCTAGTGTATCATGTGTTGGTGTTTTCGAGCTGGTTGCGGTCTGGTAGAGTAGCATCCTTAGGGCAACAAGTTTCAGTGTATGCCTATGAGCAAGTGTGTGTCAATGAACAAGTGTGTGCATATGAGCAAATGTGTGCCTATGAGCAACGAAGAATGATACTTGACTCGATACTGGTTTTTACAGGTGAGTAACCCTTTGCCATAATAGTACTATTGAGTTTTTCTCTAATTTTTATAAGGCGAGGGCTACGTCCTGTGAGGGTAATTCATTACCATGCTTATATATATGTATGTGTGTGTGTGTGTGTTTTCACCGAAAGGGTGATTCCTCATCAGGTTTTGGGGAATGCTCGTAGCTGCAAGGAGAGAGGGTGACATCTCTCATATACCTACATATTCTTCCAATATTTATATGAAGAGTTTTCATTGCATCTCCAATAATATTATCTTTTATTAACGGTCTTGTCATAACTGCATAACCTATTTATAATTTCGTTCTTGGGACTATAGACCTAGATGAAGTGAAATTAGGAAATGAAGAACTTCACGGGTCTAACTCATCTTATAAAATTAGTTCTAAAAGATATGATTATCCATTCCTTATAAACATGCCCAAAATCTTGTTCAGATGCAATGTGAAATTATTCTTTATAAGGAAGAAGTAATAGGTGAAGCTCCCTTGCCGCGTTATTCTAGCTGCCAGATGGCAGCAGCTTGTGGCCGTCTAGAGTTATGTCATTGTGGTGTTATATCATTAATTTTTTTAAAAAAAAAAGATTACGTATTTTAATTTACATTATTCATTATTATTTTTATTGTTTGATTTTATACATTAGTGAATTTAAAACTTCTTAAAAAATTTATCTTATCAGATTTTCCTATGCTTTTCATTCATTCTACTCAATTACACTTTCGTTTTCTCTCGGATATCATATTAAATATTAGAACTATATCTTTTATTTTTTTAAAGAAAAAAAAATTAATTCTATCTTATTGATAAGAAGCTTAGTGGATTTGAGTCAAACTAAATATATTTTATAAACCTAGGTATAAATGAATAGTTTGTCCACGAAGCATTGAATCTAGTGCAAGTACTGTTTCTCAAGAAAGGTTAAGAATGACTGTCAAAAAAGGAAGAATGTAAAAACCTTCCTAAACAAACAGGAATAATTCCTTTCCAAAAGTAAACTCAAAGGCTTTTATTTTATTTTTTTATTTTTAATTGGAATCGAAAGAGATCTCTATAAATTAAGAGACAAGCATGCATGCTCAATGAATCTTATATCTTGTTCAAAACCTGAGCAAAAACCTTAATTAGTTGTAGCAATCTTCCATGGAAACCAAGTGTTTTGATAAAGAAGACCTCGAACCCTATTGCAAGTGGCAATCTGGAAAAAAGTGTGACATTGTTGTGGTCCATCTTCACGGTATTTTCTCGTATCCCTTAACTGGAGAGCGTGAGAGATGGAAGAAATAGTAAAACTCTAAAAACCAATTAATCAGTACTTAACCTTGTTATTTAGGGCGTCCTTATTCTTTTGATTAGTAATTATTTCCGTTAATCTATGCAGGTTTTTTAGAAGAACAAGTAAAGATCATCATCCCCAAGAGTGATGGCGGGATCTTAACAATTAGTGGAGAAAGGCCTTTGGATGGATACCGTACTAGATGGAAGAAATTTAGAAAAGAGGTCAAACTCTCGAACATTTACCAGGCAAATGCAATCAAAACTAGGTATGAAAAAGGCACTGTTAGGATAACGATGCCCAAGAAATCTTGTTTGGCTGCCAAATTTGATCTGCTTGGGTCAAAGATAAATGTGGAAACCATTATATGGTTTGCTTTGGGAGTCATTATTGCTTGTGGCCTCTGCTACGTAAAAAAAATATTAAATGAATATTTTTAGAGGAAAGGAAGTCTTGTTTGTTGTATTATCACAAACAATATGTAAATGGATGACCTTGTGCAGCAACATATATATGTATTGATAATTATTTGTATTTTATTGCGTTTTGCTCTCAAAATTTAATATTTGTAAGGTAAGTAATCTCTGGGAGTACTGGTAAAAATCTTAAGGCCTAATTTAGATACAGAGATGAGATGAAACATTTCATTTAGGACAGGTTTGGGATAGAAGATAAAACATAAAATTTTCATCTCATCTCATCTCATCATTACACATTTTTCAAATTTCTATACAAAATATAATAAACAATTCAACTTTTTCAAATTTCAATACATATTTTTCAAATTCAAAAATAATAATATTATTAAAACATAATATTTTAAACTTCAAAACAAAATACAAAATTTTCATCTCACTCCCCAAACCCGTCCTTAATTTCAACTAATAATCTCATTATTATTCATAAATTATTTCAATTCATCTCATCTCATATCGCTATTCAAATGGGCCCTTAGACTTGGAGGTATGCTTATTTCAAATCTAAAGTTCAAATCTCTTTGAGTACAAATAATTTTTATGAATTTGTGCATTGCAAGAGTAGTTGAGATGTTGTTCTCAAACACATGGTGCTAATAAAAAAAAATATTATTTGTAAGGTAAGTATTCTTAGAACAATACTCGAAAAATTAAACCCTAAAAAAGTTGTTTTTTATAGTTTTGCCTCCCAACTAAAGATCTCATTCCACCCCTAACGAAAAGAGAGTTCTAGTTCCAATTAGGGCTGTACAGGAACCGCCGGAACCGACCGTGAACCGATCAGACCAACCGCCAGAGCACGGAACCGGCAAAGAACCGGTCGGCGGTCGAGAGAAATTGAAGGAAAACCGATATCGGCGGTTCGGCGTCGGTTTGAACCCCTGGAAAACCGCTGAACCGGCCGATCCGGTCTATTTATATATATTTTTAATATATGTATATAAAACGGTGCCGTTTCACTTATTATAAGTGAAACGGCGCCGTTTTAAAGCTTGAAAGTTAAAAAAAAATTAAAATAGAACGGCACCGTTTGGCTTAAAAGCCAAACGGCGCCGTTTTAAGATGAATTAATAACCCCCCCCAAGCCCCTCTTCTTCTTCCCCGCGTCATCTTCTTCCTCTATACCCTCTGCAACTCTCTTCTTCTTCCATGGCAGCGACGGCGAGATAGTTCTTCACTCTTCCTCAGTTCCTCCTCCTTCACAGAAGACGCCGACGGTGGACCGAAGACCGCGCCGACGCACGTCGAGACCGATATGATCGGTTTTTTATCCCCAAACCATCGGTTTCGGCCGGTTCAACCGACCCATAGCAGACGTCGGTGGTGTCTCAGTTTTGCACCGAAACTGACACCGAACCCATCGGTGTACAGCCCTAGTTCCAATGTCTAATTGGTGCGTGATAAAGGTGCAAATAGATTGGACCAATGATGGATTCTATGATTAGACGAATATTTTTTCCACATCTATTAACAATGCATTGGGGGCATTTTAACTAACTAGAAAAAATGTATAAGAGATAAAAGAATTATTCTATTATCAAATTAGTGTGTAGAGTGTGCATCCAAATTACTTAAATGATAATATTTGATCCTACTACAAAAAAAACGAGCATTTGTGACGGATTAAGTGTGACTAGAATGACTATTTATGGCAAAAACAGATTCGTTTTAATAGGAAATAATCATTTTATAAAAAATAACTGGTTATAAATAAACAGTTTTCTTGTAATGTGATTTGTAAAATTTAAATTTTAAAATTTAGGTTTCAAATCAAATTATACCATATAAATAGTGTATGGTGTAAATGTTGCCTTAGAACAGTAGTACTCAAAGATAAATACTAGAAACCATCAAATATATATGTGCAACAAACCTTCACCCCATTAATCTACAAAACTACCTTTATCACTGTGGAGTTCACATAATTTCCAATATAAATACATAATTGTTTTTCACAACTAACATTTTTACATTATTATACAACATTTTTTACATAATTACATAAGAGACTCTGTACTTCCTAGTCGTTCTTGTCATCAGCCTCCTCCTTTAGTTTGAGATTCACTATTCCTCCATAAAATCTGTAAATGCATTACCAATAAGGGTGGCTCTACAACAACCACTGGGAGCTTCTGTTAGTATATTTTATTATTTTTTTAGATATATTTTTTAACACTTTTAAATATATTTTTTTTAAAATTCACATCATTAAAAAACTTTTTTTAAAAAAACAAAATCCCAATGAAAAGACTAGTATTTTCCTACCGATAAATACTAAAACTACAAGTAGACCATTATATATGGTGAGATTTACATCTCAATATTCAAATTTCATAAATTAGTTATGTGATTGTCATGGATTTTTACAGTACTTTTGAGTTTAAACATATAAAAATGAATAAAATATGCATTTACGTCAAGAAATAAATAGAGTACTTCAAAATTGATCGTAAAAAGCATGCATGGTCATGATAAGTATTGATCGATCAATAAATCAACTCTAAACTTTATCATATTCTTTATTTATAATCACATTCATTTCATAAACTTTATCAATAAACATTCATTTGATAAACCATAACTTCTTTATTTCAGTTCTTTCTTTTTCTTTCAAACCATTTCCCTTTTTCGTTTTACATAACTTTTAGTTTAAGCGACCTGCGATGACCCCTTCACACCGAGCAAGTCATGTAATGGTTCACTCTGACACCCTTCTGTAGTCGTTAACTTCGTATTATGAAACTAAGGCTTCTTGTAAACTTCTTTCGCCCAAGTTTCTTTGTTAACTTCATGTAATGTTCAATTTTTTAAATTTTAAAATAAAAATTATATTCTAACTCTATTTAATTTTATAATTTTTTTGTTCAACATTTTTTCTCTCATTTCTTAAAACTCCATAAAAATCTTAATTCAAACTATTTCACTATTATTCATAAATTATCTCACTATTATTTATAAATTTTTCATCTCATCTGTATAACCGAGAGCCGAAGGCTAGGATCCGAGTAAATTGTTGCAAGTAGAATATTCATAGGACAAAAATATTGAGAGTGAGACAAACTTCCAACAAGAAAAGGAAAGCTGGGTATGTGGAGGATAAAATATCCGGCCTGTTGAAAGCTAGATCTAGCCCATCAAGTCACACTAGATGATAAAATAGAGATGAAAGGAGTATGAGATAATAAGTGATCATTATGTGTAGGAGATATTAGAGGAGGGGGGTTAGAAGAGAGTGGGAAAAGGAAGGGATGCTGACACATGCCAAAGGTTAGATCTCACCTCTGCTGATAGATATGCAAAGGGACCGATCACATTATGACAGCCTGACACACATAATGTGGTTAAGATAAAATCAAGCTAGGGACCAAATGACCAACGTGACTCTCTTCTTCTTTAACCTCTCAAGGGAGACATCTTCTCCAGCAAGAAAATCTCTAGTTTTTTTTTGTATAGTGAGAAATGAGAGACTATGAGAAACTGTAAACAAGTATATTATAGTGGATTCTCCCTCCCCAAACCCCCTTAGACGTAGGTAACATGTCGAACCACGTAAATCTATGTGTCCATTTTTCTTATTGTCTCTGCATTTTTTTTCATTCATCATCATGAACGTACGCATCGACACCGTACAACTGCATCAGAATACTGTCGGGAGCTCCAAACAACACCGATCAAGGCCCAAGTCATTCAATGGGTCGGGAATGACTTTTTCTCATTTCGGCCTGTTGTACGATTTTTTCCTGCATCAACATGGTAGAATGGGTTAGCTAGCCTTAAGTATTTTAACGACCTTTCGGTCGATCTGTAATGACAGGAACTTTTTCATAAAAATTGTGAGGGAGAAAGAATTGACTGTCATGAGGAAGAACTGGGTTGAATCATGTGTGATGTGTTTTGTGCAACTCAAGGCTTTCTTTCATGACAATTGGTAGCTTGGCTTCAAGATGCAACCTGGTGGTGGACTTAGGCTTGTTCATGATGATGTAGCTTTGAGCATTAGAGATGAATAAAGGGTCACATGAGTTTGAGTTAGCTTTGATCTCATCGGCAGCTAGAGGAGGGTAGAGATTAGTGACGATGAGACACAAAGTGGAAAGAGAAACAAAGGGTAATGGCGTGAATTCCAAGAAACACAAAGGTGGCTTCAGTTTGGTCTTGCTTGCTTAATTCATGTTGTTGTTCTCAGTTGCAGATGATTGGAAACAACAACTTGGCTTGGTGTGCTGATACCTGGTCAAGATTGGGTGAAACTCAATACGGATGGTAGTAGTTTGGAAAATCCTGGGCAAGTTGGTGCTAGGGGCATTATTCGTGATAACTGTGGTAGGCTTCGGCTAGCTTTTTCTGTTCATTTAGGTCAAAGCTCTAACAATTTTGCTGAAATGAGGAGTCTGTTGGAGGGGGGGAAGGTGCTATCAAATGGGTATTTCTAGGGTTGAGATTGAGACGGATTCTCAGATTCTTGTTAACTAGATTATTAAAGGTGATTGTAATATTTGGTACCTAGAGGATTACTAGGACATCTTATTTTGTTATTTCTCTTGTATGGAGTACCGAGTTAGCCATGTTTATCGTGAAGGAAATGTTGTAGCTGATTTTCTTTCCAAGAGGGGTGATGAGGGTTTAAATATGGATTGGTCTGAGGACTGTGATATGCCTCGTCAGTTACTTGGTCTTCTTAGAATGGATAGAATTGGTCTTCCTGACCTGCTCATCTCTTAAGTTGTTCCAAGTATGTTTTTGGCTTTTTCCGATATTGATATTTTTACTTGCATTGGGTTTTTTGTTTCTCTTTTTCTTGCATGTTCCTATTCATGTGTTATTTCTGGTTTTGATTTTTTGTGTTCTGAACTTGATGGGAACATTGTATTTTGGTTGGAGTTGTAATGGTTTTTTTGATAACTGGGTTTGTTTCTTTCTTCTTTTTCTTTTAATTGTATCACTCAGGTGTCTGGTTGTAATCACTGTTTTCCTCCGCTACAAGTGAGGTCTATCAATAAAATTGAGATACCGTCTTTTTTTTTTTTTTTTTTTTAAAACTTGGCTTTTTGGTGCGGCACCGATTGTCCAGTGGGCTTTGTATGGAATTCAATTCTCTCATCCAACCTTAGAGATTGGGCCCGGGCCTTATAAATCCCTAGAACCACAAATTATAAACTTTTTTTTATAAGAAAAAAATTAGAAACTAAACATCAAGATACTCTAAAAAAAATTCTTGAGCCTAAATGATATCAAACGAAGCCCCACTTGTAGGATCACCATCAATGGGGCCTTTGAATAATTTCTGGCCCATTAATACAATCCTCGATTAAAACCATTGCTCAAATCCTTAAAAAATTAGGATCCACTTATCCAATACCATTATCTAGTGGCTTTGTATGGAATTCAATTCTCTCATCCGACCTTAGGAGACTAGGCCCGGGCCTTATAAATCCTTAGAACCCCAAATTATAAACTAAACATCAATATCCTCTAAATAAATGCTTGAGCCTAAATAAAATCAAACGAAGCCCAACTTGTACTATCACCATCTTTACACTACATACCGCATATATATTTTTTTTCTATCTTACAAAATATGTGGTGTATAGATAAAAAGTAGAAGAAATCAACTAGGGCTCATTTGGATGTTAGAAGCAGCTCAACTCAGCTCAATTTTAGACTTCATCTAACATCCAAATACACTTTGAGTCTTCAGTTAGACCATTTCAATTTGAGAATTCTTGGGACCCACTGACAAAAGAACCAAAAAAAGTCTGACTTTCTCTTTTTATTTCTCTTTTCCCTCAAAAAGTAATGGGACCCACTGACTTTCTCTCTCGATTTCTCTCTCGATTTCTCTTCAAAAAGTAACTCGTGGGACCCACTGACTTTCACTCTCTCAATTCCTCTCTCTATTTCTTCTTCCCCAATTAGCAGACCAAAAAGGCATTTCAACTCGATGCTCGAGCAACTGAGCGCCCGCTCGAGAGGGAGAAAAATGTCTCCAAGTCGAACTCGAGCGACAGAGAGCTGGCTCAACCAGGAGACAAATGTCTCCAGCGCTGAATCGAGCGAGGCTCTATTTGCTAGTGACTCAAAAAATAAAAAAATCTTTTGCATTACATAAATTTTTTTCCGCTAATTAAATAATATATAAATAAATAATAGAATAAAATGTGGGCATGATACTATTGTAATTTTACTAATAATTATTTTATTTTATTTTTATAAATTTAGAATATGAAAATTCTGTGTTTAAAGAGTTGGGAATATTTTGTTTTTATTTTTTTTGTAATTTTTTTACTTGCATTGAGGAAATTTATGTTTGATTTATGTTATTTATTAAATAAAGGATTTAATAAATTAATTATTCAATTATTACAACAACTTTATAATCATTGGTGGGCCCCATACCTTTTTCAATTTCCCATAAATAGTATTAGACTCATCTTAATATCCAAACACATCTAAACTCATCTTAGATGAGCCCCACATAACTCACTCCACTATCTTAACTCACTACTATTTATAAAGAACCGAGTTCAGCTAAGCTCAACTTAACATCCAAACGCATCCTTAGTCTAAGAATAATAAAATGAAATAAAAA
This sequence comes from Juglans regia, assembly GCF_001411555.2. NCBI lineage: Eukaryota > Viridiplantae > Streptophyta > Magnoliopsida > Fagales > Juglandaceae > Juglans > Juglans regia. Next base: position 21,607,430 of record NC_049903.1, read on the forward strand.
TAAAAATAAGTGTAATGTGTGGTGTATGAGAATAATGAGTAGCAAAGCTCTTTATGACCCATTACTATAATCCTGAAGCTACGTTTGGAACATGGGAGCAACTGAGCTCATATAAGTTGAGTTCAAATTTAAGTCTAGCTCAACATCCAAACACACGACTCCCAAATCATTAAACATCACTCAACTCAAGATCTCTTTACACTTGAGATCCAAAACCATTTTCAACTCAGTACCTCTTTATATGTGGGACCCACAATATTTTTCAACTTTCCATAAATACATTTAAACTCATCTTGTGACTAGAATAATTCCCCAGGGTCAGGCTCGGAGGGTAGCACATGTCAGAGAAGTGAGGATGTTTGGCTGAGGACACATTGTATTAATGAGATGGAGAAAACCATGAAGAGAAGTATAACACCCTTCTTCCCAATAAAGACATTTTAGAATTTTTGGGGAGCCAGTGTATTACTAAACTTGAACTTAAAAACTTTCTTTTTAACAACACGCCAGATACGAAAGATCCTACAAATAAAACTAAATTTAATAAATACTTAAAATCCCAAATAGAGTCTGTGGAAGCACTTATTTAAAAAAAAAAAAAAGTCTCAAGTGCTTATCAGAGTAATTTATTTAAACCTTAAACCATAAAACTAATCATATCATAATCTATCTAGGCCTCTGCCTCGCCTTCCGGGATCAAGTCCTGTCCTGCAGTCTCATCCTCATAAATGTCATCATCTGAAGTGATTTAAAAACATAAAAATATACAAAAATAAGTCGAATACTCAATAAGTAACGCATCATACAATAAACATAGTAAACATAAGGTTTCTTGAAAAATGTGCATACTCATAAATATATACGTAAATAACATGAACATGAACTTATCTTTTACTTATCATAAGCCGATGCCCACTGTTGACCCCTGTGAGTTAGGGTTAGCGAATCTAAGTAGATTTTGATTCCGCCCATGACCGTGGGTTGTAGAATCCATACATAAGGAATACATACTGTGTGCACTACTAGCATGTACTATCTGGCAATGCAATATGCTCATAACATAGGTACCGTTTTCATATCAGAACATAGGCCTTTACATATCTTATCATAATCATACTTGCATACTTGTCATATCATAGATTTCAAAAGAAATCGCATGGATACTTGTCATATCTTTTCATATCCTATCACAAATTTTAAATGAAATCACATTCATTCATAATTTCCGTGATACATGTTTTCTCATATAAAATCATGATTTTTCATAAATACTTTATTGCATAAATCTTCACATAAAATCTTGCATGGTTTTTCATAAAATATTTTAATGTATAACTCTCACATAAAATATAACTTTTCATAAATCTTTTGATGCATAACTCCTTTCATAAAATCATGAATTTTCATAAATAACTTAATGCATAATTCTTCACATAAAATAATAGATTTTCATAATTTTATCATGTCTTGGGTACGTAAAAAGGGACTTCCAATGGAGGGTGTACATGCATAATATTTTTATAAAAGCCAAGTAGTTTACCGTATATACGTGTAAAGGTATGATCATGCTACTTACCTTGCAGTGCTAATCCATTATTTTTGGCGCGTAATCAATTGCCTATAAAAATAAACACATAATTTGCATAAATTTCTAATTAGACATGTAATTTTATTTAAAATCTAAACTACTAAAATATCCTATATTTTCTAAACCTAAAATCTTCTAAACACTAAATTATTCTCAACTATTAATCTTTTAACAACTAGGGGGATTTTTGTAATTTAACAAACCCACCTAAAATTCTCATTTCACGCATTCGGGAATCTCTCGCATGGGGTTAAGGCCCAAGGGCCCATTATAGTTTAAAAAAATGGGGCAAGGAATTAGAGATTTAGGGATTACGCAACATGGCTCAAAAGGGCATACATGTAATTACAAAATTATTTGAGGGGCCTTTTGGGAAAGTCTGATATAAAACACCAAAAAAAAAAAAAAAAGAGGAGAAAAGCAACTTAGGGGATAGGACTAGCTTGTGCAGTGCTTACCGAGAGAGAGGCTGAGTGAGACAAAGGGTTGTGGTGGCTGGCCGAGTTTCACAGTGGCTAGGGGTGGTCGGCGTCGTGCTGGGCTTCTATGGCCAGTGGTGCGGCACAAGAGAGAGAATGAGTGAGAGACAAAGAGAGTAAGCCATGAGAGTGAGAGAGACCACACGAGATACTCACTAGGAGGGTAGCAACGCGGCGGCAATAAGGTGTTTGGGCAGTGGCAGGTGGTGGAGACTTGTCCTTCGGCGTTGTCTGCTTTCAGTAGTGTTGTTTGTGGCTGCAGCAACGTGTGGGGCGGTGGTGGTAGGACCTCATGTGTTGTGGCCCATGGCCAAGCCATTAGCCATGTGGAGACAAGGCTAGATAGTCCCAAAACAGCCTCATGGGCATGTCAGCCACATGCCAATAGCCATGCCCATGGCCCATGGCCCATGGCCCATGCCATGGGCCAGCCTAGCCCACTCATGGGCTCATGCATGTCATGGGTCAACTTGGCCCATATCAACTATGTTATTTTTCATTATTTATTTTTATTTAATTATTTATTTTCCAAGGGACCTAATGGGAGTTTCCAAGTTGTTATACTTATAAATAGGACCCTTAGGCTTTGCATTTACATCTTTTGGCAAATTCCTTAGTGGGTAGACTATTTTGCTCTTGAGATCATCATTCAGTGCTAAGGCACTTGGGCTCTTTGGGGTGCAATACGTGAATCCCCTAAGAGAGGATCACACCTTGCAATTCGTGAATATGTGTGGTTCAATCTATCTTGTTCTTGCAACTTGGTGCAATTCGTGAATCCAAGTTGTTGTTCTCTTTGTTACTTTCAAATTCATCAATAAAGATGTTTATTTCATCTATGTGCAATTCATGAATCATAGTTGAATTGGTTATCTTTTGTTCACTTTGTTCTTGATTATTTATCACTTGTTCATCGTGTTCTTCATTTGTTCTTGGTGTACATCCATTCCATTGCTCATTTGATCCATTTCATACCACATACTCAGACCACCATAGTGTTTGTCATCCTTTCTATAAGTTTGTCAACTTACCATAAATTGTTCCCTCCATACACCTTGCCCTAGCCGAAATACACATAGCCTCCACTCCCACATACATAATTTGGTCAACCCTAGTGTTGCCCTACTTTCCATATTAGTTCACATTTCCATAATTGCCCTTAATCTATCATATTCATAAAACCCTAGCCATACCATCCACTTATCATATTCGGTCATCCTAAAGTCATCCACCATAAATCCTAGCCGCCCACCTCAAGCTCTATAAGGAAACTCATTCCTTTTAGGAGTCTTGACTCCCTCACATTTAAATTCAAATCCCATTTCAAATCCCTTCATTTAAGGAATTGACCACCACATTCAATCCCTTAAATTACTCTTCCTACAATCTCTCTAGTCAACTATTGACTAGCCATCTTAATTCAAATTCAAATTCCCTTCTTCCCTCAAAGATTCATTTCATCTTACAAATTTTCCATATCCATTCCTAAACCAACCAAACCCTTGCAAACTCCCTCCAACTCGCCAACGCTAATTCCACCACACCAATTCGGCAACCCTAGTTGTTTCTTAGCCACCAAACCCTAGCCTCACTCTTCCATCTCATTCCCAAACCCTAGCATCATCCTAAACTCCAACCCTAAGCCAACTCTTGCAAATCTCGAAATCCACCCTAGCCACCCCACAAAACCCTAGCTACACTACACCATACCTACCCTAATCACCATCCAAGTGGCCCAAACATCAAGGGTCACCCTTAAGCCATTCCCATTGTATCAAACACCCATAATCCTAAGCTAATCTTCTAAGACCACGCCTACCCTAATCCCACCATAGTCCATGGCAACCCTAGTTGCCTCCAACCCGTAACCCTAGCCTCCATCATCTTGGCACCTCACTCAAGAACAAGTCTAGCTGCCCACATTGATTTGTCTTAGTCTAAACACTTAGCCTACCCAAGTGCATCAACTTCATCATTCCATCACCCAAACACCATTCCTTTGTTGAAGGCCAAGCAAGTTAGCAAGATCACTCGATCATCATCTTCACCAAGGCAAGCTCGTGGACCTTAATGTTAGGGACAGGACCGAGGTCCCTAACAGATGGCTAACGGGTGGTGGGTTAGTTGAGTAAAATGTTGTGTTTTGGGTGGATAGAAACAGAGGTACGATGGCTGTTGGCTGTTTTCGATTTTTCGTTTGCTTGAGGATGACCTGGCGACTCTCTTAAGAGTTGGATATGATGGCTGAGCAGTGGGCTATCACGGTGGTGGTGTAGGGACGACACTAGAGATGACTGAAAGGTGCAGTCTTTGGTTGTTTGGATGGCTTGAACATAAGGGGTTGGCATGAATCAGGGTTGGCTGTGACTTTTGGTGGTCATCACGGAGGAGGTCTTGGGTGGTGGAAGGTTGCACATGGGATATGATTTGGACTTACGGTCGCACACATGCTGTGGCGTTGCCATGAAGGGTGGCTTCGTGCAAGAGGGGCATGTGCATGGTAGCGTAATGCATGGCCGTTTCAGTGGGGTCTTGATGTGGAGGAACTCTCGGTGAGGGTGGTGTGCAGTGGCTGGGTGTGTGGATCTGGTTTCTGTGGTGGTTCATGACAGAGGGAGAGAAAAGGGGTAGCGAGTTGGACCTACTGAGCCTCTATATATAGACCAACGGAAAACCCTACTGATGAAGAAAAAAAAAAGACGTACGTGCATGGGAGTGGAACTACATTTCGTGTGTGGTTGAAATTCATAAAAGGAAATCCGGTAGTTAGGAGTTTTATTATGAAAAGGAAAGAAGAATGGTAATAATGTTTGGACTCTAAATCACGAGCTTGAAGTTTTTTAAAAAAGAAAAATAATGTAGGCTTAACTCTAAGTTAAAATAAATATAACTTATCCGATACCTCTCTTATGGGTTTTAACTCATTTATTGAGCCTAATAAAATTATCCATAATTTATCCCTAATAATATAGGATCGGGTTGTTACAAGAAGCCATGCTGCATTTAATGTGTCCTGGGGCTCGGTAAACCACAACATGAATCCTGGTGTCAAGAACAGTCGCCATCAGGCCTGAGTGATCTGCGGTATAAATAACCTCCTCCCACAACTAGTGAGGGGTTGACACTGATATACACTCTTATTATCATTCTCCTTAAGATATTCTCTCTTGATATTCTCCCTCACCGAAACTGACTTGAGCGTCGAAGGTACAACAGACCCCAAGCTCACCATTCTTCATCTTAGTAGAAACCAGCCCCGAGCCCCAGCGGAGTGGAGTTGCCCAGGCCGGAAAACATGACATCAACAGTGGTGCTGTCTGTGGGATCTTATTTCCTATAGTAGCATGTCTTTCGTATGCCAGCAACAACGTGCTCTCAAGCCTTGCGAGATGAAGAAGAACAACTTGAAGCAATGGAAGGAAGAATCAACAAGCAAGCTGCAACAATATAGAAACTCATGGAAGAAATGGCAGCTCTTTGCTAGGAATATATCGCCTTAGGAAGGGCTGGCGGAGAACCGGAGGGAGACCAGCAGAGCCATAACTTTGAGACCCGTTGTCCCCCGAGGCACAACGGCCGACGAAGAATGACACATAGTGGACCTCTAGTTCCGAAAACTCGAGAATAAGTATGATGAGGTGGTCAAACGGGTAGGCCCACCATCCATAGTAGACTAGCTGCTCACCAAGATCGAGCTGCCATATAGCACCGAAGTTATGGCGGTTCCTCTCCCTCCGAGATTCAAAGTTCCACAGATAGATGTGTATGATGGGTCGAAGGATCCCTTGGAACATCTGGAAACCTTCAAGGCTTATATGACCCTGCATGGGTTCCCGAGCGTGGTCGTATGCAGGGCATTCCCCCTCACATTGAAGGGGGTGGCGAGAGCATGGTTTGGGTCCCTACTGCCCGGGACCATCATCAGCTTCATTGAGCTGGCCTATCTCTTCTAGATGTAGTTCATGGCGAGCCGGAAAAGGAGGCGACCTGCTGCCTACCTCCTAACCGTGAAGCAAAAAGACGATGAAAGCCTAAAGTCATACCTCTCTCGATTCAACAGAGAGTGCATGAAGACAAATGACTAGGATGAGAAAATCACCCTGGCAACACCGGATCTGACCTTGCAACCCCTTCATGATGGAGATCGCACGAAGACCCTAACTTCTTTAAGGGAGTTCCTGGACCGTGTTGACAATTTTATAAATGCCAAAGACACGCTTCGGGAGCTGACAGCCCCCCGGTGAACTGAGTTGGAAAAGGCAGACAAGAAGGCAACTAGCCAAAGCAGTTGAGCGAGCCGGGAAGGTAGTAAGAAGAAGGCACATGAAACAAAGTGCAAGGATGAGCAACCCCCACATGCGGGAGGGCCGTACTGCGTATCCACTCCAACCTAGTAATGGAGACAGAAAAAGATCCAAGCCCGCAGAGCGAACTACGGTGGGACTCGGCCTGTCCCATGTACTGCACCTATCACAAGATTAACAACCATTGAATGGAGGATTGCTTCACTAGGAAACGGAAAATGGAAGCCCTAATAGATCAACAGGTAGACGAGAGGTGTGGTCAACGACTTGAAGACCTTGCACTGCCACGGAGAAGCGAAAGCTCCACTAGGAGAAAGGCCGGAGAGCACCACAGAACAAGCCCGCCCAGAGGAGAAGGCCCAATAGGTGAGATATGCACGAAAGCCGGAGGATATGCCTTATAAGGAGGAACCACCTCGTCAGCAGGGAGGGCCCACACTGGAAGGGCCAAGTATGAGAAATTATTCACCACTTATAAGGCAGCTCCGGGCGCCAGGAGCCACTCGAGGGAGCATCTCGTAACCTTCAGCGAGAAGGATGAGGAAGGCGTTCTATGCCCCCATGATGACGCCTTAGTTGTGATTGTGCAAATCGCCAACTACTTGACAAGGATAGTATTGATCGACAACGGCAGCTCTGCCGACATCCTGTTCTGGGAGGCGTTCATTCGGATGGGGATCAAGCTCGATCGATTGCGCCTGGCCCCGACACCCCTCAAAGGCTTCATTGGAGATATGGTCCAACTAATCGGAGCGATCACCTTATCTATCTTGACCGAAACGGACCCTAGAATGGCGGCTACCATGGTGGACTTTCTTGTAGTAAAGGCCCCTCCTCCTACAACGCGATTCTGGGACATCCAACCCTGAACCACCTGAAGGCGGTGACATCCACCTATCATCTGAAGGTAAAGCTCCCAACTCCCATGGGGGTGGGTGAAATGCGCAGCGAGCAGAAGCTAAAAGAGAGTGCTACGCCCGAGAGATGAAGCCCGAGGCAATCGAACTCCGAACTCTTGAAGGAGTGCTGGAGGAAGCAGGCCTGCCCCTGGCTTCCTCCCTGATGAAGTTGAACAAGGAAGTAAGGGACAAGGAGGCCCTATGGCAAGCAGAGCCCAACGAAACTCTGGAGCTAATGCCGATAGATCTAAGAAGACTCAAACACACTGTTTGGGTAGGAACTAGATGACCCCCGAGCTAAGCCAATCCATGAAGCAGCTTCTTACTGAGCATCGAGACATGTTCGCTTGGAGTCACAAAGAGATGCCCGGGATCGACATGTCTTTCATTGAGCATCGTCTCAACATGGACCCCAAGGCAAAGAGAATCAAGCAAAAGCGCCGCAGTTTCAGTGCAGAGAAGTATGAGGTCATTGCCGAAGAAGTGGACTATCCCAAGTGGGTTCATCAGAGAAGTCCACTATCCCGAGTGGCTCTCCAATGTAGTCTTGGTGAAGAAAGAAAGCGGAAAGTGGAGGATGTGCGTTGACTTCACTGACTTAAACAAGGCATGCCTAAAGGAGAGCTTCCTGCTACCATGGATAGATCTGATAGTAGATTTGATGGTCGGACATCTCCTGTCAGCTTCATGGTCGCATACTCTGGATATAACTAGATTAGGATGAAGCTAGACGATGAAGAGAAGACGGCCTTCATCATCGACTGGGGACTCTACTGCTACAAAGCCATGCCATTCAGTCTCAAGAATGCAGGTGCAACATACCAGAGGCTGGTCAACCAAATGTTCAAAGAATAGATCGGGTGAAATATGAAGGTTTACATGGACGACCTCTTGGTCAAAATAGGAAGCTGGAACAACACCTTGATGACCTCAAGGAAGCCTTTGCACTGCTCAGAAAGTACAAGATGAAGCTCAACCCATTAAAGTGTGCCTTCAGAGTTGAGTCGAGGCAGTTCCTGGGCTTCATGGTTTTAGAACGTGGAATCAAGGTCAACCCTAAGAAGGTCAAGGCGATCGTGGATATGCTGCTGCTGAGGACGATCAATGAGGTCCAGAGGTTGGCAAGGAGAGTGGCCGCCTTGAGCTACTTCATTACGACATCGACAGATCGTTCCCTCCCCTTTTTCAAGGTCCTCAGAAAGGCACGATAATGGGACAACAAGTGCAGCCGGGCCTTTGGTGAATTGAAAGAGTATTTGGCCCACCCACCACTCCTCGACAAGACTAGCTAGGGGAAGACTTGACCGTATACGTAGCTGTGACCCCGAACATCGTGTCCACTGTCCTTATCCAGAGCCAGGAGGGAGGCCAACGACTCATCTACTACATGAGCCGAGCTTTTCAAGGAGCTGAGGCCAAGTATCCCTGAACAGAGATGTTAGCATTCACATTGGTCATCGCCGCCAGACGACTGAGGCCATATTTCCAAACTCACTCGATGAAGGTACTCACAGTTGTTCCACTTAGAAAAATATTGCAGAAGCCCAACATGTCTGGCCAGATGACAAATTGGGCAATCGAGTTGAGCGAGTTCGACATCTAGTACCTCCCTTTCACTACGATTAAAGGGCAAGTTCTGGCAGACTTTGTGGTAGAGTTCTAAGACTTTCCTGAAGAGATTATCATTGCACCCCACGACAGTCCCTGACAGGTCTACGTCGACAGCTCATCCTGTTAGGCTGGGGGAAGTAGGGGTGCACATAGTCATTAAGTCCGAAGAAGAACTCAACTATGTGATCAAACTCGACTTCAAGGCCCCTAACAACGAGGCTGAGTACGAGGCGCTACTGGAAGGATTGACGGTAGCTAGTTCATTGGGTGCTACCGAGGTCGAGATAAGGGCCGACTAACAGGTGGTGGTCGGTAAAGTAACGGGACAATTCACCACCAAAGGAGAGAAACTGAAGAAGTATCTCCAGCAGGTAGGATAGGAGCGCGATCTCTTCAAATATTTCTGCATCTAGCAAATCTTAAGGGGAGAAAACAACAAGGCAAACCGTTTGGAAAAGGCCACCTTAGGCCAAAAAGAAACCCCCATTCCAGACCATACCATAGCCCGAATGATTGACACTCCGACTATCAGAATCAGAGTATCCACAATCTAGTCATTGCAGTCCCCAGAGTGGGCCATCGACATCCTAAAGTTTCTAAACGAGGGCCTAGTCCCGAATGACTGGGAGGAGGCACAAGAGATCAAAAATAGAGCAGCACGCTTCATGTTGGTGGAAGGAGTCCTATATAAGAGAGGTTGAGCCCCTCCTAAGATGCATATCAGGTGCAAACTCGGGTAGGTAATACTCCAGATTTTCACATACAGATTGTGGGCCCTTCTTCACTTAGTAAACGATTGAATTAGGAAATTTCTATTTCTGGAACAAATGTAACCCATTGAATTTGGTTTCCAAAGCATTTTTAATTGCCTCAATTGAAAATCAGACGAGGAAGATATGACCATAATAATGATGAATACTCAGAGAAGTTACGGATGCCGAATATTTTTCGTTAATTACTCTTTCCTTCCTTGTTTATGACGCAAATCTCTTTGACTTTGGACGTATGAAATTCTCCATTGATTATTCTTTTCTTCCTTATTGGCCAGACTTCAGCTTGATCATTTTTAGATTCATTCCTACAATAAAATCATTAGACACTGAATCAAAACTTCGGCACTATGGAATTAAAGTTTAAATTGGAAAAGCATAATCAAAATGCCCAAATAACACATATAATTAGCAATTAAACTCGTAAAAGCAATGTTCAGAGTATACTTTTGTGCACTCATTACACCCCTCAACCAACTTATTGCTAGTCTCTAGCAATTCAAGTGTCATGGCAGCAGAAAGAAAAATATCCCTAACCCGAAATGTAAAACTTCCACATAAAAAAAGGCCATAATATCTAGACATATCAAGCAACATATTCATAAGAGATTTGTAGTGCTACCAAATCTTGTCTATCGAAACAACTCTCAAAATTCGTGTGTAATAGCCCGTTAGAAATTCATTGGTGGAATTTCTATTGACTTTAAGAATCTCGTAAAAACCCCATAAGTTTTTACGAATCAACCATTCGCTCAGGCTTTAGTCTATCATCATAATCAGTGTTATCACTCACTATGGTGCTAGATTTATGAGTTTAATTATTTGAGGTAGTTAGAAGTGTCAGAATATGTTATGGTCTACGTCATTAGACTCGGTAGATTATTTAGGATTTTATGACGCAATAGCATATTTTCATAATTCTGGACGAAAAATCTGTTGAAAATTGTGAAATTATTTTTAGAGGCACTTCGGGGTTGAATTTTGGTAAACGATTTTCACTATAGGTTAATATGAATATTTAGAATTTTTCAGTACTAATTTTATTATGTATTTTTTTGGAGTGAATAGTAATCTCGATAAATGCACCTAGTGCAGTGTTTTCAAAATCACAGTGTGAAATGTCCAAATTAGGTTTGAGGAGTTTTATTTGGACACTTGGCAAGATCTTAGCCACACATAGTGAATAGTATTAGACACATGGCACCATGAGGAACCATTAGATTTGCAAAGCTTTGTTTTATCTGATCAACGAAATTGTGCCAGACTAAAGAAGATTTCAATTCTAGTGAAATGCTAAATGGTGGGAATCCAATTGAAACCCCAAAAACTTGATTGAAACCGAAATCCTAAATGGTTTCCCCAAACCCTAAAGTTGGCCTTCAAACCCTTTTTAACCCGATTTCTAGCATTGGGTTTAATCACTTGATTAAATCACTTCCACATGCTATTAATTAATCAAATCCTTGTTATGACATCATTATTCAAACTTTTAAATCTTGGAAATTTGATTGGGTCAATAAAAATTAGTTTGGGCTTGATAGCATCTCAAACCCTAACCAAATCCCATTTAAACACCAAATTGAGGCCCACTTGGTTGGGGCCCACGAAATTGGCCACCTTGGCAAAACTTCTTGGAGAAGTTTCCTCCCCCACATGGCAGACCATCCACTGCCATTGGCTGCACCCAATAGTGCATTGATGTGAAGGAGAAATCCACTCCATCAACCTCCATCTCTCACAGCTGCTGCAGGCAGTCCATTCCTCTCACCATTCTCCACTTTATGTCACATAGGCAACTCCAATCAAGGGTCATTCAAGACCACAGCTTCCCCCTCCAGGAGTCTAAAGTCGTGCAAGGCACATTTCATTCTATTTTATCACTTCTTCACCCCGTTCTTAGAGAGAAAACCCAAAAGAGCTCTCTTAGGCAAATTTTTGGGTCTTTTTACGTGGCCATTTCTTACCCTTTGTAAGTATTTTTGCACGATGATTCCTTTACATAAGTTGTTCTTCTTTTAGTATAGTTTCCGTGGATATCTTATTAGTCTCATTCCAAACTCATTTGATAGGTCAAAATTATTTTTAACCATGGAAAGGTCATTCCGGGCGTGAAACTGGAGAGTATGATATGTTTTGGAATTTTTTACCAAACTAATGGACATATCTTGGTCCAAAACGTTTATGGCGTGTCGTTAGCATGTGTTTATGAACATTCATTGAGGTTTTGTTGCATGAATAAAGCTTTTGATGATAGATTTCCTTAGATTTAGAAACTTGAAAACTAGAAGTTGATAAACATTTTTTGTTTTGTGAAAGTTGGAATATTTCGTGGTTTGATCTTATTCCAAATGCTTTGATATTTTTATATGATGATCCTAAGCCTCTTATATACATGTTAGGATGTTATTTTGAAGATATTTATTATTAGTGTTAAAGGTATGACTTTTCTATGCAAGAGGATTTCGGTTAGGCCTAAGATTTGATGTTTTTGGGTTAGATCCATGTTTTATTGAGTTTTAGCCATGTGATTTTAAGTTTGATGGTTGGATGTTCTTTAGGACAAAATTGTAAACCATGAAATGTTTTGGTTTGAAGATCACATGTGTTTAAGCCATGAATCAAGAGATTGATAAAAGTTAGTGGAGAGAAAAGTTTCTGTTTTGGATTAAGTTTAAAACCAAAAACTCCAAGTGTTGTTTTGTGATTTTTGGTGGCTTTTGTTTGACGATTTAAAACATGGTTGATTTTAGGATGATGTTATGAATATGTTAGAAGTAAGATTTGATTTTTTTGAATTCTTGGAGATGTTTTTATTAAGGTCAAAACTTGTGATTTAAGGGTTTACTTTTTGTTAAAAAGTTTGGGTCTTTTTACAAAAAGTTTGGTGTTGATAATTAGCTTTTCTTAATGGATATTTTAAGTGTATTTTTAAACTTAGGATAGGAAGATCCTTGTTACAAAATTTTGGTTTAATCATGGGGTTTGAAGATGGAAGAAATTGCAACCAAAATCAAGATAAATGGTCTATGAATATTTCGGTCATTGTGAGTTTTCCATAGTTATGATTGATTTTAAATTTTTCTGAGTTGTTATGTGAGTCTAGGACAAAATTTACATGAGGAATGTAACTTTTGATAATTTTTGGAGTTAGGATGTGAAATCCTTAAGTTAAGGGTAAAATGGTCATTTTTTCACATGTAGAGGGTAAAATGGTAATTTTGCTCTGAGTTGCCTCTTTTCACATTTCTAATTATTAGTAATTAAAGTTCTAACTTTTAGAATATCCTCTTACTATTCATCATGTTTCGTGCTTATTCTCGTAGAACACGATGATTGAGGTAAGTTAGCTCTTAACTTACTGTCAGTTTACTGTGTAAGTGTGATGGGTAAGAGAATTACAGTTTATGTTCGTATGTTGTTGTAGATGCCATGCCATACCATGTTTATCTATTACATGAATTATTCTGTCATGAAAATCTTATCTGTTACATAATATATTCTATCACATGTTACTATTTGTTGCAAGTATGTCACATTACGTATGCCATCTATTACATATTATGCCATGTCACAAAATATTGTCTGTTACATGTACATCATGTTATGAAATATTTTCTGTTACATTTACGTCTCAAAGTATGTTATGTTTGTCATCTTACGTTCATGTCACGTTACGCTAAGTCGGGACTTCTGTCTTTTATGTCACACCACGTTGCGAAATTTCATGTATGCCAGTTAAGTTATCCATGTCAATCACGACCCTAAGTGCTAGGATAGGGTAATATCTTATTGGAACTCTTTTGTTCATGCTGGAGTGTCTAAATAGGTGTGAAATTCTCTGGGTTGACGAAGTACAGTCAACAGGTTGCGAATGAGGTTTAATTAGTTGGTCACCGTAGCGCGCCAGGCACTAATGCCGATGGAGCCACACTTTATGTTACGTGTGTCTACAGTAACATAAAGTGTGGCTCAAACAAATAAGTCATGGGGCCACAACAACTGTGGAGCATGAAGTATGGGACCACAACAACTGTGGAGCATACACTACGTGAGACACAGCAATTGTGACACGTAGAATACGTGAGGCACAACAATTGTAGAGTACGTATTAACGCACTCACAGTTGGTATACACACCTGTGTTGTGATGCGGTAATCGGCAGGGACACACGGCTCAAGGGGACCCGTGTAGCACCCATATGGTCACTTTATGATTAAGTCTATTGAAAAAGATTCCAAGTTCATGTATTTCACATTCAAGTCACGTTTCACATTATATTATGTTCAAGTTTACGCTCATATCAAGTTTCAAGTTCATGTCAATCATGATAACCCCATGAGATAAGAGAACTCAATCATGGTGACCCCATGAGACAAGAATATGTTTCAAGTTCATGTCTATATCATGTTATGTTCAAGTTCATGTTCATGTTATGTCATGTTCACGTTCACGTTATGTTTCAAGTTCACATTTATGTTATGTCATGCTCAAGTTCATGTTATGTTCAAGTTCATGTTCAAATTATGTTTGTTCACGTTCATGCTATGTTTCAAGTCCATGTTATGTTTCAAGTTCACGTTCATGCTATGTTGCTTATCCATGTTATGTTTTAAGTTCACGTACATGCCATGTCACGTCAAGCTAAGTTTCAGTTTCAGTTCAAGTTATGTCATTTATGTCATGCTATAAGTCAAGTTATGTTATGCTTACTTTGACTTTGATTATGCATTTATACTTTTACTGCCATGCATGCATCATTAACCTGTGTGGAAGTTTCCTGTTAACTTGCTGAGATTTGTAATCAAATCTCATTGTGGTAGTCCCAACTACCATTCCCCTCGAATGGTAGATCTTGTTACAGGATCTGAAGGAGAACCGGAAATCGACCAACTGGAAACGGTCGACTAAGTGATAGTGCGACTTAGATGTAGTTGCATTAGGTTACTACTTCTATTTTGTGGAGTTCAATCTCCAGCACTCTTTTGTTCACAACCATTTTGGACTAGTGTTGTAATCTCAGTTGTTTAGTATATCTTTATGTATGAAATATGTTGTAAGTATTTGAGATATTATAAGTTTGGTGCATAGTATTGCTAAAATAAAAAAAAAAAAAATTATCCGCTGCGAATATTGCATAATGCTAGATGCATGTTAGGAACATTGCATCTTATATGTCATGAACGGGGGCAGGTAACCTTGTGTTGCATGTCCCGACGCTTTAGATGTCCGTCCAATCCTAAGCGAAATCTGTGGGCGTCACAGTGTGTGTGCTAAGACATAGCCATCTTACCAACAACCCAAACACATATAACTTCGAGCACACCCCAACAAAAGCATTAACTCCACCTCTCTCATATTCGCCAACAGAATAAGGCTACTCACTCAAGTGTATAGAAGGTATAAGTGTATATAGTCACAATGACAAATTGACAAACTGACATAGATCTCCACAATTGAAATGTTAATTATTGAGAATTCAACAACTCTTACCACAAATCCACTTAGGATAAAAAAAAAAAAGGTCAATAATCAAAGGTTGTATGAGGCTAAGGTCAGGTTAAAGAAAACAAGGGAAGATAAAAGAATTCACAAGAGCTTATAAATACATGCAAGAGGTCTTCACACGATAAAACATTAAGCACAACTCCCTCAACTTATTATTCCTTTTTTTTTTTACTCTCTCTTTTGTTTTTTCTTCTTCTTTTTTTTTTTTTTTTGAATCATGGAATCCCTTTTAACGAACCTGCTAGCACCAATAAGAAACCACCATAGTACATCCATTTCCTTGGCTTTCTTTTGTTTTCCAAATCAACATTTAACTTCTATGGCACATACTTTAAATGTAAAAGGTATGAAAGAGATAATAATTTAGGCTCAACTCCAATGTAGAAGGGGGTGAGAGAAACATGAGTTTATAAAAGGAAGGCTAAGTTTTCGTTTTTATTTTGGCTCAAAAGGCTTAAACGTTCATTCTAAATTGACCTTCATCATCTCCTAAGTATAATCAACCAACATGCCACAAACCATGTAATGACATTCTCAATAATTAAACAATTCAAAAGGGAGAAGATGCTATAAGTCAATGAGCTTCGCTCAAGGAATATCTCTCATAGTCACTCATGTGGAAGTTGCAACTAATGTTCAAGGGTGTCCTCTAATTGTACATGTTTAACATCCATCTTACCACGAAGGCTTACTTTGTGCTCAAAGAGAATTATGAGAGTATCTCAATAGAGAACTAAGGTAGAAGAATAGACTCAAAAGACATACATTGAAATCTAGTCCAGATGTCAAAGCTTTTTTCATGTGAAAATTATGCACTTGGGTATGTTCCACCCCCCCAACCAAAGCTGACATTGTTCTCATTGACAAAAACAGGATACACAAGGGCATAGAGATGAAGTGAGAAAGGTATCACCTGGGAAGTTAAAGACAATTTTGAAATAACTCAAGGAGCTCATTACTGCAAGAAGGAAAAAAAACATAACAAAGAAAGAAAAAAAAATAGAACAAAAATAAAAATAAAGAAAAATAGAGAAGCTCACTAACTACAAAGGTGCATGCAATGGTACTAAGTCTCATAAATAGGGTTTGCAAGAAAAGTGTTATCCTCTGCAGGATTCAAACGCTCCACAAGTGGCTTTAAATGCTGTTTATTGACCTTAAATACACGCCCATCCTTTGGATATTCAACCTCTACAACTCCATTCTCAAACAAATGTTTCACGATAAAGGGACTGTTCCATCTAGACTGTAGCTTACTTGGATGGAGATGCAGCCTAGAATCATATAAGTTGACCTGCTGGTGAGGCTCAAACTATTTTCTCACAATACAACTATCATGGAAAGCTTTCATCTTTGCCTTATAGATTCTAGAGTTGTCATAGGCATCGTTCCTAAACTATTCCAACTCTCTATCAATTGAAGTTTTCTTTGCTTACCTGCAGCACTTAAATCAAAGTTAAGGGCCTTGATAGCCCAGTAAAACTTATGTTCTAGTTCTGCAGGTAAATGAAAATGTTTGCTAAAAACAAGTCAATAAGGGGACTTTCCAAGGGGAGATTTAAAAGCCATATGGTATGCCCAAAGTGCGTCGAATAGGCGTTAGGACCAATCCTTGCGATCAGGGTTAACTGTTTTCTCCAAAAACTTCTTGATTTCCTTGTTTGCAAGCTCTGCTTGTCCAATGGTCTGTGCATGGGATGCTGTAGAAACCTTGTGTACCACACCGTACCTACGCATCAAAGCCTCAAAAGAACGGTTACAAAAGTGGGTGCCTTGATCACTAATGATCACTCGTGGTGTACCAAACCAAGATAAAATATTTTCTTTCAAAAATTTCACCACAGTAGCATGATCATTGCTCCTGCATGGTACAGCTTCAACCCACTTAGACACATAGTCAACAGCGAAAAGAATATAAAGGTAGACAAGAGAAGGAGGGAATGGTCCCATAAATCTATATCCCAACAATCAAATACTTCAATAGTCAAAATTGGGTTTAGAGGCATCATATTACGATGGGGCAAGGCACCTATCTTTTGGCATCCCTCACATGAACGACAAAACTTGTTAGTGTCCCTAAACAAGGTAGGCCAATAAAATCTACATTGTAAAATTTTTGCAGTAGTCTTTTTGATAGAAAAGTGGCCTCCACATGCATGTGAATGACAGAAGTTAAGAACACTTACAATCTCATTGTCAGGAATACAACGTCTCATAATTTGGTCGGGACAATATTTAAATAAGTAAGGATCATCCCAATAAAAATTACATACCTCAACCAAAAACTTAAGTTTGTCCTGTGCACTCCAAATAGATGGAATCTTGCCTACAACCAAATAGTTCACAATATGGGCAAACCATGGTAGGCGAATGATAGCAAATAACTGTTCACCTGGAAAGTCATCCTGAATAGGTGGAGTAGTGCTGGTATCTTCGAACATCAACCTAGAAAGGTGGTTAGCCACCACATTCTCGACACCCTTCTTGTCCTTAATTGTGAGACTGAATTCCTACAAAATCAAAATCCACCGGATTAGTCGCGCCTTAGCATCCTTCTTGGAGAGAAGGTAGTTAAGAGTGGCATGATCTGTAAATACAATGATAGGTGATCCAATCAAATAAGCACGTAATTTATCTAATGCAAATACTACAGCTAGCTACTCTTTCTCAGTGGTAGATAAATTCATTTGAGCGATGTTCAGAGTTCTACTAGCATAGTAAATAACATAAGGTTTTCCCTACTTTCGTTGTCCAAGTATCGCTCTCACTGCATAGTCACTTGCGTCACAAATGATTTCAAAAGGAAGACTCCAATCAGGTGGTTGCACAATAGGTGTAGATGTTTATCTGTCAATTAACATTTTAAACGCATCTTGACAAGCATCTGTCCACTCAAATGGGGCATCCTTAACAAGAAGGCTACACAAAGGTCGTGAAATCATAGAAAATTTTTGTATAAACCTTCTATAAACCAGTATGACCAAGGAAGGATCTTACCTCTTTTAGAATTTTTGGAGTTGGCAGCTTTGAGATTAACTCAATCTTGGATTGGTCAACCTCTATACCCTTAAAAGAAACAACATGATCTAATACAATATCTGAGGATACCATAAAATGACACTTTTCCCAATTGAGCACAAGGTGTTTCTCTTCATAATGAACAAGGACTCTCTTTAGATTTATCAAACAAGTGTCAAAGGAGTCACCAAAAATAGTTAAATCATCCATAAAAACTTCCATACAATTTTCAACCATGTCACTAAATATGCTCATCATGCAGCGTTGAAAAGTAGCATGTGCATTACACAATCCAAATGGCATTCTACGGAAAGCATACGTACCAAAAGGGCAAGTGAAGGTGGTTTTATCTTGGTTTTCTAATGTAATTTCAATTTGATAGTAACCAGAGTAACAGTCCAAAAACAGTAAAAAGGGTGACCAGAAACTCGCTCAAGAATTTGATCAATAAAAGGGAAGGGAAATGGTCTTTTTAGGTGACAACATTCAATTTTCTATAAACAATACACATCCGCCACCCAATTACAAGCTTTGTAGGTACGCTCATTTCATTCTTTGCTACAATATCGCCTAACTTCTTGGGGACAACCTACGTAGGACTAACCCATTTACTGTCAGCAACAAGATATATATTCCCTGTACCTTACAATTTTAACACTTCATTCTTTACCACCTCTTTCATGGTGGGATTAAGTCTGCGTTGTGGGTCTCTACGAGAGTTAGCTCCTTTCTCTAAATTAATTTTATGAGAACAGACTAAGGGGCTAACACTTTTGATATCAACAATGCTCCAACCTATAGCTGACTTATGCTCATTTAAAGTGTGAAGCAATTGCTCACCTTTAGATTCAGACAATTCAGATGAGATAATAACATGAAAAATATCACTTGGACCAAGGAAAGCGTATTTTAAACCTTTAGGCAAATATTTCAATTCGACTTTTGGTGCCTCCGAACTTGAAAGAATCTATTTTTCATTTTTTTTGGGCAACTTCTCAATTTTTTGGTTGCCAAGCCTGTATGCCATGATCATTAGTTTCATGAAAAATAACACCAACATCAACAACATCAAATGAATTGCTAATAGTATCTAACTCAGAGTTAATAAGGAAGTATTCAAGGGGTCAAAATCATGAGTTGTGTGAACTTCCTTATCTATGAGTGCGTCAATCATGTACGTTTGGTGACACTCATCATCTTCTATTGGTTGTTTTCCAACATGAAAAGTATTTACCTCGAGAGTTATATCCCTAAAAGAGAGTTTCATTAGACCATTCCTACAATTAATAATAGCGTTAACAGTAGCAACGAAATGTCTACATAAAATCAAGGGAGTTTTAGAAATAGAATTAATAACAAAACTGGTGTCAAGAATTAAGAAATCAGCATGATAATAAAATTTATCAATTTGAATCAAAACATCTTCCACCACACCCCGTGACACTTTGACTGATCAATTAGCTAGTTGCAATACCACCTGTGTGGGTTTGATTTCTCCCAACCTTAACTACAAATAAATTGAATAAGGCATCAAATTTACACTGGCTCCTAAATCTAGCAAGGCTTACCCACACTCATGATTCTCAATATTGCATGCAATGGTTGGACAACCAGGATCCTTGTATTTAGGAGGGATTCACTGTTCAATTAGAGCACTAACTTGCTATGTAAAAAATGTTGTCTTCTTAACATGGTGCTTCCTCTTAACTGTACACAAACCTTTGAGAACTTTTGCATAAGTAGGAACTTGTTTTATGACATGCAAAAGAGGAAGATTGATCTTTACCTGCTTGAGGTTCTTCAAATGTCATTGTTAGAATTCAAAGTTCGCATACCAGATTTTAAAACTTGAGGAAATGATATCTTAATTAGGCTCTTGATTACCTCAGCTTCCTTGTGCAACTCGGCACTATCATTACTTTATTCCTCTTCAACATCCTCTGGCTTATCAGTTGTTGGAATATGTAAGGACTTACCACTTCGTGCCACAATGGCATTGATCTCCTTCAAATTTTCTTGAGCCATATGTTGACTTTCGGACGTGGGTTGAGCTTGAGAAGGGAACTTGCCAAGCTTATTCACACTCAACTGAGTCATCAGCTTGGATACATGACTCTTTATCTCCTTATTTTCCTCAACAACCTGCATATTCAAATACTCAAACTTTAGATTAGTTTTACCTTATGCCTCAATAAAAGCATGTAAAGTATCTTCTATGGGGTTCCTAGAAGAGGGAGATGCATGATATGGTGTAGAGTAATTCCTTGATAGTTGTGATTGTGCAAGGTTGTGAGTGTCAAACTTCCAAATGAAGTTTGGGTGATTTCTCCAACCATGATTGTATGCATCAGAGTAGGGTGAAAAAGGCTTTTTTATACATGCCAAGAGAATTGCAATGTTCCTCAGACACTCCTCTCATCTTAGCAAGTGTTGGGCAATCTTGTGCAAGATGATCTACTCCCTTCAAGTTATCTTCTTCTCTGAGATGATAGATGCCTCCACAATAATGAGTTTGATTGGAGCGTGCTTGATTGGTACTGTCAAAAGCATTTGGTCCTGTCCAAGTGAGAGTTTTTTCTGCAAGTTTATTCAAATACTCCATTGCCTCATTCGGATCCTTCGGCAAAAACTCACCATTACACATCATTTCAACAAATTGATGCTCTCTAGGAGTAAGACCTTCATAAAAACAGCTAACTAGATGCCAACTTTCGTAACCATGATGGGGACACAAGCTAAGTAAATCTTTAAAACGTTCTCATGCTTGATACAAAGTCTCATTATCCTTTTATGTAAAAGTTGACATTTGCCTTTTCAGAGGAAAGTATTTACTGAAAAGAACTTGGGTCATCTCAGCCCATGACCCGATCGACCGTGGTCTCAATGAATACATCCAACTATCCGCCTTATCCTTTAGTGAAAAAGGAAAGAACTTAAGTCTAGGGGTGGGCAGCGAGGCCTCGCACCCTGCTGCCCCACCCTCGTCCGCCCTACCCCCGCATGGCGGGGCGGCAACCTCGCTCCGCCCATGCGGCGGCAGGGCCCCTAGCCCCACATCTAGGGCCCTTAGCAGGGGAGGGTGGCGGGGAGGGCCCAAACCCGCCCTCCTGATTGAGCTAAATTATTGCATATTTTATACATTTAGAATCAATATATTTTATTTATTTCATTACATTATTATTGGTTTTAGATAAAAATTGTTAAGATGAATCAATCCGAGCTATGATTTAAATTGGTTAATAGCATGATTTATGCTTAATTTTATAACTTCTGATTTAATTAGACAATGTTCATTCATATGCACAACATATTTTTTATATTTTTTATATTCTTATTTTATTTTATTTCTAATTTCTATTATTTTATTTCTAATTTCAAATTCAAATGACTTTCAAGTGGGCAAGACGTTAGAACAACCTAAGAACATTCAGTCAGTGTAGGATTCTTCAAATAAGGATAATGATGGGATTTGAGAGTATTTCGAATCAGAGTCTAAAATGCATTAGGAGACAGAATGGACATATATTAGTATTTTAATCATAACTTTCTGTTCAAATATCGGATTGATACGATTCTTGATGCGTTGGAAAGCTATCTTAAAGGGCTACAAAGTTGTATCTAATAAAGATTTTTGAATTCGAACTCTTGAAGCACGTACGTGGCTGCCAAGTTAAGTCCTAAAATTTAAGCGATTTTATGTGCGGGAATATGAAGACATTAGGGTTTATTTCCTACTCTATTTAAGCATATCATTAGCACGAAGTTGAGAACTTTTTTAGAGCAGTGCCACACATTTGAAAAACTCTTCCAGGGTCCAATTGCCGCTCCAGTCGCCTCCTCCATTGGCTACCACCACCATCTCAATTCATTTGGTTTGCTCTTTTCACTCTCTACTATTTATTTAATTTTAGTTTAAAGTTTGTGATTTATTTTTGAGATATTTGGCTCAGACTTTTGGGTATTTTATTTGTTTTTTATTTATTTCGTGTTATTTATTTTTCTCGCTTCTTTAACCTTTCATTTAACAGTGATTAAAATTGCTATGGATTAATTTTGAAAATTTGTGATTTGAATACAAGGATGAACCCTAGAATTTTGATTTTGGGATTTTTCAATTTTTAGTTCGTATTTTTTCAATTAGTTTCTAATCTAGTTTAATTCTTAGATTAGTTTTATTAATTTCTCAATTCCATTGCATATCAGATCGATTAAAGCTTAATTAGGACTTAAATAATTTCTGTTTTATTGTTTAATTTTTAGATTAATTAAGATTGTTTAGTTTAGTTGATTTTTCTTTATTGTTAATTTCAATTTGTTAGTTTTTTTACATTTCATTTCGACACTAAAAAATCCAAAAATATGAATCTAGTCCATGACTGTTGCCCTTTTTATTCTTGTTGCACTCTTTCATCTATTGCACATACCATCATTTTTATTTTCTCTTTATGAATATTTTCACTATTTTAAACGAGTTTGATTTTAAGTAACTTTCACTGAGGAGACGATCTAGAAATTTATTTCTAATTATTACACGATATATTCCTGCACTTGGGATAGCCTTTGTGTTACTCATTTTTTATTGAGTCAAGTTTTTGGCGCCGTTGCTGGGGAACAATTGATTGATGTAAATTTAGACTCGTTATTTTTATTTATTTTTATCTTATATGTTTCTGTCACTATCTTATCTTTGATTACACGTTTCACTTGTCACCTACTACTCAGTCACTTTAACTTTACTTATGCTATTTGGACTGATATTTCATGTTATGGATGAGAGACAATTCAAATAGGTTGGTTAGAGTTACATCGAGCACTAAGAGTAGTATACATAGTCCAGAGATAGATAGCTCTTCTGTTTTTTCTACAGACTAGGACATTGAAATTGAACAAACTATGGCTGCACATGCACCATGCATTCTTAGAGATTATTTACAACTCACTCGCACCACTACACCATCATGCATTATTTTACCAGATAATACACCTAATTTTTTTTATTAAGCATGGCATGATGTCAGTGATACCTCAGTTCCACAGAATGGATTTTGAGAGTCCTTATCAGCACTTGACAGATTTTGAGTTGGTCTGTACTACTTTTATCAATAGAGCCACTACTGATGAATTTATTAGACTTCGTTTATTACCTTTCTCTTTAAAGGATAAAGCGAAGATTCAGTTTAATTCTTTGATGCTTAATTCGGTCTAATATGCAACGTGAGTTCTTACAAAAAAAAATTTCCTTTTTAGAGAACTCAGTATGTATAAGAGTAGATCAGTCAGTTCAATCAGAAATCTGACGAGACTTTCCAGGCCAACTGGGAAAGGTTTAAGGATTTGGTGAACATCTGTCCACATCATGGTTTTGAATCTTGGAGGTTGGTGAATTATTTACACTGGTCTCACTCCACAATGCAAGCAGTTTGTTCAGACTATGTGCAATGGAGAATTCTTTAGTAAGGAATTTGATGAAGCATTGCCATTTTTTGACTATCTTACTGAGAGTGCACAACAATGGAACACTCGCACTGATCGAGTTTCATTAACAGCACAGCCACTGAGGGCTATTGCTGGTGGGGGCAGTTATGAGCTTAAGGGGGACACTAACGTTCAAGCCCAAATAGATGTATTGACTAGAAGATTAGAGGTCATGGAGATGGAAAAAGTGAAGGCTGTGAAAACAGTAGAGGTATGTTCTTTTTGTGCTGGTTCAAACTACAAGACCCAAGATTGCCCAATCATGCCAGTATTTTAGGAGAGTGACTTTGAGCAGATGCAATCAGTGAACTAGATAAATAGAGGGCAGAATCAGCCTTTTTCCAATACATATAATCCGAGGTGGAGGAATCACCCAAATTTCTCATGGAGGAATGATCAGCCTGGCCGGTCTCCACCACCTTCTCAGCAGCCATTTCAACAGGCTGCTCCTAGGCACCAGTATTAGTCATATCAAAGTTCTCATAGCTATCTTTTTATAGCACCTCCAGGATTTCAGCCTCAATCATCTGCGAAGAAGTCTCTAGATGACAGTATAGCACAAATGACCAATACACTTCAGCAATTCATGCAGATTCATGCCACCACAAACAATCAGAACACTCAGACCATAAATGACTTGCGAGGCACCATCAATAAAATAAACACAACATTGAGCACTCAAGAGAAAGGGAAATTTCCAGCACAGCCTCAACCTAATCCTCAAGTATACCAGCAACAACAATAGCAAGTGCATAATATCTCATGGGAGGTTTTTGAGCATCGAAGGTCGTTCTTACTTTGAGAAGTGGAAAGGAAGTTCCCCAATCAGAGATGACCATTGACAGACAGGTAGTTGCTCCTACATCTGAAGATGTAACAGAGACTGTTGAAGCTGAAAAAAAAACCAGAGGTAGTGAGACCAGAGCTGAAGAAGCCAGTGAGTGCAGATCCTGAAACTAGTAGGGGTACCAACCTGTGCTTCCCTATCATTAGAGATTGACAGCTAGCCAAAAGAACAAATACCACACTGAGATTCAGGAGATTTTCAAGTAAGTAAAGATTAATATTCCACTCTTTGATGCTATACAACAAGTTCCTTCATAACAGAGCAAGTCAGCGCATTGATATTGAGCAAGACTCCTTAGAAGTTTGGAGATCCCAGCTCTCCCCACATTTCCATTATGATTGGTGAGTCACGTATTGGGAGAGTTCTACTTGATTTGGGTAGTAGTGTGAACTTGTTATCGTTCTTAGTGTATGAGCAGTTGGGATTATGTAAACTAAAAAAGACCTCCATCAAGCTACAGTTAGCTGACAGATTAGTCAAGGTGCCAAGAGGTATTGTTGAGAATATGCTGGTCCAGGTGGACAAATTTTACTACCTAGTGGATTTTGTAGTTCTTAATATGCAGCAGTCAGCCACTACTATTTACCAGGAGCCTGTCATCCTTGGGCGCCCATTCCTTGCTACCTCCAATGCATTGATAAATTGTCGAAGTGGAGTGCTGAAACTCACATTCAAGAATATGACATTGGAAATGAATGTGTTTAATACTTGCAAGATGCCTGGTGATTGCAACGAGTAAGAGGTGCATGCTGTTGAAGTGATTTCAGAGCTTGAAGAAATAAAGAGAGAGGCCTAATATAATTCTCGCTTGGCGAATGAGCGAATGAAGGCCTTGCATGACAAGAAGGCCTTGTTTTTTTTTATTTGTTGTTTTGTTTTGATTTTATATTTTATGTTGATTTTTTTGTTCTGCTTGCTTATTCATGTGCACTTTGTTTTCTTTCTTTCGATTCATTGAGGACCATGTCTCTTATTAGTTGGGAGTAGCGTGTGTGCACAGAATTAAAAAAAAAAAAAATGCATTAATGTAATGTGCATTAACACACATATGATTGACACACACTCTATTTCTAGTATGAAAAACAGTAGACACAATCGCCTAGCGTAAGCGTCGGGTAAGCGCCGCTGACGTGTCAAAATAAAATAAAAACACTGTTTTGAACAATTTCCATTTCTCTCCCTCTCTGCATTTCCATTTCAAATCCTCCCTCGAAGCTGAAGTCCCCTCCCTCCCTCCCTCTCTGCGTTTCCATTTCCCTCCAGTGAATCCTCCCTCCCTCGAAGCCCCTCTCTCCCTCGAAGCCTCTGTAGTTGGAAGCTGCAGCCCTCCTTCCCTCAGTGTCGGGATGAAAGTCTGAGACAACCCACACGGAGCCGCCTTCAAAACCTCCTTCTCTCAGTTTCGTCTCCCTCATAGCCTCCCTCCCTTCGTCATCCTCACTTCGTCTTCATCTTCTTCTTCCCACGAAGTCTCCCTTCATGGTCGCCGTTAACCCTTCCTCAGGTATGGATCCCGAAACCTAACCCTAGAAAAAAGTGATCAATGACTCTGGTAATCGAAGGTAAGCATTTCTTCAAAGTGAAAAGTATGATTTTCCATATATCTTGCATTTCTTTGTTTGGTAGTTTTTAGGTAATAGGATTTCTTTGTTTGGTAATTATTAGGTAATAGCATTTCTTCGACTATGATGTAATTTGTTTTTTTTCTTATTACACGGGCTGGACATTTTTCTTGTTACATGAGCAGGACATTATTGAAGTATTCATTCAAGTTCTTGTATATATTAATTTTTGTTTTCCATATTACAGATTTTGAGCCTAGACTGGGAGGTACAAAGTGGCTTAGCCCTTGGCCCCGCTGGCTTAGCATTGTTCACCAAAATCTATGAAATTACTCATCTGGTTTCTAGGTTTGTCAATTAAGATTTTGGTTTTGGATATGCCTTGTTTGAACTTGAGAGACACAAAATTCTTCTTTATTTATTTTGTTCCCAAACTCTTGGCACTTATCTGTGTAAATTTTAGTATCTTATTGTTTCTTCTCTGTTTGTGCGTCTGTTTGGGGTCTAATAACTGGACTAGAATCTAGGAGAGTCCATATTGGAATGGTTGAAGGTTACCTCATGACAAGGGCACTTGTAATTGCTCAGTTAGAAGCCTTTTTGGGCTTATTCATTAATCAAATGGAATGATCCAAAGACCCCCTATTTCAGCATTTGTATTTAGAGTTTGTTGAGCCTTAATTACGGGGTTGATTAGGCTTGTGGTAAGAGGTTTATAACTTTATATTGGCACTAATAACCAACAAGCTGCTTAGGAGTTCTGAAGATTTTATAATTCTTGATCATCATCTAGAAGTTGATATCACTAATACTTATAAAAAATAAAAAAATAAAAAAGTTTGATATCACTAATAGGGCTTAAAGACCTTTATATCAAACTTAAACAAGAAAAGTTTTAAGTAGAGCTTGGTATCACAATTGCATATCATCTTAAAACCATAGGCAATGTTGTGGTGATTTGAAAAATAAGCGAACACCAGTGAGGAGAGTGTTTCAGCTTGCCATCTGTTGGAATGCATCTTAAGCTCAGTGTTTAGCTTCTACTCCTTATATTAGGTATAATTACCATCATGGAAAGTCTTACCACTAGTTTCTAATTTTTCTAATAATTTTAATATCCTTCTTAGAAATTATTATGAGTTGTGGTTTGAGTATGTTTCACTAGGAATTAATTTTCCATGTTGAGGTTATGATATTTTTGTTGAATATGTGTGTCTTTTGATACTTGTGTCTTTCCATTGTGATTCTGGTTCATGTTAGAATGTTATCATCACCACTATCTTTTTCATCCTTTGCTATACGTACTTTGGGCCAACCCTTTGCTATACATCTAACATTAACCCTTATGTGTAAAATGATCAGGTATAACCATACTGCAAGTATTTCAAGTAGAAATGAGGAGTTTCTGAAGAAGTTGGTGCTTCTTGAGCAAGAAGCTGAAATAAGGCGTTTATGCACGCTACTCCAGGTGTATTGGGCTTTTGTAGTTATTGTTTGTTGTTACTTAGTGACTTGGCAGTGGTTTTATGTTACAGCTTAGTTTGAATGTGTAGTTTAAGTGTTAGAAGTTATTTAGCTATTTAGTGAGTGCAATGTAATAGTTGGATTCGTTGGAGCCATAGTGCATCCTCTGTTTTGGTTTGGACTTAGCATTCGTCCTGTAACATGGTCTTAGTATGGGTACTCTGCTTTTGTAGGGGTGTCATACTCTGAGATTTCAATCAATAAAGGGAGGAGCCATCCTCATTTTTGGTTAAAAAGAAAAAAAAAAGCGAGTTGCTTATAAAAAAAAAATGTAATAGATGGATTTGAGGTTTGTTAATCTTTTTAGCTTGCAATTATATTTGTATAATTAAAATGTTTGTAGAGTTTAAATATTTAGATTATTTGTTTTAATATTAAAATGTCTGGAACTCTTTTTATTATATTATTTCAAATTTCACTACTTTTCCTATAGGATGGATTTTCTTTCTCCATGATGGTTGTAAGAAATTTGTGCTTCTTAAAGGTGTTCGAGTTAGACTAGTGAATCACTTAATTAGCTAGAATGCCACTTTGTCGTGCTGCTTGTTGCAACTTGTAATTCAATGGCTCCCATATTCGACGTACAAATGAAATCTACTGCACTAACATACAAAAGTTCAGACAAATGCCATAAGATAATTCTCATATTTGTAGTTTCTACTTTCTATTGCAATTTGTTCTCTCAAATTTAGAAACTTTTCAATTAAATGAAACGCCCATAGACTTGTACATACTGGTTAAATTACATTATACAATTAAAATATAAATGCATTTGTTCTCCCGCTTCTATTCTGGCCAGTTTGGGAATGAAGCTAAATTACATTATACAATTTAACATAAATGCATTTGCTCAAAGTGTGGCTACTCTCCATTGCAGCTTCAACATGTCCTAAGCAGCACAGCCTCCACAGACAATACTCTTGCAGGTATTAAAATTCATCTAAATCCATAAAGTTTCAAAAACAATTTGTAGAAATTAAAATTCAATCATATCATTGCAATTTGCAGCTTCCCCTTTTCCCATGCTGACAAACTGCATTCCAAAAAATTGACAAACTGCATCCAACACAAAATGCTGTCAGCAATTAACATTCTTCAACCAATATAACTCACAAGGACTGCATGATAAGGAAAATTGTCAATGGGCTACAATTTCAAAGTGTGAATTTAAAAAACCTGGAAATGAAAAGCTTGGAGTTCGAAGTTTGTTGTAGCATCTGTACTCATTGTCCAGTACTTCATCAAATAAACCTCCTCAATACAGAGTAATACATATGGGTAATAATCATCCCCACGATCTTCTCCAAAGAGGAACACTAAAAAATAAATTTTGGGACCTTAAAGTACTGAATCTTATTGCAGAATGGAGCAAATAAATTTTGGGACCTTAAAGTACTACAACGAGAGAAAATATTGCCAAGAAGAGAACCCTGACCCTCAATCCCTCGAAAATACGTACGGCCCTTCTTGTTTTAGCTGGATGAATGATACCAGAAAAATAAGTATAAAATTTAATATCCAAAGAGAGAAATTTTCTCATAAGAAAACTGAGCACAAAATAAACTTCCCATCATATAGAACAGATTATATATACACAGAAAAACTCACAAATGATTGATTTAGGAAACGAAGTCCGGGACTGGACATCGTTTTCGATCATTATTAGGAAAAAATAAAATCCGAAAGCAACAAAGAAAACTCATTGTTTACTCAGACCACTGCAATGAAATAAGCAAACCAAAAGAATTCTTAGTTTCCCGCACACCAAAAACCCAGAAGTAGAACAAAACAATCATACCTCGTTTAAAAAGAGAAGACCCATATGAAAGCTAGACTTCCACGCTTGTATGTGTTGGAGAGGAAAAGCTAGACACCTCGTGGAAGTGTTCGATGCCCCCCTTCAAAGTTAGATGAAACCTAGATGAAAAGCTACATGAAACGAGTTCTGTTTGGTTCCTTTCTTATTACGTGTTTTCTGTTTTTTTTTTCTTTTAATATTGCTGACATGGCATTAGCCGACTCCCCACCGCTTGCATCCCTCGACTGTACGTAGAAGAATTGTTCTAGTATTTTGTGAAATCTGAGCATCTTGGTGGAGTAGTTGAGCTGAATCATTTTGTGAAGATTTATTTTCAAGCTTAAGTATAGAGCATGGTTTTTTATGCATCATATTTTGTTGGTGTGTAGCTTGAAACACCGGGATGCTATATTTATTGAGATGAGACTTGATAAGATTTTTGTAGAATGAATGACAGATTTTGAAGGACATTTTGCACATGCTTACGCTTGTAGTGTTCCTTATTTACTGTTTATTGACTTAACATGGGAGAAGTAAACTGCAAGACTACCGAGCCATGCTTCAAAAAGAAAAAAAAAAGATTTGAAAAGAATAGAAAAAAAATAGATAAAGGCGGCTTAGTGAGATTTCCTAAGTAAAAGGCTAGAAACAGTTACCCGAAACTTTGGGGGTTGAGTGTTCAACCTTTAAAAATAGAGTTGGCATAAAAATTGCCAATCCCTTGGGTTTTGAGGTAGTTAGAATTATCAATGATTAATCTTAAGGTTGAAAAATCCTATGACAAATCATGGCTAGTAATGAGGAACACACAACCAGTTTAGCTCCACACACACATTTGAGTTCTGAG
This sequence comes from Juglans regia, assembly GCF_001411555.2. Lineage (NCBI taxonomy): Eukaryota > Viridiplantae > Streptophyta > Magnoliopsida > Fagales > Juglandaceae > Juglans > Juglans regia. Next base: position 21,637,657 of record NC_049903.1, read on the forward strand.
ACATTTGCTTCAATTCTATGTGAAAGATTGTTGAGATAGTCTTGGTGGGTATAGCCCCTGGGGGTTGAGTAGTAACGTGTCACTTTTGTGAGAATTCAGAATTGTGTTTGATTGTTTCTGTTTGGATTTCGATCTTTATGCGATATTCATCTCCATTAATTTTCACCATTTTGCTCAAAGATTAACAAAACGCTAGTTGGGGGTGTGATTGAGTTGAATTATTGTATATTTTATACATTTAGAACCAATATATTTTATTTATTTCATTATATTATTATTGATTTTAGATGAAAAAATGGTTAAGATGAATAAATTCGAGTTGTGATTTAAATTGGTTAATAGCATGATTTATGCTTAATTTTATAACTTGTGATTTAATTAGATAATGTTCATTCATATGCATAACATATTTTTGATATTCTATTATTCTTATTTTATTTTATTTCTAATTTCAAATTCAAATGACTTTCAAGTGGGCAAGACGTTGGAACAACTTAAGAACTTTCAACGAGTATATGACTCTTCAAATAAGGATAATGATGGGGTTTAAGAGTAATTCGGATTAGAGTCCAAAATGCGCTAGGACACAGAATGTACATACTTTAGTATTTTAATCATAAATTTCTTCTTAAATATCGGATTGATACGATTCTTGATGCGTTGGAACGCTATCTTAAAGGGATATAAAGTTATCCCTAATAAAGATTTCCAAATTCAAACTCCTAAAGCACATATGTGGCTGACAAGTTGAGTCCTAAAATTTAAGCGATTTTGTGTGTGGGAATATGAAGACATTATGGTTTCTTTCCTACCCTATTTAAGCATTTCATTAGCACGAAATTGGAGACTTTTTGATAGCAGCGTCGCACATTTGAAGAATTCTTCTAGGGTCCAATTGCCGCTCTAGCCGCCTCCTCCATTGCTTACCACCTCCATCTCCATTCATTTGGCTTACTCTTTTCACTCTCTACTATTTATTTAATTTTAGTTTAAAGTTTGTGATTTATTTTTGAGATATTTGGCTTAGACTTTTGCACATTTTATTTGCTGTTTATTTATTTCGTGTTATTTATTTTTCTCGCTTCTTTAAACTTTCATTTAACAGTGATTACAATTGCTATGGATTAATTTTGAGAATTTGTGATTTGAATACAATGATGAACCCTAGAATCTTGATTTTGGGGCTTTTCAATTTTCAGTTCGTATTTTGTCAATTACTCTCTAATCTAGTTTAATTCTGAGATTAGTTTTATTAATTTCTCAATTTCATTGCATATTAGATCGATTAAAGCTTAATTAGAACTTAAATTATTTTTGTTTTATTGTTTAATTTTTAGATTAATTGAGATTGTTTAGTTTAGTTGATTTTTTTTTATTGTTAATTTCAATTACTTAGTTTTTTTTTTACATTTCATTTCGACACTCAAAAATCTAAAAATATGAATATAGTTCATGACTAGTGCCATTTGTATTCTTGTTGCACTCTTCCATCCATTGCACATACCATCATTTTTATTTTCTCTTTGTGAATATTTTCACCATTTTAAACGAGTTTGATTTTAAGTAGCTTTCCCTGAGGAGACGATCTAGGAATTTATTCCTAATTATTACATGACATCCTCCTGCACTTAAGATAGCCTTTGTGCTACTCATTTTTGAGTGAGTCACCCGCCCCTAGTTACATTTATATATATTTATTATATATATGTAAACATAAATATATATATTTATCTATATAAGCATAAATATATATTTATATTTTACAAATTGTGTATATATAAATATATATTATAATTTGTTAGACTTGTTCACAAAGTATGCATTGGCAAATTTAAAAGCTACATAGTTTAAAAATTAATACCTACAATTTACACAAAATATACACTAGCAAATTTTAAAATTACATAATTTTAAAATTATAGTCATATTTACAAAATTTAAATTTATAATTTGGGTTTGAAAATGTATTTTTAATTATTTTTGGAATGAGAAATAATTTTTAAATCAAGTAAAATGTAGTTTTTTTTAAGTAGACGAAGGCAAGGCAGTTGGGAATTCTCCCTGCACGCCACCCTCGCATCCTGGGGGCGGGGAAGGGGTGGCCCCGCCTCATAGGGGGCGGGTAGCATCCTTACTTAAGTCGAACAACATCTACAGTGCCAGGTTGCAATACCGCGCTCCCTAATAAAGACATTTTTAGAATTTGTGGGGAGCCAGTGTGTTACTAAGCTTAACTAAAAACTTTTCTCTAAATGGCGCGCTAGATGCGAAAGATTCTAAATAAAACAAATTTTTTTAAATACTTAAAATCTAAAAATAGAGTCTGCGGAAGTACTTATTTTTAAAAAAAATATTAAAGTCTCATGTGCTTATGAAAATAATTTATTTAAACCTTAAATCATAAACTGAACATGACATAAACTATCTCAACCTTTGCCTCGCCTCCCTAGGTCAAGTCCTGTCCTATAGTCTCATCCTCATAAATTTCATCACCTGGGGTGGTTTAAAAATATAAAAAATATACAAAAATGAGTCGAATACTTAATAAACAACACATCATACAGTAAACATAATAAACATAAGTTTTCATTAAAAGCGTGTATACTCATAAATACATACGTAAATAATATGAATATGAACATAAAATTTTCACTTATCATAGGCCGACACCCACTGTTGACCCCCTGAGTTAGGGTTAACGAATCTAAGTAGATTTCGTTCTGCTCGTGGCCGCGGATTATGGAATCCATACATAAGTAAGACATACTGGGTGCACTAGCAGCATATACGACCTGGCAATACAATATGCCCATAACATAGGTACCGTCGTCATATCATAACATAGGCCATTACATATCTTATCATTCATACTTTATCATAATTATACTTGTATACTTGTCATATCATCGATTTCAAAAGAAATCACATGTATACTTGTCATATCTTGTCATATCATATCATAGATTTCAAATGAAATCGTATTTTTTCATAATTTTCGTGATACATATTTTCTCACATATAATCATGATTTTTCATAAATATTTTAATGCATAAATCTTCACATAAAATCATACATGGCTTTTCATAAATTATTTTAATGCATAACGCTCACATAAAATTATGACTTTTTCATAAATCTTTTGATGCATAAGTCATTTCATAAAATCATGAATTTTCATAAATAACTTAATGCATAATTCTTCACATAAAATCATGCATTTTTATAATTTTATCATGTCTTGGGTACGTAAAAAGGGATTTCCAATAGAGGGTGTACATGCAGAATATTTTTATAAAAGACATGTCGTTTACCATATATATGTGTAAGGGTATGATCATGCTACTTATCTCGTAGCGCTAATCCAGTATTTCCAGGGTGCGATTGATTTCCTATAAGATAGGCACGTAGTTTACGTCAATTTCTACCCATATATCTAGAGTTTATATGTCCCACTTAAATTTCCCGACGTTTGGTCAATTTTTCTAAAATAGTCTATCCTTTTGTGCGTAACTCTCTTAAATCAAAAAATATATATATCACGATAAGCCCAACACATAAATCTGTTCGTCCATTTATAATAAGTATATATTACCTATATAGTACACTATGACTTACGTAATTTCTCCAACCTATAACTTAAAGGCATGAGACTTAATAGGTTGATCACACAAGGGAGGGGGACGTACTGCCTTTATCATGCAGAGAGAGATCACTTACAGAGGAAGATCAGAGCTTGGACGTCCGTGGCTTACGATGAGTTCTGGGTGGTTTGTCAGTGGCTCAAGACGAGTGAGGTGGGTTGACTAAGGCAGTGGAACCATGGTGAGAGGCAGAGGATTGCAGGCGAGCGGTTGTGCTCAACGAAACGAGATGAATGGTTGTAGTTTTCTACGCTCGAGGAAGGAGGTTCGGAAGGTGGTTGTTGGCTCTCCAAGGTGGCAGCGGTTTGCAGTGATTGGTGGTTCTGTAAGTGAAAGAGTTTTAGCACAGGAGGAAGCTGCGGCTTGCAGTTGTTCCATGTGACAGGGGTGAAGGTGAGGAGGTGAGGAGGCTTGCTGAATGAGGGTCTTGGTGATGGTGGTTGAAGAAGGTAGCAGTGGCAGCAACGCGGTGGTGGGTTTTACGTGGAGGGCTCGTTCATGGCTTCGTTGCTGTGATTATTACTGGAGAGTCTCGAGGTAGTTTTATAGGCAGGGGAAGGGAGGTATCGTGGATCATAGGAGGTTGGATAGAGTTTGGAGTTGGGAGTTTGTTTCCAATTGAGAAACTATGCAACTAGGAAACTAAATGGATGACAATAAGGAAACGTAGATGGAGAGGATTGAGGCGTGAAGGGAGAAAGGATCCAATCCCATGAGATTACAAATATTAAAAAGGATAATGGTTTTGATCTAAGAATCTTATTCATGCAAACACTAGAAGAGAAAGGGAAAAAAAACTAAATCTAAAATTAAAAGAAAGCAAAAGAAATGAACAAGTTTACCGCCTTTGGTGTGTCAAATTCAGCAAACCTATTCTTTGAATGCGCTTCTTGAACCGTTTTTCCGGCAACGACGCAAAAATTTGATTACACCCAAAGAATAATGTGGCTATCGCAATATAGATTGGGGTGTCAATTCCACAGGGAGATAGTAGAAACACTAAAAGAGACTAAAACTTTAAGAGAACAAAAATCAAAGTAGCAATGTAAGATGAATCCTTTCTGAAAAGAAATAAATTGAAGAGCCAAAACGTAATAATGAAAAGGTTTGACCAAAATTAATAGCAGCGAAGCATCGTGAATGCCTTACTTGAACTTGATAATTCTATTCATAGCAGATTCATTGGATACTCAATTAGAGATCATAGCACCAGACTCTCTAATTGGAAAATATATCTTTATAACCAATTTGTTCAAATGTAATTCTTGAAAACCACTCTTCTTTTGAAAGCATGGATTGCTATCTTATTAGACTTAAATTCGAAGACAATAATATACCCAATAGCAATACTATAGCAGAGAATCACACCAATAAGATTGACAACCAAACCTAGAACATAAACACCTCAACAATCCCATAGAGAAAGCATGACTGAATCTATGAAAATTATTGGTTATAAATTATCCAAATACAAGAAAGACTAATAAGATGATAAACAAGAATTGTATCAGCAAGAAATTTTAATACATGAATCCAATAGAATTAAAATCATCATCATTCAAGCAAGTTCATACCTAGCTTCACCAAGTAATTAACTCTCCATTCAAAATAAGGATTCTTTTTCTGGAAGATGAATTTGTCCAAATCCTAGCACACTCTCTACCAAAACAAGAAGGGATTCTTCTTTTCTGTCCCCTGGCTCTCTATTTTTCTCACTTTTTCATGAGTCATCCCAATAAGGAAAGAAAATCGCATGCAAACTCGGGTAGGTAATACTCCAGATTTCCACGTGTAGATTGCGGGCCCTTTTTTGCTTTGTAAATGGCCGAATTAGAAAATTACTATGTCTGAAACCAATGTAACCCAATGAGTTTGCTTTCCAACACATCTTCAATCGCCTCAATCGAAAATCGGATGGGGAAGATATGACTATAATACTAATGGATACTTAGAGAAGCTACAGATTACAAATATTTTTCATTAATTGCTCTTTCCTTGTTTATGACACGAATCTCTTTGACTTTGGACTTTTGAAATTCTCCATTGATTATTCTTTTCTTCCTTATTAGCCAGACTTCAGCTTGATCATTTTTAGATTCATTCCTACAATAAAATCATTAGACACTAAATCAAAACATGGGCACTATGAAATTAAAGTTTAAATAGGAAAAACATAATCAGAATGCCCAAATAACACATATAATTTAGCAATTAAACTCGTAAAAGCAATGTTCAGAGTACACTTTTGTGCTCTCATCAAAGCCCAATACGTGATGGCAGAGATACATGAGGGAGTCTGCGGAAACCACTCTGGCGAAAAAACGTTGGCAGCACAGGTCACGTGCGCATGGTACTATTGGCCCAACTCTCTCAGGGACGTGGAGGACTTCACAAAGAAATGCTCTAAGTGCCAAGAGCATGTGCCAATCCCCCACTATCCACCTGAAGAACTAACCTCCATTGTATCCCCCTAACCCTTTGCATAGTGGGGACTTGACCTTATCAGTCCGATGGCCTCCCAGTTGCCAACGATCATTTCCGCTAGCCAATCGGCAGCCTGGAATGAAACAAGTCAGAGGAAAATGACGAAAAGAAAAAATGAAACAAGGGAATGGTTGGAGCCTGAGCAAAGTAAGGTCTGAGCATCTGCCTAGGCCCTCTCAAAACCCAGGCTAGTCTCTTGGGCACTCCCACTAGTAGGATGAGAAGAAGGCTTGGTGCAGGGCGGCAATGAAAGGACGGAAAGCTCTTGGTGGATGACCTCGGGAGAAGCCAAGATCTGGCTCGGTTGGGCCTTGCTACCCAGAGCATACCCCCTCCAAGTCTGGAGCTTCACGAGAGGAAGAAGGGTTCCCAAGTGGGGAAGCTGATCACCAGGGGGAAGTCTCCATCTCAACATCAGGCAATAGGATCAATCGGGTGCCTCATCCGCTACAGAAGCTTCCACATCAATCTGGGGGGACGCCAGCGGGGGAGGAGCACTCGCATCAATCGGGGGGGATGCTGGGAGCACCCGCATCAACCTGGGGGGATGCCGACGTAGGAGGAGCACTCGCATCAACCTAGGGGGACGCCAGCATAGGGGGAGCACTCACATCAACCTGGGGGGACCCCGGTGGAGGAGAAGTAGGGCATGGCATCTGGTCTTCCGAGACCAAGAATGAGTCAATGTCGATCTCAGGGAAGGTTCCCAACGTGGACAAGGGGCTCGAAGCCCTATCTTCAGCAACACTTTGCACTTGGGGGGGATCCAGCTTTGGCTCCCCCTGATGAACAGAAGACAAAGCTATCTCCCTCATGGGGGTCATAGCGCCAACAGCCTCCTCTGCGGCGAGAGTTGCCTCGAAGGAAAGCAGAGGCTCAACTGAAGGGTTGGCCCTACGGGGAGCAGGGTTGAAGACAACAATTTCGTCTACCTCACCCTCACCTACTCCAAAGGCGACCCCTGGAGGCAGGACTACAGGCCGCATGGGGAAGTTCTTGTAATCTAGGGGTCGGGATCGGTAGAGAGGAGCTGGGTTGGTCTTGTAGGGAGGACTTCGCAGGAGTTGGATGAGAATCTGAAATTAAATATAAAAATCTGCTTAGGAGTATCCCAAAGTAAATAGAAACTCAATTCAAGAATACACAATAATTCCTATGATTCTTATTCATATTTTAGCATTTTAGTCTAATAATAGGGTAATTAGAGTGCACTTTCGTACACTCATCAAGAGGACTTCGTTGGAGTCAGATGAGAGGTACTGCCAAAGGTACCGCGTACATGCCCCGATAGAAGTGGGCGAGAAGGGCTATGAGAAGCACCGTGAGGAGGGCTTGAAGGAGCTGGGTGGGAGGCAGTGCCGAACTCGTTGAAAAGAGACCCAGATGGAGGCTGTCGTGATGAGCTTGCAGAGGCCCCACGTGAAGAAGACGGTGGAGCCTGGCGCGAAGGGCTGGGGTGGGAATGGGGGCCCCGAGACCCTGACCCGGGGAAGACCCCAGATCGCTTTACTCGGCCTGATGCCGCTTGCCCTTTTCACCCCTCGGGGGAGGAAAAGCCCGGTGCTTCCTGGTAGGAGAAGAGGGGGGAACCACAAGAAATTCCTGACCAAGCATAAAGGATCGGTCAGGAAGGAGCAGATGATGACTAATGTTCGTGTCAGCAATCAACATATCCGTCTCACAAACCTTGGGGTGGGCGGCCACCCAGGATAGAATAGTAGCCACCCAGAATTCTCCCTCTCGGACAGCTTGATCGAAAGGGATTGGCTCTTCAGCACATTGGCCCATATGGCCCGAACAAGAAATTCATGATAAATTTCCTCACCCTCAAAATACTCCCATCTCGAACCAAAAACAAAAAGGAAACACCTTTGTCATTCCTTAATAGAGGAGAAGCACTTCTCCAACATGACAAAACGATTCTCGACAGATCAAGCTTGGAAACTAGACAAGCTCCTATTGAGTCTTAGGATTCGATAGACCGACAAGAATTCCCGGGTAGTCAGATTGGGATAGTTCTCGGAGCCGTTGTCCAACACCTGGCAGAAGACTATGTAGCTCGCCACCATGATTCGCGAAGCCTTGGGGTGGAGTTGCGCCAGAGCCAACTTTAGATAATCAAGGATGTCCCGAATCGGACGATAGAATGGAAATTGTAGCCCGTTGAAAAACATCAACGAAAATAGAGCCACACGTGTGGCCATCCCATCTGCCTCTATGACAGGAAGACGACAACCGAGAATTTCCATGACCACCTCCGGGGGGATATTGTAAGACCGCTGCCATGCTCATAGGTCATCACCGGTAATGGACAATTCCCAGTTCCTCCTGATGAAAGACAAGAGTCGACCTTCGTGATCACTGGAAGCAGCCATAAGAGGGTTCGCGGAGGAAAGAGGAAGGACAGAGGCTCTCAGAAGCACAAGGAAGGCTAGGAAAAGAAAGAGTGAGAGACTTTTAGGAGTATGGACACAGAAAAGGGAAGAATAAAGAGGGGGAAGAAGGGTTTAAATAGGAGGACAGCCTAAGGTTGGTGTTTGGCAGACAGTGAAGTGACAACGGCTTGGAAGACAAAGGGACGTGACAGTCTTGGGAAAGCAAATGGACTGACAGCATGGCGTCAGTAGCCGCTAGGTGGACACATGGAAACTGAGGCGTCACATGGTCGTTCCAAGTATCCTGAAACATCCCCAGGAAGCTACACCGACCAGTTCAATAATGACGTGAATACATGTCCTCAGGGAACCCAAACAATGCAAGGCAATAAATAAAGGGGAGTAATGATTAGGTATGTGACAAGCACAAACCAACCCGTGGCTTGGAACGAAGAATACGCTTTGGGATCTAACAGTTGGGAAGCTGGGAAGACGGCATGACATAAGAATTTGTGCATATTAATGCTTAGGGCGGGAGGGATCATTTAAAATTCCTACCGCACACGTGCGCTAGGAATTCGTAGGGTTTTGTGAGGGGAAGAATTCCATGGGGTTGGGCTAGGAGGGTAGGCTTGGGCCCAAGGATACAACCCAGCCCAGGAAGCCCAAGAGAAGGAATGATTAGGCAGGGTACACTGACAGAAGGGTAACAAGTGGGACAATCTGACACCCCCAACTGGTTGACAAGCAGGGACATCTCCTGACCCTGAACCTCGGTGCCTAGACGTGTCAGAGAAGTGAGGATTTCTGTCTGAGGCCACGACACATTAATGAGATGGAGAAAGTCATGAAGGGAAGCCATGTCACATTTAATGCGTCTTGGGGCTCGATACCCCACAACATGAATCCTGGTGTCAGGAACAGTCGCCATCAGGCCTGAGTGATCTGCGACGCATCAGGTGAACGGTAGGACACCCGATCCCATACAGACACGCCCACTACCATGAAGGTCAGCCAACCAGATATAAATAAATAACCTCCTCCCACGACCAGTGAGGGGGTTAACACTGACATATACTCTTATTATCATTCTCCTTAAGATATTCTCTCTTGATATTCTCCCTCACCGAAACTGACTTGAATGTCGGAGGTACAATGGATCCCAAGCTCACCATTCCTCATCTTAGCAGGAACCAACCCCAAGCTCTAACGGCATGGAGTTGTCCAGGCTGCGAAATACGACATAACACATCTTAACATCCAAACTTATCTTAGGTGGGTCCTACAAAATTCATTCTACTATCTCAACTCACTAATATTCATAAATAACTCAACTCAACATCCAAACAGAACTTCAATCTAATGTTAAAGAATTGGGCCTGTTGTTACGGTCAAATGTTTTAAATCCCCTCGATAGCCAACTTTCTCTCTAAACCCAGCATCTTTCAGACCGGCTAGAGGGGGTGGGAGCTTCGGCTCCTTCCCCCTTCCCTCTCCCTTTCTGGTTTTCCTTTGTATTTTTGTTTTGTTTTTTTCGTTTTTTCAGGCCATATAAAGGGAGAATCACCGTTCGTGATCTTCGGGGTCCCTATAGCCAACGCGCCCCACCAGGAGGTTGCCCAGCCGCCGATCTACACGTCCACAGAACACGGTCCCAACCGGAGTGAAGCGTAGCCTGCACGCGCGGGACGAAAATTCCGGAGCTCGTCGGCACGTGGCCCTCATGCGCCTCCAATGAGCTCTTTGCCGTTGCAACACGCGGCAGCTCCCGAACCGGCGACTCTGGATCTTCCAAGACCGATTGTCGGTTTTTCCTTCTGAGACGTTTTTGTGCACTGTTTTTCCATTTTTACAGTATTTTTAATGTAATTTATTTTTGCATTATCTTTATTTTCAAGAAAACAAAAAACTCAAAAATATTTGTCCCTTCGGATTTAGGTCCAAAGGGTGTTGTCCCCCCTCTGTTTAGTCGGTGATGTTGGGATTTGGTTTCTCCATACCCCGTCCAGTTGGGTATGGAATTTTGTGTTTGGTTACTGCAAACTCTGTCGGAAACAGAGTTGTGCTATCTCTTAGACTTCAGTTTTTAGAGATAAGCTGTCTGGACTAGACCATGTCAGTCACAATAGTGTATTGAGAATTCTAACTAACGTTTATAATTGACTTGTTGTTTAAAGTTAAATTTATATGTCCTCTTTAAATGAATGAAATGAGATCCGTTTTATAAAAAAAAAAAAAAAAAATCCCCTCGATAGCCCAAATCCGATTTGAAGGCAATCTCAAAAAATAAAAGAAAAAAACAAAAACAAAATGAAGTTAGAATCAGAGCACGCACTGCAAAAAATGAAGTAAAGCCCTAACGTAATTTATACATGACCGTCTTGTTCTCCAGCAGCTCAATTCTGCGCCTGCAATAGCGGATGCTCTCACCCACAAGCGGTCGACGAAATCCCCAACCAAACGTGATGGAGTCGAGCATCCTAGAATCAATCGGCGTCGAGATCATCGGTGTCATGTCCCCCGTCTCAATCTGCATGTTCTTGGTGGTCCTCCTCGTCTACTCTCTCTCTCCTTCCAATCCCTTCTCCTCTCCCTCTTCCTCTACTTCCATCCGCACCGCCGCCAACCTTGTCTACCTCGAGAGCCCTTCTGACTCTGCCGGACAGAAGCTGGAAGGCGCTCTCTTAAACGCCTTGGTCTTCGTCATCCTCATCGCCATCGTCACCTTCCTCCTCGTCGTCCTCTACTACTATAACTTTACCAATTTCTTAAAGAACTACATGCGTTTCTCCGCCTTTTTCGTGCTCGCTACCATGGGTGGCTCCATCTTCCTCTCCATAATTCAGCATTTCTCCATACCCGTCGACTCTATCACTTGTTTCTTGCTGCTTTTCAATTTTACGGTCGTGGGTGTACTGTCCGTGTTCTCCGGTGGGGTACCTATATTCTTGAGGCAAGCGTATATGGTCTCGTTGGGAATAATTGTGGCAACATGGTTCACGAAATTGCCCGAATGGACGACTTGGGTTTTGCTGGTGGCTTTGGCTCTATATGATTTGGCGGCTGTCTTGGCCCCTGGAGGGCCGCTGAAACTGCTGGTGGAATTGGCATCGAGTAGGGATGAGGAATTACCGGCTCTGATCTATGAGGCTCGGCCGACCGTATCACGGAATACAGGAAATAGGGGTTCTAGTTTAGGGCTTTTGGTTGGTGGGGTTTCGGATTCTGGGTCGGTTGAGCTACAGGCGGTTGAGCGTGACAACGGAAATATAAATGTGGTTGACAATCGCAGTAATTCTGAGTATACCTCTGTTGAGGTTGGGAGTTTTCCAAATGAGGATGGTGACAGCGGCAGAGATCAAGGGGAGAGTTCCCCGTTGGTAGGTCATTCGCGGGAGAGGCATTCGTCGAGCAGTGGATCTGCAGAGTATTCAACTGTGGTTGTTGCTTCTGATCGAGCTTGGGATCCAGAGTCCGAGATTGTTGATGAGGAGACGTCTCCACTGGTTGACACGATGGGGGTGGGGAACAACAGAGAGTGGACTAGGAGGGATAATGCAGAGGTGACGAGTAGAGGTATTAAACTTGGCCTTGGAGACTTTGTTTTCTATAGTGTTCTTGTGGGCAGAGCTGCAATGTACGATCTTATGACAGTATATGCTTGTTACCTTGCAATTATTTCGGGACTTGGCTGCACTCTTATTTTGTTGTCGCTGTGCCATCGAGCTCTTCCTGCCTTGCCAATTTCGATTACATTGGGTGTTGTTTTTTACTTCTTGACTCGGTTATTAATGGAACCTTTTGTGGTTGGGACGGCAACAAATTTGATGATGTTTTGACTCTCGATTTTTGAGAGATCAATTGGATGTTAGAGGAATACTGATGTTTTCATAGGCATGAGATTTGTATACAAGGTGAAAGGTACAACTACCTGAATTTTTTCCCATTTGTGATTGGTAACTTTATCATGATCCAATCTCTGGACTTAATAATGCAGCAACTTTTAAGACCTGATAGTGATGAATTGAAATGTAAATTGACTGGGTTTAAGAGTTGGTCCTCATAAATATTAGAGCAATTAATCATACTGTAGTCAATGATAGATATCATTTAGCCTTTATTCCGACTGATAGGTCTGGGAACCTAAGCTATGACAACACATTTATGCATAGAATCGATATGTATACTTGATTTTACCTGAGTCCTTGAATCCTATATTAAATGCATACTTCTTACAGATTAGTATATAAGGATTGGTAGGTAATGCCATGCTACATTGTTTTAGTATAAAAATATTTGCTGACAAGAGTAAAGCAAATTTTGACATTTTTGTCTTTTGTTGTTTGTTTATTTTAACTTTGCGGCTGGTTTTTTAATTTTCTTTTTTTGTTGATAAGTAAAGTAATGATTTTATTAAGACCAAAAAAGGAACAAGAGTTAGGAGGTCTAGAGAAGTATAATCAGAAAAAGCTTCAGAGTTTTGGGACACTGCCCATTGAAAGAGTGCATTAAGGAAAAATGACTTGAGCCCCACCATCGAATTTTCATGGTCTTCAGCACTGCACACATTTCCCTCTCTCCAAATTCTCCATAATAAGCAAGAAGGGGTCATCTTCCATGAAATTTTCCACAAAAATCCACAATAGACACGAAATATTTTCTATCTTAATAACAACTTATTAAAAAAGAGTCTAACCCCTAGGGCCCATGTACATACTTGGAACACTAACCACCTTCCAAGCTTTCATACTTCTTCGAATGCCCTCCATAGACTCTCTCTCTCTCTCTCTGGCAAACCACCAAACCCACTTCTTAAAATTACCGAGTTATTGCATTATTCCTTAGCAAGTATCCTTTTTGTAGTGATGCAACGAGCAATAATCTCCCAGAAGAGAACATTTAGAAGCCAAAATAATTTGAAATTGACTGTGTTTGATGTGGAGCCTAGTTCTACTTAGTCTTAACCTTTTCATATTTATTCATATTAAGATGCCTCATATTCTAATTCAGTTGTTATTAAGATAGGGAAGATTTCATGTCTATTGGAGTCCACGGCTAAAATGCCAGATCATACATTAAACAGCACCGGGTATGTGTCCATGAATTATAAAACCTCACACATAACTGAAATTCATAGTAAGTATAAAATTATGTATAAAAAAACTAAACCAAAATCTTCAGTGAAGTCATGACATCATAAATCAAGGCTGAACACAACGCGTTCAACACTCATTAAAGCTTGGCTAAATTTGGCCTCTTTGATTGGTTTTGGCCTGTGGACTCATCATCATCATCATCAACTAGAACATTTTAAGATATAAAAACAAAAATGATTCAAATACTCAGTAAGCAGCAAAACTTACTCTGATTTTGGTTTAGGGGCCATACAGAAAGTTGCAGCCACTAGGAATCGAAGGATGTTGATGTTGGGCTGTGAAAGAGGTGCATCATAAGGGTAATCTTTGAATTTCTTGAAGAAACGTGTTGAAAAGTCAAGAGTTTTGCTCACCTATGACTATATTAGATCTGGAGGCGGTTGCTCTATGATTTTTGCTTAAATTATGGATGAAAGTCTAAGGGCAAAGTGGCTGAGAGGGACAGCTGGCTTAGAGGAGATTAGGGCTTTGAAATTTGGCTGCAAACTAGTGTTTATTGCCATGAATGGCAGTCTTAGACCTCTAACAACTTTGGCAGATTTTAACTTTCCTAGAGCTTCTTATTGCTGCTTTTTAAATAAGGGAAGATCCTAGACTAACTAGGAAACTGCACAGGCTTGAATGTGGACCATTCCAAATTCTGGCCTAAAATCAGCCAAGTTTAGGCACTTTGCATGGATGAACACGGAAGAAGATTTGAAGGACTATAAGGCTCCCTAAAAGCTACTTTCTTTGCATGTACAGCCTCCTAAGGAAGATCCTCACAATTGCTTTCTTGGCTTAAAATTTTTTTTTTTGATAAGTAAAAATATTGTATATATCAAAAGGAGAAACCAGTTACACTGAGTGTAAACAAGAAAACACCTTACCCAAAATGAACCAACAAGCCCCTAATGACCCAACAAGCCCATAAAAAACTAACCCAAAGTACATCAGACCCGACCCCAAACGTTGTTTCCCGTAGAACTAAAACTCTACCCGAACACCAACCCCAACACCTTGATACCTGTCTTCACAATACCCTCCCTTTAGACTTCCCTCTAGTTGAACTACCACCCTTAGCATCGTAGTTGATTGTCGAAAAGAGACGCTGTAACTCCCTGCTTTTCTTGAAGCTTGATTTGGTTTCTTGGCTTAAAATCCTCAAGAACTTCTAGGTTTGCCCCCTGGGCCAGCAGCCTATAATGAAGATTGGATCAAGGATCAACCCGCATATTTAAGGGACGGGAGAAATGTTTAAGGACCCAGCTCTAATACCATATAGAGTTTAGGGTTCTATAAAAGAGAACCAATGGGTTTGGCGTTGGTGCTTTGTGTAGAGGAATGTTTAGAGTCAGGAGTGCAGGTTGATGGAGATATTGTGGCTCCCCTGGTCTCTCTTCCTCCAATAGCGGATTGGATTCTGCCTAAAGTTAACGAGATTCAGCAGTTTGTGGAAATTTCACATGGAGGATGTGAAGACCAATTTAACGAACTAATTACTACGATCGAGGCAAGCCGCACACTTGAAACCAAGTCAAGCTTTAAGAAAAGCAGGGAGTTACAACGTCTCTTTTCGACAATCAACTACGACGCTAAGGGTGGTAGTTCAACTAGAGGGAAGTCTAAATAGAGGGTATTGTGAAGACAGGAATCAAGGTGTTGGGGTTCGTGTATGGGTAGAGTTTTAGTTCTACGGGAAACAAGGATTGGAGTCGGGTCTGATGTACTTTGGGTTGATTTTTTTATGGGCTTTTTTGGGTCATTAGGGGCTTGTTGGGTCATTTTGGGTAAGGTGTTTTCTTATTTACATTCAGTGCACTTGGTTTCTCATTTTGATATATACAATATTTTTACTTATCAAAAAGAAAAAAGGGTTCTATAAAAAATTTGAAAATGGTAGGTGGATCAAAAGTCAAATCCTACCCATCTAGTATGTATTATACTTTATGTTGCATTTGACAATTTGTGGGTTGTACTTCATACAATTATACCCTATAACAATTCTAAGCACACTGAATTTGCTACAAGGTAGCATATGATTATGTAGGGATCCATGAGTTTAGTAATTGTAATTCCTCTTTGTTTTGAATTGAATAAGCTAAATAGATCTACAACAGCAGGTACATAACTATCTTCTGATACTATTGCACCAAGAAAGAATATTGGTGTTTGGTGGTGTTGTTGGTAGAAGTGTACCAGGCTGATGTCTGTCTTATGCTCCACGCTAATCATTGATGCTGATGATTATCTGTTTTCATGACCGACTTCTTAACCCCGACCAGAGGGAAAATATATACTTGATGTAAACCTCCTCCGGGAATTCTGGATGGTTGTGAGGGTCATTACTTGGTGCATGATTTCAGTGGCATAACATGTAGGCCGGATTTGTATCTAGCCACTTGTTGTGGGCCTGGTATTCAGACAATGCCCAGAAAATGAACGGAAGAAGAGATTACTGCTGGCCGAGTTTCAGGGTGGCCTCTCCCCTGGCTATAATTTGCCTAACAAGAATTTGTGATATATATAGATTAATGGATAGAACTGGTGAGACAGCAATGTTTTTTTGAGGGGGTGGGGTCTTTTTGAGTCCTTTTATTTGTGTTACTTTGGACGGTTGAAATTTTATTTTTTAAAGGATTAGAATTTGATTTTGACTAAGGTTTCTTTTGTATGGAAGTGTACTTAAGGGTGGTAATCAATCTATTGTCTAGCTTTGATAAATTTTCAAGAAAGGAATTTGTCTTCTTTTTCTTTTTTTTTTCTTGGCTGCTTAGCACCGGCCCTTTGGCTAGGGTCTCCTTCGCTGATTAGACAATAAGCTTGTATGTGTGGTTCCATGGATTATGGCGGTGAGATTTGCAAGTTCAGGGTAGTATACTAGACTATGACAAAAGTGAAGAAAAGTGGAGTTGGGTTATTTTGAGGAAAAAAAAATGCCAAAAGTGAGACTTAAGTTTGAATCAAAATAGTGTCTAGTATGGACTTGTACCATAATTGTTTAGACGTATAAGAGAAATTGGACACAAGATTTAAACGCTACAAGTTGTTTTAGCCTCTGTCTCTAGTAATCCATCCGGATGCATAATGTCCATTCGGACGCTCACAATGGAAAATTAGTCAGAGTCCAAACAAAGCTATGTTTGAAGCTTGTTTGAACGGGCTAACTCAAGAACGAACAAAAACCCTGTTTTGAGAAGAAAAAGACCCATAGATGCCTAGAGTAATGTTTAGATAGACTATTAAAGTTACAAACTTTTAGATATGCTTAATAACTATATATTCATTAATAATCGATGTAGACACGCTCAGAAAAATAGCTCGAGTGTAAGTGAATGCTTTGACATGTGAATAAATTCCTTGTTATTTCTATGCAATATGTTCATGAATAATTTTATTGAGATGAAAATGTCATCTAGATATCTGTTGAACCTTGCATTATATGAGATAACGAGAATCTTGAGTTGTACGTCATCTAGCTAAGGGGGGATTATACGCATAGCAGCACCCATCGGTCAAGTGGGATGAGAATACTTGGCAAAACTCTGCATCTAAGCATGATTGGTATGTTTTGGAGTCTAAAATTCAAGTGTGTTGTTGGTCATATCCTAGGTCTTGATCGTAAAAAACAAGTAGAAACGCCAAGTTTCTATGTAGATCTTGGTATTGTTGGAGAGAATGTGTGTTTTCTTTATAGGAATGCCAATAACTAGGGGTTTGACATACTAAAATTCAAGTGTGTTGTTGGTCATATCCTAGGTCATGTCCTTAGAGTTCTTGCCTAAGGAGGACTATCTAGATCATAGTGTTCTAACTTGGACTCATGGAAAGCAAATGGCCAGGGGTTTGTCATAGGATTTCTTACCCTTGATTATACTTTCGCTAGATTTCCTTTCTTGATGTAGCTTTTACAAGCTTCAAGGATCACTCAAAATTCTTAGAGACTAAGGACATGTTTGAATGCTTGTAGTATCTCAGAATTTTATGAATAGTAGTGAAATAGTTTGGGTGAAGATTTTTTATTGAGTTTTGGAAAATGAGAGAGAACAAGTTGAATTAAAATATTATAAAGTTAAAAAATTGTTTTAATATAATTTTTAGTATTATTTTTGTTTTGAGGTTTGTAACAGTTGTATTGATTCTTGTGTTTTGTTTTAAAATTTGTAAAAGTTGTATTAATTCTTGTGTTGATTAGATGAAAAGTTAAAAATTTGAAATTGAAAAATATTTTGTATTTGAGTGATGTTTGGAGAATGAAATTATGAAAATTTCGAGAATTTCGAGAATTCTCATGTTTTGCAAAACATCTCCCAAGTTTCAACAAGTTGAGAAAGAGAGAGGTGATATGGAAACGCCAAGGGTCTTATGCTTAGTCACATGTAAATATTGTAAGAGCATTAATCATAATAAGAAATCCATGATCTTCTATTGGGTTTTTCATCTCCTTTAGACATACTTATAGTATGACCATTTTGACCCGGTGCTGGGATTTAGTAAATGTTACTAAAGAAAATTAGTAATGATCAAACAATTAGTTTGTGCTAGAGGTTTAAAGGGTAAACAAAATAAGGTGGCTGCTATAAATACTATTTATCTTAATTTGCTATAAATATTTTTTGGGTTTGGAACATTTGGTGTTATGGTGAATGGATATGAATTAGACACACTTATAGTATGACCATTTTGACCCGGTGCTGGGATTTAGTAAATGTTACTAAAGAAAATTAGTAATGATCAAACAATTAGTTTGTGCTAGAGGTTTAAAGGGTAAACAAAATAAGGTGGCTGCTATAAATACTATTTATCTTAATTTGCTATAAATATTTTTTGGGTTTGGAACATTTGGTGTTATGGTGAATGGATATGAATCTATGATCTATTTTGCAACTAATCCAGCTGGTATGAATTATGGTTAATTTCTATTCGAGTTAGGAATTTATGTTTTCCATTAGGTCTCTAACCAATGGAATTTATATATATATTTATATATATGTTGATTTTCTCATGGGGAGTGTTGCACAAAGAATTTTGGGTTCGCGGCTACACGCATGGTGCTAATAAGAATGTTTGAAATATTCTCAAATAGAAATGCTACTTATCATTCTCCCAATATGTGATTTTTCATTTTTTTTTTTCATTCTATTTAAATATATGTGTGTTTAAATATAAGGATAAAAATGACAAATCACATATTGGTGTGTGGTGTAGGGCCATTATAAATAGAATTTTTATTTAAGTAAAATTGAAATTATCTTTTAATGAAGGGTTATAATTATATTAGTTGATTTAAAATGAGTTTGTAAAATAATTATAGTTGTATCCTTAAGAACATAAAATATATACGTTTAAGCATTTAAAATCATGTACACATTAGTTTAAAATATGAATTCATTGACTATATTAAAAAATAATATAATATGAATCTAAATAACTTCAATGAAAACACAATTTATGAATCTAATTCCAAATGTCTCAAATGTCCTTTTTTTTTTTTTTAGGTCGTTGTCTTAATTATCTTTGTTTATGAATAAGATAGATATCCTCCAATTATAATACAAAATACTTATTTTAATCTTTGTTAATGTAAAAATGAGTGTGTTGGTATATTCATGTGAAAACCTTTGTAAAATTGTGTTGTAAGAAATGTTGAAGTGTGTCAAAGTGAAAAATGGGTCAAGTGAGCTGAAAAAGAACACACACAGTCGTTTGCTCGACATACACTCGATTGGCGCTCAAGCAAGTTCATACAGAGAGTTCGCTCGACATGGCGCTCGAGCAAAGGTCACACAAAGAGTTTGCTCGACAGATGCTCGACACACGACTCAAGCAGAACTCATCTAGAGAGTTCGCTCGACATGTCGCTCGAGTGAAAGTCATCCAGAGAGTTCACTCGACTTGGCGCTCGAGCGGCTTCAGAAGTACAACGTTTGCTCGACTCGTGCTCGACACTCCGCTCGAGCCAATGTTCAGAGAACTTAATTTTTCCTAAGGTTTGAGCGCCTCATTACCTGGGAGGTATAAATAGAACATTTTGTTCTACCCGTTTGCAGGTGTTGAGAAAGCCAAAACAAAGCCTCCTTCCAAGAGCACTTGAGAGAGTTTCTCCCCACATTCGAAGTTGAATATCTCTTGAAAAATATACCTTCATCATATCACACTCAAGATCGAGTCCATTGGAGTGGACGTGTTTGTTGGTTGGAAGGTTTCTGGAGCTTCTGTGGATGCAGAGAGCGAGAGGTTTTCATGGGGCACTATAGAAAGGTCGGAGTTTCAACACACTACATGCATGTAGAGATTGAGTGGGTCACTCATGGTGTTGTAGGCCAAGTTTAGGAACTACAAAAGTTTTGTGAGTATCTCTAAATTGGTTGTAACAATTAAAGTTTTTATAGTGGATTTGAGGTGGTGTCTTATACCCAGAGTGGTTTTAGATTTTGAAGAAGTTCTTCAAATGAGTTTCCACTTCATGACCAAATCTATGTGTTGATTATTTGTGTGATTTGTCTTATTGTTTAATTGTTTGCTTGTCAATATTTTTGATTAAACCATAAAAATTGAACTACACCTATTCACCCTCCTAGGTGTTGTGTTGGGTAGAACCACTATTTTTTCACTTTTCATTTGTTTCTCCTCAATCAGATGAAGTAAAGAACTCCATAACATGAATATATCTCCAAGTCTCTTATACTTTCACACAAAGAAAGAACAATGAGAAAAAAATGTCGATTTTGAATCACAAATTAAAGAAGAATCATAGTTTTGAATCAATTGGAGTATGCACGAATTAGTTTGTATTGGAAAAATGAATTGGTACTACGGCCGAATAAAAAAATTCATTAAGATTGGTTCAATTTTTAAGCGATTCAATCCATTTAGACTGATCAAATCGGTCTTTCAAGTCATGTATGTAAAAGAAGAGTTTATGGGAGTTCCCCCTATACCATATGCCAACCATATCTAAGGTCAAGTATGTTTTTACAGATAAAATGAGATGAGTTGAGATTAAAATTAAAAATTGAATAAAATATTATTAAAATATAATTTTTTTAATATTAACTTTGTTTTGGGATTTGAAAAAATTGAATTATTTATTTTATTTTGTATAGAAATTTGAGAAAGTTATAATGATTAGAAGATATGAGATGAGTTGAGAGAAGTTCTGAAAACAAACGAGGCCTAAGAAAATTTGTCAAAAATTAATTTATTTGGTAATTAATTGTTGCATGTTCATTGAAAACTTGAACATAATAATTGTAATTCTTATGTATGTACGTAGATTTGTAAAATGTTAAAACTAACTTGAACAATAGTATTAAATAGGGGTGTCAAATTGTGTTAACGGGTTGTGTTCGTGTCTTGTCAGAGTATATACATTACAGTTAATGGGTCAACACGAACACGACACTTTAAGGGTTTCGTGTCAAAATTCTAAACACGAACACGACACGGTTTGATAACAGGTTGACACGACACGATCCGTTATGACACATTAGGAAATAAATTGACACGACCCGACCCGACCCCTTCCAACCCGTTTACATTAATGGATTGAACTGACATGATACGACACGACCCGACATGACCCGTTTTATCCCATTATAAATTATAAATAAAAAAAAACTACAAGTCTAAAATTATAATCCAAACAAATATCCACACACATTGTAACAATATATTAAAATTACATCTCAAATATAATAAACAAAACACACATAGTAAATATATTAATATTACAATCTCAAATATAATAAAAATTAAAAACACAAATCTAAACAAATCTAGAAGTTGAAGAATGAGTTGGAGCGTCCTCCAAGCCCTTGCCCTTGTTGTTCTTCAACTCCATTACATCTTCAGTTAACTCGTCCAATTTAATTTCTTCTTGTATTTCTATTAAAAAAAAGACATCAGTAAAGTTTTATATTATTGAAAAATTACAGTCATTTATTTAATAAAATACTATAATATTACCTTGCTTCTCGCCATATAACCAATCTCTAGTGCAAACTAATGTTTCAACAATATCTGCTTTTAGTACACTTCTAAACTGATCAATGATACGCCCACCAACACTAAAAGTAGATTCAGATGCAACTGTAGAAACTGGAACACTCAAAATGTCACGAGCCATACGAGCAAGATCAGGATAACGAAATTCATTTCCTTTCCAAAAGGAAAGAATATCAATCTTTGCATTTCTTTCTGCCTAACTTCATCCAAGTAAAGATCCAATTGACTTTTTTTCATATAGCCAGAAAGTTCATCAGGTCTAAATGTATCAAATTCCTGTATACAAAAAACAAATAAAAATATTTTCAAGCTAATATGTGATATGAAACAACAATATAATATAAATCATTAAACAAAAAATATTATTTGATATTACCTCCAATAAAAAATTATCATATGAAGACTGACTTTCCTCTCTAGTAACAGTGCTATCAGAAGTCGTGGTAGAACATGTCATTGTGGGAGCACTAGAAGAACCATATTCCATGAAAAGAGATGACATTTTGCTCCGAACATTCATATACTCTATAGAACATTCTCCATAAAGTTTTGTATAAGAAAAATCAACAAAATGAAACTTGTATCGAGGATCCAATAAAACTGCTATAGTCAACAACACATTGAACTCAGACCAATATTTCTCAAACTTAGCAAATATTTTACAACACATTCTCTTCATGTAGTCATCTTCACCCTCAGAGTGCCTCTTTAATGTAAAATAAATCGAAAACACTGATGGAAAGTAGAGATTGGCTGTAGGGTATTTCATCCCAGAAAAATTACAGGTGTCTCTATAAAAAACTCTCAATAAATCGTTAATCTTCTGTACTCTTTCCCACTCAGATATTGATGGACAATGCTTAAAATTGGAATCAGTCAACTCCAAATGAGTAAAGGCACAACGATAGAAAAGAGCACTCTCAAGCATAACATAAGTAGAATTCCATCTAGTGGGGACATCCTGTCTCAATCCTTTCTTGCTATCCAAAGACATTTGATTTGTTGAATCTATAAATTTTACTTTCCTTATTTGTGATCCTTTGACATACTTGATACTTTCACGAACTTTTTAGATAACAACATCAATCTCTTTTAATCCATCTTGTACTACCAAATTCAGAATATGAGCACAACAACGAAGATGAAAGAACTCACCATCACAAAGAAGAGCTTTCGTAATGTTCAATTGAGTTTTTAACAACTCTACTGAAACATCATTAGAAGAAGTATTGTCTAAAGTCAATGAAAAAATCTTGTATTGAATTCCCTACTCACATAGCAAATTATAAATTTTTTCAGACAAAGATATGCCTTTATGTGGTGGTGGCATAAAAGAAAAGTTCAAAACCCTTTTCTGCAGAACCCAATTCTTATCCAGAAAATGTGTTGTAATGCACATATAACTATCCGTAGTTATAGAAGTCCATAAGTCAGATGTTAGACTAATTCTATCAGGAGAATCATTTCACATGCATTTAATCCTTTTTTTTTTCTAGATGATATATCTTAACCAAATCAGCCTTGGCAGTATTCCTAGAAATAATTGGAACATCTGGACATAAATATTGTAATAAAGATCTCACCCTCGAATATTCAACAAACCGAAAAGGCAATTCATGCTTCACAAAGGCAAGTACCAAAATTTCTCTATATTGTTCAGTGTCAAATTTATGAGTGCTTACCAAAATATTTCCACTATTTTGTGATAACATCATCTGACAAATATCTCGTGAACTTCTCCTAGGGCATGTCTCAATGTGATGCTTCATATTGCTGGTTCCATATTTGCTTGCTGCCATATAAATAACTCCACACATCTTACATTTGGCTCGTGGTTTGCCATCATTGATCTCAGAATCAGGAACCATTTCAAAAAAAGCCCACACGTTTGACCGTTTCCTTCTTTTTGTTTTAACTTCCTCATTTTGAAAACATTCTGAGTCAAACGGGTCCAAATCAATCATCTCGTCATTTTCACTTGCTGTCGAACTCATCTGACAACAAACAACAAGAACAAATGTAAGAGTAGGACATTATATATAAGGTACTTTTAGCTCAATATGTAGCACATACCAAATTTATTAAATTTTCTCCGCCATCTATTCATGTAGCAATATATAATCATCTCTTCATGGATCCAAATTTATTCTTGTTAGGGAGAATTCATTTCACCGAATTTATTAAATTTCTCCGCCATCTCAACAAACCACAGCAAAGTTGAAAGATGCTATTACAGGAATGGAAAATTGTAATGTTTGCACACCTAGTTGGACTCCATTTATACCCTAATTCCCCCCACCAACTTTAACAGGTG
The DNA here is from genome assembly GCF_001411555.2 of Juglans regia. Lineage (NCBI taxonomy): Eukaryota > Viridiplantae > Streptophyta > Magnoliopsida > Fagales > Juglandaceae > Juglans > Juglans regia. The sequence goes on from NC_049903.1 coordinate 21,661,614, forward strand.
GAATTTTTTTCGTCAAAAGTGGGAAAGACGACAATCATGTTCATGGTGGGGACACTGTGCGGAGATTAGATTTTAATATTATCGAACCAGAGCAAGCACAATACAAAAAATCTGGAAGGGCTAAAAGATTGACCTACATTGTCGATTAGTTAGTATACTTAAAAGTTTGTTTGAAAATGGGGGGAGACAATTCAAACATGACGAAATTGATTTGAGTAATGTTCTTCTGTGATCCCCACCACGAAATTGGCCAAGTTTTAAGTCATTTATAGTTTTGAGTGTTTTGTTTATTAACATTGTCAGGCTGCAAAGAAGATCAAGGAATAGTCTCTGGCATTCAGAATATTGGAGAAACATGCATACAATCCCAAATACAATTACATACAGAATAACATTACGATTTTACTCTTCTAGATACTTGTACTACCACGTCTCACAGTCACATTCTCAAACTATTTTTTTTTTTAATGAACCCATAACTCTAGCCACATGTGAAGAAGCATAATGACGGAATCGGGAATCCATGGGTGTTATCGTGTTTGGATGCCGAGAAAAAATATAGAACAACTGTACAACACATAAAAAATCTCGAAAATCAAATTTTCTTACAGTGGACGGCTCGGCGTGGGCGATGGGCGTGGGCGACGGGGCGCTTGCGGCGGCAAGTGCGAATCCGTGGTTTAAATCTGTGTGGGCGACTCGGCATCACCGTGAAACTAGAGGGTGGCGGCATCACCGTGAGGCGTGAAGACTGAAGCACATTGGAGTGGAGGCGACGCGATGTCACCGTGAAGAGGAGTGGAGCAGCGAGCCTGGAGGGCGGCGTGGTCGTCGCGAGGAGCCGAGGAGTTCGGATCGAGTTTCTGAAGAAGAAACGACGAAACAGGGGGGGCGGCTGATTGAGTTAGGGTTTTTTTTTTAATTTGTTTTAGTTATATCCTTTAGGTTATAAGGGTAAAGGGTATAAGGGTAATTTTAACATTTTAAATGGGTCATAATGGGTTATAACGGGTTGACTCGTTAGTGACCTGTTAAGCAATCGTGTCTTAACGGGTCAACTCGTTTTGACCCGAACCCATTAAGACTAAACCCTAACCCACTTTTATCGTATCGTGTTCATTTTGAGTTAACGGGTCGTGTCACATATTGCCACCCCTAGTATTAAATATAGTGTCACATGATATTTTTTTAAATAGCATACAAGCATAGAGCAAACATACTGTTTATATCTTTTTATGCTTATATATTATGTTAAGCATGTTTAATATGTATTTTTCACGCTACTTATTATCCCTACATTACACACCAACATGTGATTTTTCATTTTTATCATTTTATTTAAACAAATATAATTACACATAACATGTTTGTGTGTTTAAATAAAATGATAAAAATAACAAATCACATGTTGGTGTGTGGTGTAGTGGGATGATAAATAAAATTTTTCATTTTCCATACAATTATATATGAAAGGATCAACTTGATTCAATGAAGTGATTAATTTAATCAATCTCGCAACTACAACGTGTGAAAATTCCAATTGGAAATACAAAGAGAAATCTATTCTTAAGGGGATAAATATTAAATTAGACCCTATTGTTTTTCTAAAATTTAAATTGTTCCCAATGCTTTTTCAATTGAACTTTTTAGTTTCTACTTTTTTTGTCTCAAATCAATTAGACAAAAACATAAAAAGTGGGAAAAAAAAAATCTAAAAAGTCAAAATAAAGAAAGACACTTAAAATAATAATAAAAAAAAACATAAAACCTCAAAAATTCAAGATTTTTAAAAAATTAGAATTTAAAATAAAATATTAAAAAGAATGAGCGGGGGAGGAAGGCCATTCCCCTTCCCATACCGCTAGCCACCTGGCGAGGGCTGATTTTGGTATTTTGGCCGTCGTAGACTCGTAAGCCACTTTGTAGCGATAGAGAATGGAGGTGGTTCGCAGCACCATTCAATGGTGGCCCGTTCTAGGCTAGCCAAGAGTCAGGGCCATTACGAAGTGGCATACAAGTGTCAAACCCAGCGGTGGCTTGATCTTGGTACACCACAGGATGGTCTATGGCGATAGCAGAGGCCCTCTCGTGATATTGCTAGGTGTTGGAAAATATAAGATTAAATATTGGAACTTGAGCGGTCTTTGGTACTGTAATGCCTTTGTTTTAGAACCTTGAATTCAATGATTTTTGCTAGAAAGAAGGATGCTCGAAATATTTTGACATTTAATAGGGAAGTATTCAAAAGTTTATTAGACCCACTGCATTAAGAGCATTGGTAGTAAAGTGGCCAAAATTTGATTAGAAAATCTACTTTTCTCACATTAGTTAGCCACGTTTCATTGACACCAACTAATAAATTCTCTAAATTTATTTTTATTTTATTAAAATATTAATTTTTATTATTTATTTATATTTTTTTAATTCTCATAGTAATTATTCGCTTTTTATTCATAATGGAGAAGAGAAGAGGAAGCTATAGACTTAAGATAAAAAATATGGTGACCAAGTGAAGAGGGAGGGAGAGCATAGCCAACTATTCGAAGTTCCAATGGTTTTTTGTTTCTTCGTTACTTTAATTGTTAAGGTCTATAAGGAACATGCTGGCACTTTGTAATTATATGTTGCTCTAGTTGGTGCTTACATTTCCCCCAGGTGCCATTTCATGAAGTTTATAATTAAGTGTAGGAGTCATCAATTTCTTATTTAAAAGAATGAAGTTTATAATATCATTCACCCAGCTAGCCTAGCATGTCATGTACGAGGGGTATGCAGTCTTGTGTTACATGTCTCGACACATTCAGTCATCATCAAATCCCAAGCGGGAACTGGAGGCGGTGCAAAGAGTTATTTTCTTATTATAAAAGATATGAGAAACAATGCGGTTTGAGGGTAATGACGCAAAGGAGTAAGAGGTATAAGGATGAGAGTCTCAGATATGTTACGCTAAGTTGTGCTCGTGGTGGAAAGACATGGAACCAGACATCAAATGTCGCAAGGCCACATCCGATATCAAAGACAGAGTGTAAGACAAAGATAAACACTACATTCATTGATGGGGTGTTGAAAGTGTTAATAGTTCACAATTCCCACAATCACGACCTTAGTCCACAAAAATCAAGGTTCTTTTGCAACAATAGATAAGTGAGCGAGTCTATAAATAGAGTGTTAGATACAAATAATCAGGCTGGCATTTGAATGAATAAGAGTTTCACCTCTCTTGTGCAAGAAGAGGGTGGGTTTGAGAACTTGCCATTCTTAGAAAAAGACTAACGTAATTACATTGACAAGGTACATCAACTGATGATTTCATCAGGAAATGCGTGAAATGCTAGTTGTACTGCATTGCCCACAAGAGGAACTGACGTCAATCATGTCGCCTTGACCATTCACGCAATGGGGAATCGATCTAGTTAGCCCCTTGCCTTCGAGTAAGGGGGCGTAAGGTTCATGGTCGTCGCTGTAGACTAGTTCACCAAGTCGGTGGAGGTGGAAGCCCTAGAAACCATCATGGAAAACAACATTACTCGGTTCCTATGGAAGGCCATTGTTTGCAAATTTAGCATCCCCGCAACATAATCTCGAACAACTGGCAACAGTTCGACTCAAGTCACTATCACAACTGGTTTATAGAGTTGAGAATCAAGTTCAAATACTCTTCCTCGGGTCACCCATAGGCCAACAGATAGGTTGAGACAACTAACAAGATGTTGCTCAGAATCCTAAAGAAGAAGGTGACTGAAAAGAAAGGGAGCTGGGCAGAGGAGCTCTCGGGGGTCCTATGGGTGTACTGGACTACCATCAGAGCACTGATGAGAGAAATCCATTTCGCTCTCACCTACAAAAGTGAATAAGTAGTACCAGTTGAAGTAGGGATGCCTACCTATAAGGTCCAACACTTCAACCAAAGCGCCAATGACGAGAAACTGGAAGAACAGACAAACTTGTTGGAAGAAAAGAGAGAGGAAGTTGAGATACAGATGACGATCCATAAAAGAAGTTTTGAACACTACTTCAATAGGAGAGTTAGGCCCATGTCCTTCAAAGTAGGCAACCTAGTTCTGAGACATATAGGAACAACCACGCCAAAAGAGGGGAAGTTGGGAACATAATGGGAAGGACTATTTGTCATCATCTGGCCGGGGTCATATTGTCTTAAGGACCTCCAAGGAAATGAACTACCACACCTGTATAATGCAGAGCACTTGAGGAAATATTTTGCTTGAATGTTTCAAGAAAATGTATCAGTGAACACTAGCAAACCATGAATAAAATTATCTTTCTTTCCAAACTATGCGTTTTGTCATACAGGGTATCCACCAAAGGGCGGTGATAATTCCTTGATTGCTCGACCTTTGCGCAAATAAAAGTCGAGCTATTGGACTCGCCACAAACCAACAGGTTGTGACGATCTCTTGACTGCCTGGTCCTTGAGCAAATAAAAGACTAGTCACTGCACTCGTTGTGAACTAGCGGGTGGTGAAAGTCCCTTGACTGCCCAGCCCTAGCTCAAATAAAAGCCGAGTCATTGACTCGCCGCGAACCAGTAGGCAATGATAGTCCCTTGATTGCCCAACCCTCATGCAAATAAAAGTTGAGTCATTGGACTCGTTGCAAACCAACAGGCAATTACAGTCCCTTGACTGCCTGGCCCTCATGCAAACAAAAGTTGAGTCATTGGACTACTTACAAACCAACGGGCAGTGACAGTCTCTTGACTGCCTGGCCCTCGCATAAATGAAAACTGAGCCACTGGACTCACTGCAAATGCAACTGAATGACACAAAGAAAAAGAACACAATGTAATGACAAAAAGAAAACGAACACAACATAAGGACAAAAAGAAAAAGAACACAACAAAATGACAAAGGGAGGAAAGGCCTAAACTGGCGAAAATTAGCTTAAGTCGCATATGAGATAAATCCATTTCCATTACAATAAAAAAACTATCATAGCTATTACAAGTTAAGGGCCCGGAACTATGTCTAAAAAAGCAGGCATAAGATATTTACCCAAGGATTTAGCAAATTGGAGTGCCTAACGATCAACTTGAAGGGAGACAAAGTCAAAATCCCTCGGGTCGATCTGAGGGTTCTCTAATGGGTGATCCCTCAACCTATCCAAGCCTTCTTTGTAGTTGTAGCCCCAGGCCTGGTCGTGGACCATCTTCGCCGTCGACATCTGAATAGAGAGACGGGCCATGGCCTCCTTAGAGTCCACTAGCTCGGCCCTCAGGGTTTCGACTTGCAGGTCCCGAAAGGTTAGCTCCTCCTGGGAAGTGGCCAACCCCGAACTCCAAGGCCTCTATCTACAAGTCTCGAGACTGTAGCCAGCCCTTAGCGAAAGCCAACTCAAGCTCCAAAGTCTTGAGTAGCCTGTCTTTGTCTTGGTACGTCTTCTTCAACCAATTGTGCGACTACACGTCTAAATCATGTTGTTTAACTGGCTTGACCTTCTCACCCTTGAGGTTGCTAAAAGATTTCCAGAGCTCCTCCAACTCCATAACTTGACGAGCCAATTGGTCTCACAAAGTGTCCCATTCCTCCTCTAGAAGCTTGACCTTGAAGTGGTAGCGAACGACCTCTTCATGAGACTTAACCAAGTCTTCTTGGAGGAAGGTCTTCTTCTGGCAAAGCTTTGCAACTTCTTTTTTCTTGCGCTGACTGCTAGAGTGCGCCTATGGGTGAAGGCCTCCACGAAATCGTCCCTCTTTGTGCGCCTTGCGGACCTCCATACTAGCTAGGATGGCAAGGGACTACAATGCCCGAACCTCCTCTTCTAACTCACCCCTTTCATCCACAATCAAGTTGGCTAGCCGGTCAATCCCTGGCAGTTTGAAACGATTTAGATGCAATAAAACAAAAGAACAAAGAAAAAAGTAGGGCAAAGGAAACAATCCTATCGAAGAGAATAAATCTTTAAGTTTGTTGACTTCTCGACTAATAGCCTCGGCCAGAGCTCAGTCAGAACCTAGCCACGTTGTCGAAGCACTGCCTCGTTTAGCTCAGGAGGTCCAAGCCTCTCGTTTGCTAAGAGGCGAGAAGGGACCCCGAGAAGAAGTTTATGCACCCTCGTCATGCGCCAACTCGGACTGGGTCCCGGTGCCACCAATGGCCCCAACGACCGACACTTGCCCACTGGTTTAGATGTCCTTTTAGCACCCCCATTGGCCGTTATCTCCTGCCTGAGTGTCTTTGAGGCACCTCTGTCAGGTGTCAGCTCCTATTCGGAGGAGCATTGATGTGTGCCCCAACATCGTCATTTGGGGAGGCGGGTATCTTCGGGATGTAATAACACGCTAGAAATTCAATGGTGGAATTTCTATAGGCTTTAGGAACTATAAGTTTTTACGAATCGACCAATCGCGTAGGTTTTAGCCTGTCAACATAGTAAGTATTATCACTCACTCTAGTGTCAAAAGTGTAATTTTATTTATTTAAGATAGTTAGAAGTGTCAGAATGCAATATAGTATGTGCCATCAGACTCAAAGAAATATTTAAGATTTTATGGCACAACAAACTCATTTTATCACGCTTGCTCGAAAACGTGTTTTGTTTATTTTGAGATAATTCAGAGTTGAATTTCGATAAACGAATTGCACAGTTAGTTTAGTATGTATATTTATGCTTTTATAGTGTAAAGTTTATTTTCACTTTTCTCGAAGTGAATAGTAACCTTGATAGTAGAACCAAATACAGTGTTTTCAAAATCACAGTGTGGAATGTCTAAATTAGGTTAAATAAGTTTTATTTAGACTCTTGGTAAGATCTTAGCTACACTTGGTGAATAATATTGGACACTTGGCACCAAGATGAACTATGAGATAAAGATGTGAAAGAAATCAAGATGTGAGTTCATACCACCCACGCCAAATCCTATTCCATCCAATCATTCATTTTGTGTCAAACCAAAAAGGGTTTCAACCCTATTGAAACCCTAAACACTTAGAATCCAATTGAAACCCCAAAAATTTTGGAGGAAACCAAAACCCTAAACGGTTAGCCCAAACCCCTAACTTGATTTCAAAACCTTATTGAATCTGATTTCTAGCATTATGTTTAATTATTTGATTAAATCACTTCCATATGCTATTAATATCTCAAATTCATGTTATGACATCATTGTTTAACCTTTTAAACCTTGAAAATTTGATTGGGTCAAGAAAAATTGGATTTGGGCTTGATAGCATCTCAAACCCTAACCAAACCTCTTTAAACCCCAAAATGAAGTCCACCTTTTAAGGCCCATTAAGGCCAAAACATTTTGGCCACCTTGGCAAAGCCTCTTGAGGAAGTTTCCACCCACTCATGGTAGACCAACCACTGCCCACGACAGTCCCAAACAATCACTTGATGTGAGAGGAAAATCCACCTCACCAGCTCCCTTCTACACGGCAGCAGTAGCAGGCCATTCCCACTCACTATTTGCACCTATATGTGAAGGCTAATCACCATCCATCAAGGTGTCACTCAAGCCCATACTTCACTCTTTAGAAGTGTATTAGGCATTCAGGTCATCCTTTCACTCATTTCACCCCTTTTCATTTATGTTCTTGGAGACAACACTTAGAGTCCTCTCTCAATTAGTTTTATGAGGTTTCTTGCCTTCAGTTTTCTAAGACCTTGTAAGTATTATTTCACTAATGTTTCTTCATAAAATTTGTTCCTATTTGAGTCTAGTTTCCATAGGATTAGTAAAAGGTTATTTTAACCATGGAAAAGTCAATTTGGGTGATAAACTGGATAATATGTTGTATTTTGGAGTTTTTAACCAAACTAATGGATAGATCTTGGTCCGAAACTTTTATGGAGTCTTGCTAACATGTTTATATAAATTATTTTTGAAGATTTGTTGCATTACTAAAGCTTTTTATGGAAGAGTTTCTTAGATCTAAAAGGTTAGAAACTGGAGGAAGAAGAACAAATTTTGTTTTAAGAAAGTTTGGATCTTTTGTAGTTTAACCTTACTCCTTTGGGTTTGATAATTTTATTTGATGATTGTAAGCATTTTATCTACATCTTAGGATGTTAGTTTGAAGATTTTTTGTGTTAGTTTCAAATATATGAATTTTTATACAAGAGAATACTCGGTTGGGTCAAAAGTTTGATGATTTCGGCTAGATCCATGTTTTAGTTTATTTTTAGCCATTTGATTTTAAGTTTAATGCTTGGATCTCATTTAGGACACATTTTTAAACCAATTGATGTTGTTGGTTTGAAGATTTCTACATGGTATGTCTCGAATCAAGTGTTTTATCAAATCAAAGTTGAGAAAAAACTTTGTTTTTGGCTAAGTGTTGGAGCCGAGTACTTCAAGTGCCATTTTGTGATTTTTGGTAACTTTTATGTGTTGATTCAAAACCTGTTAGTTCGTAGGAATGTGTTATGAACATGCTAGATGAAAGTTTTGAATTTTTGGAAGTTCTTGGAGATGTTTTGATAAAGGTCAAAATCTTGAGATTCAAAGTTTTGTGTTTTGGTAAAAGGTATGGATCTTTTGCTTAAATTTTTTTTTGTTTTGTGTAGTAGATTTTTGTTGGATATTTTAAGCATGTTTTCAAGCTTAGGATATGAGGATCCTTGTTGCAATATTCTGGTTTGATCATAACTATAAGTGTTGGATGAAATTTCAACAAAAATCAAGAGATATGGCCTTTGGAAGTTTCGACCTTATAGTGTTTTTCATAGTTGTGATTTTTAAAAAATTTTCTAATTTGATATTTGAGTTTAGGACAAGCTTTGCATGAGAAATGTAAATTTTGGAATTAGGATGTAAAATTCTTAAGTTAGGAATAAAATGGTCATTTTTCCACACGTAGAGGGTAAAATGGTAATTTTACTCTAAGTTAACATTTTTCATGTTTCTAAGTTATTAGTGATAAAGTTTCTAACATTTAGAACTTCTACTTATAGTTTTTCATATTTTGTGTTTTTTCTCATAAAACGTGACAATTACTGTAGTTAGTTTCTAACTTACTGTCAGATTACTATGCATATATGTTGGTAAGAGAATTATTGGTTATGTACTTATGTTATCATATATACCATGCCATGCCATGTCACTACAAGTTTATCTATTTCACATATTATATTCTGTCATGCAATATTTATTTGTTACACATATTATATTTTGTCATGAAATAGTTATCTATTATACATTATGCCATGTCACGTAATGCTATTTGTTATACTTTATGTCATGTCGTATAATGTTATCTGTTACATGTTATGCCATGACTCGTATTGTTTATATGTTTCATGTTATGTCAAGTCATGCATATTTCATATATGTCCCGTTACGTATTTCATGTCCTTTGTCATTTTATTTCACGTCACGACATGTCTCGAGTACAAAGTGTGTCTCTAAAATAATATTTTCACAATCAGTCATGTCTGGATACTCGTGACGTAATCACTATGATTTTCGATCATCTCCATTTATAATTCACACGAGGTACTTTCGGCATAATCATTTTGATTGTTTGAATACATCTACTCAAATGCTCTTGACGTAATCATTCTCATTGTCAAAATATTACTAGGTAGTCCTGACGTAATCATTCTGATTGTTAGGATTAGGCTTGCCCAACCACATTTCTGGCCCGACCTGACTTGGCCCGCAAACATGGTCATGAAAAAAATACTCCGACCCGACCCGAATCATTCGGATTGGGTAAAAGTTATCGGGTTTTTTTTTGGGTCCTCGAGGATAACTATACAAGTGGAATATCTAGAAATCAATCTTTGGAGGAAATGATGTCGTCCGGACTCACATCAAGAACAAGCGCGGCTTCTTTGTTGGCAGAGGAGACTCCACCTCTTGTTGCCTGCCCAACTCCCTCTCTTCCTCGTCGGCGCACACGAACAGAAACCACATTCCCTTCTCGCTTTTAATTTCTTCACAGTCGACTCAACCCTTTTTGGCCAAACTTAGATAGATGTGCCCGCCTTTGATTTTCTTGCTTGGATCTGAGATTTATAATAAGTTGGATTGAGGCTGGGAAAGTGAATCCTTATATGGTGTCAAGAAACTATTTATAGAGTAGGCGTCATTACTTGGAAAGAACATTTCCAGGGCAAAGTTCTAAGTTTTTCTTCTTTTATAGCCCACGATTTCAAAGTAAAATTCTATAAAAAATAAAAATTGGCCTACCCAAAAACAAATTTTGGTGTTTTCAAAAATCCAACACCAAAAACAGGGGCATCTTCATCTACAGTAAAAGCATTCAGGTCGTTTGGAGCGTTTCCTCTTTGTCCAAGGTTCCGCATATTGACACTCGACGTCGTCTTCATAGTTGAAAGGAGTGGCAGTGATGGAGGGAGGAGGAGGGAGAGACTCAATTTCTTGCAGGCGTGATCGAAGGCAGAGAGAAAAATAGAGCGGGAGTAGAGAGCAAGGGCAGAGAGACATGAATGGAAATGAATATTGATGCGTGGGTTAGAAGGGAGCTTATGAGTATTATTGATGAGTAATGTTGATTGATGAGTGAGGTTGATGAGGTTTCGTCTTTTGTGCAGATTTTTCAAATTGTTTTAAATTTAGGTACAACTACTGACCATTTCTATGGCTTTTATCCTGCAAATTTAGGAATGGGTGCGAGTTTTCGGTGATTGATTTCGACCGATAGTAGATGTAATAAATCTGACATTTTTTTTTATCCAATGAACCCGCCTAAAGTCGGGTGGCCCCACGTCGGATTGTTCGGATTAATCGGGCGAGGCCTTTTTTGCACAGGCCTAGTTGGATATCTCATTTAAAATACTCATGTCGATTACATTTTGATTGTTTGAGTATTTCTGACGGAATATGTTGGGTGGAATCATTTTGATTGTTCACTGCTTTTTGACGAAACAATGGTGAAATTATTTTGATTGTCAGAATTCATTTTACTTCCACGCTCAGTTTATTCCAGTTTCACGTTCAGTTTCAGTTAATGTTGTTTCACAATTAGTTTCATGTCTCTCTATTTCAATTAGTTCCGTGTTCATGTTTTTCACGTTCACTCATGCTCAGTTCAAGTCCATGTAATTCACGTTTAGTCATATTTCAAGTTCACATTCAGCTCGTGTTCCAGTTCATGTCATGTCAAGTTCAGTCCACATTCAGTTTAAGTCATGTCAGTTCATGCCATGTTACATGTCAAGTTATGCCATGCTTATTTATGATTATGATTATGCATTCATGCCTTTGCTGTAATGCATGCATTTATATACTGTATGTTAAGTTATATGTTAATTTGCTGAGATTTGTAATCAAATTTCACTGTGGTAGTCCCAACTATTATTTCCCCCAGAACGATAGACCATGTGTCAGGATCAGGAGGTGCACCAAAGGTTGACAGACTGGAGATGGTCAGTTTGAGGACAATGGCATGACGCAGAGCTCATAGCCTCAATGCTCCGCTTTATCGTTAGTATTATGACATCCTTGACTGAGTTGCGCGAGCTACTCAATGGATTAGCCTAGTAGTTGTTTTAGTTTCTGCTTGTACTTAAGGAGCTCGGTCTCCAGTACTCTTATGATTACAAACCTTTTGGACTCAAGCTGTAATGAAGAAGGTCTATCACTTTTAATGTTTATGTATTATGTTTAAGAATCATTTGGGATATTATTAGTTGGTGCATAGTATTATTGAAAAAAAATTATCCGCTGCGAATATTGCATATTGCTACATGTATGTTAGGAATATTGCATCTTTATCTATCATGAATGGGGGCATGTAACCTTGTATTGCATGTCCCAACGCTTCAAATGTTCGTCTGATCCCAATCGAATTTGGGGGCACCATAAGACATCCTTGGAGCAGGCAAGGAAAGCTGAGAAGATGGCCATCTCGAGCTCTTTTCTTCAAGGCTAAGAACCCCGATTGGCTCCTAACCACCAGACGGGGTAGAAGATGGGGGGCATCGATTGGGATGAAACAGAAGGTTGGTTGGACAATAGGGCATCCTAGTGGCCTGGGGTAGGCTGTTCACCGCAAGTTGGTTCCACAAACCCTAGTGAAGACAAGGCTTGCGAAGACTAGCCCGGGGGAGGCACTCCTGTAGATTCAAAGTTGTGCTGCTGGACGTTGATGGTTCACAAGTCACCTTGTCCTCGTTATAAGGATTCTTCCATTTCCCATCCATCGGAGGACTGAGAAGCCTTTTTCGATCCTAGGGGGCAGATGACTCCTTCGTGATGCGACGACCCCCGAAATGAGATTGATTCGGAGACACAAGAGACGATTCCCAGTCCAAACTTCTTCCTGGTGTTTCTCAACCCAGGCGTAGATCACCTTCAGGCGAGTTTGCTCATGATTCGTCAAAACCAGGGAAGTCTAACTATCCCACGGGACGTGCCCCCAAACAGAACACATGGCGGATTGCTTACTTCCTCCCTAGTGGGAAATTCTCAACCTTGACTCGACACAAAGAAGAACGGTTTAAACTAGTCCTCGACACAGGAAAGGCAAGGTTCTAGGCAGGCAACCCTATATCTCCCTCGAGAACGGAAACTACATAGGTTACCATCATGCCGTCGTAGTCCATGTGTGAAAAGAAACTCCATGGTGGTCAGGTCAGGGTAATATTCGCCCATGGTCTCCAAGACCATGCACCGGGCAACGCAATATGACATCAGAATCCTCCATACGTTGGGATGAAGCTGCGACGAAGCTAACTTGAGGTAGTCTAAGACGTCTTGGATAGGGAGGCAGAAAGGAAGTCATAGTCCATTAGAAAACATAGAGGGGGTACAATGCCACCTTTGTTGCAAAACCCTCTGAGTCGACGACCCCTTAGCGAGCCCTCAAGATCTCTAAATAGATGGAGTCGGGCACTCGAAAGAGGTATTCCCCAACCTCAGTTCTGTAGAAGAGACAACTGGGCATTGTCCTGGACTTCAAGAGGATCTAGATCCTTGAGACCCTAGAAGTCCCATCAGAACAGGACGAATGCAAACTCAAAGATGAGAAATGGGAGGTGTTCTTAGGTGCCATTGAAGACAAGAAGAGGAAAGGTTATGAATTATCGAAGGATGGAGGAAGTTGGAGGAATGAAGGGTTGGGAACTCTTAAAGACAATAGAAGGGATGAGAAGAATGCGAAGGAAGGGAGAAGAAGGAGGATGAGATGCGTGTTTAAATAGAAGGCTGCGCGGATTGGACTGCCCCAAGTGGAAAAGTGACAAGTGTCACTGAAGGGAAAACGACGGGAGCAAATCTCGTGATTCCCACTGCATGAGGGAGCAAGGGATCAAGTTGCCATATGCAACCCCAGACGTGGGGAATCGAACCGGTACACATAATGGGCAACCGATCGGTTGAGTGTTACGAACTACTAAAGTGTCGTGAGGTAAAAAAAAGAAAAAAGAAGAGGAGAGAGAAGGAAAGAAAAGAAAGAAGAAAATAGAGAAAGAAAATTCCCACCACGCACGTGTGGTAGAAATTTGTGGGATAATAGGAAGTGATATTTTCATTTCCTACTAGATCGAGCCTAGACCAAGTATGGGAAGCCCAACTGCCATGGTGTAACCAGCCCACCTAGCAATAAATGAGGAAGAGGGCCCAAAGCCCACGAGGGAAAAATGATTTGTATGGAAGATGGGACAACACCTGCTTTGACACGACCTTGTCCGGATGGCCTGCAAGGACACCACGCCGCATTAAATGTACAGATACGAGGTGCAAATAGGAGAACACAGTGGGAGGCATTGTTCTTGGAAAAAAGTCCAGGTAGTGGCCGCACTCACCCACCTGCCATAAGAGACATCACGCTGCATTAAATGTGATGGCATGGAACCCTATATGGGACAGACGCCCCTAGCACAGGAAGTGGGCCCCACTTCAATAAAAAGTATAAAAGCTCAACCTCAGATCAGAATCCGACTCTCACATACTCTTACATACAAAAATTTTCTTTAAAGTTTAGCAAACTGACTTAGACATCGAAAGTGTCTCACTTCTCCCAAGCCATCATATTTCTTGTGTTATAGGAGTATCAAGCCCCGTGAGCTATGTGCAAAACACGTCGTTAAGACTACCTGTTATATACTATCAAAAGTATAAATACAACCTTTTTATAACTTTCTACAATAGTTATTTTTATAAAATAAATTTTCATTACTCATATTATCCAATTTTACTCCCCCGTCGACCATGTTTTCATTAAAATGTAAAATAAAATATGATGTGGGTTTTAAAAAAGAGTTCTTATGCACATTCATTTTGAATAATGCGTGTAAGTGTCGTATAATCGTTTTAAAAAATTATAGATTCATTATTAAATTTTATTTTATGTGAATTTTATATTTATTTATTTTTTTAAAATAATTACACGACACATGTACACTTACAACAATAAGAATTATTTCCCTAATTTTATATCACACTCCTGTTTAGAAGGAAAAATAAAAGATAAACGATAAAAACTTTGCTGACTATAATTTTTCTTAAAAAAGTGGTGGTTGACTCGCTGGCAGCTCTCTCTCTCGTTCGCGTGCTGGTGTTCCAGCAAATGTCAATCTTACCAGACGAGCTGTGGAGGCGAATACTAGAACTCGGAATCAGAAGCAGATGCTTTACGTACAAGGACCTCTGCTGTATCTCCATCTCGTGTCGACGTCTCCGCAGAATCTCCGACGAAGACTGGCTCTGGTCCCGCTTACTCTTCTTCGATTTCCCGTCGGACCACCGCGATCCTCCATCTTCCTCTTTTCCTTCTTTTTCGTTGAATAGGTCTAAATCCCTTTACAGAAGCAGGTATGAGAGAGACAGAGAGAGGAAGTTTGCGGCTCATAAAAGGGCCGTGCTGAGAAAGGAGAGTCAAATTGCCGAACATTCGAGAAAGCTTCGAGGGCTCGAGACCCGCTTGGTCGAGGAGACCGACAATATGAGGGCTACTATTTCGGAATTATCAAATTTACGAAAGGTCAGGTAATCGTTAATATTTATTTATTATTCCTTCCTATGCTTGCCTCTTTGATTTTTGGGAAAAACCGAGGAATATAGGACAGCAGTATTGAAACCTTTTTCTTTCAATTGGTCATTTGTAATTGGGGAACCCATCTTTGTCATCCAATGTCAGTTTTTTTTTTTTTTTTAACCTTTTTTAAGATTGGTGAATTCACCCTGAAGGATATCTTTTCTTAGTAAGTTATGGGACTGTGTCTGTCATTTTACCTCACTTGCCATAGGAAGTTTGAATACATAATCAAATCAGTTACTAATTATTGCATATGAGCCCCTATTAGTGTCATCAATCATTCTTACATTAGGTAGCTCCCAACCAATTTTCAAAACAAATAGATACACCTGTCATTTTCAGGATTTAAATACCTTAAAGGTGAGTATTTTAGACACCCAATTCATTCCTACATTCATTTGTTTCCCGCAATTTCAACTTTCAACAGGATTCCTTACAATTCGGCCATGGTAGGGGCCCTGGCTAAGATTACTAACAAGATTCCTACCGTAGGGCAACCTAAGTGAGCATCACCAAAACGAGTGCGAAGCAAGATCAAGAACCCTGACCATGATTCCATATGTAGCTGAAACTAGGGTAGGCAGGCCTTCAAATCTCGTGCTCTTTGAAGCAACTCCTACTATGTCTATTACATGCGTAAGTGCCATGAAAAGCAGTAGGAAAACCTATCAAATCAGCCAAATAACTACTGGTTCTTACCTTACAACTTATATGACCAAAACCTAGGGAGAAAGCGCTTTAAGTTCTCTTAACTTTTTCCTGGAGAGAAACAGTTTGTGGTTGAATATGGTGATTTTGTTAGAGCATTTTGGGGCTGTATATGGTGGGAAAAATTCTCTATGGTGATCGAGCAAAGAAGAAGGGAAGAGAAAAGTGAGGTGAAGTGAGGGGTTTAAGTCGGTTTCATAAAGAAGCATTTGTAGTTCTTTTTCAAGGAGTCTTAGTTCTTTTCAAGAATGAACTTGTAGTACCTATAAAAACAAAAAATGAGCCAATAGCTAGAGTTTCATAAAGAAGGATTTCCTAGTTCTTTTCTAGAATGAACCTAGTCCATTTCCAAGTAGGGACCCTAGTCTTTTTCATGTATGAATCCTAATCCTTTTGTAAGCGGGAACCCTATTCATTTTCAAACTACAAATCCTAGTCCTGTTCCAAGTAGACAACTTAATTCGTTTCCTATCTCCTAGCACTGTTGTCAAACCCCCTTATGGTTCCTTTCATTGAATCACCAGGAATCTTCTAAGGTTCAAACAAGTTTCCTTATCCAGGCCATAATCACTCTTTTGAACCTAAGCAATAAAGTTACCAATAAAAGTAATACCTAAGATAATGTATGAGGCCAAATTCTAGACTAGATAAGTAGCTTTTTCTTAAAATTTTCTCTTCGTACACTTTTGCTTTTCTTGGTTTTCTTGGTTTTTTTTTCTTGTTCTTGTTTCTGGAGTTTGGGCTGTCAATGGTGGTAGTTCCTTGTGGTGATTAGTATGTAGTTCAGTTGGGTGTCAAGTTCAGCTTGGTGATTAGCATCAGTTTGGTGATGATGGGTATGTGCACAGAGGTTTTCATTGAACATAAGCTATTTGTGTTTAGAAGGGAGAATGTTAGGTGGTGGAGAATCACTGAGAGTAGTTGGCGCATGATGAAATAAATTTCATTAGAGCATGAAGCTTTGGGGTGGTTGGGTTTGATGGTGAGGGAGTGTGCTGCGTCTTTGGGCTCCTCAGAGTTTCTTAGAACTTGTAGAACTGGAAATGCAGTTTTAATGATACAGAGGGGTTGCAACCGCAATGGAAAGTACTTCTCCATCTTGGATTTTGGGCATGAAAAGAGAGGTATGCTAGTGGTTCCAGAAGGTAGGAAGGGTGAGGGGTGGAGGAAATTTGGAGATATTTTGAAGGAGTTCATGGCTCATTCCTCTGTTTTGGGGGTGAGAAACAGAGTGATGGCACTCCCATGGTCATCACAGGCAGCCAAGCCGAAGGTGTCCAGGGGAGAAGACGGTGTTTCTTCGTTGAGGGTTGATGCCTCAAGGTCAAACAGTGAGGTCCTTCAAGTGCAGAAAGTACGGCGGCAAGAGGTGAGTGGAGCGGTGCCCATAGTGCCTGAGGTTTCACAGGGGTCGTGCAGTGGCAGGGAGACAGATGAAGAATATCTGTTAAGGGTGTTGGGTAATATGGAGATAAAAAATAGGGCTGTTATTGGAAGAGTTAGTTGGCCTTAAACGATGCGTTAAGGGGAAGGCAGTTAAGGAGTTGGGCCAAGTTTTGGGCTCCAATTATGTGGGTCAGGCTTCGGACTAGGGGGAGCTGGGTTTAAGGGAAGGGAATATGAGCTGGGTTGGCGAAGGGAGTAGGGGCCGGGATGCAGGCTGGGCTAGTGAAGGGCTCGGGCTCGGGCCCGGGCGCAGGCGAAGGTGTTTCGGGCACCACCCAATATTTCGGGTCAGTGCCTGACTCTTCCTTCCGCGACGCCCGTAAGTGCCATATCAGCTTCCTTACTGGCACAGAAACCTCCGACCGTTGTCGACAAGCATCAGGGTGTGCTGGTTCAGGCACCTCGACAGGAGGTTATCGAGGAGGGTGAGTTGCCGATCCAGCAAGGGCGTTTAAACCCCATTTCTACGTCGTCTTTTTGTGGCTTGCTGGTGTAGGTGGTACAGAACCTGCCGTGTGTGGTGGACGGAGGCACAGTTCCGTTACCTGTGCAGTCCTACTCGTCGGAGTATGGGTTTTCTTTATTAGCTAACGAGAAGCCTATGAGTTTTGATTGTCCGTTGCCGGCTCATGGGTTGGTATTGCAAGATGCTCAGAAACAGTCGTGTGTGGTGGATGGAGGTACAACAGTGTCTCCTGGGCAGTCTGTTTGGTTGGAACAAGGGTTACTTCTGGAGTTGGGTGTTTCTGAGGGGAATGTAGTGGAGCCCAGTGTTGATGTGGAAGATTTCAGAGTTATTCAAAATGTAGTGGAACCCAGGGTTGAATCAGAAGTTATATGTGGCTCGGAATTGGCATTATTTGCTTCTGCCAGTAATGCTGAGGAGGGGCCATTCTAACACCCTTGTGCACACTCCCGCCCAGATCTAATTATGGGAGTTCTCATCAAATTGGGTTTTCAAAGAAGTAGAGGAAATTCAGGAGGTCATTGGGATTTCGTTTGGAGGATATGAAGAACAATTTAAGGCTCTCCTTGTAGCACTTGAGGCTAGTCATTCAAAATCAGCCTCTAAGCGGGATAGGAAGCTTAAAAGGCTAACTTGCTCTATTAATTATGATGTGAAAGAAGGGAGTGGCGGAAGGGGGATAGATCGAGAGGTAGGGGTAACATAGTTTTTTATGAAGCCTAAGATTTTATCATGGAATGTATGGGGGTTTAATGATCGCAATAAACGCCTTCGTATCAAAGCATTATTGCGGATGTGGAAGGGTGACGTGGTGTGTTTTCAAGAAACAAAGAGGCGCTTCATTGACAGGAAATTTGTGCGAAGTTTATGGGATGTTCATATGTAGGTTGGACCTATTTGGCCTCTTTGGGAGCCTCAGGTGGAGTATTGCTTATGTGGGATAAAAGAGTGGTTGAGTCGATTGAGGAATGTGTCGGAGAGTTCTCGGTTGCGACTTTATTTAAAAATGTAGTTGATGGATGGGAATGGACATTTGTAGGTTCCTACGGTCCTAACGTGGATCGGGACAGGAGAAGGTTGTGGGAGGAGTTGGCGGGTGTATATTCCTTATGGGATGTGCCGTGGTGCGTGAGAGGTGATTTTAACACTATCCGGTTTCCCAGTGAGTGTTCAGGGCACTGTCGTCATTCTTTGGTCATGGAGGAATTCAGCGAGTGCATATTTGATATGGATTTCATGGATCTCCCTCTAGCAAGGGGTGAATTCACTTGGTCAAATGAGCGGGTTTGGTCGAGATTGGATAGATTCTTAGTTTCTCCTTCGTGGGAAGCTAAATATCCGGAAGTAAGTCAGAGAAGACTAGCTCGAGTCTGTTCAGATCACTATCCTATCCTTTTGGATTGTGGGGGTATTAATAGGGGGCGACGGTATTTCAAGTTTGAAAATATGGGTTTGTAGAGAGGGTTAGTGGTTGGTGGTCTTCATATCAGTTTTTTGGTACCCCAAGTTACATTCTTGCAAGCAAGCTGAAGGCATTGAAACAAAACTTGAAGAAGTGGAATTTGGAGGTGTTTGGTCATATTGACAACCAGAAGTTTACACTGTTGGAGGAACTGCAAGAACTTGAGAATAAAGAGTCTTTGGGAGATAATTCGGAGGAGGTGTTATTGAGGAAGGGTTTGGTTATGGCAAACTTGGAGAGGGTGTTGTTATCGGAGGAGATTTCATGGCGTCAAAAATCTAGGGCACTTTGGTTGAAAGAAGGCGATAGGTGTATGAAATTATTTCACAAAGTGGCTAATTCACACCGGCGTGACAATGTCATAGAGTCACTTCAATCAGGCTCTCAGGTGATATCTTCTCCTTCCGAACTAGAAAATCACATAGTACAATACTATGAGTCCCTTCTCTCAGAATCGGTTACTTGGAGGCCGAAACTGGATGCTTTGCATTTTGAGGCGATTGATTTGCAGAGCGTGAGTATTTTGGAGAGACCTTTTGTAGAAGAAGAGATATACAAGGTCATATCCGGCATGGTCAAGAATAAAGCGCCGGGGCCGGATTGCTTTTCAATGGGGTTCTTCCAAACTTGTTGGGATAATGTAAAAGGTGATTTTATGAAGGTTTTTAGCGAATTTCACTCTTACCAGAAGTTTGAAAAGTCCATTAATACGACCTTTATTGCTTTTATTCCTAAGAAACACGGGGTGTTGACTATTGAAGATTTTCGGCCTATAAGCCTGGTTAGTAGCATTTATAAGATCATCTCGAAAGTTCTTGCTAATCGGCTTAGTCCGGTGTTAGAACATATTATCTCCGAGTCTCAGAACGCATTTGCATTTATTCGTGGGAGACAAATTCTTGACTCAGTACTTATTGCAAATTAGTGCTTAGATTATAGATTACGGGAGGGAGGTTCTGGTGTTCTGTGCAAGCTCGACATGGAAAAGGCCTATGATCATGTGAATTGGGAGTTCCTTTTATACGTGCTTGAGAGATGTGGATTTGGGGATAGGTGGATTGCATGGATGCGTCATTGTATTTCAATTGCTCGGTTTTCAGTTTTGGTTAACGGTACACCTGTTGGTTTTTTTGCTAGTTCGAGGGGACTGCGGCAGGGAAATCCTTTATCTCCTCTTTTATTTGTCATAGTTATGAAGGCCTTGAGTAGGATGGTACATGCTGCTGTTGGGGAGGTTTCTTATCGGGTTTTCAGGTGGGAAATGGTGATGGTGGCACTATTGTCATATCACATCTTCTATTTGCAGATGATACATTAGTTTTTTGTGAAGCAAAGAGTAGCTAGATCCAAACTTTAAGAGCATTGCTACTTTGCTTTGAGGCAGTGTCGGGGCTAAAGGTGAATTTGGGCAAGTCTGAGATGGTTCCTGTGGGTGTGGTTTCAAATATTCTCAGGTTAGCTAGCCTCCTGGATTGTAAGGTGTCATCTTTTCCAATGAAATATTTGGGTCTTCCGCTGGGAGCAACTTTCAAGAATAGAGCTATATGGGATGGGATAGTGGAGAAGATAGAGAAAAGGCTGGCTGGATGGAAACAAGTTATTTATCGAAGGGGGGCCATCTCACTCTTATCAAGAGTACTCTCACTAATCTCCTCACTTATTTTTTATCTTTGTTTCCTATGCCTATAGGGGTGGTGAACAGAGTGGAGAAACTCTTTAAGATGTTCTTATGGGGAGGAATGGGGGAGGAGAAGAAATTTCATTTGGTTAGATGAGAGACTGTTTGTGCCTCAATTATGAAGGGGGGTTGGGTGTTTGTAATTTGAGAATTTTCATTAAAGCTTTATTGGGAAAATGGTTATGGAAATATCATTTGGAGGGGGGGTCATTGTGGAGGGATACTATTGACGCTAGACATGGGGTCGCTTGGGGTGGTTGGTGCTCTAAGGAAGTAAGTGGGGGCTATGGGGTGGGGTTATGGAAGTATATAAGGAAGGAGTGGCCATGTTTTGTAAATCAAGTTCGCTTTGCAGTTGGTGAAGGAAGTCGTATCAAATTTTGGAGGGATGTGTGGTGTGGAGTCCAGGCTTTGGAAAGGGTTTTCCCGGCCTTATAATGTATTGCAGCTAATAGGGAAGTTTCAGTGGCTGACGTGCGTATATTCTCTCAGGGTGCGCATCTGTGGAATATTCTTTTTAATAGGGATTTCCATGATTGAGAATTACCTATTGTTTCAGAATTTTTCAGTTTATTATATTCCACGGAGATCTCATTGACACAACAAGACAGTTTGAAGTGGAGGTCTAATAACCATAAGCTATGTACAGTTAAGACGTATTATAACATCTTGACAACGCAACTTGAGATTATCCCGTTCCCTTGGAAGAATATTTAGAGGTCTCGTGTGTTGTCTAGAGTAGCTTTTTTCGTTTGGAGTGCAGCTCTTGGCAAGATATTGACCACGGACAACTTGAGGAAGAGGGAATGTGTAGTATTGGATTGGTGCTACTTGTGTAAAAAGAATGGAGAATCTGTAGACCATCTATTACTACACTGTGAGGTAACAAGAGTGTTGTGGGATGAGATTTTTCTGAGGGTTGATATTGCTTGGGTTATGCCTATGAGAGTGGTGGATTTGTTGGGATGTTGGTCAAAGTTGCAAGGTTGTAAGCAAGTGGCAGCAATGTGGAAGATGATTCCGTTGTGTATTATGTGGTGTATTTGGATGAAAAGGAACGCGCGTTGCTTTGAAGATAAGGAACGCACAAGGACTGAGTTGAAAATTTTTTTTCTCCACGCTCTAATGTGTTGGTTTTCCACTATTGTATTACATTGGGACAATGTTCAGGATTTCCTATCTTTAATTTATCGCTCTTAGAATGTATTTAGGAGTTCTTTTGTATACGTCCTATGTACAAGGACTATGTCTATTTCATTCATATATATAATGTCTCTTTTTACTGATAAAAAAAAAACGTATGAGGCCAAAATACTTCAATGCAGAGATAGGTGATTCCAAACTTACTGTGGCCCAAATCATTTTCGGAGCTTAATCTCAAGACTGGTAGGGTCCTTCTAGGCCGAGAGATCAATCTCCCTGCTCGAGGATTTTGATTTTTAATAATAATGTTTGGATGAAATAGGAGTTTAACAGGGTTACACAACAATTATCGACCAATTAGCCTTTCCTTTGACTGGTTTTGATGTGGAATATATTAATTTTGAGAAATGCTTGGTCTACACAGAAATCTTACATAGGGAAGTTTATACACAATGATATGATTTAATGTAATACATCAGATTGCAGAGATCCTTTTATTATGAAGTAGATTTGACGTATTACATTAAGCCATGCCAATGTGTAAACTTCCTTGTGTAAGATTTGTAGAGGTTTTGGTGTTTATTGGTAGTCAGAGTGAGCATTGCTTGTTTAGGTTGGTGATAGTGTGTAACGTCCCAAGGGAGACCCAAGCAACATCTGTACCCATCATACTCCAAATGTAACCCCAAGGTTAAGAATAATGCAATTTTTTAGAAATCTCGGAGAACCAATGTGCTACTAACATTGACTTTAAAAAATATTTCTTTTTAAGAATGCACCAGGTAGAAAAGATTCTCTATAATAAATAAAGTCGTTCTTTATTAAAATACTGAAATCTAAAAGAGAGTTTGTGGAAGCACTTATTAAAATCAATAAAGTCTCATGTGCTTAATAAAATAATTTATTAAAATTGAAAATCATAAAATTGAGCATGTCATAAATTATCTAGGCCTCTGCCTTGCCTCCTTGAGCCAAGTCCTGTTCTGCAGCTCCATCCTCATAAAGACCCTCATCTGGGGAGATTAAAACATAAAAATATACAAAAATTAGTCGAATACCTAATAAGCACACATCATATAGTAAACATAATAAAAACATAAGGGTTCTTGGAAAACATGCATACTCATAATTACATATGTAAATAACATGAACATGAACATAATCTGTGCAAGAAATGCATTAAGTTGTCTTTCATTTGTCATAAGCCGATACGTACTATTGACTCCTGTGAGTTAGGGTTAGCAAATCTAAGTAGATTCTAATTCTGCCCATTGCCGCGGGTTGTGGAATCCATACATAAGGAAGAGATACTGGGTGCAGTACCAACATGTACAACCTGACAATGCAATATGGCCATAACATATGGTACTGTCTTCATATCATGACATAGGCCATTACGTCTCTTAACATTCATACTTCATCATAATCATACATGCATACTTTTTTGTCATATCTTGTCTTATCATATCATAGATTTCAAGTGAAATCGTGCCTTATCATATCGTACACTTCAAATGAAATCGTAACCTTTCATGAAATGTCACGATACATGTCTCCTCACATAAAATCATGATTTTTCATAAATATTTTGATACATAACTCTTCACATAAAATCATGGATTTTCATAAATATTTTAATGCATGACTCTCACATAAAATATGACTTATCATAAGTATTTTGATGCATAACTCACATAAAATCATGACTTTTCATAAATATTTTAATGCATAAATCTTCACATAAGATCTTGGATTTTCATAAATATTTTGATGCATAACTCTGGCATTTATAAATTTATCATGCCTTGGATACATAAAAAGAGGTTTCTAATGGAGGGCGTACATGCATAATACTTTTATAAAGGATAGAGGTAGGGGCTGTTTCTTGGCGACAGTGACTGTGTGTAGATCGTGAGGGTGCTAGGTGTGGACTGCCATAGGCATCAATGTGGGGCTTGACAGGAGGTGGGTTGACAACAACCCTAGGGACTGGAATTTCTATGTGCATGAGAGGAGATAAGACTGTGCATGAAGGTGTGTAATGTATATATATATATACTGTTGTCGTGAAGTGTGAACCCCAGTGTGCTTGAAGATGGAGACGTGCATGGCTTGGAGTTTATATATAAACAGGACCTTCGGTCTCACAGGTTTGGGTTTGGGTGTACATGGTTTGGACTTTTTCGTGAGTTTCAGGCCTTGGGTTGGTCTTTATTTGGGTTCTAGCACATGGGTTGATGCATTTAGGGGATGTTTGGAAACAATTTCCATCCCATCCCATTTCATCCCATCTTATTTTCTTCCCAAACATCATTAAAAAACAAACACTTTCAAACTAATTATTACAACTTTTTTAAACTAATCATTACAACTTTCTCAAACTTAAAAAAAAAAAAATCAATTTTTTCAAATCCCAAAACAAAAATAACTCAAACTATCTCACTATTATATTCAACAATATTTTAACTTTATAATATTTTTTATTCAACTCTTTCTCTCTCATTTCCCAAAACCCAATAAATACTTAACTCAAACTATCTCACTACTATTCACAAACCATCTTACTGCTATTTACAAAATTCTCATCTCATCTCTTTCTCCAAGCATTCCCTTAATGGGTCCCATTAAATTCTAGAACTTGCCTATAATTTCATGGGCTAAGTCGTTTAACAACCCTAGTGGACAGATCTTAAATTCCAAAAATGAGTCCAACTTGTTTGATAAATACTTTTGGCTTATAAAATAATTATTGGGCATAATGCCAATTTAAGTGGGGCCCACTGGACCCCCCACTTGGTCCAGAAATATTAAATTTGCTTTAACTCAATTATTGAACCCAATAAAATTCCAAATCCACCATAATACTTTTTGGGCCCGTAACCAATTCAAAATTATCCAATAAATCTCAATTGGGGTTTCCAAAATTGGCCCATTAATACCATCCAAAAACATCCACTAAACCTTAATGGGTCTTATTAAATATTTTTTAGGGCCTTTGGGCCTAATTAAAATTTCTGCCCCAACTTTAATAAATAATAGCTCATGGGCTTATTCGATATGGCCCATTAAATATAATTTAGGCCCAATGAAATTATTCTTATCAAATCACTAATAGCATTGGGTTGGGTCGTTACACCAAATGGACTAGTCAATGGTACAATTGGAGCTCCATTGGAATCATTATAAAGAGCAAGCACTTCTCCCTCCTAAGAAATATGATATCTTGTACACCACCTACACTCATAACACCCTACACCCTGAACTTTTGAGGTTTTTATTTTAGGGAAAACCAAGGTTACCTTTCAATTAGGATTTCAATTTTTTACAAAGTAAATTAAAATTAGATCTAAAATTCGGCCTTTGAGCCTGTGCGAATTGCTTGAGGTTTATATAATATTGGGTGTTGAGAATTGGAACTTTGGATTGTGGAGGAATAATTTTATGAAGATGTAAAACTAACCCATAGGATAAATTCATGAATAGGTTGGCCTAGACTTGGATTGGATATGTTATTGGGCCCACGGGCACATATTTTATATAAGACCAATTTTGGTTTCATTGGTACTGTTGATATGCCCAAGAATATATTTTAAGCCCATTGAAGTTTATTGGATGATTAAGAAGCAAGTTGGGCTTCTCTTGGATTGGTGGAAGCTGGTCATGACTCTCTGTCTTCTCTCATGACTCTTTGTCTTCCCATTCCCAGTGCTTCTTGCCGGGAATAATCTTTTCCAGTTTTATAGTTTATTCCTCTTTTTTGTCCTTTTTTTTTGTTTCTTTTTTTTTTTCTTTTGGTGATTGGAGCTTTTTCTCAGTAAGTTTTGATATGGAACAAAGGCTTTGGGTCTAAGCGAAGCAGTTTGTTTTTCTCAGGAAAGGTGGTAATCTTTTCTGTATTTCTGAGAAAAACAGGAAGTCAATGAAGTCCCTCTACCTTAGTAGAGGGGTGGTAAACTGGATGGCGATGGTGGTGGATGATTGTTTGTGGTCTACTGGCAATATGGGATTATATCAGACCAAAAGGGGCGGTAAAAGAGTCTTCTTGGTCCAACGATGTCACAATTCGTTTAGAAGTTTTGTGAAATTGGTTGAGTATGGAACCGGTGCCGGTAAGGGTATTATTGTGACTCATGAAGGTTAGAAAGGGAGGGGATGGGCGGGCTTGTGAGGAAAATGTGAGAGATGGTTGCATTAAGGCTTTTCTCAAATTTCGTATACGAGTGAAATTCAACAAAAACCTTCATAACATCCTCCTTAATAATGTCCCAACAAACCTGAAAAAGTCATTGAAAATCCATCTGGTCCTGGTGCTTTATTGCTGTTCATTCCTCTCAACACATTATGGACCTCTTCCTCTTCAAACATCCTCTCCAACAATCAGCACTCGACTGGTCAATCGTGTCAAAAGCCAGCCCATCAACCTTAGGTTTCCAAGGGTATTGCTCTGTAAGAAGTTTATCAAAAACTGTACAATATGTTCCTTAATTTCAGATCTGTTCAAAAGAACATATCCTTCCAAATGCATCACCTCTATGGCATTAAATCTTCTATGAGAATTAGCCACTCTATTAAAAAATCTGGTACACTTGTCTCCTTCAACCAAAGGGCCTGAGACTTTTGTCGCTGTTTTTTCAAATCAGCCACAACAACAGTCTTCCTTGCCTTCTCCTCATCTGAAAGAACCCTGTCAGTCTCCTTTTCATCAAGGAAGTGAAATCCGACAAGGCCAAGGGTGCAGCAGTGGCGACATCAGGTGCGAGGGTGTTGCTGGGTGGCAGTTTTGTACAAGATGAATGAAATGGGCTGCTTTGGCAGCATCGGACTGCAATAGAGAGAGAGATTACTGTCACAGAGAGTGGTTGGGCTAGTGAGAGAGAAATAGAGGAGAGAGAAAGGAGGGAGGATGTCTCACCTTTGGCAAATTCTGTCAATGGAGAAGGGCTGAGTTCCAGTGCGTGGCATCATAGCACCTGGTTGTGGAAGAGAGGAGAGGAACTGCACTATGTTATCAAGAGAGAGGCTGGGCTTGAGAGGGAGCAGAGGAGAGAAAAGCTTGAGCTACAGTTGAGAGAGCGAGACTGAGTGAGAAGATGAGGAAGGAGGAGGCTGTGGGAAGAAGCTTACCTAGTAGTGTTGGATCTGTCGGTGGTGCTGCATGCCTTGAGTTTGGTTTAATGTCTGGCGTGGTTGACTTGCAGGCTGGGTCTTGGTGTAGGTGAAATTGACATTGGCAGCACCAAAATGGGAGGGAAATTGATAGATGAGTAGGAAACAGAGGAGTTCGCGTGGTTCTGTTGGTGATCTGGTTTGCTTTCGTGATTGCCAATGTGGTGGCTGAGGGGAACATGGCTTGCTGGTGGTTGAGCAGTTTGGGTTTGTGTCCATGAAGCAGGAAACCGAGTGGAGGCAATGGGAGCAGGAAAGGAGAGTGAGAGAAACAGAAATAATTAGAGAGGATGTGAAACTAGTCCGAGGGAGAAAGAAGGAAGGAAGGAGCTGGCGTGTGTAATTGTGGGTGGTGACGTGTGAGATTTTCTGAAGAAGGGGGAGAACCGTGTAACCGATACCTATATGGCTGAATCTTTGTGTAACTGATGGAGATTTGTGAAGGAGTAATGATATGGCAGAACAATGACCAGTTGAATCCTGATTCGGATGATTAATGACTTAAATAAATCTTGCAGGAAATCCGTAAAGATTATAACTTTTCAAAAGCGGAAGTTGTGAAAATTTTAGGAAGGTAAAACATTTTTTTTTTTTTAAATATTACTAATTTCATATATATAAAAGGCTTCAAAATTCTAATGGGTTTAAAATAATATAAAATACTGTCCAGTAAAATAAAAATAAAAAATTAATATAAGGTAAGGTCTTAAGCAATTACATTCCATGAGCCCAAAAATCCAATTCTTAGGCTAAACCCTAATAAATTTAGGGCCTGGGTGTTACACACTTTACCGTTTGTAATGTTTTAAGGGAGGCCCAAGTCACACCTAGGCCCATATTCCAAAAAGACTAATTAATGATACAATTAGAACCCTACTGGAATCATTATAAAGAATATAAACTTCTCCCTCCAAAGTAATGTGGGACCCATGGGGTATCACATAGCGTGTGCTTGAACACCGCAGTGGGTTTTAGATGTTCTAGATTGTGGTGTGCAGGCAGTTGATGGTGGTTTGGGTGGTTGCTGTGGCAGTAATGTTGAGCTGGTGGCCGTTTCGGTATGTTGTCAGCAGGTGTTTGGGTGGATTCTGTGGTGGAACTGTGGAGCTCTTTTGGAAGGTTGTCAGAAGGTGTGTGTTGGGAATTTTCAATCAAGCGTTGTTGGCTATGGTATTAGTGGTTTTTGGCTGAATTTAGGTTGGTTTTCTGTTTTGCGTCTGTTTTAGTGAAGTAGTGACTGGAGATTTTTGGTACAAAACCAAACATTGAAAATAGTTGCAACATATATCTGTAATTATTTCTTGCAAAAATATTGAAAAATATTTTATTTCAATCAAGCACAATCTTATCAATAGAAGGTTGGCATGTGTTTGATTAAATTCTTAATGGATAATAGTTTCCTCTTGTGGTGTGAATGCAGAGAAGCTTCAGTGGCTTTGAAAGTATGGCAGCCTGAGGTTATCCGAGGTAGGCAAAAGCAAATAGTTGAGCAATGTGTTGTGCCTGTTGAATCTCGGATCCATGCACTCGAGATGGAACTTAAACTTTGCAAACAACAGATTTTGGGATTTGAGAAAGCCCTTGTAAGTTTGCTAATTACTTACTGGGTACTATCATGTTAAATTTATTTTATTTCAGTAAATGAGATGTTTTTTGCACGTATGATGGGGCAGAAAGATGAAAAGCAAAGGCTCAACATCGCAAAAGAGGAGTTGTTAGCAGTCAAGTATCACCCTTTACGAGATTATACGTCCTTGAGTGCTGGGGATCATGAAAGTAACAAGAAGAAAAAAAAACAAAGAACTGAAAAGATCACATTAGGTCAGGATTCCAGTTCTGGCTCCTTGTTTATTTAATGGTATATTCAGTATCCCGTGTCAGTAAAAAAAAATAAATCAATAATATTACTTGCATGTCATGCGTTCAAGTGTTCCTCTCTTCTAGTTTATTATACACTTTGTTTTTAGTTTTAAGCGTGTCGGCTCTTTTTAAGCACTCAGATTTAGTGGAAGTAAGCTGATTTCGCGTTTCGGTGTGATGGTATCTAAACAAATATGTTAGATTCATTTTTTATGCATAATTTTGCTTTTCCATTAATGTTTTGGATATGAATCTTTTTGATTAGGCTCCATGGTATGTTCTCCGGAATTGGCTGTTAAAGACTCAACCATTGATCCAAAAGCTCTAGGACTGTTACATATGAATTTGGTTAAACATTTTATCTTTAGGATCATAACATTTCACCACGCTTCCAAATCCGACGTCCACGGCGGCTCGCTCAATCGACATTGACCCGGTGGTAGCCCCCTTTTGGCGGCTTCATTCATCTATTAATATTCAATGATTTAACATTATGTTCATACAAAGTATGAATATATTTTAATTCAGTCTATAGGTCGTCTCTTCCGTGACTTGAACCTGTGACGTGATTCCTGTTTTGATATTAATTGTTAAAGACTCAATCATTGATCTGAAAGCTTTAAGATTGTGAGATACTAATTTGGTTAAACTTTTGACTCTTATTATCATAATATTGACTTTGCATTTGGAGCCGTATTATTTTATTCTCCATTGTTCGAGAATGTGCGGTGCATTGCTCCACGCTGCAGTCTGCACAATTTATCACTTGTTGACATTTATAGTACTATCCGGTAACTTCAGTATTATTTTGACGTGTCTTTCCAAACCTCTTCTATAATTTGATGGTTTGTCTCCAGTTTTATTTTCTTTTATCCCTTTGGACTTGATATTGAAGCGACAAAGATCAGCCTGAAATGTCTTTTAGATTTTTAAAATTTTTCAATTAGGTAATTTTGCCCAGCTTCCCTTAAAATCTCTAACGGCATACTTGTCATATGGAGAAAGAGAAGTGCTGTATTCATAAAGAGATTAAAAAAAAAAATATATTACAAATTGACATGGTTATATATGATATATTAAATATGTTTTACAATAAAAATAATTTTATATTTTGATGTATTATATTAAACTATTTTAATTTGTGAGTTTGTTTTTGTGAAATTTCTTTGTAGACAAAACATTTCTCTTGGAGAAATTTCAGTGACAACACTCGCATATCTGAGATAGGGTGGCCTGCTTGCAGATATAGAGTTTCTAGAGGTTGTGGAGGTGGCCTGAATCAAAGGTTAGGAATGCCTTCACTCTAGCCATGAACCAAAGGAGATGGGTCCCTCTCTCAAATCCTTGACATTGGGAGTCCCACTAAGAAATTGGCCAGTAGATAGCTGAAAGCAGCAAGGGCCAGTTCTAGTATGCCCTCTAGGCTCTAGAGACGCAACTCATCTATAGCTAGCGTGGACGGAATCACTGTGGTTAATGCCACATTGGGACGAGTACTTATTACACATGTGGCCAGTAGGGCCACTTTGCCAAGGATTGGCCTAGGGCAGCACAAGCTGGGGGTCTTCAAGTGGGGCAACGAATAGGCCAGGAAAGCAACCTCCCACCCAAACTAGAGAGTGCACTAGCCCTGGAAAATGTATATGTAAAAAGTCAGAGGAGGCTGATATCGTAACAAGTTTCACTAAATTGTTTAACTGTTCTACCAATACATTATTTGTTTTGGGCGCGTCTCAAATCATTTATTTTTGCTACCTTTGCTCGGTTATCATGTTTGCAAGCGAACCGTTATCACTGTGAGTTGCAGCCAGTATTCTAGAAGAGTTTGGCGGGGAGACATTGCCGGCAGACCTCATTGTTTCCAAGTTAATTAGATTCAATATCTTAGGAATGGATTTGCTCTTCAACCATCATGCGTCCAGGAGCTATAGGAGGTTAGTGGAAATCCAAACTATTCGGGACACTCATGGCGTTGACTAAAAGGAATTACATGTAGACTTTTATTGAAGGAGTGTAAGAAGGGCTTCTAGGACCTAAAACAAAGGCTAACACTACAACATTGATTTGGCCTACCAAAACCTCGTAAGGAATAATATTGTCTACAATGATCCATCCAAAATTGGGCCTGGGTGTGTATTTATGTAGGATGGGTAGGCAATGCCTATGCATCTCGCTAGCTGAAGGACCACGAAATGAGTTATGCCGCCCATGCTCATGAATTACCAACAATGGTGTTTGTGTTGAACATATAGAGGCACTGCTTGTATGGAGATACGTGCGATATCTATGTCGACTATTGGAAGCCCCAATATCTATTCAACCAAAAGGATCTAAATATGAGACAAAGAATATAGGTAAAGCAGATTGAAGACTACTAGTGTGAAATAGAGTACCATTGTAATAACTTCTAGAAACTCAATGGTAGAATTTCTAAAGGCTTTAGGAATTTCGTGAAAACACCGTAAACTTTCACAATTCGACCAATCGTGCAGGTTTTAGTCTGTTAGCATAACCAGAGTTATGACTTACTATGGTGCTAGAAGTGTGATTTTATTTATTTGATATAGTTAGAAGTGTTAGATTGAGATATGGTCTACACCATTAGACTTAGTTGATTATTTAGGATTTTATGACGTAATAATCTCATTTTCAATTTTCGGACGAAACGCTTGTTCGAAAATGCGTTTTGCTTATTTTGAGGCACTTGGAGAGTGAATTTCAATAAATGAATTGTATAGTTAGGTTTGTGTAAATATTTAAGATTTTACAGTGCAAAGTTTATGTTTCACTTTCACAGAGTGAATAGTAACCCTTATAGCAACATCTAGTGTAGTGTTTTTAAAATCACAGTGTGAAATATCTAAATTAGGTTAGAGAAGTTTTATTTGGACATTTGGTAGGATCTTAGCCACACTTGGTGAATAATATTGGACACTTGGCACAAAGAGGAACCATGAGTTGGATTATGAAGGAATCAAAGTGTGAGATTATGCCACCTAGGCGAAACTCTATTCTTTTTCATCTGATCAACCATTTTGTGCCAGACCAAAGAGGATTTCAACCCTAGTAAAACCCTAAATGCTTGGAATCCAATTGAAATTTGAAATCCCAAAAGCTTGGTTAAAAACCGAAACCCTAAACGGTTTTCCCAAACCTTATTTGATCCAATTTATAGCATTGTGTTTAATTACTTGATTAAATTACTTCTACATGCTATTAATTTCTCAAATTCATGTTATGACATCATTATCCAATCTTTTAAACTTTAGAAATTTGATTGGATTTGGGTTTGATAGCATCTCAAACCCCAACCAAACCCTCTTTAAACCCCAAATGAAGCCCACTTGTTTAAGGTCCATTAAAGCCCACGAATTTTGGCCACCTTGGTAAAACTTCTTGAGAAAGTTTCCACCCACCCATGACTGACTATCCACTACTCATGACACCTCAAAATCGTGCATGACATGAGGGGAAAAAGACACCTCATCACACCCCTTCTAGAAGAAGGCAGCAGCAACCCCCTCCCCCTCCACTATTTTTGTCTTTTTGTGACCTAAGCACTATCCCTCAAGCGTCATTCAAGCCCATAATTCACCCTCAAGAAGTCTAGAGGCGTGCAGGGCACCATTTCTTTCATTTCATCACTTCTCAACCCCGTTCTCAGAGAGAAACACTTAGTAGCTCTCTCTAAAAGTTTTCAAAGTCATTTTAAGTGGCACTTTTTGACCATTTTTAAGTATTTTGTCACAATGACTCCTTCATGAAAGTTGTTCATATTTGAGTTTAGTTTCTGTGGATATATTATTTGTTTCATTTAGCGGTCATTTGGTTGGTTAAAAGTTGTTTCAACCATGGAAAGGTCATTCTGGTCGTTAAACTGGAGAATGTGTTATATTTTAGAGTTTTTGACCAAGCTAATGGACATATCTTGGTCTGTAAATTTTATGGAGTGTTGTTAACATGTGTTTATGAATGTTAATTGAGGATTTGTAACATGAATAAAACTTTTGATGAAATATTTTCTAAGATATAGAAACTTAGAAACTGAAAGTGGAAAAACAGTTTCTGTTTTGAGAAAGTTTGAACATTTCGTGGTTTAATCTTACTTCAATGGCTTTAATATTTTTATTATTTGATGATCCTAAGCCTCTTATATTCATGTTAGGATGTTGGTTTGAAGATACTTAGTATTAGTTTCAAACATATGATTTTTCTATGCAAGAGGATTTCGGTTAGACCTAAGATTTGATATTTTTGGGTTAGATCCATGTTTTATTTATTTTTAGCCATGTGATTTTAATTTTGATGGTTGGATCTTCTTTAGGACACATTTTTAAACCATGTGATTTTTTAGTTTGAAGATCTAATCTTTTTAAACCATGGACCAAGAGATTGATCAAAGCTAGTTAAGGAAAAGTTTCTATTTTTGGACTAAGTGTAGAACCGAAAACTCCAAGTGTTATTTTGTAATTTTTGGTGACTTTTGTTTGATGATTTAAAGCATAGTTGATCTTAGGATGATGTTATGAATATGTTAGTTGTAAGATTTAAATTATTTTGAATTCTTGGAGATGTTTTGAATAAGGTCAAAATTTGTGATTTAAGGATTTGTTTTTGGTTATAAAGTTTGGATCTTTTTACTACAAAGTTTGGTGGTGATGATTAACATTTCTTTTAATGGATGTTTAAGTATATTTTTAAACTTAGGATAGGAAGATCTTTGTCACAAAAAGTTGGTTTGATCATGAGTTTTGAAATTGGGGGAAATTGTAACAAAAATCAAGGGAAAAAACCTATGCATGTTTAAGCCCCTATAGAGTTTTTATGGTTGTGTTTAGTTTTAAATTTTTTTGATTTGATATTTGAGTTTAGGAAAAAATTTACATTGTGTATGTAAAGTTTGGTATTTTTGGAGTTAGGATGCAAAATCCTTAAATTAGGGATAAAATAATCATTTTTCCACATGTAGAGGGTAAAATGATAATTTTACTCTAATTTAATATTTTTCCATATTTTTAATTGTTAGTGATTAAGTTCTAACTTTTAAAAGTCACTACTTTCAATTCCTCATGATCGCGCTTGAGTGTTTGCTTAGAAACGTGAACACCGATGTAAGTTAGCTTTTTAACTTACTATCAGTTTAATGTGTGTGTGATAAGTAAAGGAACTACAGTGTATGTATATATGTTATCATATGTGCCATGCCAAGTAATTACATATTCATCTGTTACACATAATTTATTTTGTCATGAATTGTTCATTTGTGATATGAACCTGTGGGAATGAAATCTCTTGAACCCACAATCAATTTGAAAACTCACCCAAAAAAGTCAAAATCAAACCAATAGAAAATTTAGACCCGTTGAAGAACTCGTTTCAAGAACCTAGATTATATGAAAATTTAGACCCGTTAAAGAACCTGTCTCAAGAACCTAAATTATAAGGAAGAATGCCGCAAATGTTGTAATTTGTTTTG
The DNA here is from genome assembly GCF_001411555.2 of Juglans regia. Taxonomy (NCBI): domain Eukaryota; kingdom Viridiplantae; phylum Streptophyta; class Magnoliopsida; order Fagales; family Juglandaceae; genus Juglans; species Juglans regia. The sequence goes on from NC_049903.1 coordinate 21,695,982, forward strand.
GATAAGTTCAAAAGTTCATTCAAGAACAAGAGAAGATAAACTCAACTCACAATGAATAAATTCATCAAATTTCATAAACTTCTTAAAATGAGGCTACAAAGAGTATTTAAACCAAAACCTAATTAAAACCCTAGCAAAAATAAAACCCCTTCTTCCAAAAATACCTCTGAATGAATAGTGCCGCGACTACAATAACTCGGCTACAGTAACTTCTTGAAATTCTAGTTCAACAAAATAAAACATATGTGGGCCAAACATTCTCGAGCCCAATTATTCTAAACTAAAAAAATAGATCCTTTAAATGATTTAAACAAATTGAAAGCCTTCAATAACAATAGGCCCAAATAATAACTTTAAGTCATGTCTTCCACAACTTATATCAAGTGGATCAAAACTAGTTTTTCTTCTTTACAGCCCATCTGTGTGTTGGGCTCTTGCTAGCTTCATCCCAAGTGGATTGCACTAATCCTTACATTGCTTTATTGATCTTCTTAGCTCTTGATCTTGTAATTGGCTCATCTGGAATTTGCAAAGAATATGTAAGACTAGGTCGATTTTGGTGCCCATCATTCCTCCTCTCCTCTAAAGGATTCGACCACGAATCTTCACCTACATCAAAAGGAGAAAGGTCAAAAACATTGAAAGTAGCAGACACATTGTACTCACCTAGAAGATCCACTTTATATGCATTGATTAATTTTCTCAAGAATTTGGAACGGTCCATCTCCTCGAGGATGCAACTTAGTCAGTCTATGGGTTGGGAATCTTTCTTTGCGCATATGAACCCAAACCCAATCTCCTAGTTCAAAGATGACACGCCTTCGCCCTTTATTGGCTTGGAAAGCAAACCTCTCATTCTTTTGGGCAATTTGAAGCCGTACCCTCTAATGAAGTGACTTCACTAATTTTGCCTTATTTTGTCCATCCAAGCTACTCCTGCCATCAACAGGTAAATACATCAAATCTAAAGGAGTAAGTAGATTAAAACCATAAACAATTTCAAAAGGAGAATATGAATATGCATGATCCTATTATATGCAAATTCTATAAATGGCAAACAATCCTCCCAAGTTTTAAAATTCTTATTAACAACAGTGTGTAAAAGCTAAGTTAAAGTTCTATTAACTACTTCAGTCTGATCGTCAGTCTATGGCTGACAAGTTGTGGAAAATAAGAGCTTAGTACCAAACTTCCCCCACAACACCTTCCAAAAGTAGCTAAGGAATTTAACATCCGTATCATAAACAATACTCCTAGGCACACCATGAAGTCGCACTATCTCCCTGAAAAACAAGTTAGCTATGTTTGTGGCATCATCTATTTTAGGGCATGGAATGAAATGTGTCATCTTACTAAATCTATCCACAACCACAAAAATAGAATCTCTACCCCTTTTTTTTTAGGCAGCCCTAAAACAAAATCCATAGATATGTCTACCTATGGCTCACTAGGAATGGGCAAGGGTGTATACAACCCATTTGGCAAAACCTTAGATTTGGCCTTTCTACATGTAATGCATCTACCACAAATGCGATTAACATCTCTCTTCATCTTAGGCCATAAGAAATGTTCATGAAAAATATCTCAAGTTTTCTTGACACCAAAGTGTCCCATTAATCCCTCACCGTGTGCCTCACACACCAATAACTCATGCATAGAACAACTTGGCACACAAAGTTTGATTTCTTTAAACAAATAACCATCATGCTTATAAAACTTACCAAATGCCATCTTATAACATGCCATATATATATATCAGAAAAGTCAGCGTCATCGGCATACATGTCTTTCACATATTCAAACCCAAGCATTTTGGCACTCAAAGAAGTAAGAAGGACATACCTATGGGATAATGCATCTGCAACAATGTTCTCCTTACCTTGCTTGTAACGGATGACATATGGAAAGGTCTCAATGTATTCCATCCATCTAGCATGCCTTTTTTTCAACTTACCTTGATCCTTGAGATGCTTCAATGATTCATAATCGGTGTGAACCACAAATTCCGTTGGCCACAGGTAGTGCTGCCAAGTCTCTAAAGTATGAACAAGAGCATAAAACTCTTTGTCATAAGTAGGGTACTTTAGGGACGCCCTACTTAGCTTCTCATTGAAGAAGGCTATAGGCCGCCTTTCCTGCATCAAAACGGCTCCAATCCCTATTCATGAGGCATCATATTCATTCTCAAAAGCTTTGTTAAAGTCAGGTAATGCTAACACAGGTGCAGAGTACAACCTTTCTTTAATAGTAGTAAAAGCATTCTCTTAATCGGCCCCCTAATGAAAACATTCTTTTTAATTACTTCAGTGAGTGGTGCAGCAATGGTGCTAAAGTCTTTAACAAAATGCTGATAAAAGCTAGCTAAGCCATGGAAGCTTCTTACCTCAGTGATGCTCTTAGGCCTTGGCCATTCCTTGATGGCCTTGACTTTCTCTTCATCCACCTCAATACCTTTTGTACATCCTCAATAAATTTTTCTATGCAAAAGGTATATTTCTTAAAATTAGCATACAACTTTTCACATCTCAACACATCAAACACATATTTCAAATGCTCAATATGTTCATTTAAGTCCTTGCTGTACACTAGGATATCATCAAAGTACACAACCACAAACTTGCCTATGAACGCACGTAGGACATTGTTCATTAATCTCATAAAATTACTAGGGGCATTTGCAAGTCCAAATGACATAACCAACCATTCGTAAAGCCCATATTTTTGTCTTAGAAACAGTTTTCCATTCATCACCCTCTTTCATTCTAATTTGATGGTACCCACTTTTAAGATCAATTTTACTGAAAATACATGAGCCATGCAATTTATCAAGCATATAAATCTAATCTAGAAATGGGATGGCGATACTTTACCGTGATATTGTTGACCGCCTTGCAATCAACGCACATCCTCCACGTCCCATCCTTCTTTGGCACTAGTAGTACTGGTACTGCACATGGGCTCATGTTCTCCCTCACGTACCCCTTGCTCATTAAATCCTCAACTTGCCTCTGAAGCTCTTTTGTCTCCTCTAGATTACTCCTATAGGCTGGTTGGTTTGGAATAGTAGCACCGGGTACAAAATCAATGTGGTGCTCAATGTCTCTAATGGGTGGCAACTCATTAGGCATCTCCTCTGGGAATATAAGCTCAAACGCCTGCAACAAAGAAACAACCAAACTAGGAAGAGACTGGTTAATTTTATCAAGATTAAGATAAGACTCTTTATAGATAAGAAAAATCATAGTGCGATATGCTAAGAAAGCCCTCTTAACCTCACTCTCTTTTGCATAGAAACTCACTTTTGTCTTTCCTTTTCTCTCCGCAGGCTTTTTTTTTTCTTCTCTCGTGGCTCCACTATTTTTTCTTTACTCTCAGCCACCTTTCTATTTTCTCTTTCACTCTTTCTTTTTTGCTTATTTTCACTCTCACTCTTTATTTTTTGCTCAATCTCTTTTTCAATCTTTCTTTTTTTATCACTCTCACTTCCACTCTTTCTTTTTTGATCCCTCTTATTTTCACTCTTTCTTTTTTGAGCAACCTCACTTTTCAGTTTCAGTTGGTCCTCATGGACCTATCTTGGAGTTAAAGGAGCAAGTTTGATTGTTTTGCCCTCTTTTACAAAGTTGTACATGTTCTTAAACTCATCATGGGTCACCCTCCTATCATACTGTCATGGCTTCCCCAACAAAATATGACCAGCATGCATAGATACAACATCACAAAGCACCTCATCCTGATACTTTCCAATTGAAAAAGTAACTAATACTTGTCTATCCACCTTAACCTCCCCACAATCATTCAACCACTGCAACTTGTATGGTCTAGAGTGTTTCAAGGTAGGTAAATTCAATTTCTCAACTAAAGTAGTGCTAGCCACATTAGTACAACTCCCCCCATCAATGACCATACTACATACTTTGCTGTTGACGTGGCATCTAGTATGAAAAATGTTCTCCCTCTGTTGCTTTGCATTATCCATCTTAATGTGTATATTAAGAATACGCCTGGCAATAAGAGACTCACTTGTCATGGCGTATTACACTCCATCATCATCATTAGCATCAACCAACTCGGGCATCTCATCACTATCGTCCTCACTCTCAGTCATCACGTCCTCATTGTCACGCATAATCATCACCCGCTTGTTTGGACATTGAGAAGCGATGTGCCCTGAACCCAAACACTTAAAACATTTAATATCTCTATTCCTTGAAGGTTGGAATTCTACCTTGGGTTTGTTCTTGCTGTCCCCTTTTTTTTTAACTGCCTCTCTACCTTCATCGCCAGGTGCACTATATCCTCTATCTCCACATAATGCTGCAATTCAACTACATTGGATATTTCCCTATTCAAACCACTCAAAAATCTAGCCATGGTGGCCTTTTGATCCTCCTCTACATTAGCCCGAATCATCGCCACCTCCATCTCTTTATCGTAATCCTCCACACTCCTAGACCCCTGTGTAAGATTTTGTAATTTCTTGTAGAGGTCTCTATAGTAATGGCTAGGTACAAATCTCCTCCTCATGAGAGCTTTCAACTCTCTCCATGTCTCTACAGGCCTCTCATAATTCCTCATTCTATTGGTCACTAATTGATCCCACCAAATAATAGCATAATCAGTGAACTCAATTACTGCCAACTTTACTTTCTTCTCCTCTAAATAATTATGATAATCATAGATCAACTATATCTTTTTCTCCAACTCTAAATAAGCTTGAGGGTCAGTTCTACCTTGGAAATATGGTATTTTCATTTTGATACTCCTAAGGTTCTTATCTACTCCATCTCGACCTCCTGGGTTTCCACTAAGTCCTCTTTCACGCTTAACTCCTCTATGTCTACCCAATCTAACTTCAGATATTAAGTCTTCCTCATCCTCACCGTACTCTCCATGCTCATACTCATTCTCAATACTAGGCTCATATCGCCTCCTATCTCTCACATCTTGCAAATTTCTAATCACTGCTTCTTGATGATCCATCCTATCCTTCACTTCACCCAACACCAAGTTCAACCGCTCAAACTGTTGTTGCATGGCTTGCAACACAAAGGATGAGTTATCTGTCATCCCCTTTGTTGATGAGTCACTCTTATGTGACATTGTAATGTACTGTACAAAAAGAATGTTAGTGGAAAACCTCACACACACCCTTATGTGTTTACACTTGAATAATGACACTTCACTCGTGTTTCACTCTTAATTGGCTTTTTCCCGATAATAGTCTCACACTCTCTTGTCTTTTATCTCAATAGTTTTCTCGCTCAAGTTCTTTAAGAACTAGTTATACTAAATCAAGATAATACAATCTTGTATTATTCCAACCAGCAATAGGTTCAAGAAATAAGGAAGGAATAAAATGACACTAGACTCAATGAATTTATACGAGAGAAAGAGTAATTATAAAACATGATACCAACTAGAAAGATGTATTTAGCACCCTTGATGATAAAGCTCATGTAACAACCCGCTCCTTCTTCTTACGTACGGTTCTTCCTTCTTACGTACGCTTCCCTCTTTCTGACGTATGTTCCGTCTTTATGACATAAGCAAATCTCGAGGGCAGAGATTTTGTGATTGTCTGCCCCATCTATCTAGCGACTGCGAGACTCGTCATGCGTGTCGAACCATGATGGCAAGTTTCGAAAGATATCGTGTGACTTATAGGGCACGCCCAGTGTTTTAAATATGTTGGAAATATTTATAAGGAGTATTTTCAGTGTTATTGAATTAAGATTGATCTTAAATACGACAATCATAATATTCTTGAAGAGCTCCAAAAATATTATAATTGTCGGAAATCATTTTAATATTATTGTTCAAATGATTTCAATTATTTAAGATATTATGAGATTTAAATTATGTTGAAAGCTTTTATTAATCAAATGATTTTATTCTCTTTAATATGTTAAGTGAGACTTCATCATTTTATTAATGATGAAGAATATTATTTTATAAACTAAAGTTAGTTTAAAATAATATTCTACCTTAATTCCTCTAAGCGTTTTTATTTAAGTTAATATTTACGCATTTTTAAATTAGTATTTGAGATCCATCGTTAGATCATTACGTGGATCCCTGGACGAAGGGACTGGGTTAAATACCCAAACCCCCTCACTTTTTCCTCAGCTCTCTCTCTCTCCTCCCTCTCCCTAGCGTACAACGTATGCAGCCCATCTCCACGCCGTATGCTCCAAGCCTCAGCCCGGCGCCGCCGTGCGTCGCCAGCTCTCACTGCTGGCACCACCGGCTGCACCTCGCTTTGGCGAGCCTCCCTAGCCCAGCCTTTCTCTCTCACGCTCTCCCTTTCTCCCTTTCGGAAGTGCACAGCTCGAACTGGCTTAGTGCTTATTGTGCCGCCGTGTGCCGTCCTCCGGCGCCACCACCTCCACAGCAGCTTCCCCTTCCGCCGGCCATCATCCTCTAGCAAGCTCAGCCTTCCTCTCCCCCTCTGTCGCGCACACGCACCATACCCATGAAAATGGGTTCACACGGCTTCAAGGCCACCGATGCTCCTAGCGCCGCCGTGCGCGACCACCTTGGCCACCGGACACCACTACGAGCTACTCCTGGTCTCCCATTTCCTCCTCCCTCGAACCCATGGCCAGAAGCCCCTCCTCCATCTCAGGGTTTCTCCCTCTCTCACGCACGGGTTTTACACCCTCCACCACCGTGCACCGCCACCCATGGCAGATGACCACCACCTCTAGCCTCCTTAGGCCACCACCGAGCTATCCCAACCGCCCTTAGCTCTGATCTACCACCCATGCACACACACTCTCCCTCATTCTCTCACGGGTTTCCCTCCCTTACACGGCCACTCCTCCCTCCTCCGCCAAGAGCCATCGTGGCGCCACCCCAGTACCACCACGAGCTCCACTAGCAACCCCTCAGCCCAACCCTAGGTCCAAACCACCACTTTGAGTGGTGGGTAGTCACTGCACGTGATGGACATCCACTGTACACGGTTAGATCCACAGTGTTATGCTCCTTGCCACCATCACAAGGCCACCACGAGCCCTTCCAAGACCACATCTAGCTATCCAAACGCCTAAACAGTTAACGTACGTGGGTCAGCAGCCACGTATGATACTTCCGACATCATCGGCTATGACGATCAATGAGCAACGCACGGGTTATCTCGTCGATGGTATAACCCTCTATCCCTCGTTAATTATGTTAGATATTGATTAGTTGACTAGGTTGTGGACTATGCTGTTAGTATTAATGAAGTTGTGGTATTGTGATGTGGTGCTATGTGATGAAGTGTTGGACATTCTGTGTAGTGAAGTGTTGGGCATATATGTGTTGGATGGAGATGTATTGTACCGTGTTGTGTGCTGTGAAGTCTTGGGTGTAATTGGGAAGTACGCTGTGTAGTGTTGTGGACTGTGCCATGTGGTATGGTTGTGAAGTATGTGTTGTAATGATGACATGGCGTAGTGTATATGAAGGGAGTACATATGGAATGTACTCCATGTGATGGTGTGATGCACCATATGGCGTGTACGCCATAATAGTGATGTGGCGTGGTGTATGTGGAACAGGAAGAGTACACGCTGAGTGTACTCTGTGTGATGTGATGAGTGTGAAGGGAGTACACGTGGAGTGTACTCCACGTGGCAGCGACACTCCGTGTGGCTTGTCGTAGAGATAAGAATGGTTATGTGATTGATGGGCGTAGAACGTGATGGGTAGTGTCGGGAACTGTGGAACAGTGTCTCGAAATAGTTATGGCATAGCCTGTAGTCTGAGGTGGCAAGTGTCACCATGATGGACTTATGGCTAGGAGTATGTGTGAAGTAGCAGAACAAGTATAAGAGTGCGCAGCGGAAGTATGACTGAGGAATGTCACGAAGTGACATGACTATTGACAGTCGTGCTTGCGATGGACGAAGTAGCAGAACAAGTGTAAGAGTACGCAGCGGAAGAATGACTGGACAACGTCACGAAGTGACGTGGTTATTGGCAGTCATGCTTATGATGGGTGAAATGTTAGAGTGTAGGAATGGCGTAATGGGAACGTGATGTGGTGTCATAGTGTGACGAGAGTACGTGAGGAACCGTACTCATGATGAGTCAGGAGTTGACATAGCAGAATGTTGGGTAACGTCACAAGGTTATGGTGTAGCTTGGGTGTAGTCTCGAGCTATATGACGTGACATAAGGCGTAGTTGTAAATGGAGTTTTGTCGTGTTAAGTGTTGGGATGAACTGTCAAAAGGGACGGGTAGCATGAAAAGTCATGCTAGCCGGGTTAAGAGAAGATTGGTATCAGAGTATGGCCCTTGTCCCTACAAGTAGGTGATCAATATGTTATATGTTGATCTTAGGTGATAAAGGGGTAAGGTACACGTGTAACATGGTGAGACACAAGTGTCGGACGGATTCACCATATGTAATGGGTAATCTGTCATTAGTACAGTTACACGGTGCTTAAACCTTAGAGTTGGTTTAGAGCCGTGTTGCTCATATGGCTGGGAATGAGGATTTAGTGTGGGCTAAGATGCATGAAGGTAGTAACTAATGCGTTGTTAGGATTGGGATGCGTGATTCCATCGGTCGGAATCATGTGTCGGAATGCGGTTGTAAGAAGAGTACGACGAATGTCTTAGTATCTTAATCCTAAGTGATGCAAATTTCAGCCAAACAAAAAACCCTAAAAATTTCGGCAGTCTACTTTTTGTTTTACAACCCTAGACCAATAAAGTCTTAGAATTAAATTTAAAGATGCAAGAATTAAAAGATAGAATCAGACCTGATTGGAAATCTTGCTCTAAATACCAAATGATATGAACCCGTGGGAATGAAATCTCTTGAACCCACAATCAATTTGAAAACTCACCCAAGAAGGCCAAAATCAAGCCAATGGAAAATTTAGACCCGTTGAGGAACTTGTTTCAAGAACCTAGATTATAAGAAAATCTAGACATGTTGAAGAACTTGTTTCAAGAACCTAAATTATAAGGAAGAACGCCACAAATGTTATGATTTGCCTTTGATAAGTTTAAAAGTTCATTCAAGAACAAGAGGAGATAAACTCAACTCACAATGAATAAATTTATCAAATTTTATAAACTTGTTAAAATGAAACTACAAAGAGTATTTAAACAAAAACCTAATTAAAACTCTAGCCAAAATAAAACCATTTCTTCCAAAAATACCCCTGAATGAATAGTGTCGTGGCTACAATAACTCAGCTACAGTAACTTTTTGAAACTCTAGTTCAACAAAATAAAACATATGTAGGCCAAACATCCTCAAGCCTAATTTTTTTAAACTAATAAAATAAATCGTTTAAATGATTTAAACAAATTGAAAGCCTTCAATAACAATAGGCCCAAACAATAACTCTTAAGTCATGTCTTCCACAGCTTGTATCAAGTGGATCAAAACTGGTTCTTATTCTTTAAAGCCCATCTTGTGTGCTGGGCTCTTGCTAGTTTCATTTCAAGTGGATTGCACCAATCCTTGCATTGCTTCATTGATCGTCTTAGCTCTTGATCTTGTAATTGGCCCATCTGGAACTTGCAAAGGATCTTTAAGATTAGGTCCATGTTGGTGCCCATCAATCTGTTACTCAAGTTATTCTGTCACCTATTACTATACATTGCAAGTAATTCATGTTAAGTATGCCATATGTTACATGTATGTCATTTCATGTAATATTCACTGTTGCAAGTATGTCATGTAAGTATGTTGTCTGTTACATGTTATGTCATGTTATGAAATGTTGTCTGTTACATGTTATGTAATGTTACGAAATGTTTCTATCTCAAGTAAGTCATATCTTTTGAGTTACATTCAAGTCATGTTGTGTTACATCAGGGCTTCTGTCCTTTCGTATTCCAGTCATGTTTCGTCTCGAATACAATTTGTGTATTTCGAAAATAGTCATGTCAAGTTATTCATGTAATTCACGTTCATGTCATGTTTTAAGTCTTGTTATGATCAAGTTAAGTTTATGTTATCAGTTAAGTTGTACTATGGTCAAGGATGATACGCGTTGCTTAGTATTGCCGTCAAGGCTTATGCACTGCTGAGTACTACGATAAGGAGTATAATTTGCTGTACTACAAAAGGATATATCAGTTAAATTATACAACGATCAAGGATGATACGTGCTGCTTGGTACTGCAGTCAAGGCTATGTGCTACTGAGTACTATGGTGAATGAGTAAAATCTGCCGTACTATAATCAGCATGTTAAGTCAAGTCTCAGTTTAAGTCCAGTTCAGTTTAAGCAAGTCAAGTTCGGTTCACGTTTCAGTTTAAGTTATGTTAGTTATGTTATGTTGTATGTCAAGTTATGCTATGATTACTTATAACTTTGATTATGCATTCATGCTTTAACTATCGTGCATGCATCATTAACCTGTGTTAAGGTTTTCTGTTAACTTGTTGAGATTTGTAATCAAATCTCATTGTGGTAGTCTCAACTACCATTCCTCCCGAATGGCAGATCTTGTTATAGGACCCGAAGGAGAAGCGGGATTCGACCAACTGGACACGATTGATTGAGCGACAGTGTGACGTCAATGTTAGTATAGTAGTTAACTTAAATTACTGCTTGTATTATGGAGTTGCATCTCAAGTACTCTTCTAATCATAGCCATTTTGGACTAGCGCTATGATCTCAGTTGTTTAGTATGTCCTTTTGTATGAAATATGTTTTGAGTATTTGAGATATTTTCAGTTTGGTGCATAGTATTGCTAAAGAAAAAAATTATCCACTGTGAATATTGTATAATGCTAGATGCATGTTAGGAACATTAAATCTTTCATTGTCATGAACGAGGACAAGTAACCTTGTTTGCATGTCCTGACGCTTCAGATGTCCGTCCGATCCCCAGTGGAATTTGGGGACATCACAACCATTCAGGAAAGAGAAATAGTTTAGCCACAAAGAGATTATACAAAAACAATCTCATAAACTGATGTGGCTTGATGTGGTTCGTTAGATTGTAAAGTTACTTTTATTATAAAGTAGATCTAACAGATCAGATGAAATCACGTCAGTTTGTGGGATTATTTTGTATAATTTCTTTGTGGATGTAGCAGCACTTGGAAAGAAAACAAGCGTAATGGCTGATGCTCTAAGCTGCAAGTTTCGATCGGAGTTGGCAATTGTGCATCGTCCCATAGTGAATCTAATTGCAGCAACCCAAAACTTAACTTAGGAGGATGATGAACTCAAAGGTGGGGGAAATGGTGTAGCAAACAATAACTACAACAAAACCAGTCAATTTTAAAAAGATCATGGAGCTACAAGGGACATAACCAAAGGCGATAGAGTTGAAAATAGGTGAAGGTGTAGCAGACAGTACCTAAAACAAAACTGGTCAATTTTAAAATGATCATGGAACTACAAGAGACTGAACAAAAATAGTAGAGCTGACAGAATCTAGGCCATCTCTAGGTGGCAAGGGATGGAATATTGATGTATGACCATTAAGTGATAGTTTTGAAAGGTGAAGAAACTATAAGCGACATCTTGTGCAAAGCACACCATGCCCCATATGTCGTACACCTTGGTCGATTGTGTTAGCAAATGCTCCACTTGTTAGATGGTCAAAGCAGAACACCAATGATTAGAAGACACTTTGTAGGCTTTTTGCTTTGACACCAACGATTAGAAGACACTTTGTAGGCTTTGCTAATACTCAAGGGGAAATGGGAAAAGGTAATCTTGAATTTCATGGTTGGATTGCCTAGATCACCCAGTGGTTCAAATTCGAAGTGAGTAGTTATAGACTGGTCAAACAGGTCTGCTCATTTATCTTGTCAAGAACACTGATACCATTGAGAAGTTAGTCTAACTTTGTATTTGAGACATGGCTAGCCTACATGATGTGTTGAGAGTGATTATATTTGATAGAGATACTCGGTTCACATCAAGATTTTGGAAGGGCTTACAGTTGGTTGCATGGACCAGGTTAAGTTTTAGTAGTGCATACCATCCTAAGACAGATTAGCAGTCAGATCATACCATTTAGGTATTGAATGATATGATTTGAGTGTGTCCCTTGAAGGTTAATAGGGAACTGGGCTAACCACTTATTTCTCAAGGTCTCAGTCATATATTAACATTTTAGTTTCATTTATGTTTGTAGAGTCTTTGCTCTTTTAACCTCATGACTATTACACACAATTAACCCCATTATGTTAATGTTAGAGTGTAAGGATTCCCTTGATTTTCCAGGATGTATGTAAAATAACAGTATAGGAATAGTAAAGAAGATGATGAATGCTGATGAAAATACCTCAAATGTTCATACGGATTGGGGTATTCGAGGTCCCCAATTCCTCCATAAAAGACAAACAGCTATTGGATGAAAATGCTCCAGAGTGATTCCAAAAACCCCTCTGGCGTGATACTTAACTGTTTCTTATTGAAATTACATAAAAGTCCCCTTGTAAGCAAGATATCAACTAAAACCAAAATACACCGTTTTTATAAATCAAACGGTGCGGTTTACATACAGACCCATTCCCATTTAAATGCCTTAAACTATGCCGTTGCTAGCCTTTATTGAAACTGTGCCGTTTAACATCACCAGCCTTATTACGAAAATCCTTGCCTTCATCTTCTCATTTCTTCTTCTACACTTCAGCATCCTCTCTCTTCAGCCCTTAAAGTTCCAAACTTTACCTCCATGGATCTCGAGCTAGAAGACCTCCTAACATTCCCCTTCCCTTATAAGACCTTGTCCACAAGGTGTGGATACAAAGCCCTAAGCTTCCAGAGATTTTCCCAAGAATTATCATCTTGTGAAAGCCCTACCCATATAATCAACACCTCTGTTGTAGCCCATCCCCCATTTTGTCTCATATGTCGATCACGCACCACCTCTGGTTCTGGAATCACTTCGCCGTCATTATTGGTGGGTGGAAGCGTGGCCAATAGTTGAATACGATCCCCCGATTTCCTCTTCAAGCAGGAAACATGAAAAACTGGGTGGATTTGAGAAGAGGGGGGTAACTCAAGCTTGTAGGCCACGGATCCAAGCTTCTGAAGCACCTTGAAAGGCCCATAGAAGCATGAAGCCAACTTCATATTTTGACGCAACGCCACCTTTTTCTGGCGGTACGGTTGAAGGCGGAGGTATACCCAATCTCCCACACTAAACTGTCTTTAGGTTCTCTTTTTGTTTGCATAGTGTTTCATTCTCCCTTGAGCTGCCAAGAGGTTGTTTTTTAAGAGATTCAAAGTCTGTGCTCTATTGTGTAGTAGATGGTCAACTGTTGTATTTTTTGATGTGCCCGGAATATAGTCTAGTAATTTAGGGGGAGGGTAACCATAGAGAGCCTCAAATGGGGTTAGCTTAGTTGAGCTGTGGTAGGTACTGTTGTACCACCATTCAGCTAATGGCAGCCATTGGCTCCACCCCGTAGGTTTAGATCCTGCGTAACACCTCAAATAGCCTTCCACCTCCTTATTCACCGCTTCCGTTTGACCGTCGCTCTGCGGGTGATAAGCCAAGCTATAGTCTAAGGAAGTACCCTGGAGAGCAAACAACTCCTTCCAGAATGAACTCAAAAACACCGGGTCCCTGTTTGACACTATGGTCTTCGGAAATCCATGCAATTTAAAAACTAACCCGAAAAATACCTTGGCCACTTCCTAAGCTGTGTAGGGATGAGATAGGGCCATGAAATGCCCATATTTAGTGAAACGATCCACTACAACAAAAATTACAGAATACCCCTTGGACTTTGGTAAACCTTTCACAAAGTCCATTGAAATATCGACCCATGCTTGTTGAGGTATGGGGAGAGGTTGTAAGAGACCAGCTGGGGGCAACGTCTCATACTTAGAAGCCTGACATATTTCACATTCCCTTACCCACCTTTTAATGTCTTTTTTCATACCTGGCCAATAGAAGTACCTTTTGGCCCTTTGATAGGTCTTTAAGTACCTCGAGTGTCCCGCCATAGGGTCGGTATGAATAAACTGAAGTACTTTCAGTTTGAAAGGTGAGTCTGAAACTATAAAAAATCTGCCCTTCCTCAAAATTATTCCCTGCTATACGGTTGTCCCCTTAGGAACTTCTAGCTGCTTCAACAATCTTTCCATCAAACCTGAAGCTTCTGTATTTTTCTTATAACTGAGTTTAAGCTCTTCCACCCAATCTAAGTGGGAAATGAAATCTGGGCAAGCAATCCTACTTCTTCATTTTCAATATCCCCTTTTCTCGACAGTGCATTAGCCATGACATTATCTCTTCCCCTCTTGTACTCAATCTTAAAATTGTAGCCCATAAGCTTGCTTACCCATTTATGTTGAGCTTCCGTTCCAATTTTCTGCTCAAGCAGAAATTTCAGCGCTTGTTGGTCCGTTTTAATGATAGTTTTCAAAATACTGACATCTGATTTTAATTCTAGGATTTCTTGTTGGTGGTGTTCAACTTGAAGCTGAAGGTTCTCCTGTTGCTGATGCTTGGATCTGGTATTGTCTGCCATGGTAGATGGTAGTGTATGGTGCTGTTTAGGTTAGTGTTTGGCTTGGGAAATGGGTAGTGAAAATGTAATGTATGGGTTAATTCAATCCGATATTATCTGGATTGAAAGTGTAGTGGCTCGGTATGGTAATGATGATTTAATGGCTTGGATATGTTTGGATGAAATGGTTAGGATCGATTACTAATGATACCACTTGTAAGGATTCCCTTGATTTTCCAGGATGTATGTAAAATAACAGTACAGGAATAGTAAAGAAGATGATGAATGCTGATGAAAATACCTCAAATGTTCATACGGATTGGGGTATTCGAGGTCCCCAATTCCTCCATAAAAGACAAATAGCTATTGGATGAAAATGCTCCAGAGTGTTTCCAAAAACCCCTTTGGCGTGATACTTAACTGTTTCTTATTGAAATTACATAAAAGTCCCATTGTAAGCAGGATATCAACTAAAACCAAAACACACCGTTTTTATAGATCAAACGGTGCGGTTTACATACAAACCCATTCCCATTTAAATGCTTAAACTATGCCGTTGCTAGCCTTTATTGAAACTATGCCGTTTAACGTCACCAACCTTAATACGAAAACCCTTGCCTTCATCTTCTCATTTCTTCTTCTACACTTCAGCGTCCTCTCTCTTCAGCCCTTAAAGTTCCAAACTTTACCTCCATGGATCTCGAGCTAGAAGACCTCCTAACATAGAGACCCTTGTAGTCTTGGCTTTTCTTGGGACCGTCGAGAAAGAATCTAGTCCTCCTCAGGATGGTCATCACTAGGTGTTCCGCTTGTGAGCAGATCCAGCATTTTAATCCTCCCCTTAACCTCGTGGTACTATCTTCTCTGTCATGGCTCTTTTTAATCATTTTACCTTTATCAATCAATCATTGACATAAGTCTATTTCCTTTCTATTTATTAAGCCTTTCCTTTTCTTATCTTACATTCATTTAATATATAAGCAGTAAAAAACATACAGTTTATTGTATTTATACTTCATACATGAATCCAAGGTGAAACCGAATATGTACATGAGTGGTTTGATTGTGGTATGCGTGTAACCCTAATTGTGTAGGTTATTTGATGGTTGTGAAGCATGGTGGTCATGATCCTTGATGTAGGCTAGTTTAGGTGGAAGTGTTTGAATGGGTGAAAACGACTGTTTGGGTTTTAGGTGGTGCAATTTAGGATTTAGTGATTTCATGAGCAAGTGAGGGTAAGACTCGGATTAGAGGTATTGATCTATAATGGAGTCATGTATGAATTTAAAGAGTTTGATGTGAGTTTAGTGGAGGTTTTGTGACCAAGGATCTTACACACTTGAAGTTTCAGGTAGTAGGTCTGGAGAGACTAGTTTGAGACAATAGTGTTACATCATTATATGTGGATGACTCTAGGTTAAACGAGGTTGATTTGCTTATATTTCGTCGGTCTTATGGTATGATTTCATGCGTCCATAAAAGGAGAGTGCATTTATAAGGAATTAGGTTTGAGGATTGTGCCCTAACTAGGGTTGACTTGTGAAGATTTTAGATACACGGTTCATCCTTTGGGCCTAGTTGCATGTTGCATGTTGCATGTTGCATGATGCATATTTCATATTTTATTTAATAAAAAGAGATGCTTATTGAACTATATGGATGTTTATAAGTTTTGTTTGATGCTTAGTGACACGTACATTTCATGACCAATCCATTCCGAATTCCCCTTGAATTGGCCATGAGCCTCACCTAAATGTTTTAAATATCAAATAGTTACTTTTAACTATAGTGGATGATTTTAAATTGAGCCAATTATATTAAAATCTTCCGAGTATTTTTAATTGTCCAAAGTTATTTCAAATGAGGTATTTTTAATTATTATTGAACCAATCCTAATTTTTAAAGTAAGACTCTTTAACTTTTGGAAACCCTGCAAATAATAAAGTTTTGTAAATCTATATCATGTAATTGATTTTATTTCCCCTAAAAATATTTATTAAAACTCATCATTTGAATTTTGGTTTAAAACTCTGTTTATTTAGATGGATTTATTCTGTTAGAAATATTTACTAATAACTTCATTTTATAATGAAAAGTATTATTTTGTAATCAAGAAAACAAGTTGTTTAAATTTAGGCTTTACTTTCATTTCTATTATGATCTCCTAACATCCTCACTTAATTTATTTTATTGTGCTTCCTGATTTAATTCTGTGATGCCCCCAGATTCCACTTGTGATTTGGCGGAGTCTTTGAAGCGTTGGGACATGCAATATAAGGTTACCCCCGTTCATGACAGATAAAGATGCAATACACCTAGCATGCATCTAGGATTATGCAATATTCGCAGCAGATAATTTTTTTTTTTCTTAAGCAATAATATGTTCCAGATATAACATATTCCAAATTAATATAAGCATACTTCATAACATATAATATCTGACCTCCAAAAGTTATAGTGTTTGTCCAAAATGTCTGTAACATCATTAGCACTCGAGATAGGGCTCCTCATGTACATAATAAACTAACGTAGTAACTACTAGGTTAGCCTAAGGAGTAGCTCGCACAATTCGGCTAGGATAGCCATAATCTTATCCAAAAATTGGAGCATTGATGTGATGAGCTCCTCGTAGTTACGTTGTGGTTTAATTGGCCTCGTCTAAATGATCCTCCTCGGGTCCTCCTGATCCTGAGACATGGTCTACCATTTGGGAGAAATGGTAGTTGAGACTATCAAGTGAGATTTGATTACAAATCTTAGCAAGTTAATAACCAACTTAAACTAAAAGTTTACAGATGCATGCATGACAATAAGAAGACATGAATGCTAGCGTGAAAATGAATGAGCATGATATGACTTGGAAAATAGTATGGCATGTACTCACATAACTTAGAAACTGACATGAATTGAATTGAGATGAATGGTAACTGACTTAAACTTAACTGACTTGAAACTAAACTGAATGTGAAATAAACATGATTTGAATGTAAACTGAACATGAACTTAGAATCTTGTTCCATAAATAAATTGGTTAATTAAACATGACACGTGGATTCTACAGAAGTCTCACTAAGCCATGGGCCCCTGCTGATACCGCATCACATCACAAGGATTTGCACCAGCTGCAAGTATGTGTAATATGCATCACACCATAGGTATTCACACCTGTTGTGAGTACGTAATCTACGTATCCCATAGCAGGTAACTGCACCTGCTTGAGTACATAAAACATGAACGTGAACTGTGGATGGCACCATTGGTGTTGGTGCTTGACTTCTCTCATGCAACCAGTTACTTAAGGCCCATTCAAAGCGTGTTGACGATACTTTGTCAATCCAGGGAGTTTCACTCCAGCGTGAATAATGAAGTTTTACTAGGATATTGCCCTATCTTAGTACTTGGGATCGTGATAAACATAAATGACTCAACTGACTTGAAAGTATTGTTTTTCATGATGAACTCCATACTCGTGACATGACGTGTCATGAAATCAAATGACACATGAAATGGCATGGCATGACGTGACATGTCAGTGTGACTAATTAACATGGTATAACATGGCTTATAACAGTTAAATATTACAGGACATGACATATCATGTAATAGTTAATTATGTACTTGAAAAAAAAACATGGTATAAGATAACTTAACATGTATGTACAAACATAACATACCTGAATGATGATTTCTTACCACCATACATACACAAGTATTCTGAAAGTAAGTTAGATGCGAACTTACAATGATTGTAGCATGACATAAAGTAGTGTGAAATAACATGAATCGAAAGGAGATATTTCTATGAGTTAGAAACTCTTCACTAACATATTTAGAAACATAAATTACTGACTTATGGTAAAATTACCATTTTAACCCTTTACTTGTAGAAAAATGAATACTTTACCCTTAAATTAAGGATTCTGCATCTTAACTCCAATTCTCTCCAAAATCTACATACCTTATGTAACTTTTATCATAAATCTAAATATCCAATTAGGAAAATTTAAGACACAATAAAACTATGTGAACTATGTTTAGAGCATTAGTATTGGCTTCATCAAAGCCATCTCCAAAATTTGATGAAAAGTACATATTTTTCATAAATTTAAAACCTCCATAGCCATAACCCCTCATTGGATTAGCCATTGAATTCATCAAAATAATAATATAATATTATTTTTTTAATAATAATATTTTTAATTTTTTTTTATATTTGACAATTACACTAATCATATGTTAATTAATAATTTAATTTGATTTTTACATTATTATTACATTATCATTACAAGACGATCTTTGTTTTTGGGATATTGGACAAAATCACACCTTTCTACACTATTATGGGATACTGCATGCACGAAATTGAAGAATATTCGTATAGATTAAACTTCTGTTGGAGATTAAATGTGAATAAAAAAGTTCGTTAGAGATTAAACGTGAATAAATAATAGATTTGCTTGGTAAACAATAGCCCTTCAAATTTGAAGAAATCCATACATTTACTGTAACTCAAAGCTTCCCATTTATCTCTTTGACTAATCCAATGCAGCTGTGTTTTGATGAAATTCATATTTTACATTTGGTTAGACTTTTGATAAAGCCAATGCCAATGCTCTTAGGTTGGGTTAAAAGCCTTGATTTTTGTTGCAATTCTATCCAACTTCAAACCACATATTCAAACCAATTTGTGCAACATCTGAAGATCACATCCTATGTTCTAAAATCATGCTAAGACCATAAAATATACACTTAAAAAAAAATTAGAAGGTTATGTGATTCCAAGCTGCATGACTGAACTGTTTTGGAATTGTAAAGGCAACTCGAGAGAACAAGTGGAAGATAGTTTCTCTATTGTTTTTAGGGATTATTTTCTGCTCTTTTGGTTCTATATAGGTGCAAAGCTACTGTAGTAGAAGAGCATTGGAGGGTACTGTAAAGTCTTATTTTTATTTGGAATAGAATGTATTCTCTTCAAAATGATAAGAGAAATATTAAAGACCCAGACTACGAAGTTTCCTACCTATGGTGACCAGCCACTTTTAGCATGTGACCCAAAGGAAAAGAGAAAAATATTGAACTCCCAGCCTTCTGACTTGGATTAATTTACTTATTACGAAAAGTTAAATAAAAAGTCCAGATGACTCGGCCGGGTAGATCGATTCAATAGTGTAAAAAAGTGCTTAACTTCTCTTAAGTCACTATATATATCAGCACTCACATGCCCATGAAACTATTTGAATACAGGATCCATAGAATTCTGAACGAGTGTCTGTGACTGTGAGGAGATAGGTGTGAAAGTACGTACGCCATGGGGAGGCCTCCTTGCTGTGATAAAGTGGGCATCAAGAAGGGTCCATGGACCCCTGAGGAGGACATCATCCTAGTCTCTTACATTCAAGAACATGGTCCAGGAAATTGGAGATCAGTGCCTACCAATACTGGTATGTGCAATAACATAGATCAAGATTCTTCATGCTTTTGTAAATATCTTCTGTATTCGAGATGTTCTTAAGTCGGTACACTTCCATACGGGGTTTCATGAACTTGAACGAAATTTGCTTCTTTTTTTTTTCAACGTTTTTCTTTCTGAGACTGAATGCACTGATGGATCCATCTCTTTTTGTCCACAAAAGGGTTACTGAGGTGCAGCAAAAGTTGCAGGCTTAGATGGACTAACTACCTCAGACCTGGAATCAAAAGAGGGAACTTCACTCCCCATGAAGAGGGGATGATAATCCATTTGCAGGCTTTTCTGGGTAACAAGTAATCTTCAAACATTACAATTTTTTTCTAGCAATTTTCTCTGTATTCTTTTATTTTCAGGAAAAAAAGAAAGAGGAAAGAAAAAACCCAACTACACACAAATTCAACTCCCTCGTGTCCTTTTTTTTTTCCAATTTTTATTTGGTTTTGCAAAACATTATCTTGTCCTTTAATTCTTTCCTTGTTCTTTTTTCCTCTCAAGTACTTGTTTTGCTGGAATTGGTAGTCTGTAAATCTGAGTTTCCAAATTTGGGTTGATCAGGTGGGCAGCCATAGCTTCCTACCTCCCACAAAGAACAGATAATGATATCAAAAACTATTGGAACACCCACCTGAAGAAGAAGCTGAAGAAATTTCAATCAGCCATGGACCCCCACATGATGGCATCAGACTCAACCACCACTGATCATCAGGTTTCAACCAGAAGCTTTAATGAGAGAAGAAGCTTAGACGGCACCAACGACCCTGCCCCATCTCTCATCAGCCTAAACCAGTCCTCTACGTATGCCTCAAGTACGGAGAACATTTCTCGACTCCTAGAGGGTTGGATGAGATCACCAAAGACGAGTACTAACGCTACTAATCTCGGAGATCAGGCTCAAGACAAAATGCTTCAAGAAATTAACAGTGACATTAAGAGCAATGTAATTGGCAACTCAACAATGGTAACGACTAATCTTCAATGCCACCAAATTATTAGCAAAGCCGGGCAGCAAGAAAGTGGTGGCGATTTGGTCGTCTCTCATGAAGAGTTTGATTCGATCTTATCCATTGAGAACATGAACAATGCTGCATGGGACAAGTCGACCTGCGATTCTACGCCCGACAAAAGTTCTCAAAGTTCTGCGTATGATGATCAGAAGGTTAATGTCACGCCGGATAGGAATAAACCGAGGTTTCATGAGAACAATCCAGCTCCATTATCTTTTCTTGAGAAGTGGCTCTTGGATGAAAGTAGTGCTGGTCAAGTCGAGGAGATGATGGAATTATCTCCAATGTTCTAACAAGATCATGATTCTTTTAGACTACTTGGAGACATGACCGTTACAAATTTCTATCTTTTCTAGAATTTTTTGTTATGCTACTTAACAAAAAGAAAAAAAAAAAAAAAAACAGAGAAAGGTTTGTTAAACCTTTGTTGGGGTCTGATCAGAAGTTGAGATCTCTTTGCAAAATGTATGTAACTTAGAATTTCTAAACGAATAATCTCAAGTGACAGTACTTCTAGCTAGTCTTCCACCTTAATTAGTTTGTTTGTTTTAACTTGTAGTTTCGTGTTAGTAATCATCAGCTATTTATTTTGCCTTTAATCTATCGTACGTATCCGATTAATAAATATTGCCCAAGATATGGGTCAGATCGTGTCAAGTTACTTTCCGATCTCTTTTCCAATATTATAATAGCTAGGTGACAGAAAGGATATCTACTTAGAGGTGAAGACAAAGTTAGAGTTTGGTGTCACCATGCAACTTTAACAACATGAATTGACAATTTTTACAGATTTAAAATTAAAATTGAGGTCTTTATTTGAATATTATATATAGAGTTAGTCTATTTATAATCTTTAAATAGAAATTGTTCATATAAATCCATACAGTTAGATTTAAAAAAAAATTAAAATTACAATAATATCATTTTTAAAATGATATTTTTTTTTTTTTTTATTCATCAATGAGACTGTACACGCAGTCCTCCATTCAGAACGTATGCAGTCTTCCATTTAGGATTGCAAATAAAATTTCTTTTATATATAATTCCCAAATGTATATTTTAGTGAGATCATGATGAGAGGGCACTCAAACTCTTTAATTGCTCTGATCTGGACACAAATTTATGTGGTAATTATTTGAAATAGGGATGAGATCAGACGCTTGGTGCTGGAAAAGGGAATAATAGCCATATAAGTGAAAAATAGGATGCTGTCACGAAAGTCTTGCATCCCAATGGGGCAAAATATAATGGTTGCGCCAAAGGTCTTTGTTTTAGAAAAATTACGATCGAGAGGGAAACATGTGACATTCTTCAACTTTCGGTGAGAAGCTGGAAGATTGCTGGTGATCTTTTGGCTGCATGCCACGCATATAATTTTCACAGGTCGATGCTAAAAAAAAAAAAAAAAAAAAAAAAAAAAAAAAAAGAAAAAAAGAGGATTTGATTCCTCATGACATCTTCTCTTTCTCTGCTATATGGCCCCTTTACAGATACCCCACCAACCACAACATGCCACGCACGTTGCAGTCCTTTGCCCGGACAAAATTATAAAATGTAATAACAATGATGCTGATCATGATCGGGACGAGATGAAACGATCAAATCTCTGATGTAAAAATGAAAAAGAGCTCTTGTCTTTTTTTGTAAAATGAATGGAGTAGTCTCCCCACCATGCATGATGTTACATGTTGTGATTGGTTCTTGAAAAATCAACGACTGTTAACTTCAAATTAGACGAAGAAACTTTGAGACAAGTAGTAATCCTCGATTAATTGTCTAGATTATACGGTGAATTATATTATTCGTGAAAGAAATATTATGGTTGATTTTTTAGTTAAGTGTGGTGTTGAAAGTTTGAAATCTGATTAGTCTGAAAATCATACGTTGTCTAGTCTGTTAAGAGGTTTTATTTGCATGGACAAATTGTGTCTACCTTATTTGAGGGTCTAGTAAGATTTGTGCCTAGTAAGTTTTCTTTTGGTGTGACTAATTTTACTATTCTTGTTTTGTTTGTTTTCTTGCAGATTACCCTGTCTTCGATTTTTTTTTTAGGTTAATTGTCGTTCTTTTGGCATTGTATTTGAATGATATGGATATAAAGGTTTTGACGCCCGAGTTTTGGTTTTTATAGTTTATATATATTTTTCAGGTGTCGGATTGTAATTATAGTTTTTTTCCGTCACAAGTGAAGACAATCAATAAAATTGGAGTACCGTACTCTCCTTAAAAAAAATAGTAATCCTCAATTAGTACAGGCAATTTCAAGAAAAATTTAGGCCCCCATTTCTGTAATTATGTGTCATTTTACAAACACATAAAGAAGTCATGGATCATGCAAGTTCTGTATCATGAAATATCTCACAAACTCATGTGACAGTTTCTCATTGCTTAAAATCGAAGGCAAAAGATCTTCATGTAGATTTTTGTATCCAATTGGAGTTAATTTCACCATTCAAAACATTAACAAACCAAATAGGATTTAGGGTTTTTCTTATTTTTATTTTTTTGTATATATATTTTCTTTCTTATAGGCCGTATTAATAAGGGCATGCATGTGAATTGCGTCAAAAGCGAAAAGAAAGGACTACTTGGTTAGCCAGAAATTAAATGAGATCTAAAGCCTATACGTTGAACTCATTTATTTGCGGTGAGATGAGTTGTATTACTTTTGCCTCTTTTTGGTGGTAAAAGTGTCCCTCCCAAGTTGGGGATTATTAGGTACTTCTTGTCTAGCTATAATAATTGTACTTGGAAATATCTAATAATTTATCTATATAATCTATAATTTTAATTTTTAAAGGTATATTTTATTACAATTTTATTAATTGATAATTAGTCTTATAAATAAAGACACACCCTCCAATTCCCTTTTGTATTAATGTGAAATGAAACCAAAATAATATAGTCATTAAATAAGTAATATTATATCTAACTTTTACTTAAAATTATGTCTTTTAAGTTTGAGTAATGCTAGGCAAGCGATCACACAAATTTGTCTATTTATTTTTTCATTCTTTTTCTTTTCATATTTTTTGAACATATTTAAATATTTTAAAAAAATAAAAAAAATACACCAATACACTAAAAGTCACTTAATTTTTAAGTAAAAAAATTAAAAACAAATTAAATACATGAGCAATTAAAGTGAGAAAGAAAACTCAAACGACATACTAGCATTTATTTTTAAGTTTTCCATAAATTATGGGTCTTTGAATTCTACTCTTTTTGGTTTTTACATTTACCAGAAAAAAATAAAAAAAAGAAATTCAACTTTTCAGGGTACCACTAGCTGAATCATGAGCATTTTATGGTACGTACAATGCGTTGGTCTGACATCTAAATATGTTTGAGATATGGGATGAGACACAAAATTCTCATCTCATCTCATCTTATCATTACAATTTTCCTAAACTCTCATACAAAATATAATAAACAATTCAACTTTTTCAAATCTCAATTCAACTTTTTCAAATCTCAAAATAATAATAATATTTAAAAATAATAATTTAAACTTTCATTCTAAAACCAAGTAATATTTTAGAGTCTTTGTTCCTTGTTGCAGCACTTGTATGATTGGTGATCAGAAGAAAAACTCTCTTTTTTATCTTTTTAATTTTATATTCTAAACCACAGCCATACAAATATATATATATATATATATATATATATATATATAAAAGCATATTATAAAGTCTAGATGTTAGTTAGTTTTCTGAATTAAAGATGTGGTCCTATTACTTTTTGGTGGGGTTGTGAACTTAATTAGGTTTTTTGCTTGGACAGAAGGGGATCATGGTTTTGAAGACTACATAGCTAGCTTTGCTATTTTCATGAATTATAAAATCAATTCGACCCACCTGATTTTTTGCAAAATTGAATGGTATATTAAATAGTGATGACGCATGGTGTACTATATATTGCATGTGAGTACCCAATGACATATATTATCTTATAATAAGTTTTGCTGACTCATTAATCGTGTTAGGTCTTTCGCATTCAAATTCACACGCCTATATGTTGTCTCACATGCAATTGGTTTTTCTTTTGTGATCTACCAGTACTGTTCAAACACGGTCAAATCATCCACTTATCATAACTTCCTAGGTATGCCATGTCATCAATTTACAAAACATATTAAATGGTATCATTTTCGAAAGTTTTTGGAGAAATAATGCTGTGTTACACTCTTATTTTACTTTCATTTCATTGTGTAAAATATAACGTTTTTATCACTTTTGGTTCGTACTTTAGTTTTTAAAAGAAAAGTTTAGAGGTTGATGGCCAATGTCATCTCATCTTAATAGAATAGTGAAGTGTGGTATATCAGATTTTTCGTTTATGAAATATCAAAGATAACTTAGTGAATCCACCATAGAAACTATTTTTCAGTTAAAATTCATAGGAGTTTTTAATAATGGCCCCCGTTACTACCATCTACTTCTAGCACTACAAGAAAACAGACTTTATGAGGTTATAAGAAGGTCATTGCAAAAATTGCCACAATAAGTAGGGGTGAAAAACAAAATCAACCACTGGTGAACCGAACCGAATCGATGAATTCAATCTAGTTCAAAACTAATTCGGTCTGGTATTGGTTCCATTTTTTCAAAACTGGTTGAAATCGGTCTGAGTTCAATTTTCTTTTTTCTAACACTGGACCAAACCAAATCGGACCAGTTCATATATATTAATTTTTTATTTTATATATAATTTTTATATATAATTATTTATAAAATAATTTTATATTATATTCTAAATTGCTAATTAATATAACATTAAATTTTAAAATCCTATTATTCACATATAATAATAATCTAATAACATAAAATTAATCTTATAAATCTTAATATAACATTTGATATAACATTATCATTAAAAATTTTAATTTTATAATATAAAACTTTAATCTTAGACATGAACATTTGATCATATGTTATTAACATAAACTATATATTAAGGATGAATACATTTTATAGTATAATAAATTATAATATATATTATTTTTGATAAATACACTTCTATACATTTGATCATATACACTCATATAAAAAGTATATATAATTATCATATTATCACTAACATACATAATCAAACACTTTATCACTAATGATATGTTATATATATACTAATAGTATTGATAATCCACTATATATAAATAACTATATAAATCACTATAGTATTAGTAGTTCTACTATTACTATATCATGTTCTACTATTACTATATCACTATATGATACTATAGTATATCAAATGTGCCGCCTCCAGATTCTGTTTGGGATTTGGTAGACTCTGAAACGTCGGGACATGAAACACAAGGTTACCTACTACTGTTTATGACAAATAAAAATGCAATGTACTTAGTAGGCATCTAAACAATATGCAATATTCGTAGTAGATAACTTTTTTCTTTAAGCAATATTATGTACCGGATAAGATATATCCAAAATTAACGTAAGCATATTTCATAAAAGTCACATGATAACTGATATACAAAGGTTACATTACTTTATCCATAATATCTGCAACATTACTAGTACTGGAGAGAAAGCGCCTCGTGTACATAATCAAATGAACATTATAATTACTAGGCTAGCCTAAAGAGTAGCTTGCGCAACGTGGCCAGGATAGCCATAATCTTATCTACAAATTGGAGCATCGAAGCGATGAGCTCCTCGTCATCACATCATGGCTAAATTGACCTTGCCTAGACGATCCTCTGCCAATTCTCCAGGTCCTGACACATGATCTACCATTTTGATGAGAATGGTAGTTGAGACTACTAAGTGAAATTTTATTACAAATCTCAGCAAGTTAATGACTAACTTAAGCTAATAGTATATAAATGCATGCATGACAATAAAAGACATTAATGCTGACATGTACATAAATGATTGTGACATAACTTGGCAAATAACATGACATGTGTTGACATAACCTTAATTGACATGAATTGAACTTGAAACCGGATTAAACATAAGATAAACCTGATGTGAACTAAAATTGAACATGAACTGAACGTGAAATTAAACATGAACTAAACGTGAATTGAACTGTATAATGATGTCATTGTCTCATGGAGTTGCCACGATGTTCTTGTCTCATGGAGTTACTATAATGATGTTCTTGTCTCATGGGGTTACCATAATAATTCAGAATAATAATGATTTGAATAATAATTTGACTGTATGTGGACGTAAGATGACTAAACTTGGAAAATACTGTTTTGGAGACATACTCCGAACTCGAGACATGACGTAAAATGAAATGATTGATGACATGAGATAATGTAACGTGACATGTACGTGAGATGAATGACATGACATAATACGGTATGTAATGGATAAACATGTACTTGGAAATAAATCATGGCATGGCATAACATGGCGTGTAATAGATAAACATGAAATTACATGACATAATGTGTAACATATAAGTTTTTGTGACATGACATAACATGTAGCAGATGAACAATTTGTGACATGGAATAATGTGTAACAGATAAATATTTTGTGACATAGCATATTATGACAGGTATAAGAGCGTAGGAACATGAATAAATGTTCTCTTATCAACACACATACACAATATCCTGACAATAAATTAGAGACTAATTTACTCATACATAAACATGTACTTGAAATAAATCATAATATGACATAATATGATGTTTATAATAAGCATAATAAACATGGATGATGATCTCTTACCACCATACATACACAATATCTTGACAGTAAGTTAGAGGCAAACTTATTGTGAGCGTAGCATGACGAATTAAACACATGAATTAAGGAAAATTGTAAGGAAAGATTCCTAAGCATCAGAAACTCCTCACTTTCAATTTAGAATTACAAAAATACTAACTTAAAGTAAAATTACTATTTTACCCCACTAGATGTGGAAAAATTACTATTTTATTCCTAACTTAAGGATTTCACATCTTAACTCCAAAATTTACATTTCTCATGTAAAATACTATCCTAAATCTAAATATCTAATTAGGAAAATTTAAAAAGCATCACAACTAGGTCAACCATGCATAGGCCGAAACGTGTATAGGCCAAACCTCTTGATTTTTGTTGTAATTCTATAAAATCTCATTTCTCATGCTTAAAACCGAAATATGCAACAGAAAAATATCATATCCTATGCTCAAATAACACTAGAACAAGAATAAAACTCACATCACAAAAACCACAAATTTCTTCAATACAAAACTTCAAGTTTCTAGCCTTATGCACAACCCTTGATGTTCAAGGTTTTAACTCTTTTCAAATAACTCCAAGAACTCCAAAATTTCAATAATATACTCTCAATACATTCATAACACATTTCCTAAGAACTATCATGCTTTGAATCATCAAGCCAAAACCACAAAAAGTCACAAATTCACTCTATATACATTCGGTTTTCACCTTTTCACCAAAACCGAAAAGTATGTGGTTTGGTTTTGATCAAACCCTTAGATCCGAAACATATTATGAAATAAATAATAAATTATCAACATCATATGGTTAACAATCTAGTCCTAGAATAGATCAAGTATCAAACCTAAGATCACATGGCAAAACTTGTATCAAAAAATAGGTCTATCCGAAAACCTCAAATTCAAGACCTATTCAGACCTTTGTATGCATAAAAATTTATATCTTTAAAACCAACACCATAATACTCAAACTAACATCGTAACATGTAAATCAAAATTTTAGAAACATCACATGTGAATATTAAAGCCATTGGAGCATGCTTTCTCAACAAAAGATCCATGCTTATTTAAAACAAAATATATTTTTAACCTCTCAGTTTTCAACCTTTTAGATCTATGCAAAACTCTTATCAAAACTTATAACATGCTAAGAATTTCCATCACAATTGTTACTATCATGTTAACTATAATCCGTAAAATGATCAAACCAAGATCTTGCCAAGAACACCATAAAAAAAATTAAAGAATCACACACTATACAATTTATCGGCCAGAATGACCTCTTCATGCTTTAACCGACTTTTAACCCATCACATGACCATGAAAATTTATACACAACATACCAACAAAAACTAGACTCTAAGAGAAATAATTTATGTCAAGGGTACTTCATGAGAAAACACTTACAATAGCTTCGAAAAAGTCAAGCAATGTAGGCCAGAAAAATTGTTGGAGAGTCTCTCTAGTTTCCTCTCCAATAAAAGGCTTCAAAAGTGATTAAATGCAAGAGGATTGGACAAGGACGATACTTAAGCATCTGAAGGGGTGATAGACGGTGTGTGAAAAACACTTTAAGTGATGGGGTGTCAGCCAAAAGTATCGATAATACCATATGCTATTTACTGCACATGATTTTCAGCCAAGGAAGCTTCCAAGTGAAGGGTGGTGGTGAGGTGGCTTTTGGCCTTCCCATCAACCACTATTTGGGGCTGACTTGGGTAGTGGAAGGACAACCATGGTAGGGAAAAGTTTCTTCCACAAGCCTTGCTTTGGTGGTAAAATTTCGTGGGCGTTAATTGAATGGGCTTCCATTTGGAGTTTCAATGGGGTTGTTTAAGGTTTGGGTTTCTATCATGCCGAAATTTAATTTTTCTTGGCCCAATACAAATACCAAGGTTTAAAAGAATAAATAAGGATATAATAACATGAATTTGAGTGGTTAACATCATTTGGAAGTGATTTAATCAATCAAGTGATTAATCACTAACCTAAAACTAGGTTTAATTAAGGTTTGGAGGCAAATTTTTGGGGTTTGCGAAATGATTGCTCTTGGTGCCAAGTGTCCAATACTATTCACCAAGCGTGACTAAAATCTTCCCAAATATCTAAGTAAAACTTCCTAACCTAATTTAGACATTTCACACTGTGATATTGAAAACACTAGATTGAGTACCACATGGCGTTTACATTGGGGTCACTATTCACTTCGAAAAATGGTGAAAATAACTTTACACCATAAAATCCTAAATATCCATATGAAACTAGGAGCGTATTTCATTTTACAAAATTCAACTCCTAAGTATCTTGAACAATTCAAAATGCATTTTCGAGCAATTGTTGTTCGAAAAGTGAAAATCGTTTTATTGTGCCATAAAATCTTAAATATTCATCTGAGACTAATGACATAGATTTTTTCTCATTCTCACACTCCTAAGTACCTCAATAAATAAAATCATGTTTTTGGCAGCATAATGAGTTGTAAGACTGACTATGCTTACAGACTAAAATCTGTGTGATTGGTTTATTTGTGAAACATTTTCATGGTTTTCATATGGTTCCTAAAGCCTAAAAAAATTCATCAGTTGATTTTCTGGTGGGTTGTTACATCAAATATATAAATAAGTTAGACACTAACATATTATCACTAATAATCGGAAAAATCGAAAAAATGGACTGGAACTGGTAAAATCGGAAGTATCGATTTAGGGGTGTAACCAGTGCGGTATCGGTTTTTCAAATCTTAAAACCGGTGTATACCGGTTTGGTTCTAAAATATGTCCAAAACTAGACCCGTTACACCCTAGCAATAAGTGATTTGCAGCCAAAATCATATCACCACAAAATGGACACATAAAACACATTTCAAAGACATTGTTTACATCAAACTCATTTCATTATTGTTTAAAAAGATTGCTTAATAAAATATCTCTCTTGAGTATATTACAAAAGTAGACTAGCTCTACCATTCTTTACAAAATAGGAAGCCATAGGGGTAAGCATCTAGGAACCATAGCCAGTCTTCTCCTGATCATCTTTGTCTTTGTCTCTATCTCTGTCTCTCTTCCCCTCCCTTCTTATTCCTCTCCAACAATGCTTGCCCCATTTGCAATTTACAAGACAAACACGAGTCCACGGCCTAGAAAGTAATCTACCATTGACCATTTTAGTTGAATAACAGTTTTTAGAAAATTTTCTCCCTCTAATTTATCAAATAAAATAATGAGGGACTTTTGGAAGTGTTTTCATAGAGGGGAGATGGAAATCAAAACATATACTCACACACACACACACACACACACACACACACACACACACACATATTCATCAAATCCCTCACCTGATAATACAAGTACATTATGTCTTCCAAACTTCAAATAATGTAAACAATACAAATGCAGGTCTTACATTATATTTATACCATACTTAACATCTAGTCAGAGATAAGGTTTGAATTAGCGGTATAACCACCCACTAGACTTCAGAGTTGCTAAGCATATAAGCCTCATGTAACTGTTGGGATTTTGCCAAGTGTATCATGCACCCCATATGACTGCTAGATATTACTAAGCGTATAAACCTTGTTTAGCCACTAGGGTTTGCCAAACACATTCTCCACCCTACTTGAGCATTGGATATGGACGCTAAGCCTGCTAGCCTCGTTTAGCTAAAGGGCTTACATCTTATCAAGCACAAGTTTTGTGATGTCCTATTTAAAATGTATGGCAATAATAGACTCATGTGACTTAAATAACAGCAGAATCATAATAAAATGTGATACAACGTGATGTAAAACATGTGATCATATATACTCAATAAACATATGCTTTCAAAATCTCAACTATGATACCCCCAGTATTCTGCTTGGGATCAGATGGATATCTGAAGCGTCGATACATATAACATAAGGTTACCTGCCCCCGTTCATGACATATAAGATGCAATATTCCTAACATGCATATAATATTATGCAATATTCACAGTCGATAGTTTTTTTCTTTAGTAATACTATGCACCAAACTGAAATCTCTCAAGTACTTGAAATATACTTCTTACAAAAGGACATACTATACAACTGAAACATAACGCTAGTCCAAAATGGCTATGATCAAAAGAGTACTGCAGATGCAACTACATAGTACAAGTAGTAATTTAAGTTAACTACTATATTAACATTGACGTCGCACCGTCGCTCAATCGACCATGTCCAGTCGGTCAAATCTCGGTTCTCCTTCGGGTCTTGTAACAAGATCTACCATTCGAGGGGGAATGGTAGTTGAGACTAACACAGTGAGATTTGGTTACAAATCTCAGTAAGTTAACAGAAAACCTCAACACAGGTTAATGATGCATGCATGGCAGTAAAAATATGAATGCATAATCAAAATCATAATTAATCAAAGCATAACTTGACATACAACATAACATAACTGACAAAACTTAAACTGAAGCATGAACTGAACTTGACTTGCTTAAACTAAACTCGACTTAAACCAAGACTTGAATTGACATGAACTTGATCTAAGACTTGACTTAACATGAACTTCATCTGAGATTTGACTTAACATGAACTTCATATGAGACTTGACTTAACATGAACTTCATCTGAGACTTAACTTAACATGATGATTATAGTATGGCAGATTTTACTCCTTCACCATAGTACTAAGTAACGCATAGCCTTGACCGTTGTATAATTTAGCTGATATAACCTTCTGTAGTACGGCAGATTATACTCCTTCACCGTAGTACTCGGCAGCACATAAGCCTTGACCGCAATACCAAGCAGTGCATATCATCCTTGATCACATAGTACAACTTAACTGATAACATGAACTTAACTTGAACATAACATGACTCGAAACATGATGAACATGAATTACATGAATAACTTCATATGACTGTTCTCGAAATACAAAACTTGTATTCGAGATGAAACGTGACTGGAATATGAAAGAATAGAAGCCCTGACGTAACACAACATGACTTGAACGTAACTCAAAAGATATGACTTACTTGAGATCAAAACATTTCGTAACATGGTATAACATGTAACAAACAACATACTTAAAATGGCATAACATGAAACAGACAACATACTTAACATGGCGTAACGTCTAACAGATAACTTACTTAACATGACATGTTTGCAACAATGAATATTACATGACATGACATACATGTAACATATGGCATACTTAACAAGATGTACTTGCAATGTATAGTAAAATGTGACAGAATATCTTACGTAACAGATTAACAATTCATGACAGAATAATTTCTGTGTGATGGATGAATATGTAATGACTTGGCATGACACATAAGATAACATACATACATACACTGTAGTTCCCTTACTTGTCACCCATACACATTAAACTGATAGTAAGTTAAAAGCTAACTTATCTCGGTCTTCGCTTTTCTAAGCAAAAACTCAAGTGCGATTACGAGGAACTGAACGTAGTGATTTCTAAAAATTAGAACTTAATCACTACCAATTAGAAATATGGAAAAATATTAACTTAGAATAAAATTATCATTTTATCCTCTACATGTGGAAAAATGATAATTTTACCTTTAACTTAAGGATTTTGCATCCTAACTCCAAAAATCACCAAAATTTACATACCTCATGTAAATTTTGTCCTAAACTCAAATATCAAAGCAAAAAAATTTTAAACTAACCATAACCATGAAAACTCTATAGGGGCCGAAACATGCATAGGCTTTTTCCCTTAGTTTTTGTTGCAATTCTCCCTATTTCAAAACTCATGATCAAACCAACTTTTTGCAATAAAGATCTTCCTATCCTAAGTTTATAAAAAGACTTAAACATTCATTAAAAGAAATGCTAATCATCACCATCAAACTTTTTAGTAAAAAGATCTAAACTTTTTAACCAAAAACAAACCATTGAATTACAAGTTTTGACCTTATTCAAAATATCTCCAAGAATTCGAAAAAAATCAAATCTTACAACTAACATATTCATAACATCATCCTAAAACATCACATGGTTTAAAAATGTGTCCAAGATCCAACCATCAATCTTAAAATCACATGACTAAAAATCAATAAAACATGGATCTAACCGAAAAACATCAAATCTTAGGTCTAACCGAAATCCTCTTGCATGGAAAAATCATATATTTGAAACTAATACTAAATATATTCAAAAGAACATCCCAACATGCATATAAGAGGCTTAAGATCATCAAATAAAAATATCAAAACCATTAAAGTAAGATTAAACCATGAAATATTTCAACTTCTCATAACCGAAACTGTTTTTCCACTTGTAATTTCTAAGTTTCTATATCTAAGAAAATATTTCATAAAAGCTTTAGTCATGCAACAAATCCTTAATTAACATTCATAAACACATGTTAAAAACACTCCCTAAAATTGTCAAACCAAGATATGTCCATTAGCTTAGTCAAAAATTTCAAAACATAACACACTCTCCAATTTAACGTCCAGAATGACCTCTCCATGATTAAAACAACTTTTGACTTGCCAAATCACCACAAAATGAAATAAATAAACTAAACTCAAAGAAGAACAACTTTCATGAAAGAGTCATTGCGATAAAATACTTAAAAAGGGTCATAAATGGCCACACAAAATGACTCAGAAAACATCCCGAGAGGGTGAATTATGGGCTTGAATGACCCTTGAGGGATGGTGCTTAGATCGCAAAATGGCAAGAATAGTGGAGGGGGAATGGGTTACTGTTGCCTTCTAGAAGGAGTGTGAAGAGGTGGTTTTTTCCCCTCACATCAAGCACAACGTTGGGGTGTCATGAGCAGTGGATGGTCAGCCATGGGTGGGTGAAAACTTCCTCAAGAAATTTTGCAAAGGTGGCCAAAATCCGTGGGCCTTAATGGACCTTAAACAAGTGGGCTTCCTTTAGGGTTTAAAGAGGGTTTGGTTAGGGTTAGTGATGCTATGAAGTCCAAAACCAATTTTTCTTGGCCCAATAAAAATTCCAAGGTTTAAAGGGTTGGATAATGATGTCATAACATGAATTTGAGGAATTAATATCATGTAGAAGTGATTGAATCAAGTGATTAAACATAAATAGAAATTAGATCAAATAGGGTTTGGAGGCCAACTTTAGGGTTTGGGGAAACCGTTTAGGATTTTGGTTTTAACCAAGTTTTTGGGGTTTCAATTGGATTCCAACCATTTAGGGTTTCTCTAAGATTAAAGCCCTCTTTGGTTTGGCACAAAATGGTTGATCAGATGAAAAAGAATAAGGTTTCGCTTAGGTGGCATGATCTCACACTTTGATTCCTTCATAATCCAACTCATGGTTCCTCTTTGTGCCAAGTGTCTAATACTATTTGTCAAGTGTGGCTAAGATCCTACCAAGTGTCCAAATAAAGGTTCTCGAACCTAATTTGGACATTCCACACTGTAATTTTGAAAGCACTATCCTGGATGCTACTATAGAGGTTACTATTCACTCTAGGAAAGTGAAACATAAACTTTGTATTGTAAAATCTTAAATATTCATACAAACCTAAATGAACTAAGTCTAATGACGCAGACCATAACTCAATTTGACACTTCTAGCTACATCAAATAAATAAAATTACACTTCTGGCACCATAGTGAGTGATAATCTAGCTATGCTGACAAACGGAAACCTACACAATTGGTCGAATCGTGAAAACTTACGATATTTCTACGAGATTCCTAAAACTTATAGAAATTCAAGCAATGAATTTTTAGCGGGCTGTTACATCCTCCCCTCCTAAAAAAAATATTTTGTCCTCGAAATCAATGCAAGTAACAACAAGTTAATGAGAAGATGTTGCTCACCAAACCTACTATCCCTCACTGGACGTATCTTCACTGGTCTGTTCTGGTGGTGGCGCATCGATGTCCATTGGCATGGCCTGCTGTGGTAAGTAGTAGAATGCGTCATCCTCTAAATCATACGCCATGTTGCCGAAATGGCCTGGGTCGAGATGTTGCATGACCTTTTCATCGCCTCTATCTTGCTCCTGACCCTCTACCAACAAATGTTCACTGTGAGTTGATGGAATAGATGATCATGACACTGTGGGCTCAGTGTTGGACTCAGCTCCATCTCGTGCCATCCTCACTTTGAAGCTATCTCTGTCTAACCACGTACTCGAGTGTAGAGGTAGATAACGTTCTTCTTAAGGTAACACCTTCCTCTAGTAGTCCATACTATTCTTATCTATAACTATCACATGGTTACACAAAATAACCACCACCATAATAGAGAAAAGTATAACAGTCACAAAGGTCACTGCCTAAACTTAATGACTTCTAAGCTACCTTTCTAGGATATTGAATCCTTCCTTAAGTGAAATCACTACTTCCCCTACTGCTCAAAGAGGTATTCACCACAGACATATATATATATATATATATATATATATATATACCACTGAGATTCTACTATTTCTTAACTATCTCTCTGAAATCATCAATTTGTACTGAAATCCTTGCACAAAGTAGATCAACTCGTACCGACATACTCTTTAAATCTAAAACCGCGCAATTTAATTTGGAAGAATTTAATCCATACACAACTGAATTCACTTTCTCTATTTCTGCAGAGAATCCTATCCACCTAGGACTAGTTACTCCTTTATAACCAAAACGAATCATTCCACCTCCTAGGTAGTACCTCGATAAACGATCATCTATTAACCTAAACTCAAGACTTTCTCTCTTATGATTTGCATAGCTCTTCTATCCATCATGAGCTGCCTCTTATTCGGACTTTAAACAAAAGGATTTGTTTCTACTATCCACGTAAATCCTCAAGACCAAGATTTTACTCCTCATATAAAAGTCTCGAATATAAGGGCGATCTATGCATCCACAAAGACAATGCTTTGCTAGAAACTAATGGAAGCTGGATAAAACTACTATCATAAATGAATCATACTAAGGTCAAAGCTTCTCCCAAACACTTTACTCTTTTGAACACAAATTCCGTTGGATCATCAAAATAAAAACAAACCCCAAATATGCGGAAATACTAGTTCATCAACCTTAATATCCTTCATCTAATTGCTAAAGGGTATTCTATATTTACATCGATAAGGAAAATAATACTCCTAATGAAAATTGTTGCTCTTACCACCTATATAACAACTTGGCTTATGAAATAAACTCTCGTGCAATACCACAATCACTAAAAATAGGGACTCTCTTGAATCAAACAGTGTACAAGTTACAAACCTCAATGAGTTAACATTACCCAAAATATCAATAATGCAATAATACCATCAATTGCAATCTAATCAACCTTAACTAAGCTTAACAATACAGAGGTCTTAGAAAAATACCGTTGATGGCACCAGCTCCTTCAGTTCCTGGGGTGCTAGCATTTGCGTCTCATTGAGTGACAGCGTACACGCTAACAGGTACGTGATGTCTAGGCTTTGGTTCGTTGTCAAAGTTGGGGGAAATTCTACTTTCTTGATCCTCGTTGGGACAGTCTCTTCATATGGCCTAGTTGACCACAATTGAAATAGGCCCTGAAGTGAGTCTGCATTTGCCTCCATGTTTCCCACCACACTTTCTATAGGCAGGTAGTGGAATGGGCATTTGTCCTCCGCTCATGACGCCCTTTCCTTTGTCTGCTCCGATCATCACCATCTTATTATCTGAGCTTCCACTGACAGAGAATGGATAAGCTCTCTTCTTCTCCGAATTAGTGTGGGCAGTTAAGCCCTTATGCTCTGTTTCAGAAACAACTGCTACATTTACCAACTCTTGGTAATTCTCTATTCTTAGGCAAGCAACTTGACTACGGATCCTTCGTTGAAGTCCTGCTTGAAACTTCTACACCTGCATCATTTGAGTAGAAATCAAGTATGGTGCAAACCTTCCTAATGCCATAAACTTAGCGGTGTACTGTTCTACGGTCATACTACCTTGAGTTAAAGTCACAAACTCTTGTGCCTTTAGTTGTTTGACAAAATCCAGGAAGAATCTATTATCGAACTCCTCCTTGAGTCTCTCCCATGACAATGCAACTAGACTTCTTTGTTCCCCAACTAGAAGCTGCCTAGGTGTGTCCCACCATATTCCAGCTTCTTCTTGGAATAACTATCCAGTGTATAGAACCTTTTGGTCCTCAGTACATCCACAGATCTCGTAGGTCCCTTCGAGATCCATAATCCATTTCTCGGCTCTTAGTGGCCCTTCATTACCAGAAAGATTTGAGTAACGGTGGACTAAGAACTTCTCATATGGACAACCCCTGACTTCGGGTCTGGGTACATGCCCTTGCTACTGTTGCTGACGTCTAAGGTCGTTAGTCAGCAAACGTACAATTTCAACTATTCCTCCATCCATCGGGGGATTCTGATTCTCCTAATTTGTTGCTCCCTTAGGGTTCTGAGATATCCTATTGTGAGTGATGTGTCACTTCTTGAAACACACGAATACAAGTATCGCCACCACGTTGTAATAGCCCTCTAGAAATTCAATGTTGAAATTTTTATTGGCTTTAGGAACCTCGTGAAAACCCCATAAGTTTTAGTCTATCAACATAGTCAGTGTTATCACTCACTATGGTGCCAGAAGTGCGATTCTAATTATTTGAGGTAGTTATAAGTGTTAGAATGCGTTATAGTCTCCTCCATTAGACTCAGTTGATTATTTAGGATTTTATGGCGCAATAAGTCTATTTTCATATTTTCGGACGAAACGCCTGTTCAAAACTGTGAAATTACTTTTAGGGGTACTTCATGGTTGAATTTCGGTAAACAAATTTCATTGTAGGTTAATATGAATATTTAGAATTTTTCAGTACTAAGTTTATTATTCACTTTTATAGCAACCCAAACCCTCTTAAAACCCGAAATTAAGGCCCCCGAATTTGGCCACATTAGCATTGCTTCTTGGCTAAGTTTTTATACCCCCACATGCCTCACCAGATTTGTTCAAGAGGGTCTAGAAGGTTCTTGAAGTAAAAGGCTAAAGGGCCACCTCACTCTTTCACTTCTACACTCTACCAAGAGATATATCTTGGGCTAATTTTTATATAATGTAATGGGAAGAAAAGGCCAACACTCAAGCTTTATTTTAGTCCAATCCTTTTCCATAATTTGTATAAGAGGCTCTTCAGTCCACTTCCCACGAAAAGCTACCCTCATTTACACTTTTCCTTTATGGAACTTAAAAGACACTCTCGGACAACTTTGCTGAACTATTTTGCACACCTGATTCAAAGCTTTTCTAAGTATTCTCTCACAAGGTTTCTTTCATGTAAGTGTTCCATTTGGAGATCATTTGATCAGTCAAAAGTTGGTTAAACCCCATAAAGGTTATTCGAGGCAATAAACTGGAGAGTGTGTTATATTTTGGAGTTTTGGACCAAGCTAATGAATAATAGATCTTGGTCCGAAATTTTTATGGAGTAGTGTTAACATGTGTATATGATTATTGGTTGAAGATTTGTTGTATGATTAACAACTTTGGTGAAAGATTTTCTTAAATCTAGAAACTTAGAAACTGGAAGAGGAAAAACAGTTTCTGTTTTGAGAAAGATTAAATATTTTATGGTTTAGTCTTATTCCAATGGCTTTGATATTGTTATTGGAAGATCCTAAGCCTCTTATATACATGTTATGTTTTTTTTTTAAGATATTTTATGTTGGTTTCAAAGATATGAAATTTTATGCAGGAGATATTCGGTTAGGCCAAAGTGACGATGTTCTTGGCTAAATTTATGTTTTGGTTGATTTTTAACCTTGTGATCTTGAGTTTAAATCATAGATCTGTTTTAGGACACCTTTTTCAACCATGTGATGTTTTGGTTTGAATATTACATCTTTTTAGGTCTTGGATCAAGAGGTTGATCAAAACAAGTTAGAAACAAAAATCTATTTTGAACTTAGAAGAAAAACCAAAAAGTTTAAGTATAGTTTTAGTGATTCAAAACATGATTATTCTTAGGAATATGTTATGAGTATATTAGAAGAAAAGTTTTAGTTGAATCATGAGTTTTGAAATTTGAAAGAATTGCAACAAAAATCAAGGGAAATAGCATATGCATGTTTCGGCCCCTATAGAGTTTTCATGGTTAGGGTTAGTTTTAGATTTTTCTCATTTGATATTTGAGTTTAGGACAAAATTTACATGAGGTATGTAAAATACTTAAGTTAGGGATAAAATGGTAATTTTACTCTAAGTTAATATTTTTCCATATTTCTAATTATTAGTGATTAAGTTCTAACTTTTATAAATCACTACTTTCAGTTCCTCGTGATCCCGCTTGAGTTTTTGCTTAGAAATGCGAAGACCAATATAAGTTAGCTTTTAACTTACTATCAATTTAATGTGTATGGATGACAAGTAAAGGAATTACAGTGTATGTATGTATGTTATCTTATATGCTATGCCAAGTCATTACATATTCATCTGCCACATAGAATTTATTTTTTCATGAATTTTGCCTCTGCTACGCAAGAGATTCTGTCACGTTTTACTATACATTGCAAGTACGTCTTTTTAAGTATGAAATATGTTACATGTATGTGATGTCATGTTAAGTATGAGATATGTTATATGTTATGCCATGTTACGAAATGTTTCTATCTCATGTAAGTAATATCTTTTGAGTTACATTCAAGTCAGTTATGTCTAGGATACTCACACTGTAATCATTATGATTGTCTGAGCATCTCCATTTGTAATTCATGCAAGGTACTTTTGGCGAAAGCATTTTAATTGTCAGAATTCAGTTTAATTTTAGTTATGCTGATACTCCTGGCGCAATCATTCTGATTGTTAGGGTATCTCATTTAAAATACTTATGATGGAATCGATCGTTTGAGTATCTCTGACGGAATATGTTGGACAAAATAATTCTGATTGCTCACTATTCCTGACAAAAAGACTGGCATAATCATTTTGATTTTCAGAATTCAAGTCCGAGTTCATGTTGAGTAAAGAAGTCAGTTCAAGTTCATGTAAAGTTAAGTTTCAGTTCAAGTTCAAGTTCATGTCAAGTTAAGTTTCAGAATTCAAGTCCAAGATCATGTGAAGTCAAGTCTCAGATCAGTTCCATGTTAAGTCAAGTATCAGATCAAGTTCATGTTAAGTGAAGTCTCAGTTTAAGTCCAATTCAATTTAAGCAAGTCAAGTTTAGTTCACGCTTCATTTTAAGTTATGTCAGTTATGTTATGTTGTATGTCAAGTTATGCCATGATTACTTATAACTTTGATTATGCATTCATACTTTTACTGCCATGCATGCATAACTAACTAGTGTAGACGTTTTCTGTTAACTTGCTGAGATTTTTAATCAAATCTCACTGTGGTAGTCTCAACTACCATTCCCCCCCAATTGGTAGATCTTGTTACAGGATCTGAAGGAGAGCCAGGAATTGGCCAATTGGAATGGTCGAATAAGCGACGATGCGACGTCAATGATAGTATAGTATTTAGCTTAAATTACTACTTGTACTATGGAGTTGCATCTCTAATACTCTTTTGATCATAGCCATTTTAGACTAGCATTATGATCTCAGTTGTTTAGTATGAAGTATGTTTTAAGTATTTGAGATATTTTTAGTTTGATGCATAGTATTGCTAAAGAAAAGAAAAATATCCGTTACAAATATTGCATAATGCTAGATGCATGTTAGGAACATTGCATCTTATATGTCATGAATGGAGGCAGGTAACTGATACTCATCAAATATTGTTTCCAAGTATAAAAGCATATTTAAAAACACAGGGAGCTTCCAAAGTCATCTCCACAAGAACAACTTTGTCAACACAATCAATCAAGCAAAAAGTTAAATGGAAAAGGAAAAGTAAAGATGGGAGCATGAAGACATTTGTAGTTGGATGGGTTTAAGGCTATTCACTGTGAGAATGTAATGAACTATGCACTTGAAATTTGTACAATATGTAGGATGAATCGGTATTTAGATATTAAGGATGAGGGACTACAATTACTCTAAAAGGAATTAAACATGAGTTTAAGTCAGAATGAAAATAGTTTAGAAACTTTGAGAAATCAGAAGATGTATTCGGAATGAAAGCAGTTTAGAATCTTTGGAAAATTAAAAAATGTATTCGTAGGAGAGTAATGACTAGGGACATAGGGTTTTCTCAACCATTGAGATGTTGGTCACGTGGTGCATCTGTTAGTGCCAAATCAGTCATGATATTAATACATAAACTTAAGAACACATGCAATCTCATATTAAAAGCACCAATAAAAATAAAACCCTCACTATATTAATCATTCTTTTCATTCTAAGACCCTAGGGCTGAGGAATCCTTGATTAGTTCAAGATCCTGATGTGCCATGAGTCTACAACAGGTCAAGAGCAAGAGATTCCACAAAAACCCACAATAAATCAGAAGTGAAAATATAGAGTCAGAGTCTTGCTAAATACCATAGTAACCAACAATACTCGAAAGGAAGAAAAAAACCATTCCCTGCAACCCAAGTTGCAAAGGTTAGCCTAAAATCATCTTAAAAACATGATTTTGAGGCTTTACAGAAACCTAATAGAGCAACTCTTGTAATAGAAAGCAAAAGTAAAATAGAAAACCACACAACAATAGCAAAAACTCCCACTCATCCTTGCTCCTCGTCCCCTTTTATCACTTTTCCTTCACCATTTCTCCTTCTCTCTCTTCTAACCATCGCCTTCACTTTTCTCCATTCTACCCTTTTGGAAGAGCTCGGTTTGCTTTAGCAGCAGAAATGCAAAGGGTGCGTGACCGAGAAGGTTAATGCTTCGATAGACCTGGGCTCGAAGGGTGAATGGGCCTTGGGCTTTTAGGCCTCTAATACCTGCATGGTTTAGACTATCATTTAGCCCATGACAAAGAATAAGCAAGTTTTTTTGAGAAATATAACTCATAAACTTCATAGCCCATTGTAAAATGTCCACTTCATAAAAGTATAACATTTAATCGTATTTGTATGACCAATCAACCTTATTTGCCTTACTTTAAACAGATATACCAACAAAATATCCTGACAATCAGTAACCTTGTGTTGCATGTCTCGAAATTTCAAATGTCCATCCGATCCCAAGCGGAATTTGGGGGCTTCACAACGTACTATCCCCTATACTTCAAGAAATTCAAGCCTAATGAAGACTAAAATTTCAAGCCTACTGTTTGGT
The DNA here is from genome assembly GCF_001411555.2 of Juglans regia. Classification (NCBI taxonomy): domain Eukaryota; kingdom Viridiplantae; phylum Streptophyta; class Magnoliopsida; order Fagales; family Juglandaceae; genus Juglans; species Juglans regia. Next base: position 21,738,751 of record NC_049903.1, read on the forward strand.
GCAATTCCTAAGGACATGTGGATTTATAACCCATAGGCATATTGCTCTAATACTACCTTGTGACGCCCCAAGATTTTCGCTTGGAATCGGACGGACATCTGAAGCCTCGGGACATGCAACACAAGGTTACCTGCCCTATTCATGACAATTAAATATGCAATGCACCTAACATGCATCTAGTAATATGCAATATTTGCAGCGGATAGTTTTTTTCTTTGATCAATACTATGCACCAAACTAAAATATCCCAAATACTTCAATCAGCCAGGCTTCGTTCCCTCTCGTGGTCTTGAAACATTTCCTACCATTTGGAGGGAATGGTAGTTGGGATTACCATGGTCAGATTTGAGTACAAATCTCAGCAAGTTAACAAAAAACTTCCACATAATTTAATAATACATACATGACACTAAGGGCATGAATGTATAATCCAAGTCATAAGCAGGCATAAAATAACTTGACGTGTAATATGACATAATCTGACATGACTTGAACTGAAACGTGAACTGAACTTGGAACTTGAAAATAGAACTTGGAACTGAAACATGGACTGAATGTGAACTTGAAACATGACTAAACGTGAAATACATGGACTTGAACTTGAATAACATGAACGTCAAATACTTGAAGTTGAACATTAAAATGAACATGAACATGAAGATACATGAATTTTGAATCTTTTTCAATAAGCATGATAAATAAACGTGAACATATGGGTGTGACACGGTTTCCCCTTGATCCGTATGTCCCTACCAATTACTACATCACAATATAGGTATCTCCACCAGTTGTGAATGCGTTAACATACATGCCAGTTCACAAATATCTGCACCTTCTGTGGACACACGTAATGTATGTATCCTATGTCAGGTATCTGCACTAACATGAGTACATATAACATGAAATTGAAATGTGGGTGGATCATTGGCGTTAGTACCTGACTTCGCTCCTGTAACCAATTAATTAGGCCCTATTCGAAGCTTGTTTGCCTTGTCAACCCAGGAAATTTCACATTATTTTAGACACTCCAACATGAAGAAAGAAGTTTCACTTGGATATTACCCAATCCTAACACTTAGGGTTGTGATAAACGATAATAAACTTAACTTGACTTGACTTGAAAGGTTGTTCTCGAGATACACAAATTATACTCCAGACAAAATGTGACGTGAGACTAAGGGACAGAAGCCCTAACTTAACGTGACATGACGTGAACGTGAGACAAAATACATAATATTTGGTAACATTTTGTAGCATGGCATTACATCTAGTAGATAACATTTTGTAATATGACATAACATGTAACAGAAAACATCTCATAACATGGTATAACTTATAACAGATAATATTTTGTGATATGACATACGTGTAATAGATAGCATTACGTGACATGACATACGTGTAACATATAGCATTTTGTGACAGAATAATTTGTATAACAGATAAGTATTTTGTGACAGAGTGTAATATGTAACATACATACATGAGGTGTCATGGCATATAGGATAACATAAATACATAAACAGTAGCTCCCTTAACCAAGGCATTACACATACAAAGTAATCTAATAATAAGTTAAGAGCTAACTTACAATGATTGTATTGTTACGGGGGATTAAGCACGAAACACGAAAAATTGTAAGTAGGGATTCTAAAAGTTAGAAACTTTATCACTAATAACTTAATAACATGAAAAATGCTAACCTAGAATAAAATTACCATTTTACCTTCTACATGTGAGAAAATGAATATTTTACCCCTAACTTTGAGATTTCACATCCTAAATTCACATTCCTCATGTAAATTTTTTCCTAAAATCAAATATCAACTTAGAAAAATTTAAAACAATTCACAACCATAAAATTCACACCAAGCCGAAACACTCTTAGGCCCTTTTTGATTTTTGTTGTAATTTTATCCAACTTCAACACTCATACATAAACCAAAATATTGTGACATAGATCATAACATCCTATACTTGAAGCATGCTTAAAGAAACCAACAAAAATCCACCTCATAAATGCAAAACCTTTTAGTAAAAAGATCCAAACTTTTTTAACAAAAATACAAACTCTTGAATCTGAAGGTTTTGACTGTTTGTAAAAATATCTCAAAGAATTCCAAGAATTCAAAACTTTGTTCTAATATGTCCATAACATACTCATAATAATTATCATGCTTTTATGATGCCATGAATACTTAAAAACATTCATATAAACATGTTAGCAACACTCTATAAAAATTTCGGACCAACACTTCTAGTTTATCACTTAGAATGACCTTTCCATAGTTAAAACAACTTTTGACCTACCAAAAGACTATGAAATCAAACACCAAAGGTACCCACAAAAACTAGACTCAAAGAGAAACAACGTTCTTGAAGGAATCATTGTGATAAAATACTTACAAGAGTTTTAAAAATTGCAAGCCAAAAGGCTCAGAAAACTGCCCGAGAGAGCTTCTAAGTTCCTCTGTAGAAAAAGTATGGAAAAAAAGATGAAATGAGAAAGGGAATGGTCTTCACTCTTCTTACACAAACTGAAGGGTGAAGTGAGGTCTTGAGTGACACTTGAGTGATGGAAGTCTTGGCCAAAACAAGGAGCAAACTGCCCATGGTATGGACTGCCTTGAGGTGCCCTGTAGGTGGTTGTGGTGAGGTGGCATTTGCTTTCCCATCACGGATGATTTAAGGGTTGTCTTGAGTAGTGGGTGGTCAGCCTTGGGTGGGTGGAAACATCCTCAAGAAGATTGGCAAAGGTGGCCAAAATTCATGGGCCTAACGGGCCTTAACCGAATGGGCTTCATTTTGGGGTCTAAAGATAGTTTGGTTAGGGTTTAAGATGCTATCAAGCCCAAATCCTATTTTTCTTTGCCTAATTAAACTTTCAAGGTTTAAAGGGTTAAATAATGATGTCATAACATGAATTTGAGGGATTAATAGTATATGAAAGTGATTTAACCAAGTAATTAAACTAATATATGCCCATTGCATTGCATTGTATCCTTTGATTTCATTAGGGTTTTGAAATCAAGTTTGGGGTTTGGGGTAACCATTGAGAGTTTCGGTTTACTCCAAGCTTTTTGAGATTTTAATTGGATTCTAAGTATTTAGGGTTTCACTAAGGTTGAAACTCTCTTTGGTTAGACACAAAATTGATGATTGAATGGAATAGTATTTTGCTTAGGTGGCATGATTTCACATCTTGAGTTCTTTCACATTTCCATCTCATGGTTTCTCTTGGTACCAAGTGTCTGATACTACTTATCAAGTGTGGCTAAGATTTTGCCAAGTGTCCAAATAAGACTTCTCTAACCAGATTTGGACATTCCAAACTGTGATTTTGAAAACACTATACTTGGTGCTACTGTTGAGGTTACTATTCACTTTGGGAAAAGTGAAAATAAACTTTTCACTGTAAAATCTTAAATATACATACTAGCCTAATAGTGCAAATCGTTTATTGAAATTCAACCCCAAAGTGCCTCAAAATAATTGAAACGTGTTTTCAAACAAGCGTTTCGTCAAAAACTGAAAATGAGTTTATTGCGCTATAAAATCTTAAATAATCAATTGAGTCCCATGGCATTGACCATAACTTATTCTAACACTTCTAGCTATCTCAGATAGATAAAATTGTATTTTTGGCCCCATAGTGAGTGGCAGCACTAACCATAAAGACAAACCCACATTACAGAGTTTTCACGAGATTCCTAAAGCCTATAGAAATTCCACTATTGAATTTCTAGCGGACTGTTACAATGCCTTCATAGTAGGCAGCTTTTCTAGCTTGCACCAGGTTGGATGGGTAGAAGGGATTTCTCTAGGTTCGCCGGTAGAGCAGCTCATCTCCTGTTTGTCCATTAGGTGACAAATGTTTGTGCAATAAGTATATCTGTGTTATGATGATTGTACCCCTGGAAATGATATAATGTTTTGGATTGATCTACTGGAGCGAAGGGTGCTTCATTCACCATATATTATCAGTGCTTTAAATGATACTTTGCATAAGAGGGTAACTACTCAAAGGGTGATTCCTCGCCATACTTATATGTGTTTCATTAAGAGGGTGATTCCTCACCATGTTTATGGAATTATGTATCTATGCCAAAGAGGGTGATTCCTCGCTGAACATATGTATGTGTGTCTCCCGTATTTACATGAAACTATTCATTGCATCTTCTCGGTGTTTTCCCTTGTTAGTAGTCTTTGTCATAGCTATAACCTACCTATGGTTCCATCCTCAGAAGCATAGAATTTGACACAGATTTAGAACAAAGAGTAATGTCCGAGGAAGATGAGCCAAACGAGCCCAAACCCTAAAGACGAAGGCTTGTCTTTGTCATAGGAACGTGTATTATTTTGAGTTGTACTTAGCACCTCTTCCTAAGGGCGACCACTTGTATTTGGTTTGTCGCCTATTTGGCAATGGACAAACTATTTGAGTTGTATAAATATTTCTAAGTTAATGATACCAGGAACGTGATAATCTATTTTTATGATGTGGTTTAGACTTCTAGTACTGCAAGGTCTAACTTACTGACCAAACCCCTATCTTTTTTACTACGATTTTATATCCATATCCAACTTTTGCACTTCCATCTGGATGAGGTGCGCCAATTCCCAACCAAACCTTGGGTGCTGACTGATTGTATAGCACCCTTGGCACTACAGAACTTCTCCAGGAACTTTATATGAGGGACGGGGCACCACATCTTCCTTCCCAGTATGTGTCGTTCGCTTTAGGCCTATTGTCAAGGTTGCCAAGCTGCGATGCTCACATTTAGCAATATAGCCCACTTCCACAAGCCTCTAGAAGTCTTGTATCTACAGATTGGCCACTTGGGAACGTATATGTGGTTGCAACTCATGTTGAAAACGTTCGCGCACATCTCTCCCATGGATATGAGATGTTGGGCAAATCTCCCTAGCTCCATGTGATGCCTCCAAACTTTGCTTTGGATTTGACGGAACTTGAAGCGTCAGGTCATGCAACATAAGGTTACCTGCCTCGTTCATGATAAATAAAGATTCAATGCACCTAGCACGCAACTAACAATATGCAAGATTAACAATGGATAATTTTTTTCTCTAAGCAATACTATGTACCAAAAGTAATGTATTCCAATACATAAACATGCTTCATAAAATGAACGTGATAATTGGTATCCAAAAGGTTATAGTAGTTGTCCAACAGGTCTGTAACATAAAGAGTATTGGAGACAGTGCTCCATAACTACAGTCTGGAAATAAAAACTATTGTACTAATTCGTTGAGCCTTTCACACATTTAAACTATGATATCCAAATTGACGTCCAGAAAATGGGGGATAGGCTCATGTTTGCATACAAATATATCTATATGTGCACAAAATCGTAACAAGTAGTAAAGTGTTTTAAAAAAAACATATGTCGAATCCACATGAAATAATTATGCTATTGAGTACTGAAATTTACTAAATTGATTACTATTTGGAAAACTGAAATTTGATGAATAGATTATCTAAATTAAATTGAAGAAAATAGCATTAGAATTAAGATTTTAAAGATAATAAAAATAGATCTAGAGCGTGTGATTTCACTTAGCAAATCCCACATAATTTATTCTTCCTTGTTATAGAATTATAGTTATTATCCCAAGTTGATAATAAAAATCTCTTAATTATTCAATATTTTCTCTTGAACAATACTAAAAATATCTCCAACCAATAACTTTATATTTCTACATGAATTTAACCGATTGACTCATTAAGTTCTTTGGATTTTTCTTAAAAATCACACTATTCGCAGTAAAGTATATCTACTATCGCTCAACTAATGGTGCTTAATCCTATGGCTTTAATCACAAATCACCTCTTGGTCTCATTGTGATTCAGTAAATTGAACAATAATCAGCTAGAAAATTGCAAGAATTAAGAACGAGGAATAAATACTCAATCATGGAAATCTTGAAATAAAATAACTTAGAATATAATTTGTGTATTCAATGCTAGACTACATCAAAGCTCTAGAAAATAAAAATTAGTTCATAATGAAATTGAAAACATAAAGAATAAAACTAGTGTTCTTCTTTGAAGTTGGTTGATGAAGCATGCGGCTCTCGCCTCTACTCCCCAGATCCGCCTCTTTCAAAGAAACTTCAAGAATAAACTTTGGAATATTTTTACTCTAAAATTCAAACTCTCCTCCATTCATCCCATAAGACAGGATTAAATAGGTGTCAAAATTCAAATCCGAAAATAAGATAAATGCGGCTACAATCTAATCTAAAAATCTGGAAAATAGTTTCTAAAGATAAATATTAACATAAAAGAAATTATCCAAAAAATAATGGAATTATCTAAAATGGAAGATTCAATGATATGCGGTTTGATTTACGGAGTTCTGGAGGATTTGATGGTCAACAGATTGATTGCGATAACGACTCCCAACCGAGATGCAATGTGCGCTGAATATAATATAAGGTGTAACAGATAAAGATTACGTGATAGAACATAATATGTAACAGATATACATGTAGTGATATAGCATAGCATGACATATATGATAACATAAGCACATAAACAATAGGTCTCTTACCTACATACATATACACTAATCTGATAGTAAGTTAGAAGTTAACTTACAATGACTGTCGCGTTATAGAGTAAAATGCGTGAAACACAAGTAACTGTAACTAGCGATTTCTAAATGCTAGAAACTTCGTCACTATTAACATAGAAACATGAAAAAGTATCTTAGAGTAAAAGTACCATTTTATCATCTACATGTGGAAAAATGACCATTTTACACATAACTTAAAGGATTTTACATTCTAACTCCAAAATTCACCAAAATTTACATTGTCCTAAATCCAAATATCTAATTAGAAAAATTTAAAACATAACACAACCATAACAAACACACCAAGGCCGAAACACATATAGGCATTTTTTCTTGATTTTTGTTGCAACCCATCAAACCTCATTTCTCATGCTTAAACCAAAATATTGTAACATAGAAAATCATATCCTATTTCCAAATAGCATACTAAAACAACCTTCGGAAGATTAGGATACTCCTCAGGACCAGAGCTAGCACCCTTCAGAAGATCATGCAGCTGGCATCTAGAAATACAAATAACGAGCGTCAGAAGATCCTTTGGCAGCCATTGGAAACTGGAAGGAAGAAGGAACGAAGCAAGAGAGTGAAGGGGGAGGAACTAGGAAAAAAGGCTCGAAGGTAAATGCAAAAGGATGAGAAGCATAAATGGCAAAAAATGAGAGAAGCGGGGCTTTATATAGAGAAGGATGCGACGGTTGGCATTATGTAGACAACGAAATGACCCCAAGCCAAAAATCCAAGGGACGTACCAAGGCTTGAGAAACATGCAGAGTGGCATCATGGAACCCAACCGAAGTGAACCCACGAAAGCATAAAGATCAAGCAACGGGCACGTGGGACGCACGATCCATGTGTATATGAGTCAGAGTCACATGTGTATATGAATATATATATATATATATATATATATATTTATCAGGCATATATTTCCAATCTCTCGAGAGGTACTCATGGATACTATCAAACTAGAAAGAATGGTAGAGAACAACTAACAACATGTTATAATTATCAATTCATCAATTGTTTCAATATCCATCCAACATACATAAACGAATTATTCATGCGATCTTTCCAAATAGCGGAAATTACAAACATTTTTTTTGTTTTGAGTAATAATAAAACAAAGGAAACTTTCCCGAATAATTCATGTTCATGTTTATGTTCGTGCTCATGGATGCTTGAATAATAAAACATTAGGAAACTTGTTTCACATTCTGTACGAAGAAATACAAGTAGAGGCCGTGAAACAAATCTTGGAGGAGGCTAATGCGAAGTATAAAGCAGCAACCGATCGATATCCATCAGCCAATGGCGCCAGAACTACCATATCATTAGCCGCCCAATTGTTTTTTTTTCTAATTCAAAATTTTCATTATTTTAAGAAGTGCTCTCCAAAAGTTTCTAAAATCTTTCTATATATATATATATATATATAGAAATGCTTCTCTTTAATTTTCTTCTTATATGGCCCTCAATTTCATTTAATTTCTATATATCATGTATTTTCTATGATGTGGAGGCCCTTTCAAAATTAATGTTTTTGGCCCCAACAATTGTTTCAATTTGATGTGTAAACTCTAAAATTAAAGCTTACAACTAAAATTAAATTTATGAGAATAATAAACTTATTAATATACGCCCCATAGTTTTTAATTATATGATATTAAGCTTCATAATATGGAATCCAATGTGAAACAAACACTAGAAGAATAATTTAAGGATAACATTTTGTTTGAAAAAATAGTTGAGAACTTTTATCCTTTAAATTTTATTGAGCAAGAGAGAATTTGGTTGAGGTCTCAATTGTAGCATTGCATATTTAATGTGACACCAAAATATCCATATTTTATATAGAACTTGTATGCTAGCTTACGTACTAGAATGAAATATAGCTTATAACAAATCACCTATTAGTTTCTATTGAGAATAATTTTTCTTAAAAAAATTATTATTACAAAAATGATAATGAATAAATATTATTCTACGAAACTATGAAAGACTGTGATAAGAAATTTAAAGGAGATGCTAACTTGTGTTTTTTAAAGTTTTATTTCTACATGTATATACAAAATTATAAATTTTTTTCTTTAAAATGAAAGCTCTCTTAAAAGTTGATTTCACCTAAATGTAAGTTTTCTATATATTATTATGATTTTATATAAATTTAAGATTTATCTTTTTTATTTTAGATAAATATTACACGTTCGAAAAATTGGCTACCCAAAAAGATGACTGGTACTACCTGCCATCAGCGATGCGAGGAGTTAAAAGAAGTTGATATGTGAGTGTATCGACGTCTATAAGAACGAGAGACTTCCAGTTGGAACCTGCCAAGAACAAATAAGGTGCACACCAAGTCTCCAAGAAAATCTCCCTATACTTGCTTGAAAAAAAAAAAAAAAAATCTCCAAGAAAATCAACAGCACACAAAATTGGGGTGGCCCACCTGTGCCAAGAGATCTACCAATACGATAAGGATATGTTTTGTTGGTAAAGTTTATTTACAAATATTATTCATCCGTAGAAAACAAGCAGAGTCAAGTCAGCATATGAACCGATTAAGCATCATATGGCAACACATGGCTATCTCAGCACATCAATGCACTACAACGGATAGTGATTTTTGGGATATACGTTTTTCCCATGAATGCTTTTTGGTAGCAAATAATTACGTTTTGCTACAAAATTCACATCGTCAGATAATTTTCGCCTATATATTTATATTGGACCATTTTATTTGTCACGAGTTTACAATTTGTGAAAACTGAAGACTTTTTCCTATAAAATTCATGAGATCATCAAAAAAAGTTTGCAGATAATATTTTTTTACAGTGACATATGCATCCATTCCAAACGAAATTGGTTGGTGACAACAAACTTACATTACCCGTGGCCAAAATTTGTTTAGGAAATGCGATAATTTTTATTTTCATCCCGATACAAATCACATTTTTGGTAGCCTATGCTCATTTAGGAAATTTTCATCCCCATATGCTCGTTAATGGTGATCTGCTAGCCCTAAAATTACCTTCATCTCACTCTCACTCTCACTCTCTCAAAGACCAACTACAATTTGCCTCTCCCCCCACCTCTGGTCACTCCCTTTCTCAACTAATTTGACCCACAACGTAAGGCTCGAAGGCAATGACCCAAGGCCATGGTCATTTGATGACAATGATCCAAGGTTAAGAACTTCAATGCTGACAAATTTCAAGCAGCCCATACCCATCGCCGCCTTTGCAAGAGGAATTGGACCAATCTATGACCTCCCAACAAGGTGTAACGGGTGCAGTGGGCGAGGCCTTGAAGAGGAAAAGGGGAGAATGGGAGTGCATTCTGTGTAGAAGGGGAATAACAGAATTAACAGATTGAGAGTAACATAAATAACGAAATGAAGTCCCTTAGTGAAACGGTGCGTTTTGGTCTGTTGTAAGGAATAAGTAAAACGGCACATTTCATCTTTGTTGCATTCTTGCTTTGCGTTTAGCTTTTTGTAGTTTGCGTTTTGGATATTAGAACATTACATTGTTTTCTGCTTCACGACAGCTTCTATAAAAGCAAGAGGGTTCATGTAATTAGTATTGAAGAATTAAGTGAGATCATTTTCTAGAGGTTGAGAATCCCTCGAAGATTCTCTGCAAGATTCGCTATGGAATCTTGATCATTCCATCTGAGTTCTTTGTGCTTGTATATTGTTCTTCCTTGTGTGATTCTGAGTGATTGACAGTGAGGATCTAAGGATCCTCACAAGTGGTATCAGTAGTAGTCGATCTTGTGAAGGTGGTGATGGCGGATGGTACTCGTGCCGCCATGAAAGGTCAGCTAGACGGATATCAGAAACAACAAGAAATGGTTCAGAAGCAGTTGGAGAACCATCAGCAAGCCATCCATGGTATGGCAGAAAGGTTAGAACAATTTTTTGACATGTTGCGTTCTGTAGTTGAAATTGTTAATGAAAACTCTTGTCGTGATAGAGAGGTTGTTAATGAACCTAGAGGTCAGGAGGATAGGCATGTGTTTCAAAGGAATTTTCGATTAGATTTTCCAAGATTTGCTAGTATTGATCCTGCGAGTTGGGTCTTTAAGGCCAACCAGTACTTTGATTTTTATCAAGTACCTTTCCATAAAAAATTAATGTTGGCTTCATACCATATGGAAGGAGAAGCATTGGTGTGATACCAAGATGCTTTGGACTCGGGGCAATTCAATTCTTGGGAATCTTTAGTGGTAGCAATGCAAGTCAGATTTGGACTATCTACTTATAATGATCCAATGGAAGCATTAACCAGACTTAAACAAACAACTTCTGTTATTTTGTATAAATCTCAATTTGAAGTATTGTCAAATAGATTGAAAGGCTTGTCTGAAAAACATAAGCTGAGTTGCTTTGTTAGTGGATTGAAAGACGAGATAAGGCTGCCTGTAAAGATGTTTAATCCACTAAATCTTGGAGCTGCTTTTGGTTTAGCCAAAATGCAGAAGGAGTATGTGTTGTCCTTGAGGAAACCTTGGAGACAGATTGGGCATTATAGTGATAAATGGCCAATTGACCATGGGGGTGATCTATTTATTAAAGGACAAAAGAGCATGGTTCCTGTAAGGAAAATTACTTCTGCTCAAATGGATGAAAAAAGGAAAAAAGGCATTTGTTATCATTGTGATGACAAATGGAGTCCTAACCATATTTGCGAGGGGTCAAAAATGTATTTTTTGCATGGGGAAACTAGTGTTGAGCATGAAGTGGTTGACAATAGTGAAGGAGAAGTGTTGCCTGCATCTAATGAAGAAGGGAAGAAGGGCAGTGAAGAACTTGAGGTCTCATTACATGCTATCTCAGGTTGCATTAATAGTAATGATATGAAGTTACTGGGGAAGATTGGTTCCATGTTTGTTGAAATTCTTGTAGATTTAGGTTCCACTCATAATTTTCTGGATCCTTTGGTAGTGGAATCTACGAAATTGAAGGTAATAGAGGATGGTGGTTTGCAAGTTAGAGTGGCAAATGGAACTAAAATATTTAGTTAGGGTTTAGGTGAAGAGATGATTAGTATTCAAGGTACTAAATTCAAAATTCCATTTCATGTCCTCACTCTTGGTGGCTGTGACATTGTGTTAGGAGTTCAATGGCTGAAGACATTAGGTCCCATTCAATGGTTGTCATTACATGGTATTAATTCTGATGTGACAGAATGGGAAGCTGGAGCTAATCTGTTGAAGTCTTCTTTTGTTAGAAAGCAAGGGTGGTTATTGCAATTGGTGGCAGTGGAACCAAGGCTGGAAAAGGTTGAGTTGCAAGCTGAGGGAGGAAGTGTTGCAACAATTTGGGTCAGTATTTGAGGAACCAGTGGGGTTGCCACCAGTTAGAGCCTTTGATCACCAGATTCTATTAAAGGAAGGCACTGCACCAATTTCAGTAAGGCTTTATCAATATCCTTGCTACCAAAAATCAGAGATAGAGAAAATTGTGCAAGACTTGTTGAAGAATGGGGTTATATGACCTAGTCAAAGTCCATTTTCATCTCCTGTTCTACTTGTTAAAAAAGCTGATGAAACTTGGAGGATGTGTATGGATTATCAAGCACTCAATCAAGCAACTGTAAAAGACAAGTTCCCAATTCCAATCCTTGATGAGCTGCTTGATGAAGTTCATGGTGCAAAAATTTTCTCTAAACTTGATCTCAAATCAGCCAATTATCAAATAAGGGTAAAATAAGATGACATACCAAAAAATGCATTTAGAACTCATGAGAGCCACTATGAGTTCTTGGTAATGCCATTTGGGCTTACCAATGCACCTGCCGCCTTTCAGGGTTTGATGAACCATGTATTCAAGCCTTATCTTCGAAAATTTGTGTTATTTTTTTTCGATGATATCTTGATTTATAGCTACAACATGGTGGAACACCTTGCACACTTGAAAACAGCATTATCTGTTTTACAGCAGCAGTCCTTGTTTGCAAAAAGATCAAAATGCAAGTTTGTAGTTACTGAAGTTGATTATCTGGGGCATATTATTTCTAGGAATGGGGTGATGGCAAATCCAACTAAAATTTCGTCCATGCTTGATTGGCCTATACCAAAAATAGTGAATGCACTAAGAGTATTTTTAGGCCTTACTGGTTACTACAGAAAGTTCATCAAAGGTTATGGATCCATTGCTGTCCCATTAACATTGTTATTGAAAAAGAATTCCTTTGTTTGGTCTGTAGAAGCTTAAGAGGCCTTTAATCATTTGAAGGTTGCTGTTGCAAAGCCTCCTATCTTGAAGTTGCCAGACTTTTCTAAAGCATTTACAATTGAGTGCGATGCCTCGGGGGTGGGGCTAGGAGCTGTGTTAATGTAGGATAGCCAGCCAATTGCTTTCTTTAGCAAGGCTTTGAAGGGAAAGGCATTGTCATTGTCAACTTATGAAAATGAGTTCTTAGCACTGGTGTGTGCAATTGGCAAGTGGAGGCCATATCTGTTGAGTCAGACATTCAAGATCAAAACTGACCAACAAGCACTGAAACATTTATTAGAGCAAAAGGTGGCTACTGAGGCTCAACACAAGTGTATCTCGAAGCTCATGGGGTATGATTTTACTGTTGAGTACAAGAGAGGTAGAGACAACAAAGTTGCTGATGCACTTTCCAGAAAAGAGGAGGAAGAGTCAGCCACATTGGCTCATATTTCATTTCCCACTCCTGTGTGGTTAGAAGAGCTTAAGCAAAGTTATGCATTCTCTATTGATATTGCTAATCTTTTGGTTGATTTACAGCAAGGGAAGCAAGTCTCTAAGGAATTTTCTCTTTAGCAAGGACTCATTTTCAGAAAAAAAAAGGAAATTGTTGTTAGGTCTTTCTTCACCATTCCATTAAAAGGTGTTACAGCATATTCATCATAATCCTGAAGCAGGCCATCTTGGGTATCACAAAACTCTACAGAAGGCTAGATTGGATTTTTATTGGCAAGGCATGAGGAAGGACACAAGGAAGTTAGTGAAGGAGTGCCAAATCTGCCAGATGAATAAGCATGAGACTATGCTGCCAGCAGGGTTACTTCAACCCCTACCTATTCCTCAAAGTCCTTGGCTTGACATTGCCATGGATTTTATTGAGGGCCTTCCAAGCTCAGGTGGTATGTCAGTAATTCTAACTGTCGCAGGCAGATTAACTAAATTTGGCCATTTCTTCCCAATGGCTCACCCTTATACAGCCAGTAGGTGGCTGAGGTCTTCTTTAATGGTGTATTCAGACTCCATGGGTTACCTAAAACAATTGTGTCTAACAGAGATTTGGTTTTTACTAGTTTATTCTAGAGAGAGTTGTTCAAGATGCAAGGGACTACTTTGGCTTATAGCTCAGCTTACCATCCTCGATCTGATGGTCAAGCTAAAGCATTAAATAAGTGCCTGGAGGGTTACTTGAGATCCTATGTGGGATCTAAGCCTAAGAGTTGGTGCACGTGGCTGCCAATGGCAGAATGGTGTTATAACACCACTATGCATTCCTCTACTGGTTTATCACCATTTCAGGCTTTATATGGGTTCCCTGCTCCCAATTTGTTGACATATGTTCCAGGCACTACTGCTAATGCAGCAGTGGATCAGCACTTGAAGTCGAGGGATGAAATATTGTCATTGTTAAAGCACAATCTGAAGAAGGCTCAGGAAAGAATGAAGTTGTTTGCTGATAAGAAGAGGTCTGAGAGGGTGTTTGCAGCAGGTGATTGGGTCATTCTCAAGTTGCAGCCTTATAGACAAAAGTATGTAGCCATGAGACACAACATGAAGTTGGCCCAGAGGTATTATGGCGCATTTCAGATCCTTGAGAGGATTGGGTTGGTAGCTTATAAGTTGAATCTACCCTCCTCCTAAAAAATTCATCATGTCTCCTGTTTAAAGAAGAAACTCGGTGATCAGATTTTTCCATTGTCTACTTTGCCCCCAGTTGACAAAGAAGGTAGTGTACAGCCTGAACCAGAAGCAATCTTGGAGAGAAGGGTGAGGAAAGTAGGGAACCATGTCTCTACTGAAGTGCTTGTCAAATGGGTTGGGGCTGCCATTGAGGATAGCTCATGGGAATTGCTCTGGGACCTTAGAGCTTCATATCCCCATTTAGTGGGCACAATTCTGTAATGTGTCATAGGTGCCTTGTGGGCAAGGCCTTGAAGAGGTAGGGATTGTCACAGGTGTAGTGGGCGAGGCCTTAGAGAGGAAAAGGGGAGAATGGGAGTGCATTCTGTGTAGAAGGGGAATAACATAATTAATAGATTGAGAGTAACAAAAATAATAAAATGAAGTCCCTTAGTGAAACGGTGTGTTTTGGTCTGTTGTAAGGAAAAAGTAAAACAACACGTTTAATCTTTGTTGCATTCTTGCTTTGCATTTAGCTTTTTGTAGTTTGCGTTTTGGGTATTAGAACATTACATTGTTTTTTGCTTCACGACTGCTTCTATAAAAGCAGGAGGGTTCATGTAATTGGTATTGAAGAATTAAGTGAGATCATTTTCTAGAGGTTGAGAATCCCTCGAAGATTCTCTGCAAGATTTGCTATGGACTCTTTATCATTCCATCTGAGTTCTTTGTGCTTGTATATTGCTCTTCCTTGTGTGATTCTGAGTGATTGACAGTGAGGATCTAAAAGGATCCTTACACAAGGAGACCTTATAGAAAATCAAGATCAATCAATTTGGATATTCTACTCCATCCAGGCATTCATATATACATCTATATATATATATATTGTATATATATATAGAGAGATATATTGAATTACATCGTTCCAACGGGTGCTAAACTCTTCGAACTGAAAACCCAAGTTGTCCTTTAGAATTAGAAGGTGATGTTCCTAAATTTATACTTTCTTTTATTTCATTTACAAATAGTTCATGCAATTTGTTCTTTGAACGATTTAGAAAAATTGAGTTTTACTTTTGATATGGGTTTCCTTAAAATTTTAACGGAATTAGTTGATTTTTGGCATAATTGCAACAAAATCACTTGCATGAAACAACATGACGGCTTACTCAATATATAGCACATGATGTGGTAGATTAGCATCCATATTTAGGGGAGCACATGTTACTAACTAATGAAAGTGGAAGGAAATGCAATAGCTATTCAAAAATATCTATATTAATTAAGTTTATTTTTATCACATTCCATTTTACTCCATTTCTTTTTACTGGCGCTTGGGGGTATTAGATCTATTTTGGTTTCACAAACTTTTGAAACCATCTCATCACATCTCATCTGCTCTTATCTTAATATCCAAACACCATTCAAATAAAAATATTTTTTAATTTTTTATTTTTAAATTTTTAAATTTTTTATTTTTTCTTCTAATCATTACCTAATCATTGTAAATTTCCTAAACTTCCAAACAAAACATAAAAAATAATTCAACTTTTCAAATCTCAAAATAAAAATAATATTAAAAAATATATATTATAATGCTCTGTTAACTTTATAATTCTTTTATTTAACTTTTCTCTCTCCTTTCCCAAAACCCTATAAAAATCCTAATTCAAACTATTTTGCTACTATTCAGAAATTATCTGACTACTATTTACAGATTTCTTATCTTATCTCATCTCATCTATGTAACCATACGAGGCCTTAGTGTTCCCTATCCTGTTGCAAGGTTTTGCCAAAGTTTTCTTCATTTTCTTGATTTGGTGGAAGAGCTACTTAATGAGCATTTATGACAAGTTATATACGAAGAAAATGACTATTTGTAACAAGAATAAACTCATTTCGACAAAAAATAGTCATTTTTGTAAGAAATAACTGGTAGCAAATTAACAATTTTCTTATAGTGCTAATGTTCCCCATCCAAATACGTGGTTTTGCTGGAATATTATTCTTTATCCTCTTGATTTGGTGTAAGAGTTGCTTAATGCTCCCTACCCTGCTGCAAGGTTATCGAAATAATCTTTATACATAATTTGGGCAGAGAATCTTTTCTAGGATTTTCTCCACCCAGTCCACGTTGGATTGTGATTTTGATTACCTTTCCTCGTTTATTCATGAAAGTGACATTGGTCTTTTTCCAAATGGTCATATAGGTTTTTTCGGAATCAATTTGTGTTGATGCCGTGTTTCGCAGGTCTGGGCAACTCCTCACCCCCGGTGTCCAAGCGCGATCCTGCACAATCAAAACGGAGAGAGGGGACCTTAAGGTTCGTTAATCCTCCGATGCTTAAGTCAGTATCTAGAGGGGAAAAATTAAGGAGGGAAGTCTATCTTAACCAGGTTGATAGTACATTTTATATATATATATATATATATATATATACTTACTTGTCGTTGGGCTGACCCTTATTCATAGTTACCGTGCAGGATTTTCCCATGGCGGGGCGTTGGGAAGTGCGAGGCGATTCTCCCTGTGTATGTCATTGCCGAGTAGCTTTCACGTTGTTCTCTCACCGAGCAGCGATGACTCAGGGCCTTCTTGGTGCACTGTTCTGGTCTTGGGCTGTATTCAATGCTGTACACCCTACACCCTGGGATGCATTTAATGTGAGTGGCCTCTGTTCTGGGCTGCATTAAATGAGACATGGCCTCTGTTTTGGGCCGCATTAAATGTTATGTGGCCTCTGCTCCGTGTCCCCTCCATCTGGTGATGCCTGTCACAGTCTTCTTTCCTTTTCCCTAGTCTTCCTCCAGATATCCTACCCCGACCCAATCACCCTGTCCATGTTCTAGTCTGGGCTTTTACTTTCCTTGCACGGGATTCGGTGACCGGGTTGGGCCCCATTGTCGGCCCATCTCCCGCAACGAACCCTCCCTGCTATCCTAGGCCCACGTTAATGATTTTTTTCCCATCTTAGTACCCCGCAAATTTTAAGCACACTTGTGGGCTGAAAATTCAAAAATTCTTTCTTTTAATCCTGGTGTCGGTTCGTTCTTCGTGCATGTGCCGTGATAACGTCCCGCCGTTTTTCTGCCATCGAGGCACCTCTTCAAATTTCGCGACATCACTTTGATTTGAAGGCCGTTTTATTACGCCACCCTCCTTTATATTTACGCTTCGTCTCTTACCTTTCTTCTTCTCTGATACCTTTGTCTTATACTCCTAACCACCCATTTGATTTCTCTTCTTCATCTTTCGCCATGACTAAGTAGGTTGTCAACGAATCTCGCTTCAACTACTTTGCTGGGCATCGATGGGTTTCGCCCATGACCAAGATCGAGCTCTGCGCGTTCTGTAGGGAGTTTCCACTCCCTGACGGGACCTCAATCGAGGTTCCATCATCTAGTGTCACCATGGTGGACCACCAAGGTCTAGCGCCGGTAGTGGCTCTTTACCCCCATATGTTTTCCACGGGGCTTCGTTTTCCATTCTGCCACCCTGTCCACGACATTTTGGACTATCTGAAACTTGCCCCTGCACAACTTAATCCCAACGCCTGGCATCTACTTTTGGCTAGTTGCGTAGCCTTCTAGCTTGTTCTATCCGGTTCGGAAGATTATCCTGACCTAACTGCTCGCGAATTCCTAAGTGTGTACCGAATCAATCGACTTGACGGGAATTGCTGCAGTTTCCAATCTTATACTGCCGAGAGGCGTTTTACGTCCTTGGAGAGGCACTATTCTTCAATAAATGAGTGGCACCGATGGTTCTTCTTTGTAAGGGGCACTAGTTGGGAGTGTCCTGAGGGGGAGAAGGACTATGGTGAATTCCCTGTTCGGTCAGTGTGGGGCAAGGTCCCGACCACCAAATCGCTGGCCATCACCTTATCGGAGTGGGAGAAACTACGGGTTGCTTTTGTCGTGTCCTGCGTTTTGGCCCATCCCGACCTGTCTGAGATGGATGCACTTCTGAATGACGACTACATCCATCGTTACCTTGTCCTCTGGCACTGCAAGCACGTATTGGGCCAGGACTTCCTATCGGGTCCACTCTCCCTGACCAGGGGGAAACATCCCTCTCCTTCCTCTCCCAAAAGGGAACACCCCAAACTGCAGCGTACTAAATTGAAGGCGCCCACTCTCCCCTCTTCCTATTCCTGCCGAAGAACCCCCCGTTGTTCTACCCCTTCCTTCTAAACTCAAAGCTGCTCGGCGAAAGGGGAGAAGCTCTCGACGAGTGGCATCCGGGGGAGAGTTTGGTCGGGCTGCTCGGAAAGATGACTAGGTCAGAATTGTGGAGAGTGCCAGCCGACCTGCTCAGGATGTCGGACCTTCTGGAGGTAGGTCATTGTAAATTTCCAAACATATATATATATATATATATATATACATTTTTTGTTTGAGCTACGAATCATCACATTTGCTCTTCCCGAACAGGCCCTACAGAAGAAGAAGACGCCAAAGCCACTTTTGCCTCTCTCTTTGCTTCGACTTTTGAGGGCCTCAAACCTTGTGGGTCAGCGCAGGTGCTTGGTGCCTTCCCCTCCTTCGAGGAGGCACTCCTCAAAGAGGAGGAACTCTCGCACAAGCAGCTACCCTCGTTCAGGGAGATGCTTGCCGAGTTCGACGCATCCTTCGAGGGTGGTTTGCCTTATTCTCCTGCCCCTGTCCTGGCACGTTGACTTGGCCCATTCTGGAGGCTCCCCAATCCCCATCCCGACCGTCCTTCTCTCCGAAGGAGTTTTGCCTGCCGGGGAGCCTGAATTCCCTAAAGTTATGGAGCAAGACTCTGATGAGTCTATTCCCAGATCGGAGGTTGAGGGACCAAGCTATCCAAGGATTGGGGCTCCCAACCGATCTGGGGCCCCAGTGTCTATTCTGGTACCAGCCCTGCTGGCCAAGCCAGGCCCTTCGACGGCCTCAGAACAAATTCTCCTTTCGGAGGAGATCACACAGGTTATGGCTCTTCCTTCTCTGTTTGTATTGATGTTCATTCAATGTTTGTTTCGCTTGTTTCCCTTTGTTGCCTTTCCTCACACCTGGTTATTTGTTTCACCCAAGAATCCCAGGTTCCAGAAGTTGTGCCCTCCGCTCTGCAACAAGATGTCGACCAGGTGGAGGCGGAGGATGATCCTTCCCAGAGTGGCAGCCCCCTTTGCATGGGCGAGGTGCATGGTAAGGGCTTGGCCCGAGTCGGAGGTTCTCCAAGCTCTCACTCTGCTCCCTCGCAAGTGCCAGAAGTTATGCCCTCTGTGATTAAGCTGAATTATTACATATTTTATACATTCAAAACCAATATATTTTATTTATTTCATTACATTATTATTGGTTTTAGATGAAAAACTGGTTAAGATGAATAAATCCGAGTTGTGATTTAAATTGGTTAATAGCATGATTTATGATTAATTTTATAACTTGTGATTTAATTGGACAATATTCATTCACATGCACAACATATTTTTTATATTCTATTATTCTTATTTTATTTTATTTCTAATTTCAAATTCAAAGGACTTTCAAGTGGGTAAGACGTTGGATCAACCTAAGAACTTTCAACGAGTGTATGACTCTTCAAATAAGGATAATGATGGGGTTTGAGAGTAATTCGGATCAGAGTCCAAAATGCGTTAGGAGACAAAATGGACACACTTTAGTATTTTAATCATAACTTTCCGCTCAAATATCGGATTGATACAATTCATGATGCGATGGAAATCTATCTTAAAGGGCTACAAAGTTGTATCTAATAAGGATTTCCAAATTAGAACTCCTGAAGTGCGTACATGGCTGTCAAGTTGAGTCCTAAAATTTAAGCGATTTTGTGTGCGGGAATATGAAGACATTAGGGTTTCTTTCCTACCCTATTTAAGCATATCATTAGCACGAAATTGGGGACTTTTGCAGAGTAAGGCTACACATTTGAAGAACTCTTCCAGGGTCCAATTGCCACTCCAACAGCCTCTTCCATTGCCTACCACCTCCATCTCCATTCATTTGGCTTGCTCTTTTCAGTCTCTACTATTTATTTAATTTTAGTTTAAAGTTTATGGAGTAATTTTGAGATTTTTGGCTATTTGGGCAATTTATTTGCTATTTATTTTACTTAATGTCGCTTATTTTCTTGCTCTTTTAAGATTTTATTGAACAGTGAGTACAATTGCTATAGATTAATTTTGAGAATTTGTGATTTGAATACAAGGATGAACCCTAGAATCTTGATTTTGGGGCTTTTCAATTTTTAGTTCGTATTTTGTCAATTACTTTCTAATCTAGTTTAATTCTTAACTTAGTTTTATTAATCTCTTAGTTCCATTGGATATTAGATTGATTAAAGTTTAATTAGTACTTAAATAATTTCAATTTTATTGTTAATTTTTAGATTAATTAAGATTGTTCAGTTTAGTTGATTCTTTTATTGTTAATTTCAATTTATTAGTCTTTTACATTTCATTTCAACACTCAAAAATCAAAACATATGAATCTAGTCCATGACTAGTGTCCTTTTCATTCTTGTTGCACTCTTCCATCCATTGTACATACCATCATTTTTATTTTCTTTTTTTGAATATTTTCACCATTTTAAACGAGTTTGATTTGAAGTAATTTTTCCTGAGGAGATGATCTAGAAATTTATTCCTAATTATTATGCGACACCCTCCTGCACTTGGGATAGCCTTTGTGCTACTCATTTTTGAGTTAGTCAAGTTTTTGGCGCTGTTGCTGGGTAATAGTTGCTTGATGTAAATTTAGACTCGTTATTTTTTTATTTTTTTATCTCAAATGTTTCTTTAACTTGTCATCTACTACTCAGTCACTTAAAATTTACTTATGCTATTTGGACTGATGTTTCATTTTATGGATGAGGGACAATTCAAATAGGTTGATTAGAGTTACATCGAGCACTGAGAGTAGTATACACAGTCCAGAGATAGATAGATTTTCTATTTTTTCTACAAACGAGTACATTGAAATTGAACAAACCATAGCTGCACCTGCACCATGCACTCTTAGGGATTATTTGCAGCCCACTCGCACCACTACACCATCATGCATTATTTTACCTGATGATGCACTTAATTTTTCTATTAAGCATGGCATGATGTCAATGATACCTCAGTTCCACGAGATGGATTTTGAGAGTCCTTATCAGCATTTGACAGATTTTAAGTTGGCCTATACTACTTTTATCAATAGAGTCACTACTGATGAATTTATTAGACTTCGTTTATTTTTATCTCTAGTTGGTCTGATATGTAGTGTGAGTTCTTACAAAAAAAAAATTCTTTTCAAAGAACTCATTATTTACAAGAGCAAATCAGCTAGTTCAATCAGAAATCTGATGAGATTTTCCAGGCCAGTTGTGAAAGGTTTAAGGATTTGGTGAACATCTGTCCACATCACGGTTTTGAATCCTGGAGGTTGGTAAATTATTTTTACGCTGGTCTCACTCCACAATGCAAGCTGTTTGTTCAGACCATGTGCAATGGAGAATTTTTTAGTAAGAAACCTGATGAAGCATTGTCATTTTTTGACTATCTTGCTGAGAGCGCACAACAATGGAACACTCGCACTAATCAAGTTTCATTAACAACATAGCCACTAAGGGCTATTGTTGGTGGGGGCAGATATGAGCTTAAGGAGGACACTGATGTTCAAGTCTGAATAGCTGCATTGACTAGAAAATTAGAGGTCATGAAGATAGAAAAGGTGAATGCCATGAAAATAGTAGAGACATGCTCTATATGTGCTGATTCAAACCACAAGACCCAAGATTGCCCAATCATGCCAGTATTTCAGGAGAGTGGCTCTGAGAAGATGCAATCAACGAACTGGGTAAATAAAGCACAAAATCAGCCTTTTTCCAATATATATAATCTGGGGTGGAGGAATCACCCAAATTTATCATGGAGGAATGATCAGCCTAGCCGGTCTCCACCACCTTCTTAGTAGCCATTTCATCAGGCTACTCCTCAGCACCAGTATCAGCCATATCATGGTTCTCAGAGCTATCCTTTTGTAGCACCTCTAGGATTTCAACCTCATGTAGCTGCACAGAATTCTCAGCCTCAATCATCTGCGAAGAAGTCTCTAGATGAGAGTACAACACAAATGGCCAATACACTTCAGCGACTCATGCAGATTCAGGACACCACAAACAATCAGAACATTTAGGCCATAAATGACTTGCGGGGCACCATCAATAAGATGAGCACGACATTGAGAACTCTAGAGAAAGGGAAATTCCCAGCACAGCCTCAGCCTAATCCTCAAGTATATCGGCAACAACAACAGCAAGTGCATAATGTCTCAGGGGAGGTTTTTGTGATAGCGAAGGCTATTCTTACTTTGAGAAGTGGAAAGGAAGTTTCCCAAGCAGAGATGACCATTGACAGATAGGTAGTTGCTCCTACACCTGAAAATGTAACAGAAGCTGATGAAGCTGAAAAAGAACCAGAGGTTGTGAGACCAGAGCTGAAGAAGCCTATGAGTACAGATGCTGAAACTAGTAGGGGGTACCAACTTGTGGTTCCCTATCCTCAGAGATTGGCAGCTGGCCAAAAGAACAAATACCACACTGAGATTTAGGAGATTTTCAAGCAAGTAAAGATTAATATTCCACTCTTAGATGCCATACAACAAGTGCCTCCGTATGCAAAAATTTTGAAGGACTTATGCACAGTGAAGAGGAAGCTGAATGTAAAGAAGAAAGTTTCCTAACGGAGTAAGTCAGTGCATTGATATTGAGTGAGACTCCTCAGAAGTTCAGAGATCTCGGCTCTCCCAACATTTCCATTATGATCGGTGAGTCACGCAATGGGAGAGCTTTACTTGATTTGGGGAGTAGTGTGAACTTGCTACCATTCTCAGTGTATGAGCAATTGGGATTAGGTGAGCTAAAAAAGACCTCCATCAAGCTACAGTTAGCTGACAGATCAGTCAATGTGCCGAGGAGTATTGTTGAGAATGTGCTGGTCTAGGTGGACAATTTTACTACCCAGTGGATTTTGTAGTTCTTGATATGCAGCAGCCAGCCACTACTATTTAACAGGTGCCTGTCATCCTTGGGCGCCCATTCCTTGCTACCTCCAATGCACTGATAAATTATCAAAGTAGAGTGCTGAAACTCACATTCGGGAATATGACATTGGAAATGAATGTGTTCAATACTTGCAAGATGCCTAGTGATTGCGACGAGTCAAAGGTGCATGCTGTTGAAGTGATTTCAGAGCTTGAAGAAATAAAGAGAGAGGCCTACGATAATTCCCGCTTGGCGAAGAAGCGAATGAAGGCCTTGCATGACAAGAAGATCCATGAAAAACATCTTGTCCCTGATCAGGAAGTGATCCTCTACAATTCAAGACTGTATCTTTTTCCTAGGAAGCCAAAGTCTCGATGGAAAGGGCCGTACATTGTAAAGAAGGTTCATCCTCACGAGGCGGTAGACATTGTCAATCCGAAGAATGGAAATAGCTTCACTGTCAATGGACAACGTCTAAAGCCGTTTCTGAAGGTCTTTGATCCACACGAAGAGATCTTGCTTGTGCAAGATTCCAGGGAAGTGTTTTGATCTTTTCACCCTTTACAGTTTTCTTTACTGGCATTTTATTTTTTTTATTTGTTGTTTTGCTTTGATTTTATATTTCATATTGATTTTTTTTTTTTTTTGCTTGCTTATTCCTGTGCACTTTGTTTTCTTTCGTTCGATTCATTGAGGACCATGTCTCTCACTAGTTGGGGGTAGAGTATGTGCACAGAATTAAAGAAACAAAAATTGCATTAATGTGATGTGTATTGATTCACATATGATTGACACATACTCTATTTCTAGTATTTTGTGAAATTTGAGCATCTTGGTAGAGTAGTTGAGCGGAATCATTTGGTGAAGATTTATTTTCAAGTTTAAGCGTAGAGTATGATTTTTGATGCATCATATTTTGTTGATGTGTAGCTTGAAACACCGGGATGCTATACTTATTGAGATGAGAGTTGATAAGATTTTTGTAGAACGAAGGGCAAATCTTGAAGGACATTTTGCACATGCTTATGCTTGTAGTGTTCCTCATTTACTATTCATTGATTTAACACAGGAGAAATAAACTGCAAGACTACCGAGCCATGCTTTAAAAAGGAAAAAAAGAAAGAGAAGAAAAAGAAAATGAAAAAAAAAAGAGATTTGAAAAGATTAGAAAAAAAAATAGATAAAGGCGGCTTAGTGAGATTTCCTAAGGGCAGGGCTAGAAATAGTTACCCAAGACTTTGGGGGTTGAGTGTTCAACCTTTAAAAATAGAGCTAGCGTGAAAATTGCTAGTCCATTGGGCTTTGAGGTAGTTAGAAACAACAATGATTAATCTTAAGGTTAAAAAATCCTATGACAAATCATGGCTAGTAATGAGGAACACACAACCAGTTTAGCTCCACACACACATTTGAGTTATGTGACATTTGCCTCAATTCTATGTGAAAGATTGTTAAGATAGTCTTGGTGGGTATAGCTCTTGGGGGTTGAGTACTAACGTGTCACTTTTGTGAGAATTTAGAATTGTGTTCGATTGTTTCTGTTTGAATTTCGATCTTTATGCAATATTCATCTCAATTAATTCTTATTATTTTGCTCGAGGATTAGCAAAATGCTAGTTGCGGGGGTGTGACTGAGCTAAATTATTGAATATTTTATACATTTAGAACCAATATATTTTATTTATTTCATTACATCATTATTGGTTTTAGATGAAAAAATGGTTAAGATGAATAAATCCAAGTTGTGATTTAAATTGGTTAATACCATGATTTATGCTTAATTTTCTAA
This sequence comes from Juglans regia, assembly GCF_001411555.2. Classification (NCBI taxonomy): domain Eukaryota; kingdom Viridiplantae; phylum Streptophyta; class Magnoliopsida; order Fagales; family Juglandaceae; genus Juglans; species Juglans regia. The sequence goes on from NC_049903.1 coordinate 21,763,992, forward strand.
GTTGTGATTTAATTGGACAATGTTCATTCACATGCACAACATATTTTTGATATTCTATTATTCTTATTTTATTTTATTTCTAATTTCAAATTCAAAGGACTTTCAAGTGGGCAAGACGTTGGAACAACCTAGGAACTTTCAACGAGTGTAGGACTCTTCAAATAAGGATAATGATGGGGTTTGAGAGTAATTCGGATCAGAGTCCAAAATGTGTTAGGAGACAGAATGGACACACTTTAGTATTTTAATCATAACTTTCCACTCAAATATCGGATTGATATGATTCTTGATGCGATGGAAATCGCTTTGCACTGAGACATCAACCCGGTGGAGGTGGAGGATGATCCTTCCCCGAGCGGCAGCCCCCTTCGCTCGGGCGAGGCTCATGGTGAGAGCTCGGTTCCCCCGAGGATCCTCCCGTAGAGGTTTCCCTTCCAAGCGAGGGGGAAACAACTCCATCTCCAGCACACCGAGAGGTCATTCTGCCTCTAGTGCTCGTCGAGCCCCTTTCTTCTTCTGAGCCAGGGGCATCACTGGGTTCTGGGTCCGGCCATGTCAGGGCCCGGACATCATTTTTTGAGTCATATCTCCAGAAATCCAGCCACGTTTTGCCCATGTGAGTGTTCTTCCGCACGGCCGCTTTCCTTCTCGTTCCGTTTCTTTCCTTCTTCTCACCCTTTTTTTTTAAATAGATGGATTGATGTTAACCCCTCAGGCCGCACGAGGAGTTTGCCGACTTGGTCTCCCGAGAGCAAGAGGCTCTGGAAGAGGACCTTAAGACCCAGAGGGCACTAAACAAACTGCTGAACCTCTGCGGGGAGAAGATGCTATGTGAGAAGTAGTCTCTGGAGGTGGAGAACGAGTCTCTGCGGGAGAGCAACGCGTTCCGTCTTGAGAAGATCTGCGAGCAGAGGAAGCTGAACAAGGAAATGGCCTAGCTGATGAAGGTCATGAGTCTGGAGCTCGATCTTAAGCGCAAGGAACTCCAGCTGAAGGGTATCGAAACAGACTGGCTCCAAGTCAGATTGACCTCCGCGGTTGCTGATTTGGAGTCTACGCAGAAGGAACTGGAGGCTCTTCATACCCAATCTGGCATTCTCTTAGCTGAGGGGGAGAGGGTCGTGTAGAGATCCAAAGGCTGGGGAGCGAGTTGGAGTCCGCTCTGATAGCTTTGGAGAGGAGCGCTGAGGCTGCTAACACATTGGAGGGCGAGCAGAGGCGTGTGGCCGAGCTGGAGCATGAGCTGGAGTTTGCTCAAGTGGCGCTTAGTCAGAGCAAAGGGACACTTGGGACCCTGGAGGCTGAAAAGAAGCGGGCCACTGAAATTCGGGTTCGCATGTTCCATCGTTACATGGGACTGCTCAAATCTGTGGACGTGGCTAAGGCTTTAGCCCACGCCTCTGTCTCCCGCATGGAGGCCTCTCTGAATGCTGCCCATGACCGCGCGGCCCAACTGGAATCGCAGCTTAAGAGGGCCCTTGCCCTCCACAATCAGGCTTGGATCAATGGGTATTGGGATGGCAATCAGGCTTGGATCAATGGGTATCGGGATGGCCTTGAGCGCCTCCGAGGACTGCTCCTCCAGAACCCCGGAGCCGACCTCCGCACCTTGAACCTTCGGAAGTCACGCCGAATGTGAAAACTTATGAGAAGATGTTGACTTAGGGTGTGAAGGAGATGCCTCTGGCTTTCAACAGTCCCCCTCCTTAGTCATATTGTTGCTGTATTTACACATATTTTTTGTTGCATGCTCTTTTTGTAAACACCAATGTATGAACTTTCTCAAGATAATAACTTCGATTCTCGTATTCTGTCCCACACTCTCCCTTTAGTTTTTGCAGTGTACGTTGTAGTCCCTTGATGTTACGTTTTAGAAGACCGGAGAGTGTGTCGGGTTCCCCTGTTCAGGTAAGTATCCCGCAGGGCAATTACCATGCCGCAATCCTTAGTAGAGGTCCTCAACAGGGCTCTGCCTACTGAGTGTAAAGCAAGGCGCTCCAGAGATTTTTATTATGGTCTGCCTTTCGCTGGGCGGTGCACCACATGGGTACCATGGTGTAGTGACTTGCTTAGTGAGCATTTTCTCATTTTGACTTAACTTTTCATGGGGTTCCCGTGTGGGTTCTGACGGGTGACAATGCTTCACATTCGGTGGTCCTTTAATTTTGAATCCCACTTTAATTTTGAATCCCACTCGTGCCTCTGTCGTGTAGCTACTACCTTCCTTCTAGTGTCCACCGAGCCGCACACCATAATCTTCACACACGTGGGCAACTGAACCTACTGCTGACCTCGTGACTCTTCTGGGGTTGTTCTTCACCGACACTTCTTTCTTACCTATTTGGCCCAAGTGTCGTCCAGCTTCAGTCAACCGCACCATGTGCCTTTATCACATTCGTTGACTCAAGTTTCGTACTTAACTTCTTCATCAGTCACCCTTTTTATACCGCTTTCGTGTCAGCTAAGATTTCCCACGCTTAGCTCTCCTCATCAACCGCCCCTCAGGATTCGAGTGTCCATAGGGGATGCATGGGCAAGCCTTGGGGTCCCGAGGATACGTTGGAGTCGGGGGGAGGGGCTCTTTGGTGTCGTGGGGCCCTGGGTGTACCTTGCTTCATTTCCAGCTATAAAGAGGGGGGGGGGGGCGTTCCTCATCTGCCATGATATAACCGGCTCTTCTTTTTCTTTCCTTTATTGGCTTTGTCAATATGCGGTGACCCTTTACCCCCTTCTTCTGCAGCTTAAGGGAGGCGGACGCATTCAGTTCTAGTGTTCGGGATGTTGCCGGTGGGGGTTCAATTGTTGGGAACATGGCAAACTCCACAAGTCTCTTCTTCTTGCTCTCTAGCTTATGACGCCTCACTTGCTCTAGCCCTCTTGCTTACGGGGGTCGATATCCATGAGCATTTGAACCAGAACCTGCATCCCACAGGTTCTAGACGGTGTTTGGTCCAAGCATTGACGTAGCATCCGTGGCTGAGGAGGGCAGGAACAGACGTCGGGGGGGAGGGCTATGCCTTAGTCGTTTGTCTGCCCATCGATCTTCTGTTATCCGCGCTGCTATTGCCTCCCGGTGTAACCTTGAATCCCAGTTCGCCACCGGGAGACTCCTGGTTGGGTGCCACCTGCCTCCTCTCCCGCAGAAGAGGGGACGTACTTTGCTGAATTTACGGGCTTCCACCTTCTCAGGGTTGCTGTGTTTATTTTTGTAGTAGCTTTGTAGTTGGGCCCCTTTTCGTCTCCTCTTCCCATTTTTTTTACGATGTAAGAATTCCCTTGTAGCTCCACTTGTAACTCTATCTGGGATATATATATCTATAAGGAATTTTGTCTACTTTCTTCTCGACGGGCTTTCTATATCTTGTCTCGCTTTAGCTCTTGCCTTGGTGATTGTTGTCCGAGGGCCCTACTACCTCACCAACGCGTTCTTTTTCTTTCTTTGCACGAAGCTCGGCAAGTCACTTAGACTGCGTTGAGAATAGCTGTTAGCAGGTCAGAGCTGATGGTTTGGTTCTTGTGCTTTATACTTCGTGAGTCGGCCATTATAGGTTGGTAGAGCCCGAGGGCTCTGATCCCTCACCAACGCGTTCCTTTCTTTGCACGAAGCTCGGCAAGTCACTTAGACTGCGTTGAGAATAGCTGTTAGCAGGTCAGAGCTCATGGTTTGGTTCTTGTGCTTTATACTTCGTGGGTCGGCCATTATAGGTTGGTAGAGCCCGAGGGCCCTGATCCCTCACCAACGCGTTCCTTTCTTTGCACGAAGCTCGGCAAGTCACTTAGACTACATTGAGAATAGCTGTTAGCAGGTTAGTGCTCATGGCTCAATTCTTGTGCTTTATACTTCGTGGGTTGGCCCTTATAGGTTCGTAGAGCTTAGGGCCCTGCTCCCTTACCAACTCGTTCCTTTTTTGCACGAAGCTCGGCAAGTCACTTAGACTGCATTGAGAATAGTTGTTAGCAGGTCAGAGCTCATGGCTCGGTTCCTGTGCTTTATACTTCATGGGTTGGCCCTTATAGGTTGGCAGAGCTCGAGGGCCCTGCTCCCTCACCAACGCGTTCCTTTTTTGCACGAAGCTCGGCAAGTCACTTAGACTGCATTGAGAATAGCTGTTAGCAGGTCAGAGCTCATGGCTCGGTTCCTGTGCTTTATACTTCGTGGCTTGTCTCAAGATCGGGCTTAAGTGGCTTGGGCTGTTTCAGGGGACATAGTAACACAACATTTAGAAATTAGTTCATTAAACCTTTAGCTAGTAATAGTGTTACATTCGTTTGAGCTTGGCTTGGATCATTTTTATACAAAATACTTCCTTAAGTGCTTCGCATTCCACAAGTGTGGTAGCTCATTCTCTTCATGGTCCTTCAGCCAGTATGCGCCAGGTCTTCCGGTCGCCGTGACCAGGTACGGTCCTTCCCACTTGGGATCCAGTTTGCCCCCTATCTTGGGTCATGACTCCCGTCTACTTTAAGACCATATCACCTACTTTGAAGTTACGAGGTCGAACTCGTTTGTTGAAATACGACTCAAGTCTTCGTTTGTCGGCTACCGCTCGGCGTACAGCATCCTCCCTTCTTTCTTCCAGGAGATCTAGACTCTCCCTCAGCCGCTCACTGTTCCGATCCGGGTCATATTGTTGCACCCTGTACGTGGGCATGGCTACTTCTGCTAGTATCACAGCTTCCGCTTCGTAGACTAAAGAGAAAGGTGTTTCTCCAGTTGGGGTTCTCACTGAGGTCTGGTAGGCCCACAACGTGCTTGGGAGTTCATCAGCCCATTCCCCTTTCTGTGCTCCCAGTTTCTTCTTTAAGATGATGAGCAGCGTCTTGTTGGTTGCTTCTACCTGATCGTTGGCTTGCAGGTGTCCTGGAGAGGAGTACTTGGCCTTGATCTTGAGCTCCAAGCACCATTCTCAAAAGTGCGAACAATCAAATTGTCACCCAATTTCTGAGATAAAGCTTTGGGGAATACCGAAACGACAGATTATGGATTTCCAAAGGAAGTTTGTTATTGCTTGAGTTATGATTGTCGCTAAGGCTTTTGCCTCCACCCACTTGGTAAAGTAATCTACTGCTACTACGACAAATTTCACCCCTCCTTTGCCCGCTGGGAGGGGGCCGATAAGATCCAACCCCCATTGGGCGAAGGGCCACGGGGCTATAATAGAAGTAAGCTCTACGGGAGGTATGGGGGCATTTTCCTGGCATTTAGGGCATTTTCGGGCGAACTCGTTGGTGTCCTAGTGGGCATTAGGCTAGTAGTATCCAGCCTGAACCGTTCGCAATGCCAATGCCCTTCCGCTCGCGTGATTGCCACACACCCCTTCATGGATTTCAGCCAACACATATTGTGCCTGCTCGGAGGAGATGCACCTTAACAGAGGCTCGGTGTAGCCTCTTTTATACAGGATTCCCTCTACAAGAGTGAATCTGGTTGCCCAATTTCTAACCTTTCAGGCTTCTTCCCGATCAGTTGTAGAATCTCTTAAAGAAACCTCAAAATATCCATGGCCCATTCCAGGGGCTGTTGGACCTCGATAGCTGACACCCTAATTCCCACCGCAGCTATATCAATAGTCCGGGCGACCACATGGTCTAAAAGTGGGACCTCTTCTTGCCCTGAAGCTGCCTGAGCTAGCCGATCTGCTTCCTGGTTATCTCCTCTAGGGATCTAATGGATGGCAAAATACTGGGAGTGATCTTGCTCCTCTCCAACTCGTTGAAGATATCTTTTCAGATTTTCTCCATTCGTGAGGAAACATCCGGTCACCAGCCCCACCCCAATCTGCGAGTCGGCTTTTACTTCAACTTCTGTGGTGACAAGGGACCTGGAAATCGTTAGTCCTGACAGGAGCGCCTCATATTCTGCTTCGTTGTTGGTGACCTTGAATCCGAGTTTGAGCGCATAATCAAATCTCTCACCCGAGTCTGTCACTATGTGCACTCCCTCTCCGCCACCTGTTCGGCAAGACGAACCATCGACATAAACCTGCCACGGCTTGCCCTGGGGTGCAACGATCACTTCTTCAGGGAAATTCGAGAATTCGGCTACAAAGTCTGCTAGTACTTGTCCTTTTATCGACGTCCGGGGGAGGTATTCAATTTTGAACTCACAAAGTCTGCTAGTACCTGTCCTTTTATCACTTAGCTAGTCATTCGGCCTAAGATATCAGGTTTCTGCAATATCTTCCTCAGGGGGACATCGGTTTGGACCTTCATTGGGTGCGCTTGAAAGTAGGGCCTCAACCTCCTGGCAATGATTACTAACGCAAAAGTGAGCATTTCTATTCGAGGATACCTGCCTTCTACACCTCGAAAAGATCTCCTAATGTAGTAAGCTGGGCGTTGAACCCCTACCTCTTTTCGGGTTAACACAGAGGACACCGCATTGGGTGACACTGCCAAATACACAATCAAGCTTTCTCCTGAGGTGGTTTGGCTGAGCAGCGGTGGATGAGCCAGGTACCCCTTCAATTCGTCGAAGGCTTTACTACAGTCCTTGTCCCATTCCCACACCTTTCGGAGGACATTGAAGAAAGGAAGGCACCGGTCGGTTGATCTGGCAATGAAACGGCCCAGGGCGGCTACCCTCCCCGTCAGCTTCTGGACTTCGTTGGTGTTCCTCGGCGGAGGCATATCCAAGATGGCCTTGATCTTTTCGGGATTGGCTTCGATTCCACGGTTTGAAATCATGAATCCCAGAAACTTACCCGATTCCACCCCAAAGGTGCACTTGTGCGGGTTGAGTTTCATTTTGTACTTTCTCAGCACCGCAAAGGTCTCGTGGAGATCGTCAAGATGCTACTTGGCCCTCTTGCTCTTAACCAGCAGATCGTCTAAGTAGAGCTCCATATTCCTACCGATTTGGTTCTTGAACATTTTGTTGACCAGGCGTTGGTACGTCGCTCCCTCGTTTTTGAGACTGAATGTCATTGTCGTATAGCAATAAAGCCCTATATCGGTGATGAATGATGTTTTCTCTTCGTCACCAGGGCTCATTCTTATCTGGTTGTAATCAGAGTATGCATCCATAAAGCTGAGTAACGAGTGCCTAGCCATCGAATCTATTATCAAGTCAATCCATGGGAGAGGAAAACTCTCCTTCGGACATGCTTTGTTTAGATCGGTGAAATCAACACACATCCTCCACTTCCCACTCGCCTTCTTGACCAGTATAACATTAGAGAGCCATTCGAGATAGTAAACTTCCCAAATGAAATCCACAGCGAGGAGGCATTCCACTTCCTCAGCTATAGCCGAGTATTTCTCATGACTAAAATTGCGACGCTTCTGCTTGACCCTTTTCGCATCTAGATTTACGCTCAGCCGGTGCTCTATCACCGACCCTTCGATACCTAGCATTTCCTCATGGCACCAAGCAAAGACATCGCGATGCTCCAAGAGCAGTTGTTTCTTGGACTGGCTCAGCTCTTCAGACATTCTGGATCCCATTCGTACAGTCCGTTCCGTGTCTCCTGAATCCATCGGCACCAAGACTAAGGGTTCGTCAAGCTCGGCTTGTCTTAGCACCTCTTCATCCCTCACCTCGCGGTCCAATTCGGTCACCACCGAAGATGGTGGCTAGGCCACCTCTTCGAGTCTCATCTGTACTCGTTTCTCTTTGTTTCCCTCCTTTGGCTCTTATTCTGTCTGAGCGGGTGGTGCTGATTAGGCAGCCTGCTCGAGACTCTATTCTAGAGTCTGTATGGTTATCGCCTTCGACTTCATCTCCCTAGTGTAGCAGTCCCTCACAGTCTGCTGCTCACCTCGCATCTCTCCTACCCCGCACGCGGTTGGGAATTTTGCTTTTAAGTGGTACGTGGAGTTTATAGCCTTCATCTGGTTCAACGACGGTCTTCCAAGTATCACGTTGTATGAGGAAGGGGCCTTGACCACTAGGAAGTCTACCATGAGTGATGTGGTCTTGGGAGCCGTGGCTACTAGTATGGACAGAGCGATTGCACCAGCTGGCTAGATGGAATCCCCCGTGAAGCCTTTAAGTGGCATTGGCGCCGGGCATAACAGGTCAGGAGAAATTCCCAATCTGCTGAAGGCTTCCCAAAAGAGAATGTCTGCGGAACAGCCATTGTCGATCAATATCCTCTTGGTTCGTTAGTTGGCTATCTGTGCTGTCACTACCAGCGCGTCGTCATGAGGTCGAAATAACCCCTCCCCATCCTCTTCACCGAACGTTATCAACTGTTCCCTAGAAGGGCCTCTGCGGTGTGGCCGTTTGGTGAAGAACACTTCTCCATACCTGGCCTTCCTTGCATGGGCCTTCCGAGCTGAGGAAGTCAATCCCCCTGTGTAGGCTACGGTGTTGATCTCCACTATGGGGGATTCTTTCCTTTTCCAATTTCCCCGATGCGGGCCCCCTTTATTGGGGTTCGTAGTTTCTCTCCTTTTGGGACTTACATTATTCCCACTGGCATGGTCCTGGCCCTCACTAATTGGGTTGCAGCTCCTTCGATTTGGATCTCGTCTTTCTCGAATGGGACTTCGGTCTTGGCTTCTCTACACGGGGCTCCGGTCTTGGTTTCTCGGAGAGTAAGGGAGGTATCCTTATTGTGAATCACTTCTTTTATCACCGCGTTGTTCGGTTCGGGTCCTCGGATCATCAGGTCTTCCCCATTTAGTATAACAGTCTTGAGTGTTGTGCCCACTGCTCCTGTGAAAGGAACAGTATTTGGGTCGGACCGGGCCTTGTCTCCGTTCCCCTTGTCGACTTAGGTCTTCTTCCACTTCTACCGCCAAGCTAGAGTACAATCGTGGGCTATGCTTCCCCTTGCCTTTGACTTCGTGAGCTCGTTTCTAGCGGGCTCCTCGGTCAAGCTCTCGGTGCTGCTCTGTCGCTTTCTGGTCTGCTCTTTTCAGATCAAACTTCCTAGGCGCTGTCAATGCTTGGAGTGTGTCTTCCCCATTTATGTAACCGTCTGCCTGGTCCATAAACTCCCTTGAAGTTGACGGTGTTGCGAGCGATTTCCGCCATGAATGATCTACGAGGCCAAACTCCCCCTAATAATGTCGTCGTTGTCATCTGTTCCCTGTTAAAGCGAGAGAGGTATGACTTAAGGCTCTCGTCATCCCTCTGCTTAATAGTTAGTAGATAGGCAACCGGCCTCCTCGTCCGGCTGGCCATAAACTGCATTAAGAACCGACGTGCTAGTTTGTTGAAGCTATCTACAGTTCCAGGTTGCAAGGAAACAAACTACAATCATGTTGCCCCTTCAAGGTGAGAGGGAATGCCCTGCACGCTATCTCACTGGGGAAACCGTGGAGAGTCATGTGGGGTTTGAAGGTCTCTAAATGCTCCAACAGGTCCTTGGTTCATACGCTTCGATCTGAGGGACTTTAAACCTTGGCGGTATTGGTATAGCCAGGATTTCGTTGTTGTATGGTAGTTCAACATTAGTGAGCAGCTGATCTACCGTGGTAGGTTGGCCTATCTGCTTTGCCATTTCCATTTGGATTTGTAGGTTTATTTTACGTTGTTCTTCCTTTGCGGTGACTGGGTTAGGTTAGGGGTGGTCCCCTGAATGATGGCTCTGCTGATCTGCTTCTGTTTCTTCGACATTTCTTCGTAATGCAATGTTCTCCTGCTAGAGAGTCTCCATATCTGCCATGAGCTTCTGTATCCCCTCATTTTGCTAGTTAAACCTCACTTCAACAGCTCCAGACTGCATTCTCGCACACTGTGAATGCTGGGAGCGGGTTGTTGCTAGCATACAAAAGACACGCTAGTTATGGGACAACCAAGATCCCATAGACGGCGCCACTGTTGATGTCTTGTTTCGCGAGCCTGGGCAACTCCTCACCCTCGGTATCCAAAAATGATCATGCACAGTCAAAACGGAGAGAAGGGACCTCAATGTCCATTAATCCTCTGATGCTTAAGTTAGTATCTAGAGGGGAAAAATTAAGGAGGGAAGTCTGTCTTAACCAGGTTGATAGTACATTTTATATATATATATATATATATATACTTACTTGTCGTTGGGTTGACCCTTATTCATAGTTACCGTGTAGGGTTTTCCCATGGCGTGGCTTTGGGAAGTGCGAGGCGATTTGCCCTGTGTATTTCATTGCTGAGCAGCTTTCATGTCATTCTCTCACCGAGCAGCGATGACACCGGCCCTTCTTGGTGCACTATTCTGGTCTTGGGCTGTATTCAATGTTGCACACCCTGCACCCTAGGCCGCATTAAATGCGATGTGGCCTCTGTTCTGGGCAGCATCAAATGCGACGTGACCTCTGTTCTGGGCAACATTAAATGCGACATGGCCTCTGCTCCATGTCCCCTCCATCTGATGATGTCTGTCACAGTCTTTTTTCCTTTTCCCTAGTCTTCCTCCAGATATCCTGCCCTGACCCGATCACCCTGTCCATGTTCTAGTCTAGGCTTTTCCTTTCCTTGCCCGAGCTTTGGTGACTGGGCTGGGCCCCATTGTCGGCCCATCTCCCGCAACGAACCCTCCCTACTATCCTGGGCCCAAGTTAATGATTTTTTTTTTCCATCACAATTTGGTTTGAGAAAAACACAGCAATCCAATTTGTAAAAAGCAACTCAATTTTACTCGGGAATTGACTTAGCCATCTTGCTAGTGCTGGCAGTCCACTTTTCACATGTAATGGTTTTGCATAATTTTAATATAAGAGTAATGTACAGTCTTAGGGTGTGTAGGCTCTATTAAAAAAATAATTTTATCATATGGGCTCCAGATTGACCCACTTTTTCCAAAGAGAGTGCACGAGACTTGCAAATCTTAGGACTTCAAATATCAATCCTCTTTATTTATAAAGTGTTAGTGTAAGACGTTTCAACACTCTATAAACTTTAATATTTAAATTTTAACCCCTAAATTAGCTTATTTGTCCATTCTAACCTAAACCTCTTTATATTTACATTTTGACTCATGAAGTTTTGGTATTTCCAATTTCTGTGACGCCCCCAGACTCAGTTTGGGATTTGACAAAGGTCGAAGCGTTGGAACATGCAACACAAGATTACATACCTCCGTTTATGACAGCTACAATGCAATGCACTTTTTTTTTTTTAAAGTCGGTGATCACACTTATCCAAGAGTGACCCCTCCCCATATTTATTAAAAAACCCTCACTTATGGCAAAAGAATACCATGGTAACAATCAAGTCTCAACGAATATACACAAGAAATCCCCATCCCATGTAACATCACCTTATTTACAAATGTAAGGCAATTCCAAAAAGTCCATGCACAAGAGACCATGCAAACATCCTGACCCAACATTATTTCCATCAAAATCAAAGTTTTTTCCTATTGCACCTTCATTTGCTAAAAAATCTACTATCATGTTGGCTTCACTATAAATATGTCAAATTTGGCAATTAAGAGTTTGAAATAGTGATTTAATGTCTTCCCAAAAATCCCACATATACCAAAAGTTGCAAGCACCCGACTTAATCCAATTCACCACAACTGTAGAATCCGACTCCACCCACACATTTGTAATGCCCAGATGCTGAATCATATGTAAACCATCAAGTAAAGCATGTCCCCCAGCCATCGTGTTAGTCAAAACACCATACGAACGTGCAAAACCTGCCACAACCAACCCATCCTCATCTCTAATAATGCCTCCACCACCTACAGGTCCCGAATTACCATTCGACCTCCATCCACATTGAGTTTAAAACCACCATAACTCGGTCTCGGCCAGTTAATAAATTTAGGAATATTTGTAGTCAACGTCACCAACAGACAGTTCAACTCTTTCAGAATAAACTTATCCTTACTAGATAGCCTTTTAAGCTGGCCAAATTGAGTAGTGATATCGAGCAACGCAGCTTTCACAGTCTGAATCATAGCACCACAGTTCGGCACTTTATCCTCCATACGAGCTTCGCATCTTGACTTCCAAAGAGCCCAGGTAATTAAAATCGGAATGATACCTCTGCTCAGACCAACTTGGGATGACTTTGAAGCACGAAGCTACCAGATATTCATAATCCCCTGCCAAGGTCTCACCTGAGGTAATCTAATACCAAAACTAGCTGTAAAATAAATCCAAACATTTCTTGCTAAATCACTGTCGCCCAAAGCGTGATCCATCGTTTCTTGTTGCGAAGCTATACAACAAATACACTTAGATGCTAGAGAGATGCCGAGCTCCATAATTAAAGTATCCACCGGTAAAGCTTGTTTCCGAGCTCTCCAACAAACAAAAGACATCTTCTTAGGAACATACTTATGCCAAAGCCACTTCTTCCAAATACAAGAAATACCCTTTTACCGAATCAACTCCCAGGCCGATTTTGTAGTGAAAGCTCCTTCCGTATTCGGCTTCCATACAAGAATATCACTCCCATTTTTCAGCTTTATAGGATAAGGCAAAATTTTATTAACAATTTCCATCGGAACAATAGCCGCCAACCTCGATACATTCCATCCTGAATTTGCACAAATCTCGTTAACCTTCATAGAAGGCTCCCCTCTCACTTCAAGAACCTCAGCCAAGGCACCATCACCCATCCAATTATCATACCAAAAGTTTATATCCCCACACCGAACCAGCATTTTTGTGTTTTTGATCACCACGGGGAGCATAGAAAGGACACCCCTCCAAAATCTGGAGCCCCTTTGCAGGACAGACCCCTGATGCGCCTCACCAACATATTTTTTCCTAAAAAAGTCGGCCCATAACGATTTTCCGACTAGCAATTTCCAAGCAAATTTCACGAATAAAGAAGATTGCGATTCTAATTACCTGGACTCTTTGGAAGTCAAGTTGTGAAGCTCATATGGAGGATAAAGTGCTAAACTATGGTGCTGTGATTCAGACTGTGAAAATTGCGTTGCTCGATATCACTACTCAATTTGGCTGCTTAAAAGGCTATCTAGTAAGGATAAGTTTATTCTGAAAGAGCTGAACTATCCATTGGTGACCTTGACTGCAAATATTCCTAAATTTATTAACTGGTTGAGACCGAGTTGTGGTGGTTTCAAACTCAATATGGTTGGAGGGTCGAATGGTAATCTGGGACATGTAGGTGGTGGGGGCATTATTAGAGATGAGGATGGGTTGGTTGTGGCAGGTTTTGCACGTTTGTATGGTGTTTTGATTAACACGATGGCTGAGGGACATGCTACACATCGAGGAATATGTAATAATTGCAGCTGAAATTTTTCTTTCTACTTGATAATTACTAATCTGCCACTACGTTGGCTTTTCCTTGATGGTATTTTATCTCACACTATTAATCACTAATCGTTTATGTCCATCTTCTCTATCTCATATGTTATGCCCCCAAACTTCGCTTAGGATTCAATAGAGTTTGAAGCGCCGATATATACAATACAAGCTTACACAAGCTTGAAGCATCTCATTTTATCTATTACACACTATGTATGCCATGCCATTAGTCACACGAACATGTCAGATCACATTATGTCATGTCATGAGAAATAAGATTCAAGGTTTTGTGTTTTGGTTAAAAGTAAGGATCATTTGCTTAAAAAATTTTGTGTTTTGTGGAGTATATTTTTGTTGGATGTTTTACGCATGTTTTTAAGCTTAGGATATGAGGACCTTTGTTGTAATATTTTGGTTGATCATAAGTTTTGGAGTTGGATGAAATTGCAACAAAAATCAAGAGATATGACCCTTAGAAGTTTCGGCCTTATGGTGTTTTTCATAATTGTGATTGGTGATTACGCCCAAAGTAGTATGCGGTGTTATAGTATATTTTAGGGTGTCGATTCACAGGGAGTCGGAAGAAACACAACAAGGTGCAAGCTTAAAAGAAAAGATTAAATTACAATATGACAATAATCTGAAAATTCTACATAAAATACGTAATTAAAATGTGTTTATGGCAAGGATAAGAAAGCAAGTAAAGCTTTGGGCTTCCATTAACTGGATCTAATACTCTGATTTTTTCAATCCAAACTATATACACGATTAAAAATTATAGTACCAAATTCCTAATTGGAAGATATGACATTATATTCATCTACTTTCTCAAATTTAATTCTAGAATCTATTCTCCTTTTCAAACCATAGTTTTCATAAATAAAAATGAATATCAAATCTAAAGATGACAATATGTTCACAAACAATAATGCAACAAAAGATCACATTAATGGCATGAAAAGCCTGTTTAAGTCACAATCATATATTCATAATCCTTTACCTCAACAAAATCAAACCATAGCAAAATTTAATAAAATTGTCTCAAACCTATAATATCCAAAACAAATAGAGAATTGAGTCCTAGATTCTTAAACAATAAAACTTAATCTATGAATTGAAATATAGTCAAAGTATTTTCACCAATCAATTTCCGCCATAGGCTTTACCCAAGATTTAGTTCTTCACGGAAGAACTAAAATATAGAAATAGTATTTTTCTCTTCTCCAGAATTGTTCCATCTATCCCCTCCTTCTCCTCAATTTTGTGCTAATAATATGCTTATATAGGGCAGGAAAGAAACCTTAATGTCTTCATGATTCCCGTATAAAAAATGGTCTAAATTTTAGGACTCAGTTTGGCAGCCACGTATGTGCTTAAGGGGTTCAAATTTAGAAATATTTATTGGATAAAAATTTATAACCTCTTAAGATAGCTTTCCAACGCATCAAGAATCACATCAATCAGATATGTGAGTGGAAAGTTACAATAAAAATATTAAAGTATATCCAGGTTGTCTCCTAGTGAATTTCGGACTTGGACTTCTTGCGGTTTTGATTTTGTAATTTTTTTCATTTTTTTTCTTGATCCAAACTACTCTCAAACCCCATCATTATCCTTATTTGAAGAGTCCTACACTCGTTGAAAGTTCTTAACTTGTTTCAACGTCTTGCCCACTTGAAAGTCCATTTTTGAATTTGACTGAGTTTTGACTTATTTTTTTATAGATTCTGAAATTAAACATAAAAATCTGCTTAGGAGTATCCCAAAGTAAATAAAAACTCAATTCAAGTATAGACATTAATTCATATGATTTCTATTCACATTTTAGCATTTTAGTCCAATAATATGGTATTTAGAGTACATTTTCGTACACTCATCAATTGGTTTTACATTTTTCTAATTTATATTTGAGTTTAGGATAAAATTTAAATGAGAAATATAAATTTTGGTGATTTTTGGAGTTAGGTCGCAAAATCCTTAAGGCCTCATTTGTTTTCGTAGATGAGATTAGATGAGTTGAGATTAAAGTTAAAAAGTTGAATAAAGTATTATTAGAATATATTTTTTAATATTATTTTTTGTTTTGAGATTTGAAAATTTTGAACTGTTTATTTTATTTTGTATTGGAAGTTGAAAGGTTGTAATGATTAGATGAGATGAGATGAGATGTTTTCTGAAAACAAACGAGGTTAAGTTAGGAATAAAATGGTCACTTTCCCACATGTAGAGGGTGAAATGGCAATTTCATTCTAAGCTAGTATTTTTCATTTTTCTAAGTTATTTGTGATAAATTTTCTAACATTTAGAGCCCCTATTTATAGTTTCTCGTGTTTCGTGCTTAATCCCCCGTAATACGACAATCACTATAAGTTAACTTTTAACTTGTTGTCAGATTACTATTTATGCGTGTTGGTAAGGGAACTATTGGTTATGTACTTATGTTATCAAATATGTCATGTCATGCCACCATGTCACTACAAATTTATCTATTACACATATTACATTCTGTCACGAAATATTTATTTGTTACACATATTATATTTTGTCACGAAATAGTTATCTATTGCACGTTATTCCATGTCACATAATGCTATCTGTTATACATTATGTCATGTTACATAATGCTTTCTTGCATTCAGCTGTTCCTCTTTGAGTGTTTCCATCAGTACCTATTGTGTTTGATTTCATGGTCTTATGATGGTCAAAAGTTATTTTAACCACAGAAAGGTCAATCTTGGCGACAAATTGGATAGTGTGTTGTATTTTGAAATTTTTGACCAAGCTAATGGATAAATCTTGATCCGGAAGTTTTATGGAGTGTTGTCAACATATTCATATGAATGTTTGTTAAGGATTCATTGCATGATTAAAGCTTTTGATGAAGATTTTCTCAGATCTAGAAATTTAGAAACTGGAAGGAGAAAAACAGTTTCTGTTTTAATAAAGTTTGGATCTTTTGTGATTTAATGATAATACAATGGCTTTGATATTTTTATTTAATGACTCTAAGCCTTTGATCTACATCTTAGGATGTCAGTTTGAAGATTTTTTGTGTCAAATATATGAATTTTTATGCAAGAGAATACTCGGTTGGGTCAAAAGTTTGATAATTTTAGCTAGATCTGTGTTTTGACTTGTTTTTAGCCATGTGATTTTAAGTTTAATGCTTGGATCTACTTTGGGACACATTTGTAAACTATATGATATTGGTGTTTTGAAGATTTCTTCATGCTATGACTCGGATCAAGTGTTTGACCAAATCAAAGTTGAGAAAAAAAT
Source organism: Juglans regia (assembly GCF_001411555.2). Classification (NCBI taxonomy): domain Eukaryota; kingdom Viridiplantae; phylum Streptophyta; class Magnoliopsida; order Fagales; family Juglandaceae; genus Juglans; species Juglans regia. The sequence goes on from NC_049903.1 coordinate 21,780,435, forward strand.
ATGTTTTCTACTAAGTGTTGGAGCTAAGTACTTCAAGTGAGATTTTGTGACTTTTGGTGACTTTCATGTGTTGATTAAAAGCGTGTTAGTTCTTAGAAATGTGTTATGAAGATGTTAGAATAAAGTTTTGAATTTTTGGAAGGTCTTGGAGATGTTTTGAAAAACATCAAAATCTTGAGATTCAAGGGTTTGTGTTTTGGTTAAAAGTATGGACCTTTTGCTGAAAAACATTTGTGTTTTGTGGAATAATTTTTTTTTTTGGATGTTTTAAGCATGTTTTTAAGCTTAAGATATGAGGATTTTGTTTTAATATTTCAATTTGATCATAAGTTTTGGAATTTGATGAAATTGCAACAAAAATCAAGAGATATGGCCCTTGGAAGATTCGGCCGAATGGCGTTTTTCATAGTTGTGATTGGTTTCAAATTTTTTTAATTTGATTTTAACTATAGGAAAAAATTTACATGATGCATGTAAAGTTTGGTGATTATTGGAGTTAGAAGATTTTTACTTTGTAGAAGGTGAAATGGTAATTTTAGTCTAAATTAACATTTTCCATATTTCTAAGTTATTAGTGATAAAGGTTCTAACGTTAAAACCCCTACTTATAGTTTCTCGTGTTTTATGCTTGATCCCCCGTAATGCAACAATCACTATAAGTTAACTTCTAACTTACTGTAATATTACTGTGTATGCATGTTGGTAAGGAAACTCTTGGTTATGTACTTATGTTATCATATATACCATGTCATGTCACTATATGTTTATTTGTTACACATATTATATTTTGTCACGAAATAGTTATCTGTTATACGTTATGCCATGTCACATAATGCTATCTGTTACACATTATGACATGTCACGTAATGCTATCTATTACATGTTATGTCATGTTAAATATTTATCTATTTCATATTACGTCAAGTCATGCATTTCACGTATATGTCACATTACCTATGTCATGTCATCTGTCATTTTGTTTCACGTTCGTATGTCATGTCTCGAGTACATAGTTTGTCTCTCAAACAGTATTTTCTCAGTCAATCATGCATGGGATACTTGTGGGGTAATCACTATGATTTTCTGAGCATCTCCATTTATAATTCACGTAAGGTACTTCCAGTGTAATTGTTTTGATTGTTAGAATATCTCTACTCAAATGCTATTGACGTTATCATTCTGATTGTCAAAATATTACTACATACTCCTGATGTAATCATTTTGATTTTTTAGGGTGTCTCATTTAAAATACTCATAGCGTAATCATTTTGATTGTCTGAGTATCTCTGATGGAATACGTTGGACACAATCATTCTGGTTGTTCACTATTCCTGAAGAAATAACTGGTGAAATCATTTTGATTGTCAGAGTTCATTTCAGTTCACATTCAGTTCATGTTTCAGTTCAAGTTCATGTTCAAGTTTAAGTTCATGCTCAAGTTCAGTTTATTGAACAAGATTCCAAGTTTATACATTTCACATTTAAGCTCATGTTATTCAAGTTCAAGTTCAAGTTCATATCATGTCAAGTTTATGTGAGTTCATGCCATGTTAAATGTCAAGTCACGTCAAGCTTGCTTATGATCATGTATGCATTCATGCTTTTACTGTCATGCATGCATCTTTGACATGTATGTTAAGTTATTTGTTAGTAAAATCTAGTCACATCAAGTTATTTGTAATCAAATCTCATCGTGGTAGTCTCAACTGCTATTCCTCCAGAATAATAGACCATGTGTCAGGATTAGGAGGCGCACCAGAGGTTGACCAACTGGTGACGGTCGATTAGACGACAACGGCACGACGAAGAGCTCATAGCCTCAATACTCCAATTTATCATTAGTATTATGGTATCCTTGATTGAGTTGCAGGAGCTACTCAATGGATTAGCCTAGTAGTTGCTTTAGTTTCTACTTGTACTTAAGGAGCTCAATCTTCAGTACTCTTATGATTACAAACCTGTTGGAATCATGTTGTAATCAAGAAGGTCTATCACTTTAATGTTTATAGATTTTGTTTTAAGTATGTGGGATATCTATAGTTTGGTGCATAATATTACTCAAGGAAAAAACATTATCTGCTGTGAATAGTGCATACTTTTAGATGCATGCTAAGTGCATTACATATTTAATTGTTATGAATGGGGGTAGGTAACCTTGTGTTGGATGTCTCGACACTTAAAATGTCCGTCCGATCCCAATCGAAATTTGGGGGCATCACAGAACTCCCTTTTTCACACTAGTGTCTAAATTAGTGTGAAATCCTCTAGGTTGACAAGGTAAAGATCAACGAGTTTCAAATGGGGCCTAATTAACTAGTCACTAGAGTGAAGATAGGCACTAACACCAAAGGTGCACCCCACACTCTATATTTCATGTTATACGCACTCGTGTTGGTGTAGATACCTAACACGAGATATGTACATTACGTTCACAGCTAGTGCAGATACCTGTGTTGTGATGTGGTAATCGATAAGGACACACAGCTCAAGGGGAATCATGTAGCACCCATATAATCACTTTTATTAATCATGTTTATTTATTGAACAAGATTCTAAGTTCATGTATTTCACATTCATGCTCATGTTATTTAAGGTTCAGTCAGTTCACATTCAAGTCAAGTTCAATCCAAGTTTAGTTCATGTTCAAGTTCAAGTCATGTCAGTACAAGTCATGTTAAATGTCAAGCTTATTTATGATCATGTTATGCATTCATGATTTTACTGTCATGCATGTATCTTTAAACTGTCAGTTAAGTTCTTGTGCGACTGAGGGAGGTAGTGGACTAGCTTTGGGTGGGGCTAATGTGGAGGGATAAAGCATGGAGGCTAACTGGATGGCTACTCACGGGAGGCGTTGCTGCGGCTGGGAGGGTCGGTTTATGGTTACGAAACATAGGGGCAAAGGACTTATGGGGTCATGTCTTGAATAGCTTTTGGCAGCGGCACTTGGTTGGACACAGAGGAGCGCCACCCCATGATATTTACGGTGAAATCGACGTCTTGACAAATGGGTTGACGACGAGAATGGGCTGGAGGTGGCTCATAGTTGGGTAGGGATTAGGTGAGTTGCTTCTTTGGTTGTGCATGGTGGTGCTGTGATGGCTAAACGTGGAAGCTGGCGCCTCTCGGTGGTGGCTGAATTGCTGGTTGTACAATGACACCGACAATTGGATCTAATAGTAGTTGGTTGTAACATTGGAACACTATGGGAGCTGCAGCTTGAAGGAGAAAAGCAAGGAGGGAGACGACACTAGGGAAGAAAGGGAAAGAAAAGAAAAGAGGGAATAGAGAAGGGAGGGAACTAGGGCTTTGGGCAACAAATGCTAGCCCTACATCTTAGGGTTTCTAATAAGGGTGGAGATCACTCAAGGAAAATAAAAAAGGACTAATAGAAAATCAAGAGTAGAAAATAAATTGAAGGGAAACGAAATAAACTATGTTAAAACCAAACTTTTTATTCTTGATCCAAATAAATAATATGTTTCATCATGAAATAAATTATGAGGTTTAATAAATATTTCTTAGAAATAAGTAGATTTCTTAAAATAAAATATGATAACGAATATAAAATAATACTCTTAAAGAAATAAAATCATTTAAATAAAATGATTTTCTAAAACTATATTATTTCCAAGGCTCCAAAATCAAAGAGGCTTACTTGAAAATCAGATTTGGTCCAATAACACTAAAATACCCCATTAAAATAAGTTTTGGAGTCATAAACATATTTAAAAGATTTTAAAACAATTTGTCTAAATTATCTACTAAATTTAAAAACAAGATTTGAGATTTAAAATGTATAGGCTAGACTCGTGACCAATTAAGAGGAAAATAAATTGTTTGTCACAAGAACAAGCCATGGACAACTTATATAGAGTTGGAGAGATGAGAAGGGACATGAGGGTGACCATTTGATGGTGGTTTTGTTACCCAAAACCATGGGCAGCAGCACACGATTTTCTACCTTGGAAGTTGTTGTGTGATGGGTGGTGGTGAGGTGGCTGATTGACCTCCCATTAGCCACTATTTGGGTTGACATGGATAGTGGGAGTACACCTAGGGCAGTAGGGCAAACTTCCTCAAGAAATCTTGCATAGGTGGAACTTTTTAGTGGGCCTTAATGGGCCTAACCCGATTATGACTCATTTAGGGTTTCATTAGGATTTGGTTTGGTGTTTTGGTTTCTGACAAGCCCAAATCCAAATTTACTTGGCCCAATGAAATCACCAAGGTATAAAAGAATAAATAAGGGTGTAATGACATGAATCTAAATAGTTAATAGCCTGTCAAAGTCATTTAGTCAAGTGATTGAACACTAAGTTAAAACCGATCAACACTTAAAGTTTGGCGTTGATAAGTGTTTTTTTATGTGATTTTTACAACTCTTTAATTTATGAAAAATATAATTTTCCCTTCAATACTATTGATTTTATTTTATTTCTACATATTTTTATTTATTATCTTAGATTTAAAGGAATGAGAAGATTTAGTACAAAAAGAGAGCATTTGGTACAAAAGAAGAGACTACGGATCCAGACCTATGAGAGGCAGCGAGATCTGAAGAGAACCATAGAGATTTGGGCGAGGAGCCTTGTGCAGTGGGCAGCAAAGATATTTCTCTTGCCCAAAGGTGAGAATACTTATATCTCGGTAGGCGAGGAAACTCGCGACTAGAAGGCGCGACCAGAAGGCACGAAGATTTGGCGACAAGGCTCAAGGCAGTTAGAATGGGCGACAAGTCTAAACCAACTTAAAAGACCAACCTAAACGACATCATGGGCAACAACTAGAAAAGGCGAAATGAGTCTTTCATCCTAGTTTGGAGTCTTTCCACTCGGTAGACGAGGAGAGGGTGTGGTCTTTGTGACCTCCGTGCTCATTCATTTGTGACCTTCCTACCAGTTATATTCAGCACACACGGCAATTACTAGGTGGGACCCTTCCGAGTTTTGCAATCAATCTATTGAATCTTCCCAAAATCCGCAATTCAAGCCGCATGTCACTCAATCTTCCATTTTAGATAATTTCGATATTATTGGGATAATTTCTTTTTATGTTAACATCTATCTTTAGAAACTATTGTTTAGATTTTTAAGCTAGATTGTAGCCGCATTTATTTTGTTTCCGGATTTGAGTTTTGACATCTATTTAATCCCATCTTGTGGGATGAATAGAGAGTTTTGTTTTGGGTTTTGAATCTTAGTTTGAGTTTTAATCTAGGTCAAAGAGTCTGAGTTTGAGGTTTTCGATTATTCCAGAGTTATTCTTTCAGTTTCTTCTGAGGAGGTAGATATGGAGAGTAGAGGCGAGAGCCGCATGTTTTCTCAACTGACTTCAACGAAGAATACCAGTTTTATTCCTTTCAATTCTATTATGAACTAATTCTCTTTTCTAGAGTTTTGATGTAGCCTAGCATTGAACATAGTTTATATTCAAAATTATTTTATTTTCAAAATTTCCATGATTGAGTGTTTATTCCTTGTTCTTAATACTTACAATTTTCTAGCTAACTATTGATCGATCTTTTGGATTGCAATGAGACTGAGCAGTGATTTGTGATTAAAGCTCTAGGATTAAATATCATTAGTTGAGCGAAAGCAGAGATGTTTTACAGCGACCAGTATGATTTTTAAGAAAAATCTAAAAAACTTAGTGAGTCTCTAATTAGTTAAATTCACATAGAGATATGAAGTTATTAGTTTGAGATATTTTTGGTATTGTTCGAGAGAAAATATTGAATAGTTAAAGGATTTTTATCATCAACTTGGGATAATTGGGATTCTATAACAAGGAAGAATAAATTGTGTGGGGTTTGCTAGGTAAAGTCAAATGCTCTAGATCTATGCTTAGTATTTTAAAAATCTTAATTTTAATGTTCTTTTCTTCAGTTTAATTTAGATAAACCATTCTTCAAATTTTGATTTTCCAAATAGTAATTAATTTAGTCAATTTCATTACTCAATAGCATAATTATTCTCTGTAGGTTTGATAATCGTTTTCTTTAAAACACTTTACTACTTGTTACGATTCTGTGTATTTGCAGATATATTTTTATGCGAACAAGTTTTTGGCGCCGTTGTCTAGGAATAGTTATTTGTTATTTTGATATCGATACCAACTAAAGTTTTACTACTTTGGATTTTATTTTATTTTATTTATTTAAAAAAATAATAATAATTTTAAATTTGATCTCAGTTTGATTTTTTTTTCTTTTCTGTAAGTAGAAGTGCATGTGCCGATCTAAATCATTAGAGCATATGCTTTTCGATCCTGAGATTGAAAGAACCTTATGTCGAATCAATAAAGAGAAAAAGAAAGAGGTCGTCGCATTTGAAGTTAATATGGCCGACCAGGAGCACAAGGCGTTAAGAGACTATGCAATGCCCTCGGTCAATGGGGCAATGTCCAGTATAAGGCAACTAGCTATACAAGCCAATAACTTTGAGAACAAGCCGACCATTATTCAAATGATGCAACAAACCGTCCAGTTTGGGGGGTGTCACAAGAGGATCCTAATGTCCATATTGCAAATTTTCTGAAAATTTGCAATACTTACACAACGGAGTGACAGATGATGCAATCAGATTGAGACTTTTTCCTTTTTCACTTAGGAAAAAAGCAAAAGTTTGGTTAAACTCTTTGCTGCCCGGCATCATCACCACCTGGGAGGAGTTGACACAAAAATTTGTAACGAAGTATTTCCCTCTGGCCAAAACAGTGAAATTAAGGAATAATATCACTACTTATGCCCAATTTGAGGGAGAATCAATATATGAGGCATGGGAGAGATACAAGGACTTATTGCGCAAGTGTCCACATCACGACCTCCCCGCCTGGCTTCAAGTACAGACATTTTACAATGGTCTAGGACCCACAAATTGATCTATGGTTGATGCGGCCCCGAGAGGAGCATTAATGAGTAAGACCCATGAAGCCGCATATGGACTTCTAGAAGAATTGGCTTCCAACAATTATCAATGGTCTGCGGAGAAAGAAATGCCAAGAAAGGTGGCTAGAGTTTTTGAACTTGATTCTATTATCACATTGGCGACGCAAATGGCAAATCTATCGCAACAATTAGGTAAGATGAACGTTAATTCTATTCATACTAATGTTGTTTGTAGTCATTGCGCATGAAATCATTCAAGTGTAGATTGCCAAGTGGGGAATCCTTTTGTCCAACCGAGTCATGAACAAGCCCATTACGTGTCTAATTTCCAACATCAAAATAATCCTTATTCAAACACGTTCAATCCTGGATGGAGAAATCACCCTAATTTTTCATGAAGCAATAACCAAGTGCCAGCTAGACCACCTCAACAGTTTCCACAGCATGAGAAGAAGCCGACACTTGAGGATATGTTTATGCAGTACATGCAAAAGACTGATATGGCAATGCAAAAGGCTGATATGGTGATCCAAAACAACTCGAATTTAATCCGCAATCTCGAGGCACAAATCAGTCAGCTCTCAAACATGCTTACCGAGAGGACAACCCGGACCTTACCGAGCAACATTGTGACCAATCCGAACGAACATGTCAAAGCCATAACGTTGAGAAGTTAGGCGAACATATGACCAGCAACAGTCAGTAAATACTAAGCACGATGAAGAAGCTACCAAAAATGTAGAGTCTGAAAAGAAGGAAACTGAGTACGAGGTGAATGAGACCGATCGAGAGGCGACTGACCAAAAGCTAAGAAGACTAGAGAGACTAAAGGGGCTGCAAAATCCAAGAAATCTTAGGAGTTTATTTCTGAAACTTATTCTCCTTCAATTTATGATCCATCAATTCTTTTTCCGCAAAGATTAAAGAAAAATAAGATTGATAATCAATTCTCTAAATTTCTAAGCATATTTAAGCAACTGCATATTAATATTTCTCTCATTGAAGCTTTAGAGCAAATGGCTAAATATGCAAAATTTTTTAAGGATATATTATCAAACAAGCGAAAGTTAGAGGAGCACGAGACTATAATGCTGACCGAGAAGAGTAGTGCAATTTTACAAAAAAAGCTACCGCCTAAGTTAAAAGATCCATGGAGTTTCAGGATACCTTACACTATAGGAAATTCCTATTTTGATAAAGTTTTATGCGATTTAAGGGCAAATGTTAATCTAATACCTTTCTTTGTTTTCAAGAAAATAGGCCTTGGAGAAGCAAAGCCTACCACCATCTCTCTACAATTGGCGGACAGATCTATTAAGTACCCGAGAAGACTCATTGAGAACATACTGGTGAAAGTTGATAAGTTCATCTTCCAGGCTGACTTCATTGTGCTTGATATGGAGGAGGACGAGGAGATTCCTTTGATACTGGGCCAACCTTTTCTGGCAACGGGTTGGACTTTAATTGATTTCCAGAAAGGGAAACTCGTTTTGAGGGTCGGCGAGGAGCACGTCACTTTTGACTTGTTTAAATCTATGGAACTCTCGTCTGAGGTATATTCTTGTTTTCAAATAAGCAACCGAAACATGGTCAAGGCCGACGAGGCTTATGGAGACAAATTCGCAAAGCTACCACTGGAGGTATGTCTTACTCACTCTACGTCTATTGAATCCTAAGATGAAAAGGTCAAGGAGTGTGAGAGATATTTGGAAGCTACATCTTCCCTTTCTCCTTCAATAAAACCAAAAGTTGAAGAGCTAAACTCATCTCAGCCGATGTCGCCCAAGCTTGAACTCAAGCCGCTTCCATCAAATTTAAGGTACGCTTTCTTAGGCCAGGACTCTTCTTTTCCAATCATTATTAATAGTTCTTTGAGTGATGTAGAGGAAAAGAAATTGCTGAGAGTTTTACTGGAACACAAGATGGCCTTGGGTTGGACCATCTCGCACATCAAAGGAATTAGTCCTTCAATTTGCATGCACAAGATTTTAATGGAGGATAATTTTAAATCGATCGTCCAACCCTAGAGGAGATTGAATCCATCAATACAAAAAGTGGTGCATAAAGAGGTATTGAAGTTGTTAGATGTCGGGATCATTTATCCAATCTCAGATAGTGCATGGATAAGTCTAGTGCAAGTCGTTCCAAAGAAAGGAGGGATAACCGTGATCAAGAATGACAACAATGAACTCACACCGATGAGGACAGTCACGGGATGGCGAATAAGCATAGACTATTGAAGACTAAATGATGCAACACAGAAAGACCATTTTCCCTTACCATTTATTGATAAAATGCTATTCTTTGATTATTCCAACCGACTTCAACGAATAATAACAGTTTTTATTCTTTTCAATTCCATTATGAACTAATTCTATTTTCTAGAACATTCATGTAGCCTAGCATTGAACACAAAGTTTATATTCCAAGTTATTTTATTTTCAATATTTCCATGATTGAGTGTTTATTCATTGTTCTTAATGCTTACTTACCTACTGGCGATGCCAGAGATTCAGTTTCACATATCAACTCTGATCCTAGCTGAGCACCTACTTTGTTGCATTCCTTGCCTTGGGTTCACTCCACACCAAGACTTAGGAGCTATAGTTTCCCACTTGGCTATGACGAAAGATGTTCCCCACCTCACCCTATATAAGATAAGAGCATCTGAGAATAAATTCATCTCTCACTTCTTCGATCAATCCTGTTAGCAACTCATACCGAGTGAGAAACAATCTCCCCCCTAACTATTCTTTGATCTTTTGAATTGCAATTAGAATGATAGGTGATATGTGATTAAAGCTCTAGAATTAAATGTTATTAGTTGAGCGAAAGCATAGATGCTTTACCACGACTAGTGTGACTTTCAAAAAAAATTCAAAGAACTTAATGAGTTTTTAATTAGTTAAATTCACATAAAGATATAGAGTTATTAGTTGGAGATATTTTTTGTATTGTTCAAGAGAAAATATTGAATAGTTAAGGAATTTTTATCATCAACTTGGGATAACTGGGATTCTATAACAAGAAATAATAAATTGTGTTCAAATGCTCTAGATCTATTCTTATTATTTTTAAAATCTTAATTTTAATGTTCTTTTCTTCATTTTAATTTAGATAAACCATTCTTCAAATTTTGATTTTCTAAATAGTAATTAATTTAGTCAATTTCAAAACTCAATAGCATAATTATTTCCTGTGGATTGTATAATCATTTTCTTTAAAACACTTTACTACTTGTTATGATTTTGTGTACTTGCAGATATATTTTTATGCAAACAGGAGTAACCATTTGGGGTTTGGGGAAACCTTTAAGGGTTTCGGCTTTCACCAAGTTTTTGGAGTTTCAAATGAATCTATAATATTTGGGGTTGCACTAGAGTTGAAAACCTCTTTTCTTTGGTACAAAAATGAATGGTTAGATAGAATAGTATTTGGTTTAGCTGGCATGATTACAATGTTTGATTTTCCTTCATTTGTTTCACATTTCCATCTCATGGTTCCTCTTGGTTCCAAGTGTCCTACACTATTCTCCAATTGTGGCTAAGATCTTACAAAATGTCTAAATAAAACTTATCTAGACTGATTTGGACAATCCACACTATGATTTGAAAACTTTTGTACTGAGTTCCATACAGCTCTATCACAGATGTTACTATTCACTCCAAAAATGGTAAAAATAAATTTTCCACATAAAATCCAAAATAATCATACACACCTAATAGTGGAACTCGTTTCACAAATTTCGACTCTTAAGTGCCTCAAATAAATCAAAACACGTTTTCGAACAACTATCATCAGAAAAACGAAAATTTTATTATTGCGTCATGAAATCCTAAATATTCATCTGGGACTAATGGTACAAAACGTTTATCAATCTCATACTCCTAAGTATCACAAAAAAAAAGCATCTAAAAAAAACATGTTTCTGTCACCAAAGTGAGCATAAACTAACTAAGTTGACAGACTAAAACCTACGCGATTGTTCGATTCATGAGACATATCCGGGTTTTCACGACATTTCTAAAGCCTACAGAAATTCTTCCACTAAATTTCTAGCGGGTTCTTACAAGGGCTCTCCCTTGTCTAGTCCTCTCAAGGAAGATTAGTTCTGACAAGGAGACCCATCAATGACTTTGGTAGCTTCTGAGCACAGATGGGGCTTTCCCTCAATTGCTTCAGCAGTCTGACCTTCATCATTCGAGGTCTAGACATGAGATGATTCCCTCATGTCTCTTACGTCTTCCTTTCCAACTGTGTTGTTCGGATGTGTTCTCTAGTATCCTACCGCTCAAGCCAAGTTTGACATTATTGGACTTCGGTGAATCCTCACCCTCGTTTGCATCTTGCTCATCATGTGCCGACATCGCTTTCTTTCCTTTCCTTCGTGGCATACTCATGCCCCTATGATCCAGCATTCCGGATATTAGACTTCCGGCCCTTCAAGCACTTTCCTCATCTTGACGGCATTCCTCCACTAACTGTGATTGTTCGTTTTCTCTCCTCACCCTCGTCCATGTTTTTTCCATAGGGTTCACAGTTACGAATTGAGGTATAGGGAGAATGATAGTCATTTTATAGATGCACTTATTCACGCACTTTGTCTATAATGCACTTTTTTACCCATGCATTACAACTCATAATTAGGCTCGAATAAATATGGGAACTTCTCCTACGTGATTCGCTCACTTTCCAAAGTAAACTCCATGTTTTCTGCATTCCCCCACTGCACCTTTACCAAGGGCGTGGTATTTGACCTCAATCTTTTCTCCTTTCTGTACACGATTCGTTTGCACCTTTCTCCGTACGTAAGATCTCGTTGTAGCTGAACTAGATTTGGTTTAATTACTTGAGCTTCCTAGTTCCTGAAACTTTTCCTGAGTGATGAGATGTGGAATATGTTGTGAATACCTTCATATTCCACTGGGAACCAAACTCGATATGCTACTGGGCCAACCCTTTCTATCACTTGATATAGTCCAAATACCTTGGGCTGAGCTTCCCTCTTAGCAAAAATCTCTTAGTAGCTTTCATTAGGAATACCTTGAGGTACACCCAATCACCTTCCATAAAAGCTAGCTCTCTCCTTCTATAGGCAGCGTAACTCTTTTGCCTACCTTTGGCCTATCTCAAGTCCAAGAATTTGGGCTTCCCCTACCTCATCCCAACAGATAGGTGATCTACATTTCCACCCATAAAGTGCCTCATAAGGGGCCATCTAGATAGTCGCCCGATAGCTATTATTATATGCAAACTCAATAAGGGGAAAGTGTTGCTCCTAAGGTCTCTTGAAATCCAATATACATGCCCTTAGACCTCCACATCCTCCTACTGACATCATTCGTTACACTGGGGGTGCTTGGGGACAATCTCGACCAAAATGTCCCATCTGACCACATATATAGCACACGTTTGGATCATGTCGGCAATCTCACTCATGAGCTCGATGACAAACGTTACATATTGGTATCCTTCCATCCATTCGCGATCCTTCAACAACTGGTGGTCGCCCACCAGCTCTAGTTACGAACTTCTGTGGGGCTCCTGAACTACTCCCTTCACCTACATTCGTTTGCTTTTTTAGAGTTGGAGATACAGAAAACAGATTTGGCTGCTCCCGCTCAGCTATGGACACCTTATGATCAAGTTTCTAGAAATTTGTAATTTATGGGCAAGCTACTTGCATCCTAATGTAAGATTGCAACCCTTACTGGAATTGTTCTGCCTTCATGGCTTCCGTAGAAATAAGGTGAGGGGCAAACCATCCTAATTCCATAAATCTAGTGTCGTATTGTTCACCATCATATTCCCTTGGACCAAATTAGCGAAATCTTTGGACCTCTATTTCCTTATAATCTTCAAGATGTAATGGTCTTCAAGTTCCTTCTTGAACCTTGCCCATGAGATCCTTATCATGGTTCATAGGAAGGAGTAGTCTCTAGGTGTCCCACCACAGAGCTACTTCTCCCTGAAGTAAATAGCTCGCATACAACACCTTCTGATTCTCGATGCATCCGCACACGTCTAACGTCCTTTTTGTGTCAGATATCCATCTTTCTGCTTTCGTTGGTATTTCAATTTTGAACAATCCCAAATAGCGAGGAGCCAAAAATCGCTCATACGTACATCCCCTTCCTTCTTCTCTGGGGGTTCCTACTGACTAGAATTGGATATGACGAGAACACATCTCATATTGTCGTTCCATCATACCCGATATCCGATTTAGTGCTCTAGCTAATACTTCATCTCTTCCTCCGTCAAACAATCTTCCTTCATGACCACTCAACGTTCACTCTCCTTGTTGAGTTCTTGGTCGCACCATCATGAACTCCTACCACATAACCCGTGCCTATTAAGTAATATCACACCTCACTATCCTACTCATAGATCATATTAGTACTAGAGTTTTCAACCTATCATGCTATATAATTTCTACTTTCTAGTACAGGCCTATATTTTTAAGAGTTTCCCAGAGTCAGGAATACAAGCGTAGCTCTGATACCAAGTTGTGGCATCTCATTCCTCATCAAAGACTAGGAGAGGTATCGTGGTGCCAAGGATGCTGGCCAACTAGTCAACACCCAGAAGATTGGCTAGGCATGTAGTAATCCAGAGAAAAGTACACATGTATGGAATTAGTTCAATCACAGTGAAAATATAAATGGGACACGTTGAATTATCAATGTGATCAAGTATCTGTATACCAGAATCTAGACTTCATAAAAAGGGGCTTCTCTCTCTTCATATCTTCAAAACATTATATTATTCAAGAATACATAGGGTTAGTTTTCACAGGTGGTGGACTAAGTTACAAATGAGCACTCAGCTCGGTTATGAACATCCTACAAAAGGTACGGAGTAGCTACGGTGAATATTGGTGCTAATAGCCTTTGGTCAAGACTTGGGTCTTGCGTTTATTTTAAAAGTGATATATTCTCATGACTAGTTGCGTCAGTAGTGGTCCATAGTTCCTCTTTGGCAAGTTACCATTTCCTGCCTTGGGCAGTTAGTGCAGAACTCGCTCAAGTTCATCCGTCCCTTTGATTTCTTGTTCTCATCCTTATGGGAGACGAATTTTCTAACTTGTCTGTCGTTGCCGAGTTCCTCATCTCTACCACGCTCTGGGACATATTTGCTAGATTCCCTGGTGCCTGCTTGCCAAGATGTTAGACTAGCTATACTCAGTGTCTCCTGCTGCTGGTTCTTAAAACCAGTAGTGCTTCTCGTCTTTCCCTTTCCTTCAACGCCATGAATAGTCTGTCCCATCTTGCCTTAGCTAGGACCCTCACATGACCCCTCTTACAACCACCGAACATGACTTCCTCGCTCCCTCATCATTGGCTTTCTTCAAAACCTAAGGGACACACATGCATGGATGCCAAGTGGCATTTTCCTTGTCATGGTTAAGCACCACTTCCATCTTTCGTATCAACTTCGGAATTTAAGGTGTGACACCCCCAGATTCAGCTTGGGATCAGATGGACCCTAAAGCATCGGAACATGCAACACAAGGTTACTTGTCCCTGTTTGTGACAATTAAAGATGCAATACACCTAGCATGCATCTAAACAAAATGCAATATTTGCAATGGAATTTTTTTTTTCTTTAAGCAATACTATTCACAACATACGATATATCCTAAACATAAAACATATTTCAAAAATTGAAGATAATAGATGTTCAAGTTATAGTGTAAGTCCAAAAGATCTGTAACCATAAAAGTACTAGAGATAAAGCTCCCTAAGTATATGCAAAAACTAAGGTAACTATTAGACTAATCCATCGAGTAGCTCGCACAACTCAGTCAAGGATGCCATAATACTATTGATAAAATAGAACATCAAAGTGATGAGTGTCGCATCGTGCCGTCACTATATAGTCGACAGCTTCTGGTCGATCGTCTATCGCATCTCCTGATCTTGGCACATGATCTACCATTCCAGGGGAACTACCAAGTGAGATTTGATTACAAATCTCAACATGTTAACAAATAACTTAAACGGACAGTTTAAAGATGCATGCAAGATAGTAAAAGCATGAATGCAAAATGTGTACATGAGTAACTTGACAAATAGCATGACATGTACTGACAGGACTTGAACTGACATGAAATGAACTAAACTAACGTGAACCAGAAACTGAACATGAATTGAACTGAAACTGAACATGAACTTGGAATCTTGTTCAACAATTAAACTGGTTAATTAAAAGTGAAATGTGGATGCTACACAGGTCCCCTTGAGCTGTGTGCACTTGTCAATACTACATCACATCACAAGTATCTGCACTAGGTGTGAGTGCCTTCACATATGTATCCGTTTACAGGTATCTACACCTACTATGAAAAATTTAATGTACGTATCCTGTGATAGGTATCTACACCCTCACAAATACGTATAATATGAAATTGAAATGTGGGTATAATGATCAGCGTTGGTGCCTAACTTCGCTCTAGTGACCAGTTATTTAGGCCCTATTCGATGCCTATTGGTCCTTTCCTTGCCAACCCAAAGAATTTTACATTAGTTTAAATACTCCAGCATGACAAAGAAGTTCCGTTAGGATATTACACCATCCTAGCACTTAGGGTCGTTACTAATGTAAAAAGATTTGACTGACATGAAAATACTATTTTCAAGACACACTCTGTATTTGAGACATGACGTGACGTGAAACGGAAGATAAATGACTTGACATAATGTAACGTGACATTTAACGAGATAAAGTTAGAGGCGATTACGCTCACGTTAAGTGACATTTAACTAGATAAAGTTAGAGGCTACTACGCTGACGTTAAGTTAGAGGCACTTGTGATATAGCATAATGTTTAACAGATAAACATTTCGTGACATAGTAGAATGTGTAAGAAATAAAAATCTCATGATATAGAACAATTGTTACATGTATAAGATCATAAAAACATGAATAACTATTCTCTTACCAACACATACACAATATCCTAACAGTAAGTTAGAGGCTAACTCATAGTGAGCGTAGTGTGATGAATAAAATGTGCAAATTAACGAGAAATTGTAAGGATACATTTGTAAATGTTAGAAACTCCTTACTAACAAACTTATAAACGCAAAAATACTAACTTAAAGTATAATTACCATTTTACCCTCTACATGTGGGAAAATAACCATTTCACCCCTAACTCAAGGGTTTCATATCCTAATTCCAAAACTCACAAAAATTAACATTACTAATGTAAATTTTTTCTTAAATCCAAATATCTAATTAGATAAATTTAAAACATAACACAACTAGGTGAACCAAGCATAGGCCAAAACATGACAATGTTAAAACTCTTGGTTTTTGTTGCAATTCTTTCAAACCCTATCTTTCATGCTACAACCAAAATATGCAACATACAAAATCACATCCTATGCTTAAATAATATGCTTTAGCAAACACCAAACTCATATCATAAAAATCACAAACTTTCTTCATGCCAAAACTTCAAGTATTTGACCTCAAAGTGATGTTCATGGTCTATCTCCTTTCAAAACAACTCCAAGAACTCCAAAAGTTCAATAATATACTCTTAATATGTTCATAAAACATTCCTAGGGACTATCATGCATTGAATAATTAAGCTAAAACCACAAAAAGTTACGAAATCAAACTCAACACAATTGGTTTATACCTATACTCCAAAACTGAGCACTATGAGATTTGGTCATGATCAAACCATTAGATTCGAAACTTCCGTGAAGAAAATCATCAATAAATAACATTGTGTGGTTCATATTCAAGTCCTAAAACAAATCTAAGCATCAAACCTAAGATCAAATGGAAAAACTTTCATAAAAACATAGATCCATCCATGAATCTCACATACAAGTCCTAACCAGACCTTTGCATGCATAAAAGTTCGTATCTTCAAGATCAAGACCATAAATATTCAAAATAACATTCTAACATGAAGATGAAAGTCCTAAGAGCATCATATGTGGAGATCAAAGTTATTGGTGCATGCTTTCATAACAACAACCCTAAGCTTTTCCAAAACAGAAACTATTTTCCTACTACTAGTTTCTAACTTTTTATATCTATACAAAACTCTTATAAGAAACTTATAACATGCAACAAATATTCATCAAACTTGTATATTAGCATGTTATATGTAAACCAAAAAAAGATCAAACCAAGATCTTTCTTAGAACTTCATCAAAAACATCAAATATGGCACACTGTCTAGACTATCGCCCAAAATGACCTCTTTATACTTCAAAAACTTTTCACCCATTAAAGGTCCATGAGAATTTACAAAAAATATACCAACCAAAACTAAACTCAAAGAGAAACAACTTATGTGAAGAGAACTTCATGAGAATCCAATTACAAGAGCTTCAAACAATTCGAGTAAGAAAGGCAAGAAAAGCTATCCGAGAGTTCCTCTGGATTCCTCTCCAAGACAATGTCTCTAAAGTGACAAAAGACTAGTGAAATGGCCAAGGACTAGACTTATACACCATAAGGGGTTGAGAATTGATGTGGAAGTAACTTTTGGGTGATGTGGTGTCAGCAAAATCATATGCAAAATCAGGTTGCACAGCCCATTGTTTGGGCTGCATTGGGCAGGTAAAGGACACTCATGGTAGGGGTAAAACTTCCTTCATAAGCCTTTCCATGGTGGTGCAATTTTGTGGGCCTTAACCGAATGGACCATCATTTGGGATTTCAATGGGGTTTGGATTGGGGTTTGGGTTTCTAACAAGCCCAAATCTAATTTTTATTGGCCCAATAGAATTACCAAGGTATAAAATAATAGACTCCAAATTCCCAATAGCATATAGAAAATTCGATTCAAACTAATTTCCTCAATATAACCAATTTTCAAAAAAATGCCAAGTCATCATAACACAATAAAATTTCTTAATAAAAATCGCCAATACTGATAAAAACTTTCTATGTTTAGTCCTCTATACTTAAAAAATCTCACCCAATGCCTCATAATCTTGATCCTCAGCTGAACCATCAAAATATCTAAAAAATATTGTGGAGATAAGGGGGTGAGTTATCAACAACTCAGTAAGCAGAGAGCATATACTAGCATGTAAACATGAACATTTATAACATTTGATAAGCAGAACAAAACATTTACTTTTAGAAAGTAGAAACAAAATATTTTCTTTTAGAATGCATAAACAAAACTTTGTACAAAAACATCAGAGCGAAATTTTCATAAAAATAAACTTATTACAGAAAAGAAAATCCTTTGGCATTTCCAAACTAAAACATTATATTCATATCATCTCATAGCATCACATCGGGACAAATACTATGTTTAACCCCCGTGGTAGGGTTATAAACCACCATTATACCTGTGGCTGGGCCGTATACCATGTTTCACCCCCGTGGTAAGGTTATAAACCACCATTATACCCGTGGCTGGGCCATATACCATGTTTCACTCCCATGGTAGGGTTATAAACCACCATTATACCCGTGGCTGGGCCTTAACAGAAACAGAACGGAACATCATCAGAAACAGATCACATTCAGATACAGATTCAGAACTTCATGCCAAGGTTTTTCAGATGACACATCATATCAAAACAAAATACTGAAAAGTTTCAGATCATTTCACATGTTTGAAATAAACAGACACCAAAACATCTTCATTTATTCATAGCAAAAACTTTTAGACTTCCATATTCGCTCTTTTTGTATAGTTCAGAAACATAAAGCACAAAACTAGCTAATGTCTACACCAGTCATGACAGAAAATACTTTCTATTATAGAATTTATGCATATGCAGAACAAACATCTGAGGTCGTTTTTAGATTTCTTTTCAAAAATAAACATGAATATTTTCAAAGTCAACCTCATTTCATTTCTTTTATACAAAACTAGTATATGAACCCCGCTTACCTGGACTTCTTAGCTTTACAGAAAATTCTCCGCAACAGTACTGATCAATTGTCAATTGTCAATCGTCACCTATAAAAATTCATGTGACTTAAATAAATCTCCAATGAACAAATAATCTCATATTACACCTGAAGTACCTATTTTAATTCCTCAAAAACCTAAAATTTCTCTTAATTCTAAAATACCATCACTTCCTAAATTCCTCAATATCCACATACCTATTAAACTCAAAATATTTCTGAAATTGCATAATAATATTAATAATAAATACAACTATGCCATAAAATACATTTTTAGTTTAAAGACTCATTAAAACAAAATTGATTAAAGTAGGAGAGAAAATATTTCATTTAATAAAAAATAGACTAATTAGTATCTCTTTTAAGAATACAAAATAGAAGTCTTGCACTACTCTATGTTCTTTTAAAAAAATATATATTTAGCACTAATACTGTATTTCAAATATTTATTTAATCTGTATTTAAAATAAAACTCATACAAAGTGAGTTTAATATATAAAAATTAAAACACGATCAACTTATAATTACTCTGTTAAAAGCATCAATATACTGACTTAGTAGTATAAGGCCATACGTCTACGTCCAAATAGAAATATAATATACACGTAATATAAAACTCATGATTTCAAACCCAATATACATAATCAACTCATTAAAATATAAATCCATTAACCTAAACATCCGAAATAATATATCTGCAAACATCATAGGGGCAAAAATGGTAATAGAGCGCATCATCTATTAGGTCAACCGAGGCACAAAATATTTCATCTTTAAGTAAGCAAACACAAAAACAGAGCAGTGGCAGTAGCACTTACCCAAGGAAAACTACGGTGCAGTGGCACTTCACGTAGGGGAGGTCGCGGCGGACTTGGGTTGTGGTGGACATTGGCTGTTCAGACGGCGGCGCACTAGAAGAGAGAGAGAATGATGAGCGAGAAAAAGAGAACGAGGAGTGAGAGATAAGAGAGACACCAGAGAGATGAAACACGATGAGAGGGATACCGTGCGAGATGCTCACCGAGGCAGCAAGAGACAGCGACAGGGTGGTTGGGGCGGCAGCAGATCACGGAGTCGTTGGGCGTCAACGCCGCTGGACTTCCCCTGCCGTGGCTAGCGTCACCGAAAGGGTTGAGTAGTGCTCTATTTTGAGATGCAAAAACAGGGGTGTCTCGGTGATGCGTGCGACAGAGCTTTACGTTGGGCGGCTAAGTGTGGGGTACGGTGGTGCAGGGCAGAGCAGTGGAGGTTTAAAAAAAAATGTGGCTCGGTGGCTTTCGATGTGTGTGGGAGAGTACCTCGACATGCTGGTCAACGTCGCTAGATGTTGTGCATGGAGCTGGGCAGTTTCACACAGTGGTTAAACAGGGGTGTTACATTGGTCATGCGTGGAGGGGTCGGGGCTTAAGAGGTGGTTGGATGGTGGCGTCCATTGGAGGTTGCTGGGTAACTCGGGTTCGCGCAGGCAGTAACTGGTTTGTGGTGGATTTCCTGGCGCCTTCCGACTTGGTGCGGAGAAGATAGAAAAAAAATAAATAAGTAAATAAAATAAAATAAAGGTAGAGAGCATCGATCTACAAGGTGAAGTTTATTGAGAAACCAAAACGCACGGGAAAAGGGTGGTTACATGCATGGGGGCAGCGGTTACATGCAGTTGCCATGCTTGATGTGAGGAACTTCTTGTACGTGGGCATGAGGAACGGATGAGTGAGAAGAGAACGGTTGGGAGTAAAAAAAATAAATAAATAAAAATTGAATGCGAGCTCCGAGACCCGAATGTTACATTCTCCTCCCCTTAAAAAAATTTCGTCCTCGAAATTTGCTAGTACCACAAGTAAAGCCTTAAGATTTATCCACTACAACCATTCCATGCCTACCTCCATCATCCATCATTTTGTCGAACCTAATATTCTAAATTCTAACTCTCCAATACTGACGATCATATTTTCTAAATTCTAAATTCTAAATTTTAAATTGTAAACCTCAATAGTGCAACTAAAGACCAAAATAATAATTCCAAACTCTCCACATAATCCATGAACCTCATACAAATAATGAAATAAACTCTCAAACTATAATATCACCAAAACCACGCTTCCGCTGCGCCTTCTAACAATTTGTAGTCATAAACACATTGTAACTCACTCACGTACCTCTAAAATTAGCTAAACCCCACATTTAACCAGTCCATACATTTTTAGCTCACCAGAATCAAATTCAGAAATTATACCAACATGATTGTAGCCTCTAAAACATCGATATCACAAGTATAAGCCTCAAGTTCCTAACCAAAACTCTTTCCAAGAAGTCACCCTGATCTAAAC
The DNA here is from genome assembly GCF_001411555.2 of Juglans regia. NCBI lineage: Eukaryota > Viridiplantae > Streptophyta > Magnoliopsida > Fagales > Juglandaceae > Juglans > Juglans regia. The sequence goes on from NC_049903.1 coordinate 21,801,549, forward strand.
CCTAAATCTTGTCAGAATCATTTCCTACAGTCCACAGAATTACGCCTACCAGAATTAAAATCTCGAATGTCTTAAAATCGTTTTCCTAAAATATGCAAAAAAAAATCTCAAATCTCAAATTTTCGCGGGACATAATTCATCGGTCTGCAAGTGCTAACATATCATCAATAATCGTATCCGGGTGTCTGCAAAATTCTAAAACCTTAAATCTCACCAAAATCACCTTTAAAAAAAATGCAGCATCTCTAAACCTCAAATTTCGAAAAAAAAAATTTCAATCCATAAAATCTGCAGAATCTCAAGCTTAAAATATCATCACACTCCTATTATAGTCTGTAGAACTTCACACCTTGAATTTCATCACACTCATTTATACTCTTGAACACTCTCTTTCATTTCAGTCGCGTTCAGATCCGAAAAGTTTCATAACTGACGACGAGGTGGGATCTGGAAAACTTGCATTTTAATAAACGTTTCAAAATATAGAGTTCATATAAACATATGCAAATGGTTTTAACCACAAAAAAAGAATATGTATAAAATATTTTGAATTTATAAAATCACCTATATATATATAATATACATGCAATTGCAGAAACAATATATTTCTAAAATCAAAACCTTAAATCATATCCAAGTCATGTCCTACACCCTACAAAATAAGCATACTAGATCTAAAACCTAAAATATTATAAAAATCATTTCTTAAAGTCTGCAAAATCTAAATCCTCAAATTTCTATACCTCCAATCTAAAATTATTGCTTAAAACCCACAGATATCTAAACCTCCAAGGTTTATCGTATGCAGAATTCAAACATGGCTCTGATACCAACTGTAACGCCTCAGTCCCGCACGGGTCAGAGAGTTACTTCCAATCTCTTAAACTCACATTTTAACAATACAATAATAGACTCCAAATTCCCAATAGCATATAGAAAATTTGATTCAAACTAATTTCCTCAATATAACTAATTTTCAAAAAAATGCCAAGTCATCACGCAGGCAGTAACTGGTTTGTGGTGGATTTCCAGGCGCCTTCTGACTTGGTGCGGAGAAGATAGAAAATAAAATAAATAAGTAAATAAAATAAAATAAAGGTAGAGAGCATCGATCTACAAGGTGAAGTTTATTGAGAAACCAAAACGCACGGGAAAAGGGTGGTTACATGCAGTTGTCATGTTTGATGCGGGGAACTTCTTGTATGTGGGCATGAGGAACGGATGAGTGAGAAGAGAACGGTTGGGAGTAAATAATAATAAATAAATAAATAAAATTTGAATGCGAGCTCCAAGACCCGGATGATACACCAAGTGTCCAATAATATTCACCAAGTATGGCTAAGATCTTTCCAAGTTTCTAAATAAAACTTTTCTAACCTAATTTGGAAATTCCACACTATGAACTTGAAAATACTAAACTGAGTGATAACACCGAGGTCACTATAAACTCCAAAAAAGTGAAAAATAAACTTTGCACTGTAAATTCATAAAAAATCAAAGTGCAAATTGTTTATCAAAATTGGACTCCGAAGTGCCTCTAATAAATCAAAACGCAATTTCGAACAATTGTTATTCCGAAAAATCAAAAATTGTTTTATTGTGCCACAAAATCCTAAATATTCATGTTAGTCTAATGGTGCAGGACGTTTCTTATTCTCACACTCCTAAGTACCTCAAATAAATAAAATTACATTTTTGGCATTATAATGAGTAGTAAGACTGACTATGCTAACAGACTAAAACCTACACGATTGATCAATTCGTGAAAACGTTTTAGGGTTTTCACAATGTTCCTAAAGCCTAAAGAAATTTATCCATTGAATTTCTGGTGGGTTGTTACATAAGGAATCATTGAACCACTAGTGCATGGTTGCCAGGTGACAACATGAAAGGTGGAAAATCATGGGGGAGGCGTGTGCCTTTCGTGTGCCCCTTCCTCGCCCACTCAAAGATGCCTCACTTCGTCGCATTAATATTTGTGCTAACCAAAATGCTAATCCGATTGGATCCCTAGGTGCATAGGTAAATCAGCCTCATCATTAGTCCATTAGAAATCTAAGGGATGGCTTGCATGGTGCCAAGTGGCATTAGCCTTACCCAAAATTGAAGCCCTTTTCATCTTCCTCGTGATTATTCTCTTTGGGAGCTTAAGGGTATCTTGCATGAGTACCAAGTGGCACTAGCCGAAATCCTCAAAATCTCTCTCATGCTTATTTTCTTTGGGAACTGAAAAGTCTCACATGAGCCTGCTTGCCATGTGTCTCACCCCTCTCTCTTTGCTTGTTGCTCATAGTTTTTGGAACCCTAAAGGACTCTAGCCTAAAATGCCCTTTCTCTCTTTTCCCACTTCATTTCTATTTTGAACTCAAGCAACTATGGCATGAATGCCAAGTGGCAAGTTCTTGAAAAATCGAGCATGCAATCCTTGACTCCTCATTATTGCTATCCTTGAAACCCTAAGAAACATCTTGTATGAATGCCAACCCCTTATACAAATAGCCGAGAATCACACAGCCTTAGATGGCTTGGGCAGCTACCTACTCCAAAATTGTAAAGAACATTGTTAAATGGGTTTTCTAACAAGTTTTGAATATATGTGCCCTAGGTCCTTTAATTCTACAATTACACATGGCCACTAGAGACTTAACAAGACCTCCAAGTCCTACCTTCAAATCGGGGTATCACATTCCTCCTTGGACCCAGCTAGCGAACTCTCTCACCTTCTGAGTTAGGTGTGGTCTGTTTTGGCCAAGCATATAGTCAATACTTGGCTTTACATCCTTGGGTCTAGATGTTTAAACTTAATTCATGAGTTTCTTTGTATCTTAACTCAAGATTCTTGTAATGTCAAATCTAGAACATATTACTTTCCAAGTAATTTGCATAAGGATTCCTTCATAAAAAGTCGACGTACTACAAGTTTACATCTATGAACCACAACCAAAATTTTAACTAATTAACACCAAAGAACCTCCTTCCAATCAAATCAACAACTTAACTAGTAAGAATCCTTAAATTCAAATTCCTTCACTAAATAGCCTGTGGGAGAGTGTGCATGTTACCTAGCGCCCATGCTTGCTCATAGGCACAAACTGAAACTTGTTGTCCCAGGGATGCTACTCTACCTAACCCCGACCAACTAAAAGACACAAACACGTGATATGCTGCGGGATCCCACATCCCGACTATTAGGTGAGATCAAGTATGAGATCATTCCACCTCACTCCCCACGAGGCATTCTTTTTCTCATGTGATGTAAATGGTAACGCTTCACAGAATGGTCCTAGGGAATTCTTTGTCTTGTACCAAGATGATAGACTCTCACTAACTCCCCAAATGCACATACACATAGTGGTATCTAGGACTCCCAACAAGATATCATCATCGGTAGAAAAAAGTAGTTAAAACCATTGAAAATATTGCAAGCATCATAAATCAATGAGTAAACATAGCTAGAAATACAGTGTTGAAAATATTTATTTATACTTAAAGAAAAAGGGACAGAAGGTTATAGAAACAATGCAATATCTCTCACACACAACATTCACCCAACATTACCCAGTACTATTTTAGAAGCTAACCTACCTTCCTAAGTCAAAAGTCCTCTAGTTGCCTCCCTGCTCCTTGCATTCCACAGCAGTCACCTTTTCAAGCTCTTTAGTGAATAAGGTCTCAAAAGCGAGATCTTGTCCCACGTCTAGGTCCTTTAAATAGAGTGAGAATGTCATATGTCTTTTCTGACATATCACTGACTCCAGATATGCTTGGATAGGATTCTTTCATCATTGTCATGTCATATTATAGGATGACAGAGACAGGTGACCAGGGCATGGTTCTACACCCTAAGGTCTGCCAACTCCTCAGTTATCCTTTGAACGAGGGTTCTCCACGTAGCGTTGGGCCATACTTTTGGGTCCTGACGACAAGACTTGTTGAGCCTTCACCTTTGATTGCAGAGACACTCCAGATGTGACCCTTCAAATGGAGTGTGGGCTTCTGTGCTTGTTGTTGACACTTCTCCGAACTCTTTCATGTTATCCCAGAAAGTTCCCATGACTGGTTGTGTAAGTAGTTGTCTGTAGTTCCTCTTCGACGAGTAATCCTTTCTAGCCTTGGGCAATTATTGCATAACTCGCATGAGCTCATTCGTCCCTCCAGCTCCTAGTTTTCATCCTCACGGAAGATGACTTTTCTAACTCATCTGTCGTGGCCGAGTTCCTCATCACTACCTTGCTCTAGGACATGTCAGTCGGATTCCCACGTGGTGCCTACTCGCCCAGATGTTAGATTAGCTACACTCGATGTCTCCTACTGCTAGTTCCTAAGACCATTGGAGTGCTTCTTTGCATGGTCAGACATTTTTGAGACTGTGATCCTCCTTTCCCATGTGTGCTCTTGTAGAAACGTCTTCATTTGAGCATAATCTTTTACAAGGTTACCTGCTATTCTCTGAGCACTTCTATGGTGTTTTCTGGGCACTTCAATTTTCATACCGCATTGTTTGTTGCTTGCCCTTGTCATTACTCACCTTTTGCTCACATTTTGCTCACTCGTCCATCTTTTACTTGCCCGATATATATCTCGCATCTGCTTGGTAGCCTTGTCTTTGCCCACCCAAAATGTCACTTACTACATTTGTTAGTTAGTCTTTCTCGATCCTTTGGCCGATAGTACTGCACTTGTCTGAGTATTGCCCTCTTGAGGCTATTTCTGGCCTTGTCCATTTGACGGTACTTTTCCTTGAGCTCGAGATGATGAATCTCTTAGCCTCATATGCGTAATGTTCCTACCTTCTAAAGGCACAGTTCTCACAAGTTAGGCCAAGAAGTTCTCTAATTAGGGGTTACAGTATCACTTTAGAAGGGTTGGTAATTTGCTTGCAATTAAATTCTGAATTTAGAATTTCCTAGCAATCACAATGTATTGCTAAGGGATCACATACTCGAGACTGCATATTAATTTAGTCAAATGAATAACGTTATTTTTTAACCTAGATTTTACCATACTAAAATATATCACATTACTCGGTTTGCCTAGTAATTATAAAATTCAAGATAAATAAATAAATAAAATAAATAAAAAACATTTCTATTATGAAATGCTTAAACCTTAAATTTGAACCTTATAAGATAAAAATATATTAAAATTTTTAGGTGATTCTAATTCTCAAGTTTTAGGGCTGATAATGATGAGCGCAAATGTATGTATAGACTCCGGAACATATGTAGTCACTACAACACAATTGCTTTTTAGTGACGGTTGGGAAATTGTGACAGTCCCTAGACCGTCACTAAAAGGCATTTTCTGTGACAGTTTTTGGAAACTGTCACTAAAGATAGAATGAGATTTTTTTACATTCGAACGTATGGGAAATATGCGTTCGAACGTCACATATACGTTCGAACGTTATGTCTGTTTACGTTGGAACGTAAAATGTTTTGGCGCAACCGTTCGAATGTTATTAATTTTACATTCGAACGTAAAATGTTTTCCGCCAACATGCGAACGTTAATTACTAACGTTCGAACGTTCATTGTAAATTTAAATTAAATGACTTTAATTTAAAAATTATGTATTTTTATTGTGCATAATTTGTGAACAAGTCTAAAAAATTGAATTGTATATATTTATATATACACACTTTGTAATATATAAATATATATTATTGATTTATATATATTTGAAATGCAGTGATTTAGTATTAAAGTTGAAAACTATAACATCAAAGAAGATTAAAAATTGAAATGAAAAAACGATAAAAATATTCCATAATATTTTTCGTTACAAATATTAAAAATAAAATACAAAAATTGATAGAACGTAGTAAACAACAGTCAGATGATAACGTTATCCGCAAAAGTCGAACTCCGTACTTCCTCAGTCAAGGTATCAACCTTGTCGTTGAGGATAGTTACACGATGGGTGAGTTCGGCAACAGACGCCGATATAGCCTCGAGCGATCGATCGATCTTATGATCAATATGCGCAGTCAGCTGTGAGATGACCGCATCAACCCAAGCAGGCCGCACATCTCCTGCAGATGTACTCGGCGTATGCTGACTACTACTCCCGACATGACCTGGCTCAGGCTGCGTCGGAGGAACTAGATCCTCTACAGGGGGTGGCTGACGTCCCCTCGCCTGTCCAATGCTACGCCGATGCGTGGTCATGTCGAGGGGGCTCATCTGATCTTTGACCCGCTCCTCTGGCTGGGTCGGCACTCCCCGTGCAAGTAATAGTCGGCTGATGAGGACACCATATGGGAGATTATCCGTGGAGACGATGCTCGCCTCGTAACGGATCCTCTCAAAAATGTGCAGTGGCAAATCTATAGGATCTCCACGTGCCACTCGTATCAAAAATTGTGCCCGAAGCCGACTAAATGTGGTTTTATGAGCCACAGGATCAACATTTGTTGCAACAATAAGGTGCAACATGCGGAAGAAATGCAGCAGATGGTTCTGGTTGAAGGCGTTCTTCCGCTCGATCTGCATGCGATCCCTCCCGGTGAGGATGTAGAAATCTTCGTCTCGGTCATCATCCCGAGCCTCGACGCCAGTATCCTCATCCTCTGACTGGCCTGCATCATCGGCTGATGCTGGCTCACATCCCCGGCCAGTAGATGATGCAGAAGTGCCTACATCCTCACGGGGTGTTGAGTGTGTAAATGTCTGAGCACCTCGATGAATCCCGATGTGCTCGCCGATGACATCTGCCGATACCTCAATGGAAACACCGCGTACAGTCACGGTGTGAGAGGATGCATCCGGAGGCATGTCACACATCCCCATATAGAATTCTTGAACCATTGAGGGGTATACCTTCCCCCTCAATGTGCAGATATTTCCCCAGCCTCTACTGAGGAAAACATCTCTTAGGTTCGTCTGCTGCCAACAGAGTTCGTCGAACTCATTAATTAAGACCTCTCTCTCTACCATAACAGTACGAGCTCCGATACGGGCAGTGTCCGACGTGGCTCCTTCCCTCCCTCGTTTTCGTGTATGCAGTGGAAGAGCCATATCCTGAAAATAGAAAAGGAAAAAAAAATTATTTAGAATAATGCATTTTTTTGTATTAATTTTAAGATGCTCTGGATTAACGTTCGAACGTTCTATCTTTAACGTTCGAACGTTAAAGATAAAAACGTTCGGACGTTAACTTATACGTTCGCACGTAAAATAATGTAAATAAATTTACGTTCAAACGTAAAACAAATACGTTCGAATGTACAGATGTACGTTCGAACATAAGCAGTAAACAAATACGTTCGAATTTAAGTTCGAACGTATTTGTTTTACGTGTGAACGTAAATATGAACGTCCGAACGTCGAAGCATGAATAATGTAGAAAATCACTACGTTCGGATGTTATAATTAAACGTCCGACCGTATGTGATTTACGTGCGAAAGTAAATATTAACGTTCGAACGTATGTCGTTTAATAATATTCACGTCCGAATGTAAGACGATTAACGTTCGAACGTGGAAGCCGTAACGGCTCGGTAATTTAAACGTCGTACGTTCGAATGTCTTGGTGAAACGTTCGAACGTTTCGACGCAGAATGGCTGAGTCGACTCAGCCATTATTGAAATCTCGAAAATTTCTCTACAAGGGTCTAAATGCCGAAATGTCACCATGTAAATGAAGTATACACTTCAAGAAACATTTCTACGGTGACTATTCGGCCAATGACTGGTCGTGGTGGCCGGAAAATGAAGTTGAAAATCCGGTAATATTTATCCGGTTTTAAACCAAACTCAATCCAAATGTCAATCTAAATCTCAATAAAATACATGTTATTTGCATAAAAGATGAATGCCTACCTTTTAGTGACGGTTGTGGCGGAGTTGACGGCGGCGGTGACGGCGGCGTGGCGGCAAATAACGGAGAAGACGATGGATACGGGCAGGGAAATGCGTTTCGACGTTCGGTTTTGGCCTTATATACATAGAACGTTCGAACGTACTTATTATTACGTTCGAACGTTTGTCAATATAATATATTATATTATAAATGTTTAAGTTATATATTAGGATGTTATATAATATTATTGACAATTAGATTATTGGTTTTTTTGTGAGTGCTTCTTATATTTATAAAGTTTAGCAATATATAAAATCCGCTCCGACTCCGACTCCGACTTGTCGGAGCGGAGTCGGATTTTTTTATTATTTTTTTTTATCTTTTTTAACTTCATATTTGACCCACTTTTTTTTTAAAAAAAAATTTGTGAGCTTTTAAATTTCAATTTTCTCAACATTACCTGTGGGAATTAATTAAACTTTTGATTATAACAAGAAATACAACTAAATAAAACAAGTAACATAATAACATGCATTCAAAAATTAAAAAGAAAGTCCTATTGCAATAGAAACGACGCCGTATTGTATAGTAGTATACTAACTAATATAAATCTATTTTATATATTATATATATATGAAAATTTATAAAAAAAATGAATGATATATATTATTATATATGAATATTAAAAAAAAAGCACCGAAATATTAATAATAAACTAATATACTTGATATATATATATATATATATTAAATCTCTAATCTCTTATACTTGATATATATATTATATAAATATTAGTTATACTAATAATTATATTAGTATTAGTTATTATTAATACTATATATTATAGTATTATACTAATAGTGATATTAATACTATATCACTATTATAGTGATTAGTATAACTATATTAGTATTAGTTATAGTGATTTAGTATAACTATATAATATATTAGTATAAGTTATAATACTATAAGTTATAACTGTAGTCTATATTAGTATTAGTATTAGTTATAGCGATTAGCATAACTATATATTAATATTTGCTATAGTGATTTTAATTTAGTATAACTATATAATAGTATTAGTATAAATATTATTATATTACACTAGCTATATCACTGATAGTATTAGTATACTAATGTCTAATACTAATATATCACTATAGTTAATAGTATCACATAGTAATATAGTATTAGTAATTAATACTATAGTGCTTTATATAGTAATTTATATATAGGCTTAAAGTGGTTTACTAATAGTATTAGTATTAGGCCATAAATCTAATTATTATACTAATGTATATTAGAATTACTAATATATTTATCAAAATGAATATGTTGAGAATTTATTAGGTCAAAAAATATAATTAATACAAGATATTGTTATATAAAATTGATATGAATAATACTTTAGTTATTATACATTAGTATTATATGTTATTATAAATTTATAGATTAGTGTTTATCCATTAGTATATGTATTACAATATTACATGTTGATGTTATTATGCATCTTAGTGTTTATAGTATATTATATATACATTAGTATTACATGCTATTATATTTATACATTAGTAATTTAGAACAACATGGTAGTAATATTGTAAATTTTTAGTAGTATGATATTTACATATAGTCATATACTAAACTATTATTAGTAAATTTAGTCTTAATATTATAGTATAAATATATTATTTAACTAGTATAAATATAAGTAATTTAGAAAAACACATATTTTGTGCATAATATATAAATTATATTATGCACAAAATACTATACAATGTAGTATATATATTATATTATAAGTTAAGTATAATAGGAATATTACGTTCGAACGTTTGAAGTTAACGTTCGAACGTTAAAGTAAGAGGCGGGAATTTTCCCGCTCGATGTTTAATATCTGTGTGATTATTTAGACGTAAGGACGTTTATACTATACGTTCGAACATCAAATCCGTCAACGTTCGAACGTTAGTCAAATTAGTGCGGGAGATTTCCCGCTCAAATATGGTAACACTTTCATGAAATGTACGTTCGGACGTTTAAGTAGTATGTTCGAACGTTTATCTATAAATCTACAAACGTTCGAACGAGAAATTGTGATACATTCGAACATATATGAGGAAAGTGCGGGAACTTTCCCGCTAGATTTCATGTTATATCATAAGAAGGGTACGTTCGAACGTGTATTTTAAACGTCCGAACGTTCTGGGCGGGAATAATTTTAGAATTAACGTTCGGACGTTTAAAGTTAACGTTCGAACGTTTAAACTAATAATTTTAGAACTTAATCAGTACGCGCACGGGAGGATGCCCATTATTTCTTTTCTCCCGTGCGCGCAACAGAAAGAGAGAGAGAGAGAGAGAGAGAGAGAGAGAGATTTCGACGAGAGAGAGAGAGAGAGAGAGAGAGAGAGAGTTAGAGAGAGAGAGAGAGTTAGAGTGAGAGAGAGTTGAGTTAGAGAGTGAGAGAGAGGTGAGTTTTGGTAAGATAATATTTTTATTTCTTGTCTTTATTTAAATTTTATGATATTTATAGAATGTGTTTTTGTTATAGAATATTTCTAATAAGTTTGTGTTGTATTTTTTTGAAGGATTGCTTGTTTTGGGAAGTTTGAAGATTTTGATTTGTAAGAGGATATTGTGAGTGCTAGGTATATTTCTAAACTTTATCAATATGTTGTTGTGATTTGATGCTTACTTTTTATCATATTGTGATTATTGTTTGTATAGTTTGTAAATAGTTTGTGAGTTATTCTAAATATGTTGTGATATAAATTTGAAATATTGTGTTTATTATTAAAAATATATTGTCATTAGGCTTTGTTAATACATGTTTATTGCTTATTCAAGTTTAGAAATATGTTAATACATGTGGCATGTTATTTTGTGAATATATTGTGAGTTATCACTTTTATATGTTGTGATATGGATTTGATATATTGTGATAATAGTATTTAAGTATGATAATTAAATATTTATAATAATAATTAATATATAAGTAATAACAAGCATAAAAGTAACTCTTTAAGAATTATAATAATTAAAATTATTGTATAACCATTGAAATTTAAGTATGATAATTAAATATTTATAATAATAATTAATATATAAGTAATAACAAGCATAAAAGTAACTCTTTAAGAATTATAATAATTAAAATTATTGTATAACCATTGAAATTTAAGTATGATAATTAAATATTTATAATAATAATTAATATATAAGTAATAACAAGCATAAAAGTAACTCTTTAAGAATTATAATAATTAAAATTATTGTATAACCTTTGAAATTTAAGTACGATAATTAAATATTTATAATAATAATTAATATATAAGTAATAACAAGCATAAAAGTAACTCTTTAAGAATTATAATAATTAAAATTATAGTATAACCTTTGAAATTAAGTATAACAATTAAAATTATACTTTAAGAATAATGATCTTGTACACAACGAGGGAATATAATCTTGAAGAAATGTTGAAATTTCAATTTAATTGCTTGACTGTCATAGTCTCTTCGGCCTTGAGAGTTGTCAAGGTCGGACAGTTTGTGACGGTTAAGTAATTAGACTAAAATTTAAACATTTCTTCAAGATTATTCTCTCTCGTTGTGTACAAGACACGAAACGTAGGGTCACATAATCTTCCATCCCTCTTTAGTTTAACAATATAACACTACTTGAAGGTGACATTGTTAATTTAAACAACATGGAGATATTGTTGTATGATTTTTTGCTAGATGCGTGTGACATTGCATAAATACCCTTAGACCCGTTTGGGAATCAGTGTACATTTATGTGTCCACTGATTCCTGAATTGTCCAGTGTGGACAGTTTGAGATTATATTATCTGTATTACACATTTTTGTTACTCACTACTTTCCACGTTTAATATGAAGTTTCGGTATCTTCTTCTATTGTTCTTCGGGTATACTGTTCGTAGGGTCACAATCCCGATATTTGAACATGTATACTTGGAGAATTATGGGGAGGTGCTGCCGGAATTTCTACTAACGTGGAAATTAGTAGAGTGACGAGATTTGTGTAATATGGAGAATATAATCTCGAATGGGATAGGACCAACTACCTTATCAAAAAAGTAATGAGAATTGGAGGCAAGACATGCATGTGAATTTTCAATATACGTGTTATTAATATCTGGATGTTTTTAGAAATGGACAAAAATTGGATGCGTCTGGACGATAGACTTGGAAAGGATTACGTACCCTATGCATGTGGAGTAAGAACTTTCATTGATTTTGCACGGGCCTCTGCTGATAGTCGTGGTTACATTAAGTGTCCATGTCGAGGGTGTAAAAATTTGTGTGCGATAGGATTGGATGAAGTAGAGCGTCATATATTTGTGAACGGTATGGATCTGGGGTATACGCGATGGGTACTGCATGGTGAGCCGTATGAAGGGTCAGCAGATGTATTGGTCGATCATCACAATTATTTACGGCACATGGATGATGATTATGAGCATGATGAGATGGAGGAGATGTTGGGTGACATTGGAGCTGGGATGTTTATGGATGAGGTTAACGACAATGCCTCAAGTGGTGGATCAGGGACTGATTGTGAAAATTTTCCTTCACTGTGGGAAGATGCAAAGCGCGAGCTTTACCCAGGTTGTACAAAGCATTCCAAAATGTCGTTTATTGTGCGGTTGCTTCACATAAAATCATTGTGTGGGATGTCGACGAAAGCAATAAACATGGTATTGGACTTATTTAACGAGGTGCTTCCCGAAGGGTCTGCATTGCCTAAGAACTTTTATGAAGCGAAACAGTTGAGAAAGGGATTAGGATTTGAGTACAAGTCCATACATGCATGCAAGAATGATTGTGTATTGTTTTGGAAGGAGAACGAGGAGATACAAGCATGTCCTGTATGTGGAGAGTCAAGGTGGAAAGGTAAGAAAAACGTGCCGGTTAAGGTGTTGCGGTATTTTCCCTTGAAACCTAGGTTGCAAAGACTATATATGTGTAAGAAAACAGCTCATGATATGAGGTGGCACGAGGAGAAAAGAGTTAAGAATGACGGGTATATGAGGCATCCAGCTGATTCACTTGCGTGGCAGTCTTTCGATAATCAGTATCCAGAGTTCGGGTTAGAAGCTCGGAACGTGCGCCTGGGACTCACAACCGATGGATTCAACCCTTTTGGGAATATGAGTACAAGTTATAGCACTTGGCCCGTTGTATTGATTCCGTACAATCTTCCACCATGGAGGTGCATGAAGGCGCCAAACTTTTTGTTAACTTTACTCATCCCTGGCCCTAGATCACCTGGGAATGATATTGACGTATTCATGCAGCCGTTGATTGAAGAGCTGAAAGAGTTATGGGAAACAGGGGTTAGAACTTATGATGCATCTAAGTCGACATCTTTTCAGATGCATGCTGCGGTAATGTGGACCATAAATGATTTTCCGGCGTATGGGAATCTTTCCGGCTGGAGTACGAAAGGGAAGTTAGCATGTCCGACGTGTAATAAAGAAACTGCTAGTGAGTGGCTAAAATTTTCTCAGAAGTTGTGTTTCATGTGTCATCGACGTTATTTACCAGCAAATCATGCATGGAGAAGAGAATGTGCCAAGTTTGATGGGAGAGTAGAGGATAGGATTGCACCAAAAGAGTTGTCTGGAGAAGAGATAGTGGAACAACTGCAACATGTTAGAGCGAACAATTTTGGCAAAGGTCGGGGAAAGAACAAGAGAAAACGAGCCGTATCAGAATTGAATTGGACAAAACGTAGTATTTTTTTTGATTTGCCGTATTGGTCGTCATGCAAGTTGCGACATAGTTTGGATGTAATGCACATAGAGAAGAATATTTGTGATAATATACTGGGTACATTGATGAGTATTAACAAAAAGACGAAAGACACGATCAAGACGAGGAAAGATCTTGAGAGAATGAGAATTAAACATAATCTGCATTTGCGGGTGGAAGGCAACAGGGTGGTCATGCCGCATGCATGTTTTACGATGACGAGGGAGGAGAGGATTGATTTCTGTAAATGGTTGCAAGGTGTGAAGTTGCCAGATGGTTATGCTTCAAATATTGGTAGATGCGTGAGTCCTGATGATTGGAAAATCAATGGATTGAAAAGTCATGATTGTCACGTATTTTTGCAGAAGTTATTACCTGTGGGAATTCGTGGGAAGCTGACATCTAATGTACGTGTCGCCATATCTGAACTATGTATGTTTTTCAAGGATTTGTGCGCTCGGGTAGTAAATCGAGATGTGTTGTCGAAATTGGAAGAAGACATTGCTACTATACTATGTAAATTCGAGCAGATCTTTCCACCATCATTTTTTGATGTCATGGTCCATTTAGCAATACATTTACCGCGAGAGGTACTTCTGGGTGGACCGGTGCAGTTCCGTTGGATGTATCCAGTTGAAAGATATTTGGGTCGATTAAAGCGCACTGTTGGGAATAAAGCCAAAGCTGAGGGTTCAATAGCAGAGGCTTATATACACGATGAATGGTTAACATTTTGCTCTCTATATCTTCGTGGTGTTGAGACACGATTTAGTCGTCAAGAGCGAAATGCTGATCTTGCTACTCCGCCTCCTCGTGAGCTATCAGTGTTTTCCCAGAATGTACGACCCTTGGGTGCACAAACAGGTTACGATTTAATTGATGGAGAGTTGGGTAAGGTTCGGTGGTATGTGCTAAATAACTGCCGAGAGATTGATGATTATCTTAGGTATGTCATTTAATTTATTTGAATAATTATAGTTTTCTTTAAATTAATTAGAATTGTTGTGCTCAAAATATACTTCTTTTGCAATATGTTATAACAGTGACCACATGGACAAACTTAGAACGGAAGGCGTAGAAAATATAGAGGCAAGACACGAGGAAGAATTTCCCGGATGGTTTGAAGAACGTGTATGAACTAAAATTATATATATGTTATATTGTGAAATTTTTAACTCTGGATAATAAAATAATAAATATATACTATTTCAATTTTTAGATTTTGGAACAACGTGCTCGTGATCCCGGATCAATTTCTTCTGAATTGTATGCATTGGCCCGTGGTCCCTCAAATAGAGCACTTCGATATACTGCATGCACGGTTCGAGGTTATAGATTCCATACTTTGGACCGTGAACGTAATAGAAAGACTCAAAACTGTGGTGTGTTGGTCGAGGGGAGTCATGGAACAGATGATATTGACTATTATGGTGTCATACGTGATATTATCGGATTGAAATATCTGGGTGGGTCTGTAACATATGTCTTCAAATGTGATTGGTGGGATCTAGGCGGTGGTCGGGTTTCGATACATAGGGATAATCACTTTACGAGTGTCAATACTGCATCTAAATGGTACGAAGATGATCCATTCGTATTGGCTTGTCAAGCTACCCAAGTCTATTACTTGATTGATCCAATGAAAAGTGCTGATGAAGATAGTGGGGAGATAACTTGGCGAGTTGTACAAAAATTTGTTCCTCGAAATATATATGAAGCAGGAACGAGTGCAGATTACGAGAATAGTGGAGATGAAGATGACAATCCGATTGTTGAGGCATACCAGGAAGATGGAGAGGGTATTAACTTGTTTGTTGACCTCGGTGCACTCGAGTTGCTCCCCTTGTGTAGAGATGATGTCCCACCCGTACATCTCGACCCGTCTGTATTAAATGATCATTCAATTCAAGTCAGTTTGGAGGAAGATGAAGAAGACGAGTCAGAAGATGAATACGAATCAGAATCCGGGCATGAGGTGGATAATGATGATGAAGATGTTATTGATGGAGATTCTGAAACAACTATGGAAAATTCATCTGAAGAGTAAAAGTACTAAATATTTTATTTATATAGGTGACTATAAAATATCTTAAATTTTCATAATTTCTTCTAATTAATTTTCTTTGATATAATTAATTATTTTAAAGAATGCCGCCAAAACGACAACGAAGAAATGTGCCTCCGCCAAGTCCAAGTCCTGAATCCATTGAGGACTCCCCACTCGAGGAATCCGTTCCTGAAGATCAAGCTAACACAGAAGAGAACAACAGCCAGTCGACACCTACCAGTAAGGAATAATTATATATATAGTTAATAATTTTTTCTCAATAACTATATAATTATAATTATAGTATATCTATTATTATCATGTAGTTGATGCATCTGCACGTCGCGGTCGTGGCTATACACGTGGAATCTCTCTTGAAAAAAATAGAAGGCACGGTAAACTGAAGGTCACAATTCCTGATAATTCCACTGGAGGAGTGGATGATAGTGCAGCAGCGCTTTCCTCCTATATTGGCACAGTAGTTCGAGCTTATGCTCCATTTTATGTGCGCTCATGGCGAGATGTTCCGAATGAGATTAAGGAGCACATTCGAAGTCGTGTGCTGGTGAGTTTACTTTTCAGTACATTTTTTTCACTTAGATTAATCTATTATATTTTTTACCTGATTCCCTTGTTAGGATGAATTCGACCTCGACTTTAGCCGTAGCGAGGATTTGAGAACCGTGAATGAGTTGATGGCTACACTATTCCGACGTCACAAAGGACGATGTCATGACCACTTCAAGAAGTTTGAGACGTTGGAAGAGGCTGCGCAGTCTCCTTTTCAGCAGATGAAGTTAGATGATTGGAGAAAGTGTTGTGATCTTTTCGCATCTCCAGATTATCAGGTATTTTACATTTATATCTTTAAATTATTTACATTCATATTCGTTTTATACATTATATGTATACATATTACAATTAACATTTTTAATATATTTTGTAGCACTTGAGTTCTACAAATGCACAGAATAGATCCGTTCTGACTGTCCACCATCGTGCCGGTTCAAGGTCATTCCACCGTCTTGCTGAAAAAATGGTAATTAAAAAATTATAGAATTTATTTATTTTCCTGATATTCTTTCTGATAAGTACTAACATTATCTTTTTAAAATTGCTAATATTGTCGCTTTGTTAGAAACGTGATGATCCTGAAAACTTTTCCCTCGTTCATGTCTATGCTGCTGCTCACACTAATGAGCATAGTGAGTGGATGGATCCTGTCGCTGCAGATAATTATGTAAGCAGTGTTAATTTTGTTAAATAAATTTTTTATAGAACATTTTAATAGTTTATTTCTTATTTCTATTTCTTTTAATACGTTACTAATTATTTACGATCATTACCTTTTAAATTGCAGAACAAAATGTTGGAGATGCAGTCGACTTCTGCGGAATCCTCTCCTAGTGACATAGACATATTCACCCAAGTGCTCGGGCCGCAGTCTAGTATGGCAAGAGGTTTGGGACGATCTATCAAGCATAAATGTTCATCCTCCTCAACCTCATCGGCTTCACAAATTAATAATCTTACAGCAGATTTAGAAGCTGCACGGCGTGAGAATGAGTATATGAGGTCGAGACAGCAAGAGTTAGAGTCTCTCTTAGAACGACAGTCTCATTTAGAGACGCGTTTGCAGGACCAACAGAGAGACCAGGAGGAAAGAATACGCAGTGAAGTGCAAGAGCAAGTGCAACGAGAGATGATGGTGCAAATGGAGCGTGTTATGTCGTTGCAACAGAATCCCCGTGGGCGAGGGAAAAAGAAGAAATAAATTTTATCAATATTTCTGACTAGTTTTAATATCTAATTTTGTACTTTTATAAGACATTGTTACTTGTTAATTGGGTATGTAATATGATACTATTGGTATTTTGTTTTTAAATTTTATGAAATTAGTATTTCTGATCTGTACGTTCGAATGTAAATAAAAATCGTTCGAACGTTGGTTCACACTGTAACAAACGTTCGAACGTAAATACAATTGAATCGTTCGAACGTTAAACCGACTAACGTTCGAACAAAGAACTTGCATTCGGACGCTCCTTCGTTTACATTCGAAATAACGTCCGAACATTAAACGCGCTACGTTTGAACATTTACGTTTACGTTCGAACAAATATTCGAACGTTTATTGTAATTAACGTTCGGACGCATTAACATGCGAACGTAAATATGATACGTTCGAACGATATACAACAAACGTCAACTTCTCTCATTCGAACGCCAATCGGGTCGGGTATAACGTCCGAACGTTTAATTTTACGTCCGAACGTGATTTTCTGTGACAGTTCATAACCGTCACAAAAAAAGGAACGTTCGAACGTTGTACCGAACGGAACACTTCCAACCGTCACTAAAAATATTTTTTGTGACGGTTGAACAGTAAACCGTCACCAAATGTTTTCTGTGACGCACTTTACGTGACGGTCATGGTGACGGTTTCAAACCGTCACCAAATATGTTTAGTGACGGTTTGTCATTTTTTTGTGACAGTTTCCTCTGTCACAAAATACACATTCTGTTGTAGTGAGTAGCATCACGGTTGATCAATTTAGAACCTTATAAGTTCCGGGGACAAAACACGTACATCACATGATCCGCACAAGCCATCACATCGATTTGCCACGTTATTTTCACCCCTACCAAACATTGCATGGCTGAGGATATGTGAAATAAGAACCACCCCATATGGTTATGATGATCTTCATCAATGTTTGTCTTCTGCAATCTGGGAGACTCTGAGAGCTGGGACCACGAAATTCAATCATTGAGAGAACCATTTATGCAAATCAAATATTTTAGTTACAGAAGAATTATATAAAAATAAATTTATAAATTAACATGACTTGATGTAATATGTCAGATTATAAAATTATTTTTATTATAAAATAAATCTAACAGATGTCATAAAATCACATCAATTTATAAATTTATTTTTATTTAATTTTTTTTTATACACGTAGTAATTCCCATAGAGGTCAAGATTCGGAAGACAGGAAACAAGTCAAACTTGTAAGGAAACTGTAGCCCAATACTTGGCATGCAGAAGCTAAAGCAGTCTACATGTACAATCCTGCGGACCTAGTTATTTCCCATTCACTGATATTTTCCCACCGACTTCAATGGAATTTAAACACTAATAAATAACAGTCATAACCCTCTCTCTCTCTCTCAGTCAACATCTATGCTGTTCACTACAAGGCCGGCCACTGGCCAGTACTGCATTTAAGTGACCTTCTTTAAGGCCATCAAATTAGGCCAAGATGTATTATATGGTCCAGAGATGAAAGAAAAATCAAACCTATTCGATTCCCATAGCCATTGGATATAATGAAGGGTGTCGACCAAAATTGAATTCTAATCAATGCAAATCAAACCCCGGCTTACTAAGGGGCAGCTAATTTCTTTACAAAATTTAAAAAAAAAAAAATGTAATTGTTTCCAGTATCAGCAAATTAAACAACTTAAAATAAATAAAACTCAATGGGACAAACTCCAATATGCATCCGTATGTATATCCAATATGCACCCTAAAATCTAAACTATCAATTGGTTTATATCTAGTAATGAGATTTTGTTATATAACCTATTTTTCTTTCATCTAATCAGTAAGTTTTATTCAAAAATGCACGTTAGAATATATATTGACGCAGTTTATCCTGTATATAATTTTAGCCTTTCGTGATTGAGCAGTAGCACGAGATCCGTCCCGATAAGAACAAAAATATTTTATTTTATTATTATTATTTTTCTATTCTTAAATATATTTTTATTTAAAAAAAATCACAACATCACTAAAAAAATACTTCCTTAATCACTAAAAAAAATAAAAATAAAAATTTGTCTAAACCCAACATTCGGTTACTCTACCATTTTTGTTTGTGATTTGGACCAGATGTTACCAAATCCAGGAGAAGGTTCAAATCAGACATTTTCCACCTAAATATACGATAAATGTGTTGGGACTACATCTAGGCTAGAAGTTTCCGCCTTCTTTCAATGGTGGGTAGTCCAGGTCAGCCAAGCCCTCTGTAAGTCCAATCCTTTACACCGGTTATCAGCCCACCTCGCAAGTTCTTATAAAGTTTCAACATTTTTCTATTTTAGCTATCTGGTTATTTAAAGTGCCTTAATCTCATTATCTATTTTAGCTTCAATTTTAATATTTCAATTAAAATATTATTTCTCTTATTCTTTTTGTATCATTTCTCTTATAATCAATCATATTCTTATTCTTCCAAATATTATATCTTTCAAGATTTATCTTTTTGCAAATATCCTTTTTTTCCAAAACCTTTTATATTTCTCTAGAGGTTATATTTTTCAAGAATTTTGTCTTTTTCCTAAACGTCATAATTTTCAAATTATTTTTTAGACTTTCTAATGATCATTATTATTATTCAAGATTTGTAAATTTTCCAGTCATGTTAAAAAAAGATCTTTTTCCGTTGGTAATAAGTTTTCTTTCAATAAAAAGTAAATACATTTTTCTTCCAACTTTCATAACTTCATCCTATGTTTCTTTCCATTAAATCTCAAATTTTACTTTTATGGCTCGTCACTTTTTAAAGCGCATTCTTTTATTTCCATGGCACAATACTTCTTAATGAAGCTAATGATGATTTAGATATAATATGCAATGGAAAATGTGATGGCCTAGGGAGCCCATTCCATATTCGGGCCTTTACTTCTAAAATACTAATCATCATTTTAATTATGCCCAAACTAATACACGGTGTTATAGTATAGTTCAAGGTGTCAATCCACAGGGAGTCAGAAGAAACACAACAAGATACAAGTTTAAAATGAAAGATCAAATTACAATATGACAAGAATTTACAAATTCTACCTAAAGGACGTAATTAAAATGAGATTAGGACACGGATAAGCGTTGGGCTTCTATCAACCGGATCCATTACTCTGATTTTTTCAATCTAAACTATATACACAATTAAGAATTATAGCACTAAATTCTTAATTGGAAGATATGATATTATATTCATTTACTTCGTCAAATTTAATTATAGAATCCATTCTCCCTTTATAAACCATAGTTTTCATATATAAAAATGAATATCAGATCTAAAGACGACATTATGTTCTCAAACAATAGTATAGCAAAAAATCACATCAATGGCATGAAAAGTCTGTTTAAGTCATAATTATATATTAATAATCCTATAGCTCAACAAAATCAAGCCATAGCAAAATTTAATATAATTGTCTCAAACTTATAGTATCCAAAACAAATAAAGAATTGAATCCTGGAATCTTAAACAATAAAACTTAATCTATGAATTGAAATAAAGTTAAAGTATTTTCACCGATCAATTTTCACCCTAGGATTTATCCAATATTTAGTTATCCATGGAAGAACTAAAAATAAATAAAAATAGTATTTTTCTCCTCTCTTCAGAACTGAGCCATCTCCCTCTTTAAAACTCTCAATTTCTTGCTAATTAGGAAAGAAACGCTAATGTCTTCATATTCCCGCATAAAAACTCGCCTAAATTTTATGACTCATCTTGGAAGCCACTTACATATTTCAAGAGTTCAAATTTATATATCCTTATTAGATATAAATTTGTAGCCCTTTAAGATAGCTTTCTAACTCATCAAAAATCGCATCAATCAGATGTGTGAGTCGAAAGTTATGATCAAAACACTAAGGTATGTCCAGGCTATCTCCTAGTGCGTTTTGGACTCTGATCCGAATTACTCTCAAACCCTATCATTATCCTTATTTAAAGAGTCCTACACTCTTTGAGAATTCTTAAGTTGTTCCAACGTCTTGCTCACTTAAAAGTCTTATTTTGAATTTGACTTGCACTTTAATAAACCCTGAAATTAAATATAAAAATCATTTTAGGAGTATCACAAAGTAAATAGAAACTCAATTCAATAATATACATTAATTCTTATGATTTCTATTCACATTTTAGCATTTTACTCTAATAATAGAGTATTTAGAGTGCACTTTCGTCCACTTATCAATGATACAGTTGGATTTCCATTGAAACCATTATAAATACAAGAACTTCTCATTCTCAAGTAATTCAGGATCTCATACATCACATACTCATATTAATTAGAATGGAGTATCATAATCTTCACTCTTGAATTCCCGACATTCTCATCTGGCTAGTCCATCGTGAGTGGCACAGCTTATGCCCCACATTTTTTATTGGATAGGCTCTGATACTATTTGTAATGGCCCAATGGAGACCCAAGCCACATCTGAGCCTATATTTCAAAACGACTGGTCAATGATACAATTGGAGCCCCATTGGAACCACTATAAAGAGTAGAACTTCTCATTCCCAAGTAATGTGAGACCAATGATACAATTGAAGTTCATTAAAAACATTAGAATGAGCAAGAACTTCTTCTTCTCAAGCAATGTGAGAACTCATACACCACTTACCTTTATTAATCAGAATGGGGTATCACAATCTCTCCTCCTTCAATCTCAATGTCCTCATCGAGTCAGCCTATCATAAGTAGCAAGGCTCAAGTCTCACATTTCTAGTTGGGATAGGTTCTAATACCATTTGTAACAATGAAATGGAGGGCTAAGCCACATCTGAGCTTATACTCCAAAATTGCTAGTTAATGAAACAATCAAAGCCACATCAAAACCATTATAAAGTAAGAACTTCTCATTTCCAAGCAATTTGGATTCCATGCACCACTAACCTTAATCAATCATAGTGGGTAATAAGTCATAATGGGGTATAACAATCTTCCCTTTTAATCCCGACATCCTCGTCGAGCTAGTCCATCACAAGGAAGTTCTACAATATCTCAACGGAGACATATCCACTCAACCTATTATGCCACACAAGGAAAGGCTTACAGCACGTGAACGAGAGCTTATAGACAAGTGCATAAAGAACTATGTGTGGCAAGCCAAGAGAGTGGTAGAATCCAGTCGAGCAACGAAGGCTCGGAGAAGGAGCCTTGAATTGTTGGAATCATCATCTACCTCAACCTAACATGATAGAATTTTAGAGGAGGGACCCCCAAACCCACCAAAAGAGACAGAACTAGACCCAGATGAGTTCGTGAATGTCTACCACCATTCCAACGATGAGCAATTTTACTATTACCTCATACACTACATACCCTTATCACTCAATATGGGTATCACAATCTCCCCCCCCCCCAAATTTCCATCTAGTTTAAGCATTATATGTACTAGGTATGCTTTTACCCTACTCATTAAATCCCTCTTAGCCTATAGAGTAGAGATCACTCTAGGCATTGTCTTCAATCTGCCCCTGTGTGCACCACAACTTCTTCATGAGCAACTGAAAATCAATAGCCCGACATCTGTGATTGATGCTTGCGCAATGCTTGAATATTTAGTCCATTCTCAATATAATGTCAAACCCTAAGAGGTTGACCACTATAAGGTTTGCCTCCAACACTTTCCCTTTTAATTATGAGGGAAAATTTGATACTACTCACATGCATACTTCTACCTCCCCAGTTGGCATGGCCACTACCACTTTCTATTCCATTGATTTTATTTATAAACTACACATCCAGAAAAATGTGGCAAATACAAATGACTAGGACACTCTCTAGTTGAACAACGAGCACGTGTAGTACCTATACAATTTGACTCTCCCTGAGAAAGTCAAATGCTCCTAGTTTTATTGATCATGCTTACTAGTTATTGTGCAAAACTCTTGTTAAAAGAACCAATACCTATGATGACTGACTCCAAACTCTTGAGTTTCTAGGGCCTCTTCGTCCACTTCTCCAGGCGTTAGTGTGTGCACTCTTGCTTGCACAAACGAATTCTAGCCCGATCTTCCTCCAGTGACACCAGGTCCACTCACTTGGGTCGCTTTAAGGTATTCTCTAGCAAAATCCATAGATTGCCCACATCTGAAGCACGAAGTCGTGCCCATTCTACATTCCCTTTATTGGGCTTGTTGCACTAATTACACAGAGGTGCTCTACTAGCTGGGCGATTCCCTGAGGGTTATAGTTGGACGTACACTGGGCCTTGCCATGAATTTCTAAGGTAAGCTAGAGCTACTTCCTTCCCTAGTGGAAACCAACCACTTTTATCCCATGGCCATCCTTAGAGCACCCTAAGAGGAAATGACAAGCATCCACCTTCTTAGGTATCTAAAACACGTCACCCAAATACTTGACATGTGGCATCCACTTGGACAGTGAGCGCCCCCGCTAGCGTAAAGGGATAGACCACCAATTTGAGTTGAAAGAAAGATGAGGGACAATTTATTAGTTTGGTGAAGAAAATAGTTGCAGGTGCTGCAGAATGTAGCTAATCCAACATGTGGGCAAGCAAGCACCTTGCGAGAAGGCCTGGCAGATACATCCTAGCGCAAGGTGGAGATGAGCGTCTCGCCATATGGTAGGCAAGCTGGAAACTTCACCCACCATGAAGGTGATAATGAGGGGCTAAAAAGGCTAGTAGCTCTAATGAGACAAGAGCTACCTGCCCAAGGCGAGCAATGATCTAGGATAGACTAGAGTGGATATGTGAGCTTTCTAGAACCACATGGAAAATACTCAGAAGAGTGGTAGTGTTGTATGCAGAAATCTCACACTCCATCTGAAGGGGTTACGACCCAAAAAGTCATATCATCTTAACCCAAAGGTTTGGCTCGACGCAATGTTGAAAATCCTCATTCAAGGAAGGTTGAGGAGTTGGCAGGTCGTAAGGAAGTGAGAACCATGTCCTAGTCATCTGTCTCTATCATCTTGCAGTACAACAAGCAAAGCTAAATGACTCTGATGCAAGCATACCTAGAGTCAGAAGGATGCCTACGATCCAACCCTATAAAAAGGATTTGGACATGAGACAAAATCCCACTTTTGAAATCTTAGGCACCTAAGGACTTGTGGATCCGAATTCTTCAGAAGAGCAAGGAAGGAGCAATGTAGAACAATAACGAAACCGACGCTATGAGGTAGGTTAACTTATAAGACAAGACTAGGGAATGTAGGGTGAATGTTGTATGTAAGAGGAATTTGCAAATTCCTTCCCATTTCTGAACATGAATAAATCTATTCTTAGATCATTATGTTTATCTTGTTTTCATTTCCTCTGTGTGAGTAACTATACCGTGCATCAATAATCATGGAATAGGATGGAGTCTCCTGAACCATTCATGTGAGACGTCACCAGGAGCTTCAAACGGGTAGAGGGATTCCCCGTGAATGACTGCGTTGGGGCAGTATCATGTTGGCCTTACTTGATAGTCAGGATGTAGAATATCTTGGCATATCAGGCGTTGGTGTCTTCAAGTTGGTTGGCTAAGTAGACGCTCCCTAATGCAACATGTTATCTTTGTATGAGAGTCAACCTGTGTTGGGGAACAGGTGAGCTGGCTTGCTCCATGTCAAGTGGGTAGAAGGGATTTCCCCAATGTCGAACAGTGAAGCAGCTCATCTCCTATTTGCCCATCATGCAATGTATGTCTGTATAACAAATATCTATGTGATGAGCCTCAATGTGATGGCAATTGTGCTTGTGAAACCAATATAATTTTATGTATTTGACCTACTGGAGCAAAGTGTGATTTCTTGCCTAGATAATACTTGTGCTTGAAAATAAGTTGAGCAAGAGAGTAATCCCTTGCAGGATGATTCCTCGCCATATGCCTTTGACTAAGAGTGTGATTTCTCGACATGCTTTATGGACCCATGTGTATAGCTTAAGAGGGTGATTCCTCGCCAAAGCATACATATATGTGACGCACGGAGATTCTAGTTGGGATTGGACGAAGCTTGAAGCGTCGGGATATGCAACACAAGGTCACATACCCCCGTTCATAACAATTAAAAATTTAATGCACCTATCATGCAACTAACAATAAGCACTATTTGCAGTGGATAATAAGACTGAATCAAAATATGTACTGGAGATTGCACTCCAAGTATAGGCATGAACTAGACTACTAAGCTAAATCATTAAGCTACTCACACAACTCGGCTATGATCTCTAAAATACCGTCTAGAAAATGGCGGATCAACTCCATCAACTCTATGTGCGTCCACCATAGTCTGTTTGACCTCGTTCAACTATCAAACGTTAATCCTCAATCTCCTAACACATCACCTACCATTCTGGGGGAATGGTAGTTGGGACTTTGATTACGCTCAAACTAGTACGCGATATTATAAAATCTCAGCAAGTGAGGTTCCTAAGCTACTAAGAGTATGAATAGGCATGCATGATAGTAAATGACCTATATGCTTCATGACTTGGACTTGAACATACGTGACATGACCTGACTTGGAAATAACATGACTTGACTTGAACGTGGCATGACTGCATGAACATGAGACATTTTTAACATATACATGTATGATTAAAAAGTGAATTGTGGATGCACCACGACTCCCCAAGGGTCGTATGCTCCTGTCGGTACCGAATCACATCAAAGGCATCTGCGTCAGCTGTGAGTACGTCTTGAAAGTTTTATATAAACACTCAAGCCACATGAATAAACCTTAGCAAGAGTATTTAGTGTGGGATACTTAGGTAGTATGAATTAACCATTACAAGAGTATTTAGTGTGGGACACTCAGGTAGTACGAATTAACCATTATGAGAGTATTTAGATGGGATATTCAAGTAGTATAAATTAACTATTACAAGAGTATTTAGTGTGGGATACTCAAATAGTACGAATTAACAATTACGAGAGTATTTAGTGTGGGAAAATCAAATAGTATGAATTAACAATTACAAGAGTATTCCCTAATGGTAGTTCAAAATAACCATTACCATGGGTTAAGTACTTGTAAAAAGTTCGGCACCACCGATGTTCGGTGCCATGACTTCACTCCGGAAACCAATTATTTAGGTCTCATTCAAAGCCTGTTGACTATACTTTGTCAACCGAGGGGATTCCACATCCAATTTCAACACTCCAGCGTGGACAATGGAGTTCCACTATAATAATCTTCATCCTAGCATTGGAGTCATGATATAATAACTCGTGCATGACTTAGAAATATTTTTGTGGCAAGCTTGCATGCTTATGACGTGGCATTCATGGCATGTAACAGATAATCATGTAATAGATGACATATAAGTAAATAAGGTGACATGGCATTCATGGCATGTAACAAATAAACAGGTAACAGATGGAATGGCAGTCGTGTAACAAATAGACATATAACAGATTACATGGCATTTGTGTTGCAGATAAATGTGTAATAGATGACATTGCATTTGTGTAGCAAATAAATGTGTAATAGATGAAATGGCATTCATGTAGCAGACGAATGTGTAACATATGACATGGCATTCGTGGAACAGGTAAACATATTATGGATAATGTAGCATTCGTGTAACAGATAAATATATAACAAATGACATAGCATTCGTGTAATAGATAGACGTGCAACAATTGATTGATGACGTGGCATGGTATATGATAATGGTTACAATAAGCATAAGTGACATGAATATAAACAATAGTAGCCTTACCACCATACATATGTAAAAATACTTAGAAGCTAACTTACTCATAAACACATGCTTCATGACATGATGATCGTGACATGTGATAGATATTCATACTTAATATATATAACAATATGGCATGGCATACATAATTCAATTTAATAAACTTGAAGGAAACATGGACATAACTTGCATAAATCTTTCCACCAAACATACATAAGCATACTATAGATACATTAAAGGCTAACTTACAGATATGTAGCGTACATATAGCGAGGTGTAAAAAGTTGTGAACTCAAATGAGATATTTCTAATATTAGAATATCTCAGTAAATACACATAAAGCTAAAGTTTTGTGGCTAAAATTGCAAAGCTACCTCTCTACTTGTGAGAAATTACAATTTTGCCCCTAAAATAAAGATTTTGCATATGAAGTCTAAAACTTACCAAAATTTACATTCCTTGTGTAAACTTTATTCTAAATCCAAATATCAAC
The DNA here is from genome assembly GCF_001411555.2 of Juglans regia. Classification (NCBI taxonomy): domain Eukaryota; kingdom Viridiplantae; phylum Streptophyta; class Magnoliopsida; order Fagales; family Juglandaceae; genus Juglans; species Juglans regia. The sequence goes on from NC_049903.1 coordinate 21,829,136, forward strand.
TCAAAAAAATTTAAAACAAATCATAACCATGAGACACATGCTTAGGCCGAAACATTCCAAGGCCTAAAATAAATGCATAAACTGATTTTACCAACTCTCAAAAGTCACATCTTTAGTTCTAAAATCATGCTAAAACATCAAAAACGCATTTCATAAATAGTTAAACTCATCATAACAAGGAAAATACCAAGACTAGCTCAAAATGAACCAACTTTTGATATTCATGGTCTAACACTTTCAAATCAACTCCAAGGATTCCAAGACTCCATAGACACTCTCCTAACTTGTACATCATCCAAACCTAGGCCAAGAAAACCCCTTAAGGATTTTTTGGTCTTGGGTTGGGGCCACTCGACCATTGCCTTCAGTTTTTCATGGTCAGTTCTCACCCTCGGCTAGAAACTAAATGGCCCAACTAACCCACCTCTAAACACCTGAAACTACATTTAGACCCTTTTGCAAAAACTAATGCCTTCTCAAGATTTCTAAGGTGAGCTACAGGTGTTGTAAATGCTCCTCTTCATCCTTGTCATATACTAGGATATCATCAAAAAATATCAACACAAACTTCCTTAGGAATTGCTTGAAAACTTCATTCATCAGGTGTTGGAATGTAGATGGGGCATTAGTCAACCCAAAGGGCATGACTAGGAACTCGTAATGGGCCTTCATGAGTCCTGAAGGCTATCTTGTGCACATCCTCTAGTTTCACCCTAATTTGGTAATACCCGGATCTCAGATTCGGTTTTGAGAACAACCTAGATTCACTTAACTCATCCAACAATTTCTCCACCACTGTAATGGAAAACTTATCCTTTTTAGTTACTTGGTTCAAGGCGATGTAGTCCACGCACATCCTCCATGTGCCATTGGCCCTTCTCACTAATAAAATGGGAGAGTAAGGACTTTGAATTGGTTGGATCACCCCAAAATTTAACAGTTCCTAAATGATCCTTTCAATCTCATCTTTCTAGAAAAAAAGGTACCTATAGGGTTTCGCAGACGTAGGCTTTGTTCCTAGCAACAAGTTGATGGAGTGATCTTGAGCCCTGAATGGAGGTAACCCCTTGGGCTCCTGAAAAACATCTTCATACTGGTCCAATATCTTCTATATAGGCTCGAGACAGGATTGCACACTGGTAAAACTTCCTTGTTCATTCATCAGGTGCAAGATTACACCCTTCCTCTCTAACTTGCTGATTTTGTTGCAGGGGCTTTCCTCCAACAGCTGGATGGACACCATTCCTTGTAACACAATATTCTATTCCTAAAGGGTAAATTGCATGGTAAGTTTTCTGAAGTTCCATGAAACAATGCCTAGGGTTTGTGGCCATTGAACAACCAATACCATGTCACACCCCACCAATTCCAATAGAAAGAAATCCAAAGTGACAAAATGTCCCTGGATGTTCACCTTGATTCCCTTGCATTTACCCTCACTTACCAACTGCACACTATTAGCCACCCTTACCTTCACCACATCTTCCTCAGAAATAATAATTTTAGATTTGTTGGTTATTGTAGTGTCAATAAAATCATGAGTGTTGCCTATGTCGATTAATATCACTACCCACTAGCCAGCCACCTTCCCTTTCACCCTCATAGTTCTAGGGCTAGTTGACCCAATTAAGGCATGGAGGGATATTTCAGGTTTTGAGCCCACCTCAGCAAACTCCAACAACACTTTCCCTTCTTTAGCTTGGGGTACTAAATCCGCTTCTTCGACCACATTATCATCCCCATCATCCACTTCTTCTATGAGGAACAACTTAGGATTCTTGTACTTGTGTCCTAGATTCCACTTGGAATCACAATAGTAACATAGTCCTCTATCTCTCATTTCCTTCATCTGATTGGAGGGCCTAGGTCTACCTTATATTAGTACTTTTTACGAATTAATAGCCACACCATAAATGTAGAAAATAGGGCCACTTCTGGCTAGGATGAAAGTGATTGCATAATAGTCATTTGATTGTCCTATACCTATTCATCATCTTATTAGGGACCTTTCTTGATTGATTCATCCACCCTAATTAAGTTTAAAAATTCTCCTGTTCAAGTATTTCATTATTTCATTTACTAGAGCTCTAGTCTCTTAACAAATCATTTATATATATATATATATATATGTACACGAAACCATATACATGAATAAGTACGAAAGATAGCTCTAGTACGTGTTACAAAATGCAAATTTAAACGAACCCATCATGGCTTAGGCTACTTAAACCTCAACTCATCTCAGACAATGCTGAAATTAATTTAAAGGCAGTCCAACCCTCCTTTCCTTATCAAGGGCAGGACAGCTTTGTTAAAAATTTCATCCTCCCATTGTTCTTGGACAAAGATAAATTAAAGTTCTCGCTTGATTTATTATTCACTTTGTTTCAAGAAAAACCGAGTTCCTTAAATGCACTTGGTCTGCAGAACCAATTTCAACCTCAAAAAAAAAAAAATGGAACTGGAATTGTTTATTTGATTACATTAACTACAACATGATGCTCGGCTCGAGCTCAAGAGTAAATAAGTGCCAGACAAATTGATCAAATGCCTAAACCTTTAGGAGTCAGAAATAAATGGGAACTATAAATATCTCTGGCAGATATTAGATCCAATCAGATCAGAATTTCACTAATAAGTTCCGATTGCATCAGTCTCAACAGATAAAAAATTGAACCATTTACAGGCCTAATTGGTAGAAAGAAATGTTTATGAGTTCCTTTGCTACGCTTTGGATCATCCTTCCTCCATTCAACATTTTGCTGCTAATGTTCCAATACAAAGATTATACCTACGTGGGGGATTAGAACCCACAACCTCATCTTCCCTTTTGAGGACATACCAGTTGAACTACAAGTCAACCAATATGCATAAACAATACTTGAAGCATTGTTCTTGGAGTAAAATGAAAAGGAAAAAATGAATACAAAATGCAAGGCCAAGCCAAATATCCAAAAGAAAATTTCAAGAGTAATTTGGTGTAAATTCAGCCGACCCTTGCATTGCTATTAAGCCTAGCCTCCCATCACTGTGCCTTCAAAGAAAAATTGCTTCAGCAAAAGGATTAAAAAATTAATTGACCTAGGAATTCCGACTTAAAATCCTAACTTTTCTCTTTTTCCTTTTTTGGATGATTGAGTATACTTGATCAGTGTAACCAAGAAAAGTATTTACCTTTTACAAGAATACAGTTGCATCTTTTCCATTCCGCTGTATGAGAATACTCAATTCTCCGGTAGGCTCAATTTCTGGAACAGTTTCAAGCTATCTCTGTGGCATGTTTTTTACTTCTTCATGGATAGAATGAAAAAGAACAGTGGGAATGTACCTCTCACCAAAGCTTGGAAATATAACCTTCAATGGACATGTCATGAAAAAATAAAAGTGTTAAAAATGTATCTCCAACTCATGAGCTCGTGAGAAGATTGGTGATGCTGAATGATTCTATATATAATGAATGTTCCATACTACAAGTAACATTAGTAGTGAGGAGGAGGACTTGTCGTATGGAGGCCACATTATTGAGAATATCAAAGCAATACTGAAAGGAAGAAATGTCTGGGAAGTGCAGTATATAGGAAGAGAAGGATATGGGGTAGCTCATTTGCTTGCTAAAAATGCTCTAAGTATAGAACAAGATCAGATATGGATAGATGAATGTCCAGAATTTATTTTTTTACAAGTTTGTAAGGATTTAAATTGTACTGGTTATACTCTTGACAGATGAAATATACGAAGTTCTTTGATTCAAAAAAAGTAGCATTAGTAATATGTTCAATCATTGCCAAATAATTTTTATAAGCACTCACTGTAATAAGTTTTCCAGCATTCTCAGGCCTTCTGGCTAAACTTATTGCAGCCGCTGCAGCAGCTCCTGATGATATACCAACCTGGGTAAAGGTAGTAAATATTAAATTATCAAACCAGCTTAAAGATTAAAGACAGGAGAGAGGATGTCATTTCACAATTGCAGTGACATTGTGATAGCCAGCTAGCTTAAAACAAAGAACAGAAGATGAAGTTTAAATCTACATGGCACCTTAGAAAGAAGCTTCCCACAAGTGAAAAAAATAATAATTATAAAAAAACAAAAAATCACTGGAGATCAATTCTTTTACCTGAAGTTAATCTCCTAGCCATTAAATAAAAAAGATAGTTTATGGCCCAGTAAATGTAGAATTTATCAAAAAAAAAAACTAAAAGACATTTCCCAAGTACATGGGAATATACAAAGATGAACACCAATCAAGAAATAAAGGAGAGAAAAACAAATGAAAAATAAATCCATTAAAATCCATAGAAGCTGCCCAAAGGAAGAAAGTATCAGGAAATAAAAAATTTAAGCTCCATCCACTCGTGATCCTCAAATCTCTATATCTCTTCTCCTTGGAAGATATCAAATTAGACCAAGGCTCAAAAAATCGGAATTGGGTAAGGACCAATTCAATGAATCGGGCAATTCATGACAATTTTGAATCAGATATTTCAATGTTGATAAGTATTAAAAATCATATTTGATGCAATTCAAGTATTTTATATCATGTATAAAAGAGTATAAAATATAAATTTATTGACTAGTTTCAATAAAAATATGATATGAATCTAAATAGTTTCAATAAATATGTAATTTATGTATTTAACCTCAATAGTCGACTTTTTTTTTTGCCTTGTATACGAAAAATATAAAGACCATTAAGTTTATAAACACATGCAAAATGTAGTATTTTATGTACAACCATACATTTAATATAAAATACTCATTCATCTCCTTAATTTTTTGTTCAACTAAAAAAAATAAAGAACTAAATGTTTTATTTTTCAATTTTTCTACGATTTTTATTGAATACAATGATGAAAAAGTTAATATATATTTAGTTCTATCATATTTTTGTACAAAAAATTAAAGAAAAACCCAGTTGCTAGACAACTTAAAAATAAATACAATTTTGAATCGGTTCAAATCGGTCTGAATCAATTGATTGAATCGGTTCAGTGAACAATTCAAAGTGTTCACAAAAATCGGTTCATATTTGAATCGGCTTGACTCAAATTGTTTTTTCAAGCCTTGAATTAGACAGATGGGTAGCATCATCACTTTTGCATATAACACTCTTGAATTGGAAAAATGGTCTACTATTTGTATGGCACAACCCAAATCATCCCAAGCCAAGCCAAGCCAACCAACTGAAAAAATCACTCTATAAGGCACTAGAAATCTCATAATGAAGTAAAAAGTGGTCAACAGAATCTCCCAGTCTTTCTGTACATATAACACGACTCTGTCACAATATATGATATTTCTTGAATTATCCATAATAAGGGTCTTCCCTGAGGAAACTTTCTAATCAAAGAAAGCTGCTCTCAAAGTGCTTTATTCAGCCAAACCCCCATCCAAAGGAAGGAGTTACTATCCTAAGCTATAAGGAAAAACTATGGGCCACGCAAGAAAAGCTAATATTCTAACTAGGGAAGCCACTGGATAAGTCCAATAAAAGAGTCACTGATGCCTCCTACGCATTGCAGTACTATAGGAATAATGATACAACTAGGGTGTATAAGACCCACACAGTCCCTTTTAAAAAAAATTTAAGACCCACCCATGAAAAATTGGGGTTTTTTATATGGGGTCCCAAGTGTGCCCCACTTTTTTTCAAAGGGACTGCTCAAGACTTGCACATCTTGGGATTGTACAAATCATTTACCACATACTATACAGCATAGGACTGTACAAATCATTTTCCATAACGCCACCTCATTTTGCCTTTCTACCTCATTAGAACATCACTCGCCCCATGCACAACCAAATTTAGAGTTCTTTACGGCCTTTCAAATGGCCTCCCTCTCATGTGGAAACGCCATAGCTACTTCCATATAAGGGCCCAATTAAACAAAAACAAGTTTTAAACTCCCAAACCTCCCTTGCAAATCGAATAGCACACCTTGGCTCAGATTACTAGGTGAAATTTGAACTCTACGCCCAGCTTGCTCCAGAAGAAGTCCTGCTATAGCTTCTCTTCTCAAATGGCCATGCCAATCGGAAGAGGGAACAAGGATATAGGAAATATGCAGGAACAAAAGATGAAAGAAGAAAACTTTTTAGGGTATATTTGCTAACTTACCCTGCTATAAATAATATAATTTTCTTCAACTTTTTAGGTTTGTCAAAGTTTGTGTAACATGAAGACGGTTCCTGATTTGCAGTTTTTGCATTGAAATTAGGGGAAACATACGAGCAGAACAGACAAATGTAATTAGTGTTCAGTTTATAAAAACTGCTTCTTTTTTTTTTTTTTTTTTTTTTTTGTGTCATAAAAACTGCATATAAACCAAAACTAGTTCAAAAGTGAACTGGTCCATATTTCAAATTGGTTTGAAACTAGACTGAAGTAGTTCTGTGGATTGGTACTTTTCTAAATGTTCTACAGACAAATATTCATATATTACCAGCAAACCTTCCTCCAATGCCAATCTCCTTGCCATTTCAACAGCTTCAACGTTGGTAACCTACAAGTTTGAAAGAAATTTCAAATGAGATAATTCATGTGACTAATATTTGAAAACAAATAACTTCACAATAAGAGACTGTCATATTAAGAATGAAACGAATCTGACATATTTCTCATTTCCATTATATTCCTTTTTTAACCTATTAGGTATTAAATCTTGCACCCATAGCTCGCTGTTATGAGCCTTAGTTGCTGGAAAAGACCAGCAGGAGAAAAGTTGCAGGAGCTGCAGAAGAAAATGCTGGTAAAGATTAAGACCTTAAAGTTCAATGCCATAGATCCAATGCTATTTGGATCCATCACCTCATAACCGCCGATTAAATCTGGGTAATCTTTACCGGTATATATATATATATATATATATATATATATGTTATTTGACAAATGGCTCCTGAGAAAATGATTTTTAAAAAGCAGCTAATGAGGCAAATTACTTTAGTATTTTAGAATCTATTTGGAAATGTTAAAAGACAAGTCTTCACATCCATAACGGTAAGGGTGAACGAAGAAAGAAGATAGATGCTAGTCCCCTTGCTTCTAGTGATCAAAAGCATAAAATAATATTTAAAATAGGGGTTACAATAAGTTAAAAGGACTGAACAATAATAGAAGGATTCCATTTAATAGTGGCAAAGAGCTGGCAGATTTATATATATCTATATATATATATATATAGATATATTTATATATATATATAAAGAGCTGGTAGATTTTTAACCATCTGAAGCACTTATAATAAAAAATAAAAAATAAAACAACAACATTTTTCTGCATGGTGTAGGTGAGAGTACTTCCAAACTATAATCCAGGAAAAATCATGTATCTCAGTAAGTGATCAGAAAGACAGATTATTATTATAAAATGAATGGGAACACTCCATTAAGCTGCTGATAACTCAAATCTAGGAAGACATAGTAAACGTTTTCCAGTCGATTATAAACTGCTTTGATGACAAAATCAACTCAAGGAATACTTAAGGTGCAAAATGAAAAGCACAACTGATATTCAGATATCAATCACAACCATATACTAAATACATATATATATATATATGTTTGTACTTTATCCAAAGTAAGATAATTTTTTTTTTTTTTTTATGTCGGGGATCCTCTCCAAGGTAGGGCCCTTCGGCCCCACCCCTGCAGAGTAAACCCAGTCCCATGCACCGCACCCTCGGAAGTTTCGATACATAGAACTGGTTAAATCGCTGACTTTTCACCAAGGAGTGTGGCCCCAAAGGATTGTTTGCACCCATAAGGTATTGAACCTTAGACCTTGAAAGGAGTGATACCCCAAGACCAAGGCCCCAAAGTATGATAATTAGTATGAAAGAAAAAAAAGATGTGGTTCCTAAGCTTTGGGTCATGCAGGTTGGAGAGTTTTATTACTCTCTAATTACCTCAATAGTTAGAGTAATAAAACATGAAAATCAATAAATCAACAAAATACATAAATTTTGGAAATTTTGGTCAAATCCCCTTGTAATATGGGGCACTATGTTTAAGATCCCATAGAGTTTTGTGAGAAATAATCCCATGTGGCATGAATTAATTAAAAAGAGGACCCTTTGTTGATTCTGATGTCCATTAATGCTAAACAAAATAAGTGACAGCTTCACAAAATTCCAAGTGCCAACTTTAATTTTTAAAAATAATTAAAACATATTTTTTAAATAATCATAATTAAATTTTGTTAATAAAAAAGTTTTTTATTTAGATTTATCGAACTTAAAAGAAAAAATAAAAAACAAAAGACTGGAATGGCCCCCATAGTGTGGCCAAAACTAGGCTACCCACATGGTGGCCGAGCTTTACTTAAACAGGGCATTTTTACAAAATTCTCTTGTGCTTTGCTTGATATTACACAATGATACTTGATAGCCACTCATCAAAAGAATAATAATAACAATAATTATTTAATGCCCATAATCAAATTAAAGTACATGGTTGAATCAAAATATACCGAAGAGGCCATGACCAAAAAAGCTCAAGAATTGTAGGTAGTGACTTCTATTCTAACGTAATCAATTATCAATCCATCTAGAAAGCCAACTTGGACTATTATATCAAGTTCAAAGCATATACATCACATCTGACAACATGTGGCGCCATGGTATGTAAATGATCTTCAACATCAACTATAAATATTTAAGAATATTTGCTCACATCATTTTCTGGGTCTTGAAATGATATTTTATAATTTTTTTAATCTAATTACGAAATCATGCTTTTTTGCACTTCTAGCTCACACAAAAAGCATCAAAAAGCACACTTCAAGTAGCTTTTGAATATGCAGTTTTGGCAAGCAAAGCGCTTCATCCTTGGCACTTTACACTTTGCACATAAGCACACTTTTAAGTGCACTTTTATCAACACTATCAGCTGGATAGTGGGGGTATCCATGAGGGCCACAGGTATTTCAAGTTTAAAAATGTGGTTAAAAGCTGATGGATTTATGGAAAATGTGAGACAATGGTGGTAATGTTATCAGATTGAGGGCACTATGAGTTTTATATTTGGCTGGTAAGCTCAAAGCTATGAAAAGGACCAAAAGACGTGGAATGTGGATGTCTTTGGGAATGTAGATAGTCAAACAAAGTCTCTATTTGAGGAATTGCGAGGTTTGGAGGGTAGGGAGGAGATTGGTGCACTTTCGGTTTAGGAGATTCGAGGAAAATTTATATTACTTCAGAGTTCGAGAAGGTGCTCTTACTAGAGATTTTGTGGAGACAGAAATCTGAAACTCTATGGCTGGAAGAAGGGAATATGTGCTCCAAGATCTTTCATTGGGTCACCAATTCTCATTGGAGGAACCCCTAGGGGTTGGATCAAGTGGTAAGAAGAGCCTTCCTTTTGGTGGTTTGCTCCCTCCAGGTCTAAGGTTCGAACCCTTGGGTGCAAACAATTTCTAAGGGCCTGGGGGAATTCCTCCTTGAATTACAGCTGCAAACAATTTCTAAGGGCCATCGGACTGGGCACCCGGTGCCAATAAAAAAAAATCTCATCGGAGTAACAATGCCGCTAAGATGCTTCACATTGACGATCATGCTCCTATCAAATCATGCCGAGATCAAAAACCATATCACCCAAAAGGACTACTTAGAGCAATTTACTTGGAGGCCTAAATTTGACGGTTTAGCCTTCGAGTCTATTGAACTTTTTTTTATATAAGTAAACGGTAGTATTAATAGGAATAAGCATAACCCAAGTACACAAGGTAGTATACAAGAGATAAAACCTATCTAGTTTGCTATAAAAGAAACAAGAAAATCATGTGCACTTAGGCCATTAAAATCTATAGCAATAGCCCAAAGAAATAAGGTGCAGAAAAATAGAGCTCTAAGTTCCTCTATTGTCCGCTCCTTGTCTTCAAATGTCCGCTCATTACGCTCTCGCCATATACACCACATAATGCAGATAGGAACCATTTTCCACACAGCTTTGATATGTGGCGCACCACCCAGCATTACCCAACTAGCCAATGACTCTACCACTGTAGCAGGCATCACCCAGTTTAACCCAAGTCGACTAAACACTTCGCTCCATAAAGCTCTAGCTGTCTCACAATATAACAAAAGATGATCCACTATCTCTCCAGCTTTCTTGCACATACAACACCATTCTAGAATAATTACCCGGCGCTTCCGCAGATTATCAGTAGTCAGGATCTTACCCAGGGCCACTGTCCAAGTGAAAAATAGTGCTTTGGGAGGCGCCTTATTCCTCCACAATCTTCTCCAAGGGAAATGAGTGTTTGGGAGCAAAGTAAGGGACTTATAGAAGGAGTGAACCGAGAAGGTACCCTTACCTGCAGGTGTCCACCACAGCTTATCTTCACGCAAACCAGGTGGTGGACACTTGTGGTGGACTCAACTTATGGTGGACACCTCAAACAACCTTTCCAACCAATTGGGACTCAACCTTTGAGTCTATTGAACTTTTGAGTCCCAATTGGTTGGAAAGACTGTTTGAGGTGGAAGAAGTTCAAAATGTGATTGGTGGGATGGCTAAGGACAAAGCTCCTAGTTTGGATGGTTTCTCCACGGCTTTTTTCCAAGCTTGTCGAGACATTGTGAGGGAGTAATTTTTCATTAACTTCATTATTTCCAGAAGTTTGAGAAAAGCCTTGACACAACTTTTATAGCTCTTATCCCAAAGAGGATCGGGGCTTTGGATGTGAAGGATTATCGCCTCACTAGTTTTTTTAATTTATAAGTTTATATCCAAGTCCTTGCCAATTTGCATGAGCACAGTTATGGAGAAAATTATTTTGAAGCCCCAAAATGATTTCGTGCTTTCGTCAAAGGGAGACCAATTCTGGACTCATTCTCATTACCAATGAATGCTTGGATAGCAGAATCAAAGCTAGAGTGTTAGGTATACCTTCTAGGGAGAATGCATATGATCATATAAATTGTGATTTTTTGTATTACCTTCTTGGGAGATGTGGACTCAGGAAGAGATGGTCTTCTTGTATTGAGAATTGCATATCCACATTATAATTCTCAATTTTGGTGAATGGCTCTCTGGTGGGTTTCTTTAACAGTTCTCGGGAGCTGAGAAAATGGGACCCCCTATTCCTTTTTCTCTTTGTTATCATTATGGATACACTTAGTCGCATGCTGGAAGCTGTTGTTTGAGGTGGTTTTCTTTCAGGCTTTTCAGTGGGAAGCACTAACTTTGGTTCTATCAATATTTCTCACCTTCTTTTTGCAGATGATACGTTGTTTTTTTGTAAGACAAATCTTGGCCACATTCAATCTTTGAGGGCAACTCTTACTCTTGTTTTGCTTTGAAGCTGTCTGCAAATTGAAACTGAATCTTGTGAAGTCCAAAATGGTTCCGGTGGGCGCCATGAGAAATATTCCAAGTCTAGCAAGCATTTTGGGTTGCAAGGTTGCTTCACTACCCATGAATACTTTGGCCTCCCTTTGCAGGCTACTTATAAGGCGAAAGCTATTTGAAATGGTGTGGTGTAATAGAGAAGATTAAGAGAAGGCAGGTTTGAAAAAGGTCTATTTGTCATAAGGGGGAAGAAATCAAGAGCGCACTCTCTAACCTTCCAACATGCGTTCTATATTTATTTTCCTTACCCATAGGTGGGGCAGTTCGTGTCGAAAATATTTTCCATTCTCTTTTTGTGGGGAGGAATCAGGGACGAGGCCAAGTTCCATCTTATCAGTTGGGACAAGGTTGGCTTTCCAATTTCTAGTAGAGAGGGTTGGGAGTTCGTAAGCTGAAGGTTAAGAGTGCATATGGAGTGGGGTTGTGGAAAAATATTAGAAATGGGTGTGGGCAGCATTGCTAGTTCCTAACTTGTATCTAGGTGTTCTCATTGTATGCATCATGTGTACTTGGCTACGCCTATTTTTTCATCCGTCAATAAAATCTTATTTTACCTATAAAAAAAGACTTGAATGACCTCGCAATGAATGTGCCTAGATTCTATTCCAGAGATCTTTGTATGATTGGATATATGCTCCTGGTAATATTTCTACCTATTTAGAATTGCTTGATTTACTAAACTTTTGCTAGCCATCTTTAGGAGAACCTATTGTATAATCCCTGGTTAATTATTTCTCTCTCTATTAAAATATTTTACTCAAAAAAACTTACAGAGATGCAAAAACAAAGCAAAAAAAAAAAAAAAATAGAAATTTTCCTTACCTTGATGACCTCATCCAGAATTTTAACATCCAAAATGCTTGGCAGATAACCTGCACAAAGGTCTTGCATTCAATAAGCAGAAAGCCGCACATCTTTTTTAAAGCATAAACGACAAAAGAAAATTGAGTTGATTAATTTTTTCTTTTTTGAAAAAAAAAAGGCAAGAAATTTCTATGGTTTTCACCTGGGTTTCCTCCCGATATTACACTTCTCTCTGCAGGTTCAACACCAACAATCTAAGCAAAGAAAAATATAGCATTCAGTCATCCAGATACAAGAAATCAAGATTAAAGGAAACAGAACATTTCTGTAAAAACAATCAACAAGATAAATTAGATTTGAGAGATACATCCATGTATCCCCATAAAAAAAAAACAAACAACCACTTTTTCACTTGCACCCTAAACAACAAAAAGTTTCAATTTGCACCCTAAATGACATATTTTTCAATTTACACCCTTGCTTAAGATCTAATCGTTAAGATGAAGGAAAAGATTGACCATGCGAAAAAAACTTAGTGGATAGATTTGAATGGGAGTGCAAAGTGAAGGCAATTAGTAGTGTTGCAAACTGGAACTCGTTGTAAATAAGGGGGCAAAGTGAAAAACGGGTGGATGTGGTGAAAAGTGTAATTTCCAGTGATAATTATACCACATTTCAAACGATTGCAGTTACAAATTTTAGAATTTGAGTTCCGGTTTGTGGAATATAACATTCTGAACTTCGAGTTAAAGCAAAATGCAGATATATCTGAATGCAGATGCTTTATTTATCATCAAGTAGAGATGAATGCTATATCGTGGTGTCAGAAAATTCCTTTATATATATTTAATCTGTTAAGGTTAGAGCTACAATTGTCTTACTGATAAAGTTTGTGATGGCCATTCTGTACTTTTAATACACCAGTTCTTTTAAATGTAAAAAGTTTTAGTAGAGATTGATTCATGTTCTTGGCAAGGCCAAATCTTCCCTTTGAAATAAGAAAGCACAGTTGCAAACATGCTTTTAAGAAACTACATTAACTGTTTCAACCAATCACCACTATGTTCATTTTCTATTTGCTTCAACCATTATATGTTTAGAGAAAACTTATCTGCTTCAGCTAAATTTCACTTGCTGATTGAATAGGCATATGACGAAGCCATTCAAATTTAAAGGTCCTGCAAGACGTGCCACTTAAAAATTCCATTATAGTGGTGTGACTTTAATTGACTTAGTAAAAGTACTTACTCACTTTAGTATATTTCTTAAATAAACGAATCCAGACGAGAATGTCTTGGCCATTTCCTGTTTATAATAACAATGTCACTAAAAGACCCATTTCCTTTGTGATGAAGTAAATCTACCAGAAACAATGAAAACTCTCAACTTAACCATCAAACAGAAGATCTGTTCTTCAGAAAAATATATGTCTCTGCTAATTTGTTTGGATAGTGAATCACCCAGTCCAAAATCCCATATTGTCCAAGAGTGCACACGCATACACACACAAACATACAAAACCTAGCTCCTTTTTATTTTGAGCCAAAAGCTCTTATATCCTTCAAATAAATATCAATAAAGTTACTCAAGGAAGACATGATACTGGAAGTCAAGGCTAATGATATTCCTATTAAGATGGATCATAAAGTTGGAAAGAGAGGAGTTATGCAGGCTAATTTAAGGGAGGTTTGGTCTTGGATAGTGAAATTGAGATGAAATGAAAGTTGAAAGTTGAAAGTTGAATAAAATATTGTTAGGATATTATTTTTTAATATTATTTTTGTTTTGGGATTTGAAAAAGTTGAATTGTTTATTATATTTTGTATGGGAGTTTGAGAAAGTTGTAATAATTAGATGACATGACATGAGTTGAGAGGCTCTCTCAATCCAAACAACCCCTTATTCATACCAGTGTGGAGAACTACATAAATTTAGAAAAGTTAGAGATGGTCTGAGTGATAAATGCTCCTAATGTGGAGAACTTGGCTCTCATTCTAAGGTGTAAAGCTTTGTCCTTGCCAATGAAGTATCTTGGCCTCCCTATGGGTGCATCTTTCAAGTCAAAGGCAATATGGGATGAGGCTCTTGAAAAAAATGGAGCAAAGGTTGGCTAGTTGGAAGAGAATGTACTTGTCCATAGACGAAAGGATAATTTTGATCAAAAGCACTCTTTTCCAACTTGCCTACTTATTTCTTGTCCCCATTCCTTCTTCCCACGAAGGTGGCTCACCGTATAGAAAAGCTAAAACGTGACTTTATGGGGAGGGATGAATGATGATTTTAAATTCCATCTGGTTAAATGGTCCACAGTGTGCTTTCCAATCTTAGAAGGAGGCATGGGAATTCGCAATATCTTGGCTTTGAATAGGGCTTTATTGGGAAAATGGTTATGGAAGCACCAATTAGAAAGGGGGGCCTTATGAAGGACCGTCATCGATTCAAGATTTGGTGAGGATTGGGGTTGATGGTGCACAAATGAGGTGAGTGGACCATATGGGGTGGGGCTTTGGAAGCACATAAGAAGAGGGGTAGCGGACATTCTCTAGATACACTCGGTTTGAGGTGGGCAATGGGTCTAGAATCAAGTTTTGGTATGACCTATGGTCCGATAACAAGCCCCTCAGAATTTCTCAAAAATAAAATTGAAGGAGATGAGAGTTGCTGAAAAGTCCCTTATTATGGTCGCTGAAAATAAGGGAGTTAACAGCAAAAAGGAGATGAGAGACCTTTAAGCTGCCATGAGAGTCCCCCACCGAAAAACCTGACAAAAAACTTCCATCAACAGCCGCTTCAATCACTCTACTCAAAGCAACCATGACAAGTATGAAGAGAAAAGGAGACAAGGGATCCCCTTGCCCCAAACCTCGAGAGCTATTAAAGAAACCAGCGGGGAAGCCATTCACCAAAATGGAGAATCTGACCGTCGAGATGCAATGTCTGATCCACGCACCATTTCTCTCCAGAACCATATCTCCCAAGTAAATTAAAAGAAACTCCCCATTAACATGATCAAAAGCCTCTTCCATGTCCAGCTTGACAAGAATGCCAGGAACTCCGTCTCTAATTTTGCTTTCCAAGCATTCATTAGCAATTAAAACTGAATCAAGGATTTTTCTCCCCCTAATGAATGCATTCTGAGACTTCAATATAATTTTCTCCATCACCACACTCAAACGGTTGGCAAGAACCTTCAAAATGATCTTGTATACCCCACTGACCAAACTGATAGGACAGAAGTCCTTCATCTCCACCGCCCTGCCTTTTTGGCAGGAAACATGTAATGCAAGATTCTGTTGTTTCCAATGTAGATAAATCCAAATACAGACACCTCTAGCATATGTTATATAAATTTTGGCTAATGCAGCCTAGGAAGGACTTGGTATATAATATGTGCCTTCGTTCTGGTTGTAGTCCATTGGCAAGCAAGTAGAAAAGTAGTGCAGAGTTCATGAAAACTGGTGTGATTTTCTCACCAACAGTCACCATAAACCAACAAATGTTAACAATCTACTTACTGTGCAAGCAATATCTGTCAGTATGATATCATAAGATTTGTCAGTGCAAGCAAGATTATTATTTTTCTGTGTATCTGTGCATGTGTATATATCCAGAAACCATGAACCAGAGTAGAGTGAAAACTGAAGAGAGAAAAACCAAAGAAAAAGCAGAAAACGGGGAAAAAATGAGGAAAGAAACAATGTAACAGAACAGAATGAGAAGAAGTCTGCATAAGTTATTTTGGTCTATATATATAACACATAATTTTATTAACACGCGAAACATTTTCCAATTTCTTCAGAAAAGACTAATCCAACCTTTATGCTTTTGCTCATCATTTTCAGGTAACGCCCAGTGCCTGTAACAGTGCCGCCAGTGCCAATCCCAGCAACAAAGATGTCAACACTACCCATAGTATCCTCCCATATCTCAGGCCCTGTGGTTTCATAGTGTACCTGTAATTCATGCATGAGGATTTTAATAAAATCTCAATCATATTATATTGCATTACATTTGCATATATGCCTATCACCTCACCCTAGTATATGAGGGAGGAGATGCCATTAGGTGTAAGACCATTGCATATCTAATATATGTTTTTTGACCTCACCCTGATAAAAAATATATACACCAAGAAGGGTAAGGTCTTAGGATCAATCCTGTATCGACATGTTTTTTTAGGTTTACCTATAAAATAAGGGGAAACCTTTCACCCACAAAACTACCACATGTTTTTCACTTTGCATCCCAAACTACTAGAAGTTTCAATTTGCACCCTTGATAAAGTTTCGACAGTTAAATTGTCCTACGTGCCCAATTTTATTCATCTTAATGGTCAGATTTTCACCAATGGTACAAATTGAGACCTTTGGTAGTTTGGGGTGCAAGTTAAAAAACATTAGTATATGGCTGAAAATGTAATTTTATGAAAGGAATACTACATATAAATTTATAAAAGTAATTATGTTCAACAAAAACTTTAAATGTCATCTTTCAGGTTAAGAAACAGAAGAAAACCTTGGTATTAGCAGTATTATCAAACTGTTGAAACATATAAGCATCTGGCATGCTGAGAACAATCTGTTCGGCTTTATCTACAGCCCCTTTCAGACCCTTCTCTGGGTCAGTCAAAACAACATCCGCACCAAATGCACGTAAAAGAACCCTCCTTTCAACATTTATGGATGCAGGCATTGTTGCTATAAGTTTATATCCCTTAGTTGCAGCAACAAAAGCAATACCAAGTCCTGTATTTCCACTAGTTGGTTCAACTAATATAGTCTGCATAATTACAGAGACAAAAATAAGGACAAAAATAAGACGAACTGAAAGGGAACTTCAGAATAACAGGAGACATATTGATCGATATACCAAAATTTTTCATATTACAGCCGTGAGCCAGGACACTACTTACCTTCCCAGGAGTGATTGCCCCTCTATCCTCAGCATCAGATATCATACTATGACCAATTCTGAAATGTCGACATATGACAATAAAGTCAGTTTGTTGGTTGTGTATCTTCAGTTATCAGATGATAAGGAACTGTCGGAAACATGCAGAACAAAGTTTTTCGTAAAGCATCTATTACTTATTAACAGGAGCCTTTGGTTCCATTAATAATTTGATTAGCTACCAGATGACCGACTTTACTTGTAAAGAAAACTACTACAGGAACAGCCATGTCCCTAAGTTGTATGGATAAAAAGAATCCAATCATCTGATTGATGGTGTACCATCAGATGATTGGATTGAAGGGTAAATAATCCAACAAAGAGTTTGGACACAGCATGAAATGCCATTACCTGTCCTTCACACTTCGGCAAGGTTCCATAGATTCAAGTTTTGCCGCTATATTAGCTACACAGCCTTGCGTAACTTTGTTGAGGTACACCATTGGCGTTCTCCCAATCAACTATTAAACAAATTTACTCACATTAGTAAAAACTTGAAACGTGATTAGTTTTTCCTAACATTAAGGCATGTTTGGACAGGCAAAGAATTCTCAAAATACTCAAAATTCTCAAAACTTCTCATAATTTCATTCCCAAGCATCACTCAAGCACAAAACACATTTTAATTTTAAATTTTCAGCTTTTCAAATTTTTCATCTAATCATTACCTAATCATTATCTAAACAATAAAAACTAATACAACTTTTACAAACTTAAAAACAAAACACAAAAATCAAACTCCAAAACAAAAATAATATTAAAAACTTATATTCAAACAATTTTTAACTTTATAATATTTGTATTCAACTTTGTCTCTCTCATTTCTCAAACCCCAATAAAACATCTTTACTCAAACCATTTCACTACTATTCACAAAACTCTAAAATACTCCGAGTGTCCAAACATACCCTACTTCAAAACTAGTTACATATTAAGATTTAATTGATAACAACAACATTTTCTTGTCTGAGCAAACTGTTACTGAATTTCCAATACCAGAAACATTTTTTACAGCACTTCACTGATATTATTTCCGACACTTTTGTACAGAATTTGAACTTGTTTCACAAAATACATAAACAGAAGACATTTTTCAGAATGGAAAAAATTGAAGAAAAAAATTAATCTATCAAGATAAATTGAGGAGTATTCTAGTTTCTAATGTTCCCACCTAGTTAGGATGGGAGCAGTAGAACTTTTCTTTGTAATTGACACTTTTTGGATGAATATATACTTATTTTACTTATCAAAAAAAAAAATTGAGGAGTAAAGCCAATGACGTTGATAGTTTTGAATGTTCGACAAATACAAGTACTATGGTAAAAAAAAGTAGAGTTTTCAAACAAAAAGAATATTAAGCCGTAAACGAAGAAGCTCCACAATTCTGAGCACAAATATTATCAATTCCAAGGACACATTCATTCCTTCAAATGGAAATGTTCCCACCAAAAGGGATAACACCGTTAAACTAGTGGGGAAAAAGGTAACCTGGGTGACGTCTTCGGCGATGTTGACGGAGTCGAGGTCACTTTTGACGGTGTAGAAGGAGGAAGCTTTGGTGCCTATCATTCTTCTGCAAGCAAAAGCGCCGGTAACGGGTGAAACGCTTAAAGCTTTGAAGGAAAGAAAACGGCGACATTGGGGCGGAGTAAGGAACAAGGAATGAGGAGGGAGAAGCAGAGGAGATGATAGCATTATCGTCATTGGTGTCGCAGAACATAGAAATAGGTTGTCCGAATGGAGGGGAGGTTTTGGATGGGTTTTGTTCTCATTTTTCGAGTTTTTTCTTAATATTTTTTTCTAACTTGCAAATTTATTTATCTTTATGAATGGTAGGCAGGTTAGACGTAGTAATGGTAATGTAGATTTTTAAGCAAAAGGTTATTTAAAAATTTTCAATTCGTAATAAACTTGATTGATAAATCAAATATAAAATCATTTTTATAAATAGAATTTTTTTGGAAATCAAGTAATTCTCATTTTTCTTAACATATTTATATAACCACACCAAATAATTGTGCTACGTTTTTCATTTAAAATATTTTTTTATAAGGACAATGCTAGGGGGACTGATAACGGTGCCCCTCCATTGTACGAATAAGTACAAATGCATTTTCTTTATTTTTTTAGTTTTTAGTCTTTCTTTTAATTATTTTTTAAATATCTTTAATTATTTTTTAAAAAAATATTAATTCATTAATAATCACTTCCTTAAACATTAAGTAAAAAAAAATACAATCGATCAATTTTATCAGTCTAAATAGCATTTTCCGTTTTATAAATATATCTTTTAATTTAAAACTTTAATTTTATAAACAAAGGAAGACCAGGTTTATTTTTATTTTTATTTCTTTTTTGAAGTTTTTATGAAAGCAAAGAAATAATAACATATATGTTTAAGCGTGATTTTATGGGAATTTGAAAAGGCAACAGACTCCACAGAAAAATATATGAATTAAAGCTCTCTTAAGTTATTGCCCGAAGTTGAAAGTCTTAAATAGAAGAAAGATATACATCTTGAGTATTGAAATTTACTAAATTAATTACTATTTAAAAAAATGAAATTTGAAGAATAGATTATCTAAGTTAAACCGAAGAAAAAATGATTAAAATTTAGATTTTTAAAGATAATAAGAGTAGATCTAGAGCGTTTGATTTCATCTAGTGAATCTCACACAATTTATTCTTCCTTGTTATAGAGTTGTAATTATCTCAAGTTGATGATAAAAATTCCTTAATTATTCAATATTTTCTTTCGAACAAAACTAAAAAAATCTTCAATTAATACTCCATATCTCTATATGAATTTAACTAATTTGATACTCATTAAGTTTTTTAGATTTTCTTGAAAATCACACTACTCGCGGTAAAGTATATCTACCTTCACTCAACTAATAATGTTTAATCCTATAGCTCTAATCAAAAATAATTTCTCAGTCTCATTATGATTCAATAGATCAAACAATAGTTAGCTAGAAAATTGCAAGCATTAAAAACAAGGAATAAAAATTTAATCCTGTAAATATTGAAAATAAAATAATTTAGAATATAAATTGTCTGTTAAATGCTAGACTACATCAAAACTATAGAAAATAAAATTAGTTCATAATGAAACTAAAAAGAGAGAGAATAAAACTAGTGTTCTTCGTTGGAGTCGATTGATGAAGCATGCGGCTCTTACATATGCGCCCCAGATCCGCCTCCTTAAAAGAAACTTAAAGAATAATATCTAGACTATTAGACTCTAAAACTCAAACTCTCATCTCTTAAATTCGTGCTAATGATATGCTTATATGGGATAAAAAAGAAACCCTAATGTTTTTATGATTTCTGCATAAAAAATCGCCTAACTTTTAGGACTAATTGTGGCAGCCTCGTACGCGCTCTAGGAGTCATAATTTAGAAATTCTTATTAGAGACAAAGTTGTAACTCTTTAAGTAAGCTTTCCAACTCATTCAGAATTGCATCCAACAGATATATCCGTAGAAAGTTATGATCAAAACACTCAAACATATTCAAGATGTCTTCCAATGCATTCTGAATTTAGACTTCTTGTTGATTCTTTTTATGATTTCTTTCTCTTTTTCTTGATCAAAATTACTTTCAAGTCATTTGCTAGTTGTTGTTCACGATGTCGTTTAGGTTGATTTTTTAAGTTGGTCAGTTAGACTAGTCGTCCAATCTAATCGCCCAGGGCTTCGTCGCCAAATCTTCTCGCCCAGGAGGTAAAATATATCGCTCATCACCTAACTCTTGTCGCCAATTCTGGTCGACATTGAGTCTCCTCACCTTAATCTCCTCCGCTCTCTTCAAACCTCATTGCCTCTTGTTGGTCTGGATTCGTAATCTCTTCTTTTGTATCAAAATGCCCTCCTTTCACACTAAATCTTATCATTCCTTCAAATTCAAGAAAATAAAGAAAATATGTAGAAATAAAATAAAATCAATAGTATTGAAGGCAAACTGACACTTTTCATAAATAAAAAAATTAATAAAAATTACAAAAATTTCATACTTATCAAATACCCCCAAACTTAAACTTTGATCGCCCTCAAGCAAAGAAGAAAAAAAAGACAACTAAAACAAGTATTGGTTTGATTCATAAAATTTATTACTTCAAAAATTATCTAAAGTCTATAATTCAAATGAATCATTCACAATCAATCAAGTCCTAAAAGTTAATTCAAAACTCAATTCCACTGCATCATCCATCCTCACATCCATGCATACCTATCATTTTCACTTCATCATTATCCCCCCGGATAGTTTTATGCAAACAAATAAATAAATAATGGATATCTAAACACTCTATAGGCTTGCTTTTCAAATCACTCTCCACTAATATAGAACAGAAACTATCACCAATGATCAATTGGTCTTTATTAAGCTTGTAATGTAAGGCTAGGGTGAGGGCTACAAAGAAAATGTATGATGGACACCAAGGTGGACCAAGTCTTAAAGATCTTTTGCAAGTTTCAGATGGGGCAATCACAAGATCAAGAGCTACGAAGTACAAGGAAGCAATGCAAATGATTGGTGCAATCCATTTGGGACGAGTCTAGTAAGAGCCGAATATTCAAGATGGGCTTGAGAGAAGGAGTCTCAGTGATTTTCCATATGATAAGCTATGGAAGAGTGCAACATAAATTATGGTCTATTATTATGTTTATTTCATTTAAATGATTTATTTTATTAGTTATAGGAATTAGTCTAGAATAATCGGGCTTGAGGATGCTTGGTCAACATTTGTTTTATTTTGTTGAACTAGGGTTTCAAGAGTTACTGTAGTAGCGTTACTATAGCCGCGGCAATATTCATCCAGGGGTATTTTGGGTAAAAGGGGTCTTATTTTGGTCTAGGGTTAATTGAGGTTTAGGTATATAAATACCTTGTAGCCATCCAACACAAGCTCTTTAAACAATATTGAATTTTCATTGTGAGTTGAGTTTATTCCTCTTGTTTTTGATTGAATTTTTGAACTTATCAAAGATAAATCACAACCTTTGTGGCGTTCCTCCTTGTAATCTAGGTTCTTGAGACAGGTTCTTCAACAGGTCTAGATTTTAATATAATCTAGGTTCTTAAAACGAGCTCTCAACGTGTCTAGATTCCCCATTCATTGACTTGATTTTAGTTTTCTTGGGTGAGTTCTCAAATTGATTGTGGGTTCAAGGGATTCCATTACTAAGGGTTCATATCATTTGGTATTCAGAGTAAGGTTTCCAATCAGGTCTGATTCTATCGTTTAATTCTTGCATCTTTAAATTTAATTCTAGGGCTTCATTGTTCTAGTGTTGCAAAAAAAAAAAAAAAAAGTAGGCTGCCCAAATTCTTAAGATTTTTGGTTTGGCTGAAAATTGCATCACCTAGGGTTTCAAAATTCTAGGATTTCTTGCACCTCTAAGTTTGTCAATTGCTTGGATTGTTGTTAGGTTATATTGTCTTAATTTAGTTTAACTAGTTCTTAAAGAACTTGAGTGGGAAAGCTCTTGAGGTAAAAGGCAAGAGAGTGTGAGACTATTATCGGGAAAAAGCCAATTAATAGTGAAATACAAATGGAGTGTCATTATTTGAGTGTAAACACGTAAGGGAGTGTGTGAGGTTTTTACCACTAACATTCCTTTTGTGCAACATATTATGATATCTCATATGAATGACTCATCACCAAATGGGATGGCAGATAACTCATTCTTTGTTTTGCAAGCCATGCAACAACAGTTTGACCAGTTGAACTTGGTGTTGGGTGAAGTAAAGGATATAATGGATCATCAAGAAGCAGTGATTAGAAATCAGCAAGGTGAGAAGGATAGGAGGCGATGTGAGCCTAATATTGAGAATGGGTTTGAGAAAAGGTATGAGAATGGAGAGTATGGTGAGGATGAGAATGACCTAACATCTGAAGTTGGATTGAGTAGACATAGAGGACTTAGGTGTGAAACAGGACTTAGGGGAAACCCAGGGGGATGAGATGGAATATATAGGAACCTTGGGAACATCAAAATGAAAACACCATCCTTCCAAGGTAGAACTGACCTTGAAATTTATTTAGAGTGGGAGAAAATAATAGAATTGGTGTTTGATTATCATAATTACTCTAAGGAGAAGAAGGTGAAGTTGGCGGTAATTGAGTTCACTGATTATGCGATTATTTGGTGGGACCAATTAGTAACCAATAGGAGGAGGAATCTTGAGAGGCCTGTAGAAACATGGAGAGAGTTGAAAGCTATCTTGAGGTAGAAATTTGTACCTAGGCACTACTATAGAGACCTCTACCAAAAACTACAAAATCTTACACAGGGGTCTCGGAGTGTAGAGGATTACCATAAGGAGATAGAGGTGGCTATGATTCTGGCTAATGTAGTGGAAGATCGGGAGGCCACGATGGCTAGATTTTTTAGTGGGTTGAATAGGGAGATAGCCAATGTAATTGAGTTGCAACATTAAGTGGAGGTAGAGGACATGGTGCATATGGCTATGAAGGTGGAGAGGCAGTTAAAGAGAAAAGATACAACAAGGTATGCTTCGGTTTCTAGCATTTCTTGGAAACCAAAGTGAGACAAAAATGATCAAGCTGTAACAAAAGGGAAGACCAAACCACCTAAGGAGAAAGATGGGGGAACTAGCAACAAACCCAAGGTAGAATCTCAACCTTCACGAAATAGAGATATTAGATGTTTTAAGTGTTTGAGTACAGGATACATCACATCTCAATGTCCAAATATGTGGGTGATGATTATGCGTGACAATGGAGAGATAATGACTGAGAGTGAGGGTGATAGCGAGGAGATGCCTGGGTTGGTTGATACTAGTGATGATGATGGAGTGGAGTACCCCATGACAAGTGAATCTCTTGTTACCAGACGTGCTCTCAATACACAAATCAAGGTGGATGATACGGAGCAGTAGAGAGAGAACGTTTTTTATACTAGATGTCACATCAACAACAAAGTATGTAGTATGATCATTGATGGGGGAGTTGTACTAATGTTGCTAGCACTATTTTAATTGAGAAATTGAATTTGCCTACCTTGAAACACTCTAGACGATACAAGTTGCAATGGTTGAATGACTGTGGTGAGGTTAGGGTAAATATGCAAGTGTTAGTTTTTTTTTCAATTGGAAAATACATGGATGAAATGCTTTTTGATGTAGTGCCTATGCATGCTGGCCATATTTTGTTGGGAAGGCTATGGCAGCATGATAGGAAAGTGATTCGTAACGGGTTCAAGAATAGGTATACTTTGGTAAAAGACAATAAGACCATTACTCTTGTATCATTGACTCGAAGACAAGTGTATGAAGATCAAGTGAAATTGAAAAAAGAGAACAAGTTGAAAAACACTTGTGAGGTCGAAAGTTCAAAAAAAGAAGATGAAAAAGAAAGTGAAAGAAAAAGAGAGAGTGAAGAAAATGAGAGAAAAACAAAGAGAAAAGTGAGTTTTTATGCTAAGGCAAATTTTACTACTAACGAACTTGACAAACTATTGCCTAATGTTGTCGTCTCTTTGTTGCAGGGATATGAAGTCATGATTCCTAGTGGTGTGTTTAGTGGATTGCCACCTATTAGAGAGAGAGAGAGAGCATTACATTGATTTTGTGCTGGGTGTGACAATTCCTACCCACCTTTTCTTTGACGAACATGAGTCCTTGAAGTACTTAAGGGACAAGATAAGTTGAATAGAAAGCATGCCAAGTTGGAGGAATTCATTAATACATTTCCTCATATATTCAAATACACACAAGGTAAGGAAAATTTTGTGGTTGATGCTTTAGCAAGAAGGTATGTCCTTGTCTTCATTTTAGATACAAAATTGTTGAGATTTGAATATGATAAGGAATTGCATGCTAATGATGATGACTTTACTAGTGTGTATAAAGTGTAAGAAGGCATCATTTGATAAGTGTTATAGACTAGATTGATATTTGTTTAGAGAGAATAAACTTTGTGAGTCTACTAGTCTTATGCGTGAGATGCTAGTGCATGGATGTGGTTTGTTGGGTCATTATGGGGTAAAAAGGATTTTAAACGTATTGCGTGACCATGGATGGGAGTATTGATTGCCATTCATTAAATTTGCATATAATTGGAGTGGTCATTTCGGTGCAAGGAAGACTTTAAATGTGTTTCATGAACGTTTGTGTGAGTATCATTTGTCATTCATTGACTTGTTACATGAACGTTTGCGGGAGTATCATTTGCTCTTATTAGAGTTTGCATATAATAGGACCATGCATACTACTATTTCTTATTCCTCTTTTGAAATTGTTTATGGTTTTAATCCACTTACTCATTTAGTTTTGATACTTTTTCTTATTGATGACAGGAGTAACTTGGATGGACTTTTCCAAATTCTTGAAAAAATTAATGAAAATTCATATAAAGTAGATCTTCCAAGTAAGTATCATATTTCTGCTACTTTCAATGTTTATGATCTTTTTCCCTTTAATACAGGTGGAGATTCGAGATCGAATTTTTTTGAAGAGAGGGGAAATGATAGACACCAATGTGAACCAAGTCTTAAAGATCCTTTACAAGTTTCAGATGGGGCAATCACAAGATCAAGTGCTAGGAAGTGCAAGGAAGTAATGCAATGATTTGTGCAATCCACTTGGAACGAGTCTAGTAAGAGCCGAATATTCAAGATGGGCTTGAGAGAAGGAGACTCAGTGATCATCTACGTGATAAACTATGGAAGAGTGTAACATAAATTAGGGCCTATTGCTATGTTTATGTGATTGAAGGCATTGGATTTGTTTATTTCATTTAAATGATTTATTTTATTAGTTATAAGAATTAATCTAGAATAATCGAGCTTGAGAATGTTTGGTCCACATATGTTTTATTTTGTTGAACTAGGGCTTCAAGAGTTACTGTAGCCGCGTTATTGTAGCCGTGATACTATTCATCTAGGGGCATTTTGAGTAAAAGGGGCCTTATTTTGGTCTAGGGTTAATTGGGGTTTAGGTATTTAAATATCTTGTAGCCGTCCAACACAAGCTCTTTAAACAATATTGAATTTTCATTGTGAGTTGAGTTTACTCCTCTTGTTATTGATTGAACTTTTGAACTTATCAAAGGTAAATCACAACCTTTGTGGCATTCCTCCTTGTAATTTGGGTTCTTGGGACAGGTTCTTCAACGAGTTTAGATTTTAATATAATCTAAGTATTGAAATGAGTTCTCAACGGGTCTAGATTGTCCATCCATTGACTTGATTTTGGCTTTCTTGGGTGAGTTTTCAAATTGATTGTGGGTTCAAGGGATTTCATTCATGCGGGTTCATATCATTAGGATTCAAACAAAACAAGAGAAATTTAGTTTGAACACCAACAGAATAAATAAAGTATTCTCACTTCTAACACAAACATATCTTCTCAATGATTGTGAATCTCTCAACATACCTTTCTTTATTGTACTTTCAAGTATATCTCTCTTTACCCCTCTATTTGGCAGGTCGGATATATATATATTTTTTTAAATAAACCATACCTTTTCGGCTAACTTTTTTATATGACTCTCATCGGCCTTTTAATGTCGGCCACATAGTAGACGAGTTGACTTTTCACACCTCTAAACTTATGATTTTGATAATATGACTATAATTAACTTTACTTGTAGACATTCTACTTCTCTTGCCTTTCACACTCTTGTGAGTCTATGACTTTGTGTAAACTTAGTTGTCTTGAAAGGTAAGGAAATAAGTGTTTAAGCTCAAATAGGTTATGGAATATGAGATTTACAAGAAAGAAAATATTAGGCCAAAACATAATTCAATAAAACTCAAAGGGGTGGCTAGGGATAACAATAATAAACATGTAAGCTTGAAAGACTCAATCGGTCCAAAGAATGCCTTAATCATTTCCCCAGTAATATTATGTTTAGGATTTCGCCTCGAGTGTAATCAAATAAGTTCTAGAGTAACTTGAGACCATACAAATTCACATAAAATTTTTCTAGGTATGTAAAATATAGAAAATATCAAATTAAGCAAGATAAAGTAAAGAATTAACAACTAGACTTAAGCAATGAGAATTTTTCTAAAAATTATAATCAATTTCAATCATATTTGTATCATAGTCTTTTTATTCATCAAACCATATTGTTTTTATCATTATCATTATTATTATTATTATTATTATTATTATTATTATTATTATTTTTCAAAATAAATAAAAGAACTTCATTTCCCCCAAACTTAAATATCACATTGTCCTCAATGAGAAAGATGAAGAAAAACTAGAGGAGAGAATGAGAGAAGGTAAGACAGCTTTACTTTCATCTTGGAAATCTCCTCGCCTCTTTGTTCCTGCAAGATGAAAGTAAAAGAATAATATTAAGCAAAAATAAAATAAAATAAAAATTTGGATTGCCTCCCAAAAGTGCTTTATTTAAAGTTTATAACTAGACATTATTCTCTCATCATTTATTACTGACAAGAATGAGGGAACACTTTTCCTTTTCTGAGTTAAAGTCTCTATCCACATAGGATTTTAATCTATATCCATTTACTTTAAATGTGTCTTTTGCTTTGTAATGGACTTCAACTGCCCCATAGGAAAAGACATGGGTCACCACAAATAGTCTCGACCACCAAGAGCGCAACTTTCCTGGGAAGAGTCGAAGTTTTGAGTTAAATAATAAAACTTTCTGCCCGACTTCGAATTCATTTTATCAGAATATGCTTGTCATGCCATCTTTTAGTTTTATCTTTGTAAATCCGAGCATTTTTACAAGTATCATTGTGGAACTCATCCCTCTCATTTATTTGTAATATTCTCTTCTTGCTAGCCGCTTGTAAATTGAAGTTCAGTGTCCTCGTAGCCCAATAGACTCTGTGTTCTAGCTCCACGGGTAAATGATAGGCTTTTCCATAAACGAGCCGATAAGGCGACATCTTGATTGGTATTTTGAATGTTGTCTGATAGGCCCATAGCGCATCATCTAACCTTCTCGCCCAGTTTGTCCGAGAGATACCCATGGTCTTCTCCAGTATGCGCTTCAGCTCCCTATTAGACACCTCAATCTGGCCGCTCATTTGAGGATGGTATGGTGTCGCCATGTGATGGGTAACGCCATACATAGTCGGTAGCGCTTCAAATTGGTGATTGCAAAAATGCTTCCCACCATCATTGATTATGGCCTTCGGAGTAACAAATCGGAAAAATATGTTCTTCCACAAGAAATTCACTACGACCCTCGCATCATTGGTCGGCAAGGCGACCGCTTCCACCCATTTGGAGACATAATCTACAACAACTAAAATAAATTTATTAAAATATGAGAATGAAAAATGACCCATGAAATCTATATCCCAAACATCAAATAATTCAATCACTAAAATATTGCCTATGGTGTATTTTAGAGGTTGTGTATTTGTTGCTCTATAAGTAGTTGATTGGGTGTATTGTACGGGCTGTGTGGGTGAATTTGTTGCTTAGAGGTTCTGATTGGATGAATTTTTTGGATGTCTTTCTTGCTTAAAGGTGAATTTGTTGCTTATGATAACTCATGTATGGCTAGAATACAGGGAGAGAGAAAAGGGAGGGTTCTGTCAAAAGAGAAAAGGGAGAGAGGAGTCGGTCAAAAGAGAAAGGGGAGAGAGGAGAAATGATTCCCAACTATCGCACCAACTAATTTTTACATAAATCCCCTAATATAAGAAAAACGGGAATTTGTGGCCATTTGTTTGCCACGAAAAGATTATTTGTGACCAAAACGGACTCATTTTAGCTGTAAATAGTCATTTCGCTGGAATTAACTGGCTGCAAATAAACAATTTTCTTGAAATGACGTGTCAGCTTTTCTAATTGGAAGGTGTAATGAATAAGCACCCCCGTCCTGTTTGAAGTTAAATTTAACATTTTAACTCAAACAATTTCTAACTCATCTCATCTAAATTTAAATATCTTATTTTTATTCACAAACTATTTCAACTCTTCTCATCTCAACTCACTATCCAAACTAGGCTTAAATTTCAGCAAAAATTATAGAGTAAACTAGATATATTATTATGTATGTGTTATTAGCTTCAAAATAATATTTAAGATGCATGTCTATATTTTCTTAATCAAGTTAATCAATCAGCACCTATTTATTAAATTGTATTTATTAAGTTTTTTTTTTTTATAAAAGAAACTGATCTCATTAATCATAAGTGCCAATTACATCAAACTCAAGGCCAGAAATCGAGTAATACAACTACCTCATTTCTTTTGTGACAATAGGTAAGATACATGAGGGGCATGTTTCAAGATCATATAGATCCTCTGTGCATTCAAGAGCAGATTTTGCTAGGTGATGTGCTACCATGTTAGCTTCTCGGTATGTATGGGTCACTGACCAACAAGCATAGGAATTAAGTACCATCCTTGTATCTTCCACCAGGCAGCCACCCAAACTCCAGTTCTTTGTGTGATGATACATTAAATCCACTACTTGCTATGAATCCCCCTCCAACAAGCAGTGTGTTATGCCAAATTCTTTACAAAAAACTGTGTGCATGTAGGCTTCCAATAAAGAAACCTTGGTGATCTCTAAGGTTATTTATTAAGTTAGCGATTATTGTAGTGGATATTACACCTCAACTGGTCCCTATGTAACACCCCTAGCTTCCCATTTCCTATCTTTCAGGGTTACACAGACGTTCGACCATATTGCCGTAACATGAAATCTTATGGAAATCATGGTATGATTTTTTTTTCCTTACAAATTCGTTGACAATATAGCAGGATTGCTGTTAATTAAATATTTATAATGGGAAACATTAAAACGAAAAAAATAAATATTTATAATGGGAAGCACATTAAGTTCACAATAATTGTAAAAGCAATAAACATAATGCATCAATTCACAATTAATTTCAATTCTAGACTTTATTAATAAAACATTAATTTCATAAAGTATAATTTCTTTGTTTCATTTTCTTGTTTTCACACAAATCATCACCCCTCATGATGCCCAAGTATTTTGGTGTGAAGTAGTGCTAGGCTGCCGTCCAGTAGTGACCGCTAAGTGCCGCTTACCATAAATTTGTCTTTTTATTTTTTCCTTCTTTTTTTTCATATTTTTTTAACATATTTAAATATTTTTAAAAACTAAAAAAAATACACCAATACACTAAAAGTCATTTTCTTAATCATTAAGTAAAAAAAAAAATTTAAAAATAATAAAATACATAAGTAGTCAAAGTGAGAGGACAAACTCAAGCGGTATACTAGCATTTCTCTTTTGGTGTGTGATGGTGTGTCTACCATTCAAGGATGACAACTTGTTATTTAAGCTAGTTCTCGCCCATGGTACGCTCACCCCATCCGAGAATAAAAGTATGGCCCTTCCCCAACCAAAAGGGTAAGTCCTCAACCCAAGATCCGATCATCCCGTTCGAGGCTATTGATTATTTGTCATCAACATAAGGTAGGGGTGCTACCCACATCACTTGGGGCTGGGGCACCCACTTCTTGCACCTCACCCCACCCTAGTGGGGGGTAGAGGGGTGAGGCCCCCATTCGGGTGCCGAGGGCAGATTTGGATCCCTAGTTTGTCCGGCCCAAATGGGCCCATGGCCCATTGTGCTCAGAACCTATTTCTGGGCTATTTTGAGCTCAGATTTAAAAAAAAATTAAAAAATGAAAACTATATTTTACATATAACATAGAATGAAACAAAGGTTGTTAAACCATATAACATAAAAATCTAAGTATTCTAAGCTATTAGAATAATACAAATTAATCTAAAACTATTACAAATTAATATAGAATTTTACAAATGATCAAATAATTTAAATGTATAATATTACAATATTACAAATTGTGAGTAGAAAAATGACTTTGTGTCCTGAAATTGGAATTTGGGGGGTGGGTGGCAAGTGGCACTATGAGATTATAAAACCTGAAACATTAATAAGAAAAAAAAATTAGAACTACAATCAATATATATATACATGATATGTAAAAAAGTTAAAAACATAAAACTACAAGTATAAACCAAGTGAGACTATCATGGATTGTAGATTAGATCATTGGAAAATTTGGATTACAGTTGGGCAAGTGAGGTTGTGAGACTATTAAACACGAAAAACAAATAAGAAAAAAAATCATAAATACAAATATTATATAAATATGTGAAAAAGTTAAAATTACAAACCAATATGAGATTCAGATCATTGGGATTGAGCATGTGACAATGAGACTATAAAAGTTGAGAAAAATTCAAGAAAACTAATTAGAATTACAAAGAATATATACATACTAAGTGTAAATGACAAAGTGGTTAGTTAGGATTAGATAACTTGGATGATAGAAATTTATTTAAGTTGAGAGATTGTTGAGATTGGATGAATATAACTATTTTATATTTATCTAAGAGTATTTAATTTGAATATAGTGATTATTAGATAAAGTCATGAGAGTGTGTATCCGAAGTTCAAGGAATCTGGAATTGTGAAGTTGAATGAAAACTATATCTGATAAGAAGACTCAGCGCTAGGTGTCAACATAATCGTCAGGAAAATTGTTTCCCAGTAGAGTTCTCCTGTTAGCAGATTCTTACTGTCCTAACAGACTAAGTCCGTCAGCAGAGTCCTACTATAGATCAAACACAGTGTAGATTATTTAATTGAGGATTTCGGCTGAGGATTGTATCTTTTTTATCAATTAATTTTGAGATAGCGTGGAGATCTAAGAGAGATCCAAGAGCTTGAGTGGGAGAAAATTCTTGTGAATAATTTTCTAGTGTTTTTCTCCTCTCTCTCTTTGAGTGCATGCATACTCTGTGCCGGAGTTGAGGTGATTGAATTCAGCCATTAGAGTTCCAGGAGGGAAGTCAATAGTTAGAAGATCGCTAGAGGTTCTGACTGCTACTATGGTAGAAGACAAATGAGTCATTTTTCTAGACAAGTAAGAGAGTTAAGTTACAAAGGTTTTGTAATTTAGAATTACTTGTAATTGATTTCAAATAATAACATTGACTTTCCTGGGTTTGGCTGCCCTGTAGGTTTTTACTTTTAAAGAGTTCTTTAAAGGATTTTCCTTCGTAACCAAAATTGGTATTATGTACTTCGTTTATTTTATGTACTTGATTGTTTATCAAATTATTGCATAATTAACGACTAACCAATTTGTTCAGTGAATTGGTAGATATTTCTGCTGCATTACAATACAATGGTATTTGGGTAATTTCAATTGACATCAAAGCGTGGTTCACTCATTCGAGTGTGATTCGTTCTCTTGTTGACCATGTCGTTATATGTCATGCCACACTTTGATGGAGAAAACTACGCATATTGAAAAGTTCGTATGAAGGCTTTCCTCAAATCATTAGATGAGCAAGTTTGGCATACAGTAGAGCAAGGATGGACCAAGCCCGAGACTACTATTGATGTTTGGACAAGAGATGAGATCATCAATTCTAATTGGATTATCAAGGGATTTAATGCTATCTTTTTGGCAGTTTCTCCTGAATAATTTAAGAGAATTTTCATGTGTGATGTGGCAAAAGTAGCTTGGAATATCTTGGAAGTCACACATGAAGGAACCAAAATTGTAAAAAATTCTAAATTGCAATTACTAACCTCAAAGTTTGAGGAAATTAGAATGTTGGAAGATGAAAACATTAATATTTTTATGCGAAACTTAACAATATTGTGAATTCCAAGTTCAATTTAGGCGAAGAGGTGGAAGATTCAAAAGTTGTGAGGAAGATTCCAATATCTCTACCTGAAAGATTTGCCCAAATGTGACTACTATAGACTAAAGCAAGGACTCGGATGCAATCAAGGTTGAAGAACTAGTAGGTTCTCTACAAGCCTATGTGTCCTCTCTTCCTCAAACAAGAAAATGTAAGTTTATTGCTTTCAAAACTATGGAAGAAGATCGAGATGATTTTTTTGATAAAGAAAATTTGAACGATGAGGATATAGATCTCATTGCAAGAAAATTCAGAAAATTTTGGTTTAACAAGAGAATAAATGGAAAGAAAAGAGAGGTAAGGAATTTCTTGCTAAAAAGAGTGATTCTAAAAGATGGAACAAAGATAAATCTAAGCAAAAAGATAAAATTAAGTGATATGAATGCTTAAGTTATGGTCACATAAGAATTGAGTGTCCAAACTTTAAAAGAGACAAAGGAAAAGCTCTTAACGTCACACTTAGTGACTGTTCTGATTTTGAAAATTTCAGTTCATTATTTGAGGATGAAACTTCATGTATAGCTTTTTCTACTGTTGTTAATGAATTTTCTGATGTTGATTAAACCAAATCTAAAAGTGACAATGATGATAGTGATTCAGAGGTTGCTCTAGTTGTAGCTGATCATGAGCTAAGTTTACAAGAAGCCTACAATGATCTATGTGAAGAGGTGGTGAAGCTGAAAAAATTAAATAACAAGCTGTATAACAAGCTCACAATCGTGGAGAATGAAAAAAATAATATGTCCAAGGCATTAAAAAATTCTGAAGTTGAAGTATCAAGGTTGAACACTAAAAAATGAGTACTTGAGAAGAAATTGGAAAAAGCTCAAGAATACAAGAAAAAAACTGCAACCCAGAAATTAGATGGGATGTTAAGTTTTCAAAAATCCAGTTGTGATCGCACGGGTTTGGGGTACATGACTTTCCAAAGCAAAGAACTTCAAGCCTCATCATCCACTGCCACTTCATCAAAATGTATTATCTTTGTTAAAGGAAGTCAAGATGAGGAAGTTTCAAAGAAGACCTTGTCTAAAACTCATGTTTCAAGAGTCTCACATGATAAATCGACAAAGAAGCCCAATCAAGGTAAGTTTACTAATACTTGTCATTTTTTAGTTATGCTTGGTCATATAAGACCACATTTCTTTAATTTAAGAAAAGTGAAAGAAAAGAATGAAAACGAAAAATTACAAGGAAGGAAAAAATTTAGAAAATAAGATTGAAGAGTTGAGTCGTCAAATAATCTCCATAAGCCTTAATTTTAGTGAACTAGCAGAATTGTGTCTTCTCAACAAAGCAAAAAGTGTGCAAAGTGATATGGATAAGTCAAAACTTAAAAAAAAAATGGATGGTCAAAGAAGATAGTGAGTGGACCTTGCCGAGAAAGAAAACCATAGGGATGTGTGACATCAAGTGAGGGACACCTTATATTATTGCATTGGTCTAGGACATGCATTTTTGTTTTATTTTGTCTTATGTTTCTATTTTTCAGTTTAAAATACATTATTTTTTTCTGGTTTGTTTTTGAGTTCATTTTTTGAAGGAAAGTGCATGCTTAGTGTGTCAAGGTTTGAGCACTTGAGCTCTCACATAGTAAATTCTTGAACTTATGCATCTCTCTATTTTGTGTAGTCAACGTTGAGCTTACTAACCCTATGGGTCATCTTGACAAAGTTCATTTTCAAGTACTGTGAGAAACTTATAATTATGCTTATTATAATCATGTTCCGTATTTATTATTGAGATACTCACCATAGAGGGAGTTCATGCCTTGAATTGACTAATACTAGTTGAACCTAGTACTAAAAGGAAGAGATCTCTTCTTGCCGAACATAAATAGTTGATCCATATAGAAAAATTCAGTGTTTAATCATTGCAGAAAAAGACAAACACCCTACACGGATCTGTCCTTTAAGTCTTTATAGAAAAAATTATTGCTCTAATCATTGTGGAAAAAGATAAGCAATAAAAATATACATATCAAAGGATTGTGCAAACTTGTGTTTGGAGGAGATACTCTTTCAAGTATCTAGGCCCTAGCATAAAGTTTGACTTTTAAGGTAAGAGACAATCTCTTGAGAGTATCTATGGAAAGAAAGAAAGAAAAAAAAAAGAGATAGAAAATATATATAGATGATTCCTTGAAATAAGTATTCTCACTCACACACTCACATGAACTTTGATATTGATGATCTTATGAGGTGTGAACAACCATCGTGATTGTTACAAATATGAGAGTGAATTTTATTTTTTGTGTAAGTGGCACTATGCTTAAACTGATATGCATTTAAGTATGCACATTGCTTTTTTTTTTTTTAAAAAAAGGAAAATATAAAATATATTTTATATTCTTTTTATGGTTTTATTTTTTATTTTTGGTCTTACTCAATTTTGAGTAGTTTAGTGAATGTGCATAAGTCTGGAACTGCTGGTTGTTTATTTGGGAGTGAGTCGCTGTTTTAATGGCTTAAGTCCCAGTAGGGACTTTGCTCTAAAAATGAGGGTCTCGTGAGTAGCACGTTTCGTGTCTTAAGTGACTTAAGTTACTCACCCAGGCTGATAAGCCCAAATTCCTTCATTCTCGATATCCACTCTCCACGTCTCTCTCAGTTTTTTTCGTGCCCTATCCCATTCTGAGTGTACATTTATCCACCGAGTGAATACAAAATCAAAGATGATTCTTAATCTGCACTACTTCTATTCAAGGTATGTGTCCCATATGACTCTCCAATGTTTTTCCAGTTCTAGGGCACAAGATTCCCGATTGGGAATGTACTTCGTGAATTGGTTTGCTGGGTGTTTGTGACATTGATTTTTTTTAAAAATGGGGTATGAATCAATGATTTATCTGAGTTGGGATTGTGTTTTATTTGTATTGAGGAAGGATTTTGTGCGGGTTACTACATTGTTCATCTCGATTTTCAAGTAGTGCCCACCAAGTGGTTGGTTTTATGTCACCAGGTTACCTCCATTACTTGCTCACTATTTGACATGCATTCATACTCATACATTAGGTTTATCAAAATGCATGGTTGAGTTAAGATCAGATAGAGTTTTAGCAGTATCAAATCAAGACCGCTATTAGCGTTCTCATCTCGGTACACATAGGCTTGGTATGTATTCTTTTGATTCTGATGAGGAGGAGCTCTAAGGCTTGACAGATTTGTGACAAAAAG
Source organism: Juglans regia (assembly GCF_001411555.2). NCBI lineage: Eukaryota > Viridiplantae > Streptophyta > Magnoliopsida > Fagales > Juglandaceae > Juglans > Juglans regia. The sequence goes on from NC_049903.1 coordinate 21,865,102, forward strand.
GAGGAGATTTAAGTGTTATTGAGGGAGAGTTCAAAAGTCTTTGAGTTAAAAAGTCTTTTGGAGTGACTAAAAAGTGAAAGGGTGTGTTGTATCTATTCAAGCTTTGCTAAGGAGCATCTCATGTGTCTCCCCACGTCATCCTTCGTTGCTTGGTACTTTCACTTCGGTGAGGCCTTTAAGTTTGCTCCATCCTCTAGTCTAAAGATTGTCCTCTTGGTGTCGTCTGTTTGGCAACTAACCGTTCCAACTCCCCATTGTCCCCCATCGTTTCTATTTTCTTCTTCAGGGTGTAACAATCTTATGTACTATGCCCTTCTGTTTGGTGGTATGTAAAAGTGCCGGTTTCTCCTAGCTTGGCTATTATCGTTCTGGAGACCTATATTATCGCTTCGGGGAAAGGTCTCCCATTCTGTCTAAACGTTCAAATTTGTGTGTGCAAAACTCGAATTTTAATTTGGACTAGTCAAATAGTCGAATTATACATCCTCGCCATTTAGCTCCTTCTCTTTAATTTTAGCTAAGTTTGAAGGCAAACTACTCCCGCCGTCAGGCTAGGAAAGAAATAAGAAAACTGCTTGAAAAAAAAAAAGAAAAAAAAAACACTTGGTGCATGCATGTGCTATCCACTCCATGGTGATTAGGGGTGGGCAGCGGGGCCCCGCCCTCGTTGCCCTGACCCGTTTCTGCCCCGCACCCGTGCGGCGGGGCGGACCACCCCGTCCGCCAGATGCGGGGGCGGGGTCACCCGCCCCGCATCTGGGGCTCTGTCCGGGGGCGGGTG